>NC_057916.1:66104635-66755885 GCF_018873765.1 Telopea speciosissima | reverse complement strand
AAGAAGCCCATACAGCAAGTAAATAACGTCTTCATCCTCAAACCCAAAACAGGGGCGGTAATCAAGGGACCAACGGAACCTGAAAAAGGGAGATTGCGACATGGCAGCCATCTTTCTTCCCCAGCGGTAACTCAGGCCTGAAACCAGGGAAAGGAGGAGGCGGAACAAAAGATGCATCTTCAACCTCTCTTCAACCAATTCCAAGAACCAGCCACAAGAGGAAAACGAGAACCAGGGATCGATTCAAATAGGCAGCAAGCAACAGAAGAACAGCAGCAAACCAGAATTTGATTCCACAAGTAAACTGTTGTAATATGGGTCCAAGGGTAAATCTGTCCATGGGGGTATTCTTGTATGTGGGTTTTAGTCCCACATTGCTTAGTTATATTTTTGTCATATGATTTCAATATTATAAATAAAGGTTGGGCTATGATCACATTGATCAAGCCAGGATTCACGGAATTCCACATGGTATCAGAGCCAAAAATATTCCGGGGATATAGGAAGTAAAATTTTTTCGTTTTTTTTTCTCTCTTCTTCTCTTTCTTGATTTACCCATTGCTGTTCACAAACAAAAAAGAAGTTGCACTCAGCATCCTATCTCAAACTTTGTGTCCTACAACTCTCTAACTCCTACCTTTCATGCTTTCATATCCTCTTTGTCCTCTGTCTCTATACCTAACACTTGGCAGGAAGCAATAGCCGAACCAAAATGGAAGGAGGCAATGAATGAAGAAATGCTTGCCCTTGCAAAAAATCAGACCTGGGATTTGGTAAGTTCTCCAAATGGGAAGAGGCCTGTTGGTTGTAAATGGGTCTTTGTTGTGAAGCACAAGGCTGATGGTTCTGTGGAGAGATACAAGGCAAGATTAGTCGCCAAAGGGTTCACTCAAACCCAAGGAATCGATTATCAAGAGACTTTTGCTCCTTTAGCGAAGATGAATACTGTACGGGTCATCATTTCTTGTGCTGTAAATCAAGGATGGGAACTTCAACAACTCGATGTGAAGAATGCCCTCCTACATGGAGACTTGGAAGAAGATGTCTACATGGAGGCATAGTTGTCACGGCGTCACGGCGATCCAAGTCGGTGGAGGGGTGTCACGTCGATATATCGACATGTCGCCCTCCATGGCGAGCATGTCGACCATGTTTTATTTTTTATTTTCTCTATTTTTAATGTCATTTAGTATGCTATAGTATATATCCTATAACATCAAAAATCAGCATGAAAGTGTACTACTAATATACTATGGTTTAATTAATGAAAGTGTAATATCCATTAGTGTACATAAAAGTATGAATACATAGATTAGCCTATCAAATAATCGTGTATGTGTGCCTGTGTGCTTGTGTGCAAGGTAAAAAGAAGAAAAATATAAAAAAACACCATCTCTGTGGATCGTGCAAGCCTCGCAACTGCAAGGCAAGAAGAAGGGGGAAAAAAAAGCGAGAGCACTACTGCTGTAATAAATCCCTCCACCCCCCATTCTGTCTCTCGACTCTCTCCTGTCTGTGTGTGTGTAATTGTGTATGTGTGGCTGTGTGAAGAAGCAAGAAGAAGATAAAAAAAAACACCTTCTCTTTCTATGTGCAAGCTTCGCAAGGCAAGAAGAAGAAACAAAAACCGAGAGGTCTATGATTGTGTGCAAGCTCAAATGAAGCAAGAAGAAGAAAAAAGTAAAAAAAAACTGAGAGGTCTCAATCGTAAGCAAGCTCGCAACTACAAGGCAAGAAGAAGAAAAAAGGAAAAAAAAAAAAAAAGAGGTCTCACATTTGTGTGCAAACTGCAATCGCAAGGTAAGAAGAAGAAGAACTGACGGAGAAAGTTCTTGGAAGTGAAGAAGACGAAGAAGTGAGAAGAATCAAGAAGAAGAAGAAGAAGAAGAAGAAGAATCAAGAAGAAGGATCGAGTCGCACTCACGGAGGATGGGAGGAGATTGGAGAAGAAGAAGAAGAAGAACCAAATAAATAAAAAATAAAAAATTACTTACCTGGAGGTTGCACGGAGGGGTTCGAACTTGAGAGTTGCGGACTTGCAACTTCAGTTCTTCTTCTTCTTCTTCTTCTTCTTCTTCTCACTTCTTCATCTTCTTGACTCCTTTAGTCTCCGGGCGTCTCACGAAGTCTCTCTTCTGTCTTGACAAACTTTGCGATTTCTAAAATCCCCAAATTTCAATTCCAATTAGGGATTTAGGAATACTACTAAAGTGTCTTGTTTAATCTTTAATGGTTTTAATTTTTAATGTTAATGTGACCAATACAAATGAAGGAAAAAGCATTTAAGCTTTTAAAAAAAAAAATTTTAAACCTGAGTTTTTTACACTTATATCGACCGATATGCCCATATATCGTGATATGGCGTCCATGGCGACGCCATGTACGCCATATCGGGCGATATTTATACATGAGCCATGTCGAAGGTCGATATGCCAATTTCTCCAGCGCCAGGATGCCATGACAACTATGCATGGAGGTACCCCTGGGTTTTACCTCTTCAGAGACTTAGGGGAAAGTGTGCAAGTTAAAGAAGGCCCTGTATGGTCTGAAGCAGTCCCCAAGGGCTTGGTCTGGCCGATTCCACAAGGCTATGATTGCATATAGGTATAAGCAGAGTAATGCAGACCACACATTGTTTGTTAAAAGAGTGGGACAGCAAGTTACCCTTTTGATTGTCTATGTTGATGACATAGTAATTACGCATGATGCACATGAGATTCGAAGTCGAAAGCTTATTTGGGCACGAGTTTGAAGTCAAGGATTTGGGCAAATTGAGGTACTTCCTAGGGATTGAGGTTGCCTATTCAGCTAAGGGCATATCTCTCTCTCAAAGGAAATATACCTTGGATTTATTGAAAGAAACAGGGGATGCTTGGGTGTAAACCAGCAGATACCCCTCCGGAGCCCAACACACATTTGAAGAGTAAGGAAGGTGAACCAGTGGACAAAGGTAGCTATCGAGAGGTTAGTGGGTCGATTGATTTACCTCTCACATACCCGGTCGACATCACATTTCTTGTAAGCCTTGTCACCAATACATGCATGATCCTCGCTCTTCTCACTGGAAGCAAAGATACGGCATTCTCCGATTACCTCAAGTCGCTCCAGGGAAAGGAGTATTGTTCTCTCCACACGGCCATCTCCGGATAGAAGCGTACACTGATGCAGATTGGGCTGGCAGTCCTGATGATCGGAAGTCCACATCTGGATATTGCACATTTGTTGGAGGTAACCTAACTACTTGGAGAAGCAAAAAACTCGATCTAGTGCTGAAGCTGAATTCCGAGCTATGGCACAGGGTATTTGTGAGCTTCTTTGGCTCAAGGGGCTTCTCAAGACTTGGGGATGAGTGTTGATCTTCCTATGCGACTCTACTGTGACAGTAAGTCAGCAATCAACATTGCTTATAACCCGGTCCAACATGATTGGACCAAACATGTTGAGATTGACCGGCACTTCATTAAAGAGAAGCTGGAACAAGGAATTATTTGTATTCCATTTATTCAGTCTAGTGAACAGTTGGCTGATATCCTTACCAAAGGAATCAGTACAAAATTGTTCCTTCCTACTATTAGCAAGTTGGGCATGTTTGATATGTATGCACCAACTTGAGAGGGAGTGTTGTAATATGGGTCTAAGGGTAAATCTGTCCATGGGGGTATTCTTGTATGTGGGTTTTAGTCCCACATTTCTTAGTTATATTTTTGTCATATGATTTCAATATTATAAATAAAGGCTGGGCTATGATCACATTGATCAAGCCAATATTCACGGAATTTCATATAAACCTTTGATAGCAATCGAAGTAAACAGCAGTAGCGACAATCGATGAATCAAACCTTATTCAAAAAATTGATAGAAGCACAAATGACTACTTGTCTTCAACAATCGACTCCAATAGCAAGCAATAACCACATAAACAGAGCACAGTGGAGCACAACTCTCAAATTAGAGGCAGCGAGACCATGATTTGGGGTTTTCTGTAACCTCCCGCAACCGGTAACCAATATGGAGAATAAAGAGAGTTACGACTCTCAAACAGAGGTAGCAAACGATCAACGAGAGCCCTCAAACCTTGCAACACTTCCTTCGATCAGTAATAGTTTACAAAATAAAGCACCTGTAGAAAATCAAACCAGCAACTCAATGTACGAAACCCTAGTTCTTCTTCTTCGATGAACTAGGGTTTCTTTCTTCAAACCAGAAACCCTAAACAACTCTCAAAATGGCAAACTTGGAGAGAATCAGTCACTGGTTGCCTAGCTCTGATACCATGTAGAAAACTTAGGACCTGTAACTAGTAACTTTAGAGAGGAGAAAAGAGAGAAGAGAAGATGGAAGAAGACTGATGAGAAAACACAAGCTTGGATGAATCGAACTCCATCCTAAGCCTTCTATTTATAATATTCAAAATTTTGAAAGACAAGTAAACTTGGGAAACAAGTAAACTTGGGAAACAAGTAAACAAAACAGATAAAATACCCAAAATACCCTTATTGAGTTACATATCTCAACAATTACCATGATAAGGATAAGAAGAATGGCAATGTTTGGAAAACAAATAGGGTTCACATTGAAACACATGGGAAGAAGGAATGGAAGAAAACAAGTGGGGGAATTTTGTCCTCATAACAACAAAAGAAGGGTGGCCCAAATGTTGATGCCACAACATCACAGAGTCAACAGTACTATTGTCATCATGCCCACATGCGTAGGACTGAGCAGTAGGTAGAGGGGATGTTCCTTGATCAAGAAGATAGAGTCCTTTTTCCTCATGTCCTCTGCCAATTACTCTTTGTCACCAAATCCTGAAAAACACAATGAGATGGAAAAAAACTAACAAAACAATTTAAGGATTTGGTTAGGTGACTCATAGATAAGAGGTTAGTACGAAACTGAGGAACATGAATAACAGAGTCAAGGGAGATAGAAGAAGTGGCGAACACTACCTTTACCAAAAATAGAGGAAAGGGAACCATCAACAACTCTAACCTTTTTCTTACCAGAACAGATAGAGTAGGAGTCATAACACTGAGATATGCCGGTCATATGGTCAGTGGCTCCAGAGTCAATGACCCACGTAGAGGTAGTGAAAGGGCTAGATGTAGAGGCCTGTAAAGTGGAAGCTAAAGAATCTGGCACTGCAGGTGTAGAAGTAGGGCTATCCAGATATGACAACCTGCGAAATGCTACAATATCATCCTGAGTGAGGGATGTGGTGTTTGTCTGTAGTCCATATGGAGATCCCATAGGTGCAACCTCAGTCATCACGGAGCATGCTTTGGCTCCTCCTCTCCTGCTGCCATGCATAATAGGGGGACAACCATAAAGTATCTAACATCTCTCTGTCGTGTGTCCAGACTTCCCACAATGGTCACAATGGAACCTATCTCTGTCATTTCTTTGGGGTGGACCCTAGCCTCTTCCTCCAAGAGCTGACATAATGTAGGAATACACAAGAAAAGAAATGATACTTAAATCCAATGGGGAGTACACACTCTACCCAAACAGAGATAGTTCTTATCAGGGAAGGCTTCTTCAAACAACCTTTGTCGATTCACTTCTCCAAAGGACACACATTCAAGATGGGAGTAATACCCAAAGTCAAATGGGGAGTATATTCTCAACAAAAGAACACAGTCCAACAGCCAAACAAGGCGAACAGCTCAAAGAAATTCAACCCCACAACTGGAGAAGCAAAAAAAAAAAAAAAAAAAAAAAAAGAAGAAAAAGAAAAAAATTTCAGATGTGAAGAACTCCACTCAAATAAACCTTTCGAAGGATAGCAACATCTTAAGACAACTCAAGGCATATGAGCCATTTGACAACCATTTCATAACTGGAAAGCACGCTATCCAAAGAAACAAACCAGCAAGCTAATACACCACTAGCACACAAATGAACAACATTTTCTTGAAAAGAAACAAATCAAGGACACCTTTGACAATGCAGCCTCATTCCATAGCACCAAATAAGCCTCGCAAAATCCAACTCTCCAATCAACAACAACCATTTATCAAACCATAAGGCATTTTAGACCAAACAGAGGAGAAACACTGAAGCTGGCGGTACCTGTGAGTATATGAGGAAATGAGTTGTGCTCCCATAGCACCTTATTTCAGCAACCGAGACTTAGTGGGTGAGAAACACAGCCTCAGGGCGATTCTAGCAAGCCTATCCACTCTTCATATGGTGGCTTGAAGAGAGAGAGACACACATAAAAGAGAAGCTGGCAGTAACACTGTCTAGGGCTTCTTGTTCTTCAATTGAGCTTTTCAAGATCTGATTTTTTATTCAAGTTCAAGTTCAAAGTTTCAATTTTTATTCAAGGTTCTGTTGCTGCTGATTATTCTCTGCAACCACCAGTAAGTTTGAGACATTCCCAACCCCATACTTCTTCTTCTAAACCCTCTACAGCCCAACCCTAATTTTCCCCTTTTGTTTTCTTCACCCATAACCTAAATCACTCACAGACCTAACCTACCATCAGAATCACTTCAAATTCAAACCACAGCATCCCCAGTACACCCCGTTCACTCGATCCGGACCTCTGATCCATCCCATCATCAAAACCCTAAATTCCCTCAACTCCCATCAAAACCCAAAACCCTAAATTACAGTCCAGCAACATCCAGCCATCATCAGACCTCCCTTCCTTGGCAGAGTGAACCTCTCTACACCTAGAGAACTCGGCCTGAAGCCCTTGCCATAATTCCCCCTCTAAACCCTAGATTCCCTCACTTCACTCTTTTTAAAAACCCGAAACCCGAAGCCCTAACTTGCTGCCATTTAAATTTTCACACTTCCGTTCATCAAACCATCACTGGACCAATACTGAGACTCCCCTACACCTGCCTAGCATAACCATATCTTCAAACCCAAACCCTAATTCTGCCCCAATCGGACTGCCTGTTCTTAGCAGATCCTGTAGTACAGGTTCCTAGTGGGTCTTCTACCTACCTAGGACAAAATTATGTGCCCTATCTAGGTAACTCACCATCTATTCAATTTTCAAAATGAACCAAAAATGACCGAAATTTGGCAGAAATAGGTGACAGGTGGAAAGGCTTCCACCTCTGTCTAAGGTGGTTTCTTTAGCCCTTATTTAGACAGGGTGAACAAGCTAACTGCTTTTCAGATCAAGGTACCAAAGTTATACTAAACATCGTCATAGGTTTGCTTGTCAGTTAGATCATCAGCTTCACAATTTCAATCAGTTAATGACTGCTTTCCTGCCACTAAGTCAACACAAGTAAAATTTGGCGAACCACTTACCCCACTCATGGAACTTAAATGATATTCTGTGAACTGTAGATCCTCCAGTTAGATTACTTAATGGTGATGTTATGATGATGGTCATGGCTTATGATGAGACATTCAGCTAGATAAAGATTCCTAGTTCACCCAAAGCACATAAATATTGTTGTCTCCACCACTGAAACGATGTATGTAACATGGTTCAGGAATGTTAATTATCAACTACGACACCCTTGAAACATAGGGCAAAATGAAAACAAGTCATTGCATACCTTTCCATATTGTCTTCTTAGAAAATACTACACGAATATATACACGCAAATTGCAAGAATTAGTTCCTTTGTCACCATCTCTCTCCACATCCCAAAGCCCCTGAGATTAGAGGAATACCAATAATATGTCAAAAATGAAAATCTTCTAATGAAGGTTGACTCCTAATATCACAGAATTGAACAGACAATAAGATGGTGATTAAGAATAAAACTACTAATTATGATCAATCCAATCATTCTAATTAAAGTAACACGTACCATAGCAGCACACATGGAGATGGAAAAGATATCTCAGTTAAAGTAAGGCCTATAACAGTGATTCATGATAATGCATTTGATGTTCAACCCTTGCAAAATATGGGGGTATGTTAACTGCGGTGTATACTATGGCTGGCCTATATGGGTACAGGGGGATGAGACCACTTCCGATGAGAATTTTAAGGAAGAATTCTGTAAACATCCATGATTTTTTAGATGGGGTGATGGGTTTTTAGAAGTCTAAGCATCGATTAGGTTCAGAAACTCGGTTGAAAGTTGAAATCCCGAATCACAATGAAGAGAAAAAGACCAAATTCAAGAAAATGTTAATAACATTAAATTAGAAACTCTAGATGAATGCAAAACTTTGGTCGAAGGTCTTGAAGTTTGACTCAGATCCAATGGTCTGATCTGAAGTTGTGATAATATCCTACAAGAGATTGGATACTAAAATAGGGTTCCAGAACAGAATATCGTCCTCTTCTTATGATAAAATCAAAACAATATTGTTGAATTCCGTGAATACTGGCTTGAGTTAGAGTGACTACAGCGATCTTTATTTATAATGTAAAGAAGAACATTCTGGAATTGGTACAAGGCTCCTTGGTCACCTTGGACGCCTTGGGCGCCATGGCAGGCTGTTAGAGTTGTTAGAAGTTATGTGATAAGGGTAGTTTGGGAACTAGCCTTTTGTCTAGTTGCCCCATTGTGTATTTCCTATTTTTCACCTTTCTTATCTTTTACCTCCCTAGGGAAGTGTATGTAATATTCTTATTTCTATTAATGAAGTAATATAGGTGTGGAGAGAGTCCTCCCTAACACACAACAATTACAACCAAAATAGTTTCTCTTCCTTCTCCTTGTCTCCCTCCTTCTTCCTCTCCTCTCTTCCTCTTCCTCCTCCAACTTCTTCTCCTCTTATTACCCATTTTCCTAACCTAAAATCTAACTTGGTATCAGAGCTTTAGGTTTGAGAGTCGCATCAATCTTCTTGCTCCTATTCATTTCCCTCTCTTTGGAACCCTAGCACACAAGGGATTCCAAGGAAGAGGCTCTCATGTAAACAACTTGTTGGAATAGCATGAGATAGGTTATATACAACCTATTTAAGAGATGGAAGATGTTCTTTGAGCTTTCTTGAAGCTCTTGTGGAGTTTTGAAGCTCATCTTGCTGCAGCCAGATTTCTGCCAGTTGCAGGTTGCAGTCCCTGTCTCATCTCCATTTCGGCATGGGTTTGGTTGTTGGAGCAGCTCACTAGGATCGTACAAGGGTCCTACTTCTGCCTCTAGTGTTCTCTATTGATGGATGAGGTTCTTCTTTGAGCATAACTCAGTTTCGTGGTGTCTCTTTTCTGCCCAGGTAAACCCGATAATGCTGTCCTTCTCTTGTTCTTGCATTTAGGGTACATTAGGCTTCCTTTTTAGCTGAGGGGTGATTATGAATACCTGTATTTGAAGTCTAGGAGCTTGTGTAAGCTGTTTTTACTCCTTGAGAGTGTTAGGGTGAAGCTTTGTCCAGCTGGTACTTGTTTTCTTGGTTGCTGGAATTTCTTTTTTGTGTTGGAATACTTGTTTGGGTTGAGTGTGTACTCCCCACTTGCTGTTGGTATTCCTGTTTATGGTCAAGTGCCATTTCCCCTACACTATGGTTGATTCGGCTACCTCCGGGCTTGGTTCAGCTGACTCACAGTGTTAGCATACCTGAATTAGAGAGTAATTGCTTGAATGATCAAGTACAACCGACTTAACTAGGAGGTACAAAGAAGTAAAAAATACAATTATAAAATGATCAAAATACCCCCATGGTATTCTGGTGTACATAATTCAATACTCCTCAAGTTGGAGCAAATATGTCAACCATGCCCAACTTGACTAGATTAGGATGGAACAATTTCCCAGACAATCCCTTGGTGAAAATATCAGTAACCTGATTAATAGACTTCACAAAGGGAACACAAATCAACCCTTCTTCCAACTTCTCCTTGATGAAATGCCTGTCCACTTCAACATGCTTGGTGCGATCACACTGTACCGGGTTGTGTGAAACGCTGATTGCAGCTTTGTTGTCACAGTACAACATCATAGGAAGATGAGCAGGAATACCAAGGTCTTGTAGCAAGCCTTTCAGCCAAAGTAACTCACAAATGCCTTGTGCCATAGCTCGAAACTCTGCTTCAGCACTAGAATGAGCCACCACATTCTGCTTCTTGTTACGCCAAGTGACAAGATTGCCTCCTACAAAAGAACAGTACCCAGAGATAGACTTCTGATCTGCAGAACCAGCCCAATTAGTATCGGTATATGCCTCTACCCGTAGGTGACCATGAGGAGACAGAAGAATGCCTTTTCTAGGAGCTGACTTCAAGTAGTGAAGAATCCGAATAACAACCTCCATATGAGAAGAATAGGGGTAATGCATGAACTGACTCACAGTACTCACAACAACAACAATGTCTGGACGTGTGTGTGAGAGATAAATCAGCTTCCCCACTAGTCTTTGGTACCGGCCTTTATCAACAGGTTCACCCTCTTTTTTGAGATGGACAGTAGCTTCCATAAGGGTATCTGAAGGGTGACACCTTAACAAACCAGTTTCAGCCAACAAGTCTAGGACATACTTCCTTTGGGAGAGAAAGATGCCTTTAGAAGATCTCCAAACCTCAATCCCAAGAAAGTACTGTAGCTTCCCTAGATCTTTAATCTCAAACTCCTGCCCAAGAAACTTCTTCAACCGGCTGATCTCATCACCATCATTGCCAGTAACCACAATGTCATGCACATAGACTATAAGAACAGTGAGTTTTTCACCAGCCCTCTTTATAAAAACAGTGTGATCAGCATTACTTTGCTTATAGCCCACAGAAATCAAGGCCTTGTGAAATCGACCAAACCATGCTCGAGGTGACTGCTTCAGCCTATAAAGTGCTCTCTTCAATTTGCACACTGTCCCTTGATTACTGTCACAAGAAAACCCTGGTGGAATATCCATGTACACCTCCTCACCAAGTTCTCCATTTAAGAAGGCATTATTCACATCCAGCTGTTGTAGATCCCATCCAAGATTGACTGCACAAGATAGCAAAACCCAAACTATATTCAACTTTGCAACAGGAGCAAAGGTCTCCCGGTAGTCAATTCCATATGTTTGAGTGAAGCCTTTTGCAACCAGACGTGCCTTATATCGATCCACAGTCCCATCAACCTTTTGTTTGACCACAAACACCCACTTACATCCCACTGGTTTTTATCCCGGAGGAAGGGTTACAAGATCCTAAGTATTATTTTTTTTCAAAGCTCTCATTTCTTCCAACATAGCTGCCTTCCACTTTCCATCTGTATATACTTCCTGCCAATTTTTATGAATAGAAATAGAAGAAAGAGAGGACACAAATGCACGAAAAGACGAAGAAAGAGAACTATAAGAAACAAAGCAAGAAATGGGATGCAGGTTGCAAGTCCTAGTACCTTTGCGATGAGCAATAGGTAGGTTGGAAGGAGAGGTCTCACCAGGAGGAGGAGGATCTAGATTTTGAGCCGACAATTGGATAGGTATTGGTGCCACAGTAGATTGATGCTACCCTCTTTTGGAGCATCTCTTTTTGTAGGTGATGTCATTGGAGTTGTTGATTCTCTTCTGAAATTCACTGATGGTTCTTTGGACTGGAGTCAACTCCCCCTGACTAGGAACATCACCACCATTATTTTCTACAAGCTCCCCCTGTAAAGGAATCCCTTCGGAAGAAGAGGCACCAGCCAAAATAGGCTGGGCAGCAGCCAAAAGAGATAGGGCAGCAGCTATAGGAGCCGAAGAAGGCTGGGCAGCAGCCAAAGGAAATGGGAGAGGAGAAACTTCATGGGGAGGAAACACAAACACATCTTCACTAGAACTAGAACTCTCTCCCTGAAGATGTGGGGATGGATAATAGGAAAGACTCTCATGAAAAACCACATCCATACTGACCAGAGTACGACGGGAAGGGGGATGGTAACACTTATAACCTTTCTGGGTTGGAGAGTAAACCAAAAAAATACACCACAGCCCACGAGGTTCAAGTTTCCTATGAGATTTCATTTCTCTGGCATAGCACACACAACCAAACACTTTGGGAGGAACCACAAAGGTGGAATTCCCATGATAATGTTAGCCGGACTGCGAGAGTCAAGAACACAAGAAGACAACCGATTAATAAGATAGGTTGCAGTGAGAACAACATCCCCCCAATATTGGGAGGGAACATGGCGCGAAAACATCAAGGCCCTGGTTACTTCCAACAAGTGCCGGTTATTCCTTTCAGCCACACCATTTTGGGCTGGGGTATCAACACAACTAGTCTGGTGAACAATCCCATGATCAGCAAAATACTTTTGAAATTGATTTTCCCTATACTCAGTGCCATTATCTCCTCTCAAAACCTTGAGAGTAGCCTAGAACTGAGTTTGAACCATTTTATGAAAATATTGAAAACAGGTAAAAACTTGACTTTTGGTGTACATAAGATAAACCCATGTGTGTCTAGAATGACAACAAAAAAAAGAAACAAACCAACGATGGCTAGAAAGGGAAGTTTTACGACTAGGGGCCCAAACATCAGAACGCACCAATTGAAAAAGTGAAGAACTCCTTTTATTTGAAATGGAATAAGTTGGACGTGTTAGTTTGGCCAGAACACAAACCTCACAAAAAAAATCGGTTTGATCACATTTTTTGACCAAATTAGGAAATAAAGATGCTAAAATCCTTAATGGAGGATGACCTAATCTAAAGTGCCAATGGTAAATTTCAGAAGAGACTAAGGAGTTCTAATGTGGAGTTGGTAATGGGGGTGGAGTGAGACGACCATCATCAAGTAGGTACAAGCCACCGTGCACTTTGACTTTGTCTTTCCCAAAAGTTACTTTGTAGTTGAGATCATGAGTAATACTACTAACAGAAAGAAGGTTAGTAGTAAAATTAGGAATATGCAAAACAGAAGACAAAGGAAGAGAAGAAGTGTAGTTGATGATTCCTTTTCCAGAGACGGAAGAAAGGGAACCATCAGCTACTTTGACTTTGTCTTTCCCAAAAGTGGGAGAATAACGATGGAAGAGGTTAGAGGACCTGGTCATGTGATCTGTAGCTCCAGAATCAATTATCCAAGGATGGGAAGCTACTGAAGCACAATGACCACCAAATGAAATACCTGACTGAGCAAAGTTTGAGCCTAAAGGAGTAGGTGAATTGGAAGTAGCTGATGCAGTAGAGGCAGCAGTAGCAGAAGACTTGAGCACACGTAAGAATGCCTGTAGATCCTCCTGAGATAGGCCAGTTTCAGTAGTAGGGGCTGTAGCAACAGACTCAGAGTGATGGGCCTTCTTGTTTGGTTTCTTCTTGGCAGCCGGTTTGGCTTCAAAGTCAGCTGGTTTCCCGTGAAGTTTCCAACATTTGTCCTTGGTGTGATAGGGCTTATTACAATGCTCACAAGTAATAATACCCTTGGTAGAACTATTACCAGAAGGAGAGGAACCAGCAGTAATAGGAACAGCCGTGGAAGCAGTCTGGAGAGCTGATCTCTCAGTAAGTGGAGGATGGAGCATGGCGCCCTACGGTTCTCTTCAGAGGAGACCAAGGCATAGGATTGTTCAAGTGTGGGAAAAGGAGAGTGGCCCAACACTTGAACTCTTATCTGATCATAATCCACATTTAATCCAGCCAAGAAGTCATAAACCCATATCTTGTCAACATGCTTCTTGTAAGAGGCAATATCACCAGGTGTGGAAGGATGGTAATCAGAAAAATGGTCCAATTGTTGCCAAAGGCTGCGAAGAGTAGCATAGTACTTGGAGACAATCAAATCCCCTTGAGTGGTATGAAGGACCTTCTTCCGGAGTTCATAAACCTGGGCATCATTGCCAAGCTGTCCATATGTTTCCTTGCAGGCAGACCATATCTGGGCAGCATTATCAAGAAGAAGAAATCCACCCGCGAGGTCTGATTGCATGGAGACAATCAGATAAGACATAAGGATACCATTATTGGAGATCCACCTGTTCAGAGAAGGGCCAGCTTCAATTGGCATAACAGTAGTGCCATTAATACGGCCAATAAGCCCACGGCTAGCAATGGCAAAGTAGGCAGAGCGAGACCATATCAGGTAATTGCTCCCATCCAGTTTGATAGGATTAGGAAGAAGATCACCGGTGTCATTCCTACTGTACCCATCAGCAGCAGAAGTGCCAGTAGAGACTTCAGAGTCACCCATTATGCAGTAGAAAAAATCAAATCGCAGAGAGGGGCTGTAGTGATGAGAAACCCAATAAAAACTCCAAGATAAGGGCTGAAAATTGGAGGGGAGACCTCTTTAAATATAAGAAGAGTTGTCTCCAAAAACCAGCAGCAACTGACAATGAAATCCTGTAGATCGACTTTTTCAGGGTTTTGAAAAAAACCCTGATTTTGGTGAAATCGATGGAGGGCAGATTGCAGACAAAAACCCACCAGAAGGAGCTGAAACTTGGATCGAGTGTGCTTCTAAGAGTACTGAATTACTCCCCCAAAAATCAGCATCAACAGAGAATCACAAAACCAAGATCGATATTTGCAGGGTTTTGAAAAAAACCAAAAGGAGAGCAAAATCGATCAGGGAGAGGAACCGCAGTATGGCAGGAGATAGAACCTTGTCCAATATAAATCTGCTGCAGTTCTTGAGCTTCAATAATGTGGAGAGATCCTTTGGCAGTGTAGATGAATCAGTCCAAAAAACTTGAAGTCTTCAAATATCGCAGGCAGTGTATCAGTCTAAAAAAATTTTCATAACATGAATGAGGCGATGGAGGGCAGCAACTGGATCTGTAGATCACCTCATCAGTGCTGCCCTAGTGGGGGGATGAAGAACAAGGGGAAAGAGAGGGGAAGAGGAGCTCGAGAATGAATGGAAAGAGAGGGGAAATCGAGAATTGAAGGAGAGGGGAATGCCCTAATTCGAAACCTGCTCTGATACCCTGTTAGCAAACCTGAATTAGAGAGTAATTGCTTGAATGATCAATATGATCAACCAAGCATTGTATTTATAATATGAGAGATTACATACTAATGACCAAAGTACCCCTAGTACAGCCGACTTAACTAGGAGGTACAAAAAGTAAAAAATACAACTGTAAAATGACCAGAATACTCCCATGGTATTCTGGTGTACATAATTCAACACACAGCCTACTACAACAACTCCTCAGCTTGTGTATGAGAACTCACATCCACAGATTTCTATTGTGAAGCTTGATAACACCAATTATTTGGACTGGTCACATTCAGTGAAGCTTCTCCTTAGGAGCAAAGGGAAGCTTGGGTATATTACAGGCATTGTTAAAGCTCCAGAGTCTACTGACTCCCCAGCCTATGAGAAATGGGAGACAGAAAATTCCACAGTCATGACATGGCTTATCTTCTCCATGAAGCCCGAGATTGGAAGAAGGTTTATGAGAAAAGAAACTGCCAAGGCAATTTGGGACAGTGTCTCCCAGATCTTTGACAGAGTAGGTGACTCTGCCAAGGTCTATCAGCTTCACCAAAAATTAACTCAATGAGGCAGGGTGACGGGACTATTTCTGTGTACAACAATGCTTATATTTCATGAATAAGCAAATAGCCCCCTATTTGAATCCAATAAAAATAGTTAAGAAATCAAATTCTAAAAGGATAGAAAGTTAACCCTCCAGTTCAAGGAAAAAAACTGGATTTTTTACGGTAGATGAAATTTTTAACTTTCTAATGCTGGAGTTTTCTCAAATCTAAAAATTCCATAAATCTTTTTTTTTTTTTGGATGAATAAAAATATATTATGAAGAATTAAAAGAGCCTTGAACCCAAGACCTTTTGGTAAAATTCCATAAATCTTAATATGGTAAAACATTGCTAAAAACCAAAAATGCGGTAAAATATTCATTTGTTTTGATATTTTAAAAAATATTTTATTCAGAGTACTTTTGATAGCTTTCGGACACATCAAATAAGGTTTCACCAGAACATAACTCCTTCAATATAACTCACATATAAACAATCTTAGAATTGTTAGAAAGCTGGTTTTGTGCTCTAACTAATACCAGAAGTCTCAAGTAAAAATAAAATCATTTGACTTGTCAAACTTCTTAGAGAACAAAAGCATTTCTTTAAATCGAGAGCAGTTTAATTACTTATAGATAAGATCATAATTTTTAAAAACAGTATAAACCAAATGTGAGACTAGGTATAATAGGACAATGACCAATTCCAAGAACAGTATAACCCAAATGCATGTTTTGATTGTTTTAAGCTTCCAATAGATTACTTCTTCAGTTCTGCTGTCTTCTAGTTCTATGTCGATTTTTGATGACTTGATGTGGCTTAATATTGATTTTTTTTTTTGATATAAGATATATATTGTAGCATCCTAAATAGTGTTAGAAAAGAGGAGAAATAAAAAATAACACTTGGACGCCTTGGTCGCCTAAGCAACACCTAGGTGGGCATAGGCACCCCTCCAACGCCTTGCCGCCTTGACAACTATGCATGTCCCTCTTCTGCATTAGATTACTTATGCAGTTCAAGTAACTAGAAGGAATGTAAGGGCAAAAACTAAAACAAGGATCAATATAGAATTAGATAGAATCAGGGTTATAGACAGAGTTGAATATCAATTGATCTATAGATCTTGAAATTAGAACAAAAGGAACAGATCTGGGATCAATCTGATAAATTGAAGAACTTTAAATTTTGCTAGAAGAAACTCAGTTTCAGCAGATATATAGACAGAACTAGAAATCGATATTTAGAGAGAGAATATAATTAGAAGAAATTAGAATAGCTAAAAGAAGATATTAGAGAATAAAAGAATCAGAGAAGAAGATGGAGGAAATATCACACCAGATCTCAAAATAGTAGAAGGATAGAAGAAGGAAAGTACGACATCAGATCTGAAATACAAATCCCGTATTCACAGCTCAACAGCTCCAAAACTCTTGAAAAAACTCTGAATTATTTACTCAAAACATGTCCAATTGATGTGGAGCGTATACATATATATAACTTTTACATTTCCTAAATGGGCTCATAAAAAGACTCACAAACTTAATAGACTCAAAACAACAACAACAACAACAACAACAACTCAGCCTTATCCCAACTTAATGGGGTTGGCTAATAAAACAGAAACACTTAAGACACTAATCTCGGGTACTTACTTTACCGCCACTATATGGGAATATAAATTAGGCCCATTACAATAAAACCCAAGAAAATAAATAAAAGGCCAAACCCCTAACATAACTAACCAAAGCTTGTTTTCAGCCCATTGGACTGCCACCGGCACCTTGTGGGCCTGGCAAGCTTATGTCTAAGCATTCATATGCAACTGCATCAACTACTGGCCTAAGCTGACAATACTTACATGCTGAATGACTAAAAGTTACACTTCCAACCAAAAGAAAAAACTGAATGAAGTCCACCAAGGATAGTGTACGGCTTTCCAATTAATCATTTTGTAAGAATGGCTTATTAAGGCACCCTAAAAGCCCAAAAACATATTACCCTATAAACATATTCATTTACAGTATTTGTCTAAAAAAGAAAAAGCAAAGTAGCACCTCCTCCCACACGGAAGGCATCACTAGTAGCCATACTATGGCCCTTACGACCAGAGAGAAATGCTTGTTTGTTTTGAGATACTTTCCATCGGAGGTGTAGGTTATAGAGAAGATTAGGGTGCGAGTGACACTGGCTGATCCGTTGTGTATAGACATTCCATCCATTGTTTTTGTTCACCAATTGGGTCGTGATCAGTTTCAACATCCCAAGGAATGTAAGAGTTGATGCTTGATGTCAATCCTCCCCCCCCCCTTTTCAGTCGGAATGGTGATACTGAATTTTGAACGTTACTCTCTTGATACCCAGGTTTTCAGGTGTTTCCAGGGGATATGTCATAGGAGATGTTTTGGTGGCATATTCAGGATCAGTTGGTGTAGGGAACTCTGTCAGAGATGAATTGTTATTGTTAACTGAACCAAGAATGAGAGAATGGCTGGAGTGAATTGTTTCTTCACTCACAGTCCCTTCATTTATATCTTTTACTTACGAGCATAATTACAATACTGCCCCTGTATAGCCGACTATGCTTATCTCAGGGGAATAAACAAAGAAAAAAGGACAAAACACCCAAAATACCCTTATCGGGTTACATAACTCAACACTCCCCCTCAAGTTGGTGCATAAATGCCACACATGCCCAACTTGACTAGACTAGGGTAAAATAACTTTCCACCTAACCCTTTGGTGAATACATCTGCAAGTTGATCGTCGGATTTCACAAAGGGTATACAAATGTGCCCACTTTTCAACTTCTCCTTGATGAAGTGTCTGTCGATCTCCACATGCTTGGTACGGTCATGTTGCACTGGATTATGAGCAATGCTGATTGCTGCTTTATTGTCACAGTACAACATCATCGGACGATGAACAGAACAACCAATATCCTGGAGTAAACTCTGAAGCCACAATAGTTCACATATGCCCTAGGCCATGGCACGGAATTCTGCTTCAGCGCTAGACCTAGCCACCACATTTTGCTTTTTTACTTCGCCATGTGACAAGGTTACCTCCTATAAAGGTACAGTAGCCTTAAGTGGATTTTCTGTCTGGGTACCCCAGTTAGCATCTGTGTACGCCTCAATGAGAAGGTGATCATGTGGAGACAGGAGAATCCCTTTTCTTGGAGCTGACTTCAAATAGTGGAGAATACGAAGAACAACAGCCATATGGGTAGAGTAGGGATCATGCATGAACTGACTGACCAGACTAACAGCAAATGCAATGTCTGGTTTGGTATGGGAGAGATAGATTAGTTTTCCCACCAACCTTTGATAGCGCCCCTTATCAACAGGATCGCCATCCTTCTCTTGTAGCCGAGTAGTAGCCTCCAAAGGGGTGTCACATGGGTGACATCCTAACAAACCAGTCTCTGAAAGTAAATCTCGAACATATTTCCTTTGGGAGAGAAAGATGCCTTTGGGAGAACGAGCAACTTCAATCCCAAGAAAATACCTGAGCTGTCGTAGATCTTTGATTTCAAATTCTTGTCCCAAGAAAGTCTTTAGGTGAGAGACTTCATCTGCATCATTGCCAGTTACCACTATGTCGTCGACATAGACTATGAGAAGAGTAACCTTATCTCCATTCCGCTTAATGAACAAGGTGTGATCAGCATTGCTCTGTTTGTACCCTACAGAGATCATTGCCTTATGGAACCTGCCAAACCAAGCCCGAGGAGATTGCTTCAGCCCATATAATGCCCTCTTCAGTCTACAAACCTTCCCATGAGTCTTGTCACAAGAAAAACCTGGAGGGATCTCCATATAGACTTCCTCCTCCAGCTCTCCATTAAGGAAAGCATTTTTAATATCCAATTGCTACAAATCCCAACCAAGATTGACAGCATATGATATCAAGGCCTGAACGGTGTTCAACTTTTCCAGTGGGGCAAATGTTTCCTGATAATCAATCCCATAGGTCTGGGTAAATCCTTTGGCCACCAGTATAGCCTTATATCTGTCCACCATTCCATCAGGCTTTTGTTTGACAACAAACATCCATTTGCGGCTCACTATTTTCTTACCCAAAGGAAGAGCTACTAGTTCCCATGTCTCATTCTTGGATAAGGCCATCATTTCTTCCAACATGACTGCTTTCCACTGTGGATCTTCCATTGCCTCCTGCCATTTCTGAGGAATAGAAAGAGAGGACACAAATGCACGATAGGAAGGAGACAAAGCATCATAGGAAACAAAATTGGTGATGGGATGTTGGGTGCAAGATCTAATGCCTTTACGGATAGTAATACATAAATCAAGAGAGGGATCCTTACCAGGTAATGCAGCGGAATCTGGATCTGGATCAAGTTCTGACGGTTGAAGAGGTGGTACAGTAGTGGTAGTCTCAACCTATTCTTTGTGCTTCCTGGTGTAGATTTGATCAACAGGAATTTGACTCACAGGTCTGCGCTTCCCCTGAGTAGGAAGTGACGAAGAGGCTGAAGTTGGCTTATCCTGAATAGGAGCCGGAAGGGTAGAGGAAGGCTCCTCCTGAATAGAAGTTGGTAAAAGATCAGGCACATCTTCAAATACTGGGTCATGCTCCTCCTGAAGAGGTGGCTGAGAGAAGTATGCCAGGGATTCATGGAAGATAACATCCATGGTCATAAATGTATGCCGAGAAGGTGGATGATAATAATTGTATCCTTTCTGGGTAGGAGAGTAGCCCAAAAAGATACATCGTATGCTCCGAGGATCAAGCTTACCATGAAGATGATGATTACGAGCATAGCAGACACAATCAAAGATTTTTGGGGGAACCACAAAAGAGGAAGAACCTTGAAGGAGGTCAATATGAGTACGACCATAAAAGGACAAGGGTAGGCATATGGTTGATGAGGTAGGCAGCAGTGAGAATAGCATCACTCCAATATTGAGGAGGAACCTGCCGGGCAAAGATAATTGCCCGAGCTACTTCTAAAAGGTGCCGATTTTTTCTTTTCGGCGACTCCATTCTGGGTAGGGGTGTCTACACAGCTGGTTTAATGGAGGATGCCATTCTCAGCCAGATAGGATTGGAACTGACCTTCCATGTATTCTTTGCCATTATCACTCCACAGAATTTTTTAATGTAGCATTGAATTGGGTCTGAATCATACGATGGAAGAGATGGAGACATCGAAACACCTCACTTTTGTGTTGCATCAAGTACACCCAAGTGGTCCTAGTAAAGTAATCAATGAAGGAAACAAACCATCTATGGCCAGAAATAGAAACACAATGGGCAGGGCCCCATACATCAGTATGAACTAAAGCAAAAGGAGAAGTGCTTCTTTTATTAATGGAAGAGTAAGTAGAACGAGTCTGCTTAGCCAAGACACAGGCTTCACATAAAAACTCATCCTTGTTACAACTTTGAACTAACTGACCAAGCCGACAATTCCATAGATAGAGATCCGTAGAGGTTGTTGAATGTAACTGATAAGCTAAAGAGGAAGCAGATGGTGAAGTAAGCGGACCCGTGTTGAGCATGAAGAGACCACCATGTACCTTACCAACCCCAATCGTGTGGCTTTGCGCCAGATCCTGTATGACATAATGAGGGAAAGAAAGTTATTTTGCAGTTCAAATCTCGGGTTAAACTACTAATGGAAAGAAGATTAGTAGGAAATGAAGGAACATGCAAAACAGAATTTAGGGTAATGGTAGGAGAGCAGTGAATGGAACCCTTTCCATGAATGAGAGAAAGTGAACTATTGGCTGCTCGAACAGTATCTTTTCCAGAACAAGGGAAATAATGATGAAATACATGAGAGGAACTAGTCATGTTGTCAGCGGCACCGGAGTCGATTATCTAAGGACTAGAGACAACCGATGTACACTGACTACCGACTGGAATACTTGAGGCAAAGTAAGAACCAGATGAGGCAGCAGGCGCAAGTGCTTTAGAAGGTGCAGCGGAAGATGGCTAGAGCATGCGACGGAGGGCTAGTAGCTCATCCTGAGTAGAACCAGTGTCAGCAGAGGGGACTGTAGCAGTAGGAGCAGTAGCTTCAGTCTGGTTTGCCTTCGGTTTGGGCTTTCCCTGGCCTCGTTGCGCCTCAAAATTAGCAGGTTTCCCATGTAACTTCCAACATTGAGCCTTGGTGGGTCCCGTGGCAATGCTCACACTTGACAGGCTCTTTGGAGGCAACATTACCACTGTCAGTAGTGGCAATAGAATTAGGGCTGGAAATGGTCTGTAGGGCAGACCGAGTAACAGTAGGAGCATGTAGTATCACAGCCCGACGAGTCTCCTCAGTATGAATCATGGCAAAGGCGCAGTCCAGTGTATGAAAGGGAGACTGGTTCAACACTTGCATCCGAATAGGGTCATACTCCACATTCAGACCAGCCAAGAAATTGTACACAGATACTGTTGAGGTGTTGACGGTAGGTAGCAACATCAGTAGGTGTAGAGGGCTGATAAGTGGAGTAATGATCCAATTGCTGCCACAAGCTTTTGAGGGCAGCATAGTATGTAGAAACAGACAACTCCTTTTGAGTGAGATCATGATAATTCTTGCAAGATCTCATACACTTGGGCAGCATTCCCAACACGCCCATAAGTCTCCTTGGCGGCACTCCAAATCTGATGGGCTGTCTCCAAAAGCATGAAATTGTTGGACAGATCTGGTTGTATAGATTGCAACAAATAAGACATGACCATGACATCATTGGGCAGCCACTTCTTTTGCGGAGGCCCAGTTGTAGTTGGCATGGGGATAGTCCCAAGTATGTGACAAGTCAGCCCTCGACCAGCACTGGTCAAATAGGTGGTCCGAGACCACTTAGGATAGTTGGAGCCATCAAGCATGATTGGAGCTGAAGTGGAAGAAGTTCTGTCCGGGGCTGTCCATCTTGCCTAGAGGGTGCAGAAGATGCATCTGAGTCTGGCATTGGAGCAGTCCAACAAGGAAGGAAGACCCTATGCAATCAGCCAAGAGAAACCAGAAACCTTAAGATCGATAAGAGAGAAAATCGATCTCAAGAGAGGGAAAAGGGAATCTCCAATAAAACTGAGAATCTAAGGGTGAAACTATTGTCGAAGGAGACTCTTGAGTCTTGATGGTAAAAAGCAACTCTGAAAATATCAACACCAATTTAAGAAGGAGAGCTATAAGAGGCACTTTATCAAACACCTGTTGGGCACTCTTATATGTTGAAATTGATTCAGAGAAGGGAAATCTGAAAGAGACTCAAACAAAAGGTTGGCAGAAATGGAGAGTGATTCTCTAAGGTAAAACAAACTCCTCCAAAAACCAGCAGCTGAAAGGAAGAAAGAAACCTCCCCCTCGATAAGTTTCAGGTTTTAGAAAACCCAAAGAGATCGATTGGATTAAGAAGCTGTTCAGAGGATTTCAATCTCAAGAAAGATGCTGTAAAGGAGGTGCAGGTGAAGTTCCAAAGAAGGGAAGAAGAGCCTACAAGAGAAAAAAGGCTAAATCTTCAAGAATCTGGAAGTCTTCAATATCGCAGGGAAGGAGCAGCATCTATCGAGCAGAAAAAAAATTCAAATCATAAGAAAGAAGGGAGGTAGGATAAAGGGCAGCAACTAGATCGAAAGATCACCTCATTAGTGCTGCCCTAAGGTGAAGAAGAGAAACCAAGAGAAGGAGAGAAGTGATCGAAGGTAGAAGAAAGAGAAAGAAGAAGAGAAGAGATGAGATGGAGGTTGCGGAAGCTTGGATCAGAATAGGGTTAGCTCTGATACCATGTTAGCTGAACCAAGAATGAGAGAATGGCTGGAGTGAATTGTTTCTTCACTCACAGCCCCTTCATTTATATCTTTTACTTATGAGCATAATTACAATACTGCCCCTGTATAGCCGACTATGCTTATATCAGGGGAATAAACAAAGAAAAAAGGACAAAACACCCAAAATACCCTTTTCGGGTTACATAACTCAACAGTTATCCATTCATTTGGAGTTGGAGTAAGCATCGAGAGAAGGTCTCACTAATGTAGGAGGCTAGGCTGAAAAAGGATCAACACTAGCTAACCTACAGAAATCCAAAATCAGAGTGACCGAAATAACAGAATGTATGGACAGGATATGGATGAGTTTATAACTCAAAACCAAAGCAATGGATGGGGCTGATATTATAGTTGAAGGAGGTCTTGCTATGCTGAGTTATTGCTGAGAAATCCAGGTTCATCCAATGGGGGGGAATGGGGAAAAATAAACTGAAAAAGAAATTAGAAAGCAAAGGAGATATATTATAACCTGCAATCCAGCAACCTCACGGTCTTCAGATCTGGATCGAAGGAAACAGACTAGGGGAGGAATAGCATATCAAACCTCAAGTCAATTGGAAGGTTAGATTTTCTGGAATTAAAGGCTAAAGGTCAAAACATGTTTCTGTCAGAAAAACCTATCGTATGCACTAAACAGGCTGGATAAATGTCAACAGATTAATGGATCGACAAGCAATAATAATCAGTTAGATGACAATAAATCATCGCTGTTGTTGCCTGGATGTGAGCCACGATAGTGAAGGGGTATGCAGGATTATCTCTGGACTGGTATGAATGAAATAAAAGAAAAGGACATTTAGGAATCTCACCTACTGTAGAAATCTCCCACCTCTCTCTACTAGGGCATCTCACCCAATCAGTCTATCACAGCACACTGCCTCGCACAGCTACATGGTTAACAACCAAATTAATAAAATCTGACTGTTACAAAACTAGAAACTGAAGTAGTAACTCCTCATAATAACAATTAACTGCTGACCAAGGGATTATCAATAGAAACTGAAACTAAATAAAATCTACCTATTACTTACTTAACCAAGACTAGAAACTAATTTATATTGTTTCCAAAATCTAGATACAGAAAAATGAAACTGATATAACTCCTAAGACAGAAACTAAAACCAATTAAAATCTTCTTGAAGGATCCACCCACGCAAGCCAGCAACCACTCCACAAAATATCACATGCACGGCTAGAATGGGCCCCACCAAATCTGGGAAATCTTACTCCAACTCTTCTCCATGCAAGTCAAGGATGGGACCCACTAAAAGCTGTCAAAACATCTCCTTTTCTAGCAGCTAATTGATGGCTACATAGGGGCAGAATGTGGGCCTCAATTATAACAGAATATGGGCCCAAATATTTGTCCACATATGGACATGAACACCCATGAACCGATGTGTAGGAAAAGGCTTGGCTGGGCCTTGTCCATCGATCTACATGACTCACTAACATCATGGCGACTAGAGACTAATTCACAATCATAGCTTGGGTATCTAGCAGTAAGGATAATCCTTGGATTATTTAGTTAGGCACATAATGCACCTTGCTTCTTCATAGTTGAACTGCTCGTTCCACTAAAAGTCAAGGAGAGGAAATGATACAGAGGACTTGTTGGCTAGGTCAGGAATTGATAAGCCAAGTTGTAGTATAGAAAACTCCCTTCCATTGGAAACTTATCCTGATCTTGTAGCCAGATATGTAATCTTGTTCTATTTTGTGAGGATTTTGCCCTGCCTGTATTAAGGACTTGTACTTCATCTCATTTCTAATCAATTAAGTTTGTTATTTATAACCTCCCCACCAGCCTCACCCCCACCCCCACCCCCCCCCCCAAAAAAAAGAAGAAGTGTATTCTATCAATAGCTCATACTGCTTATTGATAGAATACACAAATTGAAGGGGAAGTGGAGGTAGTATTACTTCACAAACTCATATACCATAAGATTTTCTATATAATTGAAAAACTTTGGAGGTTGGACCAGCTAAAAAATTTCAATGGCAAGCAAACTATTTTATAATGTAGCATTATTTTATTATTTGGGCTAAAGATGTGATACCTCAACATGGAAAGAATCCCCATAAGGCGCATCATTGATTTCCTGCGAAGTCTCGACAACCAAATGACTGGCATAAATGAAAGTAAAATAATAAAAGGTTAACCAATACCATCCACTAATAGCACAATGAAACCATATGGACAAAATATAGGCCACACTGTTAAATGAGACATTTTCCAATTGATATGCAGAAATGAAGATAATCAAGTACAACAAAAAACCAAAGGAACATCTGATAAAGTCTAGACATAAATTACTTTTGCTGCTTCTACCCAATGGTTGCATTATCATTTAGAAAAGGAATTACTGAATGCATAAGTTTGGTGTATACTCTTGGATATGGATTTCAAATATTAGTCAAATTTTCCACATCGACTCCTTGTTCAAGCTAGTCTGGTTCAAAGGTCACATACCTCGCCATAGCTTCCTGGCTTGGAGAACCCTTACCCTTTGCCTTCCCACCCAAGCCTGCCTCTTTCAATGAAGAATCCCTGTCCCCCCTTGTATTTTCTGTTGGAGTGGTTCCCAAGACATTGGCCACCTCTTCATTGCTTGCCCCTTTACCTCTACCATCTGGAAAAAATCCCTTTCGTTTATCTGGCCTTGCAGCAGGAGACCCCTCCCTTTCTCTAGAGAGTAGCTCTAGCTGGTCATGACTTACCCTGGCTGCTCTATCTGTGACACTATTGGCAAGCTTGTGTTTGGTGTGGCTCTTTACCATATTTGGATGCAGAGAAACCTTAGGAGATGGACCTCCAACTCTCGTTCCTTTGACTTGATTTGGAAAGCCATCTTTTTGGATGTCTCTTCTAAGCTTAGTTTTTTTACCTCATAAGGCTTTTTTGGATTCCCCAAGGAACAAGCATATTGTTGTTTCCTGGGGTTTAGATAGTGCTCTTTTACAACCCCATTCCCCCTCTTAGTTGTGTCTGGGGTTTGTTTCTTTCCCCCCCCCCTCTCTCTCCTTTGTATATTCACCCCTCTCTTTCCCTCTCGCCCCCCTTGGGCCTTGGTAATAGATTTTTTATTCACCAAAAAAAAATTTCTTCTCTTCTTATTTTGCCAAAAAAAAAAAAAAAAGAACGAAATAAAATAAAATTTCTGCTCCTGTTATTGGGGAGGGGGTGGGAGGAACCACAACTTTTTCTCCTCTTTTCTAAAAAAAAAACCCGAAGTTTAATAAACTTATTTTATTCTCTGAAAGAAATGCACTTAAATACTAATACTACGCCACCCCAGAGCTACTCGATACTTGCCTGGCTGTCTCCATTAAATGCGTTGAACATCAATCTAACCTATCCAAGCCCATTCTTCCAAGAACAAGCAGAAACTAACCAACAACAACAACCACCAAACAATCAGCCATGAACACCAAGGGGAATGGCCAAGGGTACCACATGCACTCCTACGATTTTCAAATGACAAGGATACTTGATGCAGATAAAAACACAGAATTGGGTTCATTATAGTGGAAATAAGCCTTGGGTTCTTTTATATATTTGTTTGGCCTTTAGTCCAACGAGTTCTCTTTGTAATAGGCCACTTTAATGGGCCTAAAAGAGGGGTGAAGGTAGGAATATGGGATTTACTTTCAGAGTTTAATTTGGGCTGTTTTATTTCATTATTTTATTGTTTATCTCTTTACTTGTAAAGGTTGGATAGAGTCTTGTCGGAATAGAATTCTTCGTCCTAGTTTGGACAAAGTTTAGTCATGTGGGACACCTGTTAGATTATATGGGCCAGAATACCGTGGGGGTATTCTGGACTTTTTCTCCATTTTTATTATGTCTTGTATGTGTGGTTTAGTCCCACATTGCTTATGTAATTATTTTCCATACCTCATTATGAATATAAATAGATATGCTTGGGATGATAATTAATCATCCAAGCATTCAGCCTAGTTCTGATCTCTTAACATGGTATCAGAGCAGATCTCGAATTAGGGACCCCCCCTCTCTTCCATTCTCGATTTCAGTTCCTTCTTTCCTTTTTTTCTCGGTTTCTTCCTTCTCTTCTCTTACTCTTCATTCTCCCACTAGGGCAGCACTAATGAGGTGATCTACAAGATCTAGTTGCTGCCCTCCATTACCTCTTTTCCATGGTGCAATTTTCTGCTCGATAGGGACACCACTACCTGTCTGCGATATTTGGAATCTTCAGTTTTTTGGGGGCTGCTTCCATCTCTGCTACAAGGGACCACTGCTCCTATTTGAAGACCAAGAACTGCAGCAGGCCATCTTCTTTACATCTGTTGCTATCTTCAGATCTGTTCAAGACCCCCTAAGATCGATTTTTCACCAAAAACAGGGTTATTTCCAAAACCCTGACACCTATCGATCTAGGGGCTGGTGACTTCTATTGGTTCTGATTTTTTGAAGGCTGGCTCTCTACTTATAAATGCACACTCGACCTTGATTGGGGCTGCAACACTTCAGTTTTTGGGCATCCTCTATCCTTCATCGATTTCAGCAATTCAGGGTTTTTTTCAAAACCCTGATCAATATCTATCTAGGGGTTGCATGTTTCTGTTGCGGCTGATATTTGGCAAGGTGATTCAGCAGTACTAGAGGACCATTCGATCCTATTTTCAGCTCCATCTGCAGTGCTTTTGCTCTCCTTCTTCCCTACATCGATTTCAGCAATTTCAGATTTTTTTCAAAACCCTGTAAAAATCGATCTCAGGGATTTTCTTGGCTGCTATTACTGATTTTTGGAGACCATTATTCTACCATTACCAGAGGGCTCTCATCCAATTTTCAGCCCTTAACTTGAAGGATTTCTTAGGTTTCTCTTCACAACAGCCCCTCTCTGTGATTTGGGCTTCTCTCTGTTCTAATGGGTGACTCGGTGGATTAGATCGCTACTCGTTGGTGATGGACACGTAAAACAGATTATCATACCTTTCCTCCTAATCCAATCAAGTTGGATGGCACTAATTACTTGCTTTAGTCTAGGTCTGCTTCCTTTGCCATTGTTGGCCGTGGCCTTACTGGTTATGTTATTGGCACCAGTGTTATGCCAACTGAGATTGGGGCTGCTCATGACAGGTGGCTAGCCAACAATGGAGTTCTCATGTCCTACCTCATTGGCTCTATGACTTCCGATCTGCAGCATAATTTTCTTCTCCTTGACACAGCCTCGGAGATTTGGGCTGCTTGCAAGGAGACCTACGGGCAGCTTAGCAATGATGCCCAGGTATATGAACTCAGGAAAAAGGTCCTTCACACTACTCAGGGAGATTTGACAATCTCCAACTATTATGCTACTTTGCGTAGCCCTTGGCAGCAACTGGATCACTTTTTCTGACTTTCACCCAAGTACAGCTGCTGATATTACCTCATACAAGAAACATGTGGACAAGATCAGGGTTTATGATTTTTTGGCTGGGTTGAATGTGGAGTATGATTAGATTCGGGTTCAAGTGTTGGGACACAAGCCTTTTCCCACACTTGAACAGTCCTATGCCCTGGTCTCCTCTGAAGAAAACCGTAGGGCTGCCATGTTGCACCCTCCTATTACTGACGGATCAGCTCTCAAGGCTGCTGCCCCGGCCCCTCCTGCACCTAGTGGCACTGCTTCTCTTGGTGATTCTACTACAGGGACTGTTGTTTGTGAGCACTGTCACAAACCCTACCACACCAAAGAGACTTAGGTAGAAACTTCATGGGAAACCGGCTGATTTTGAAGCTAAAAGGGCTGCCAAGACAAAGATAAAGACAAAGACCAAGGCCCATCAGACTGAGACTGTTACTGCAGCCCCTGCTACTGACACTGGTCTATCCCAGGATGATCTACAGGCACTCCTACGTATGCTAAGGTCTTCCGCTGCTGCTGCCTCTACTACTTCAGCTACTGCCAATTCTTCTGCTCCTTCAGGTTCACACTTTGCCCGGTCAGGTATCCCTTTTGGAGGTCATTGTGCTTCTGTAGCTTCCCATCCTTGGATCATAGATTCTGGAGCTACAGATCACATGACCGGTTCCTCTAGTCTATTTCATAGATATTCTCCCACTTCTGGGAAAGACAAGGTCAGAGTAGCTGATGGTTCCCTTTCTTCCATATCTGGAAAAGGAATCATCAACTGCACTACATCTCTTCCCTTGTCTTCTGTTTTGCATATTCCTAATTTTACTACTAACCTTCTTTCCATTAGTAGTATCACTCATGTTCTTAACTACAAAGTCACTTTTTTTTCTTCTCATTGTGTGTTTCAGGATCTGGAATCTGGGAAGACGATTGGATTTGGTAAAGTGCACGGTGGGCTGTACCTGCTTGATGACGGTCGCTTCTCTCCACCACCATTACCTTTTCCGCTACACCAGAGCTCTTTGGTCTCTTCTGAACTCTACCAGTGGCATTCTTGGTTAGGTCACCCCCCTTTAGGAATTTTAGCTCATTTATTTCCTAGTTTGGTCACCCAACGTACTAAGGATGACTTTTTTTGTGAGGCTTGTGTTCTGGCCAAACAGACACGTTCAACTTATCCACTTTCAAATAAAAGGAGTTCTTCTTGTTTTCAATTGGTGCATTCTGATGTTTGGGGTCCTAGTCGTAGGACTTCTCTTTCTGGTCATCGTTAGTTTCTATCTTTCATTAATTGTCATTCTAGGAACACCTGGGTGTATCTTTTGCACACAAAAAATCAGGTTTTTTCATGTTTTCAGCATTTTCATAAAATGATCCAAACTCAGTTCCAGGCTACTCTCAAAATATTGAGAAGTGATAATGGAACCGAGTATACTGAATCCCAATTTCAAAAATATTTGGCTGAGCATGGAATTATTCACCAAACTAGTTGTGCTGATACCCCTGCCCAGAATGGTGTGGCAGAAAGGAAAAATCGTCACTTATTGGAAATGACCAGGGCTTTAATGTTTGCGCGGAATGTCCCATCTCAATATTGGGGGGATGCAGTTCTAACTGCAGCCTATCTCATCAATAGGTTACCTTCTCGGGTTCTTAACTCCCGTAGCCCCTCTGATGTTTTTCTGGGCCATTCCTCCTTTATTATGCCTCCCAAAGTATTTGGGTGTGTGTGTTATGCTAGAGATACCAGATCTCCAGGCAAACTTGAACCTAGGGGGCTCCGCTGTATTTTCTTGGGTTATTCTCCAACCCAGAAAGGTTATAAGTGTTACCATCCCCCTTCCCGCCATACCTTGGTTAGTATGGATGTTGTTTTCCATGAGACCCTTTCTTATTATTCTTCACCACTTCTTCAGGGGGAGAGTTCTAGTGAAGATGTGTCTCTTGAGATTCCTCCACTGGAGGTTCCTCTGGCTGTTGCCCAGCCTCTTTTACCACCACCCACGGCTGCTGCCTAGCCTCCTTTGACTGCTGCCCAGCTTTCTTTGGATGCTGCCCATCCTACTTTAATCAATGCCCAACCTCCTCTGGCTGTTCCTCCCTCACCTAACGGGAATCCTTTACAAGGGGAGACCATAGAAAATAGTGTTGTTAATGTTCCTATTCAGGGGGAGCTGACTCCAGTCCAGAGAACTATTGGTGAATTTCAGAAGAGAATTGACAACTCCAACATACTCACCTATACAAGGGGCAGAACCAATAGAGGTCAGCTGCAATCCACTTTAGCACTAATACCCATCCAATTGCCGGATCCAGATCCAGATTCTCCATCTCCTGGTAATCCCTCTTCTTCTAACCTACCTATTGCTCATCGCAAAGGTACTAGGACTTGCACTTTACATCCCATATCTCGTGTTGTTTCTTATAGTTCTCTTTCTCCCTCTTTTCGTGCTTTTGTATCTTCTCTTTTTTCTGTTTCGATTCCTAAAAATTGGCAGGAAGCATCTACAAATGGAAAGTGGAAGGCAGCAATGTTGGAAGAAATGAGAGCACTACATAAAAATAATACATGGAATCTTGTGGCTCTTCATCTAGGGAAAAAACCAGTTGGATGTAAATAGATCTTTGTGATCAAACAGAAGGCTGATGGTTCTGTGGATCGATATAAGGCACGTCTGGTTGCAAAGGGGTTCACTCAAACTTATGGAGTTGATTATCAGGAGACCTTTGCACCGGTGGCAAAGCTCAACACTGTCAGGGTGTTATTATCTTGTGCTGTAAATCTTGGATGGGATCTTCAGCAGTTAGATGTAAAGAATGCCTTCCCCCAGAGGGAGCTTAAGGAGGAGGTATATATGGACATTCCACCAGGCTTCTCTAATGACAAGACCAAGGGCAGGGTTTGTAAATTGAAGCGTGCACTTTATGGATTGAAGCAGTCACCTAGGGCCTAATTTGGCAGATTTCACAAGGCTATGATTTCAGCAGGTTATAAGCAGAGCAATGCTGATCACACTTTATTTATCAGACGAGTTGGTGACAAGGTAACTCTTCTCATAGTCTATGTGGATGATATTGTGATCACTGGTAATGATGGTGATGCTATCAAGAATTTAAAGCTCTTCCTTGGCCGTGAGTTTGAAGTAAAAGATCTTGGCCCTCTAAAATATTTTCTAGGGATAGAAGTTGCTCGATCTTCGAAGGGCATATTTCTTTCTCAAAGAAAATATATCCTTGATCTATTGACTGAGACTGGGCTGCTAGGTTGTCATCCTTCAGATACTCCTATGGAAGCTACTATAAAACTTAAGGAGAAAGAGGGTGAACCTGTTGACAAGGGTTGTTATCAGCGATTAGTGCGCAAACTAATCTACCTCTCTCACACACGACCTGACATAGCTATTGCTATAAGTTTGGTGAGCCAGTTTATGCATGACCCCTATTCCTCACATATGGATGCAGTCCGTCGTATTTTGCGGTATTTGAAGTCTGCTCCAAGAAAGGGAATTCTTCTCTCTCCCAATGGTCACCTGAAGATTGAAGCTTATACTGATGCCGATTGGGCTGGTTCTACTGATAGAAAATCTATTTCTGGCTATTGTTCTTTTGTGGGTGGGAACCTTGTTACATGGCGTAGCAAAAAGCAAAATGTTGTGGCTAGGTCCAGTGCTGAAACCGAGTTTCGTGCTATGGCCCAAGGAATCTGTGAACTTCTATGGCTTAGAGGATTATTGCAGGATATCGGTGTTGCTGTCCATCTTCCCATGTTGCTTTATTGTGACAATAAAGCCGCCATTAGCATTGTTCATAACCCTGTCCAGCATGATCATACTAAGCACGTGGAGGTTGACCGACATTTCATCAAGGAGAAGCTTGAAGCCGGACTTATTTGTGTTCCCTTTGTGAAGTCTACAGACCAACTGGCTGATGTGTTCACTTAGGGACTAAGTGGCAAGCTGTTTCTTCCTATCTTAGTCAAGTTGGGCATGCATGATATCTATGCTCCAACTTGAGGGGGAGTGTTAGATCCAACTTGAGGGGAGTGTTAGATTATATGGGCCAGAATACCGTGGGGGTATTCTGGACTTTTTCTCCTTTTTTATTATGTCTTGTATATGTGGTTTAGTCCCACATTGCTTATGTAATTATTTTGTATATGTGGTTTAGTCCCACATTGCTTATGTAATTATTTTCCATACCTCATTATGAATATAAATAGATGTGCTTGGGATGATAATTAATCATCCAAGCATTCAGCCTAATTCTGATATCCTAACAACAGCTATTCTAACTAATTAGATAAGGAGGAGTTTTAGTCATGTGGGACACCTATTCCTACTTTCGATAGAGTTTCCTACTTCTTTCCTGTTTCAGTTTCTACATAAGCATTGTTAGGCTTCATAAGCCCCACAGATTTGCTAGTTGAATAAAGTTGGATTTTGACTCCATAAATTCTGTGAGATTCAGAATAGTGCTACAGACTGTAGTGCAATCCTTGGTGAGATGCTAAAGTCAGGACTGATGGGATTTCAGTCTAGTTCCAGGTGAGATGCTTGGTTCATATCCATCTGTCTTTCTTCCATTCTTCTTCAACCTATCCATCATCAATCAGGCTAGTACTTCTTTGTTTGTTCAGTTTCTTTCACTTTCTAGTTACTGGATTTTCAGTTTTTTATTGAAGACATCTAGTTTCTCAAATCAGATTTCAAGCCTACCAATCGGATTCAGTTTTGATCATACCTATAGTTCAGAAACCTGATCTTTACATAGATCATAAGAGACCTACCTCCTGGATTCTTAAATACTTAAAGGCCTGATATCAGGTTTTAATTTTGATCAATTTTTTCAACTCTTAAACCACAATATTGTTCTGTTCTCCAAATCTCAATTTGCTACAAAGCTAGACCCCAAAGCACTCAAATGTCTTTTCCTTGGCTATTCATCCTCTACCAAAGGGTATAAATGCTATCACCTTTCCTCCCAAAGGCAACCTCTCATAGTTGTCAAGGCGAACTAAGGCGGTGGAGGGGTGCCTAAACGCTTAGGTGGCAAGGCGCCCGCCTAGGCGTCCATGTGTTATTTTTTATTTCTCCTCCTTTCTAACATTATTTAGTATGCTACAATATGTACCTTACATCATTAAAAATCAACATTAAGCCACATCAAGTCATAAAAATTCAATATTAAGCAACATCAAGTCATCAAAAATCAACATTAAGTCACATTAAGTAATCAAAAATCAATAGTAAGCCACATAAAATCATCAAAAATCAACTTAGAATGAGAAGACAGCAGAACTGAAGAAGTAAGCTATTGGAAATTTGAAACAATCAAAACATACATTTGGTTTATACTATTCTTAGAAAATATGATCTTATCAATAAGTAATTAAACTGCTCTCGATTTAGAAAAACTGTTCTTGTTCTCTAAGAAGTTTGACTGATCAATTGATTTTATTTTTGCATGAGACTTTTTGTATTAGGTAGAACACAAAATCTTCTTTCCAACAAATCCAAGATTGCTTAAATCTGATTTATATTGAAGGAGTTATGTTCTAGTCAAACCTTATTTAGTGTGCGCGAATGCTGTCAAAATCGCACTGAATGAAAATATTTTTTTAAATATCAAAATAAATGAATATCTTACCGCAATTTGGGTTTATAGCAATGTTTTACCATATTAAGATTTATGGATTTTTTAGATTTGAGAAAAAACTCAGCATTAGAAAGTTGAAAATTTCACCTATCGCAAAAAATCCAGCTTTTGTTCTTGAACTGGGAGGTTGACTTTTTATCCTTTTGGAATTTGATTTTTTAACTATGAATAATATCTTAAGTAAATGAAATACAAATTAAATGATATTTGACATAAATAAGTGCCAAAACTTGGTCCGATACCAATTAAACCAGTGTAAGGAGCCCTACACTATGGCGGCAGTCGCCTAGGCGCCTACAGATTCGCCGAGATGCCTAGGCGATGCTTTGGCGACGCCTTGATAACTATGCGACCTCTCTCCAAAGATGTCACCTTCTTTAAGTCTATTTCTTTTTTTTCTCCTCATCAGCATCCTCTTCAGGAGGAGACTACTGGAAATGAACAGGCTGCTGATTTCATTCCCTTTCTTTTCATTTGCCTACATCTCCCTTCCTAACTGATATTGGGAAATACAAAGAAGTGGATGTTGTTGACATTGATGGACATTCAGGTGTTGGTTCTGAAAACACAAAGGAGTTAAACGTTTATAGAAGAGGCTGTTGGAGGAAGAAGACCTGCCAAGAGAGCTCTTTGGATCCACATCCTGAGCTCCACCTTTACCATTTGGAGTGGGACCAGGACTGCTAGAATCGCCCAACGGTCCTCTTTCAAACCCCTAAAGGCTCAGTTGGTCATATGGGAAGGTTGAAGAATATAACTCATGTCTTATACAGTCTCATAAGTACTGCCACCATCCACAGACCGAGAGCACCCTTCCAATGAATGAGAGTAAGCTGCCACCCGGACATCCACACTGCCCTCAGCTCCAGCATCCTCACGAGAGGAGTCCAACCCCAGCTGCACAACCACCGTACCTAAACTATCATCCAAACCAGCCAAAGATGGAGTCGCAGCCTTCTCGGCTTCAAAGACAGCCTGCGCAAGGACACCCGCCTCATCAGCCAACGCAGGAAGCACACCCTCCTCCCCAGCCGGGACACCCGTAGCAACAACGCTAACAGCCTCCACTGTGGGGGCAGCCACACCTGGCAGCCTGTTTCGGACATCGTCTAACCCCAAACTAGCTGGTCTCCACCTTCCATCCCTTCTGTGGGAACCCCAGCCTGTCACGAGACTCCCATGACGCAAGCCACCCCCAGGCCGCGAAAGTCTCGTCAAAACCCCCAAAGAATTACGATCAGCCTCCTTGGCAGTAGCAGCCACCCCCTCACCAAGAACAGCGCCCTGAACAACCTCGCTGACACCCTGCGGAAGAGGACCAGTGTGCTTCGACGAGACCTTCAACGCCTTCCTGCACGCTTCCTTAGCGTGACCAATCTTCGAGCAAAAGCTGCAATACGACGGGAGTCGTTCATAAGCAATTTTCTGATGGAATCCATCCAAGCCGCAGCCAACCCAAACTTGCTTAGGGAGGGAAGCCCTCAAGTCCATCTCAACGCAAACGTGAGCCACCACCGTGCGAGTGCAGTTCACAGTCGCGCCATCCATTTTTAGCACCCTACCAATCGAGTCAGGAATAGAGACCAGGAAGTTGCACAGGCAAAAGTTGACAGGTAAGCCTGGTAGAGAGACCCACACCGGAGCAAACGGAGACTCCCAGCTAGGAACAAAGTCCGACGTCCACCTCATGAACCGCAACAGGTAGCCCTGGACATGGACTTGCTCCTTCATCCAAGTCTTAACAAAATCTGCCTGAACCGAGAACCTCAACAGCACATGTCGAGGGTCCAACACCAAAACCACAACCTCTCCTTGAAGGAAGAGATTCTTCAGAAAAAACTCCTTTATCACGAACAGAGAAGGATGGCCAGAGCTGCATTTAGCAATCAAAGAGGAGGAGAAAGCTCGCTCCGAGAGAGCCACTTCGTCCTTGGAAAAAAACACCGCCGGAACCCCAAAGAAAGTCGATAGCTTCTTCGACTCTACCGGAACCGGCGATGGAGCCAGAGATCGAGAAACAATAGCAGCAAAAGAAGCAGGTCGCGACACAGCAGGGGCCCCCCCAAGACCAGGATCAGGGGGGTGATCCTCCCGAGAGGGAGAAGACACCATTCCCAAGCCCCCACGAAACCCCAAGTCTTAACCTACACCACCAGAGCCTAACCTACCGGCCCCCCAGAACGAGACGAAAAAAAATAACCATAAATATTAACAAAAGGTATTGGGCCTAACCTACTCAGTTTTATCTTTCACCTCTCTTTGGAACCCTAAAAAGATAGAGGGTTCCATTAGAGGCTGTCCAATAAGAAGTAATACATCTCTTAGAGTTCCATTCTTGGACCAACATAAGAAGTTTGAAGCTGGAGATGCTGCTGCAGAAGTTTGAAGCCCTAAGCTTTGTTCCTCAAGTTACCGCCAGCACCTTCACTCTTTCCTTGGTTTCTTCCTCCTCCCTCAACCATTTGGGATGACATTTGCTGCATTTGGATCGCCTAGGGGTATCCTTTCATACCCCCTAACACTCAGTTGAAGCAGGTCACAGTTTTGAAGAACATAGCTCTGTTTCTGCTGCTTGTTTGCTCTCTTTGTTGTTGGCAGCCAACACTTTGGGTGGTTATGAAGTGCTATAATGGAAGGTTTGCATTGTTTACATCTAGTTGCATTTGAAGGTTGTTAGTTGAAGCCTTTTTGGAAGTTCTTTTTATGATTATGTGATGGATGACTGCTGGAATGATGTTGAGATGCACCCAAGGTGTTTGATTTAAGTCCTCCTTAAGGATTTACCTTTTTTTTTTGCTGCTTGGACAGTGTATCGTTCTCTTTGTTTGTTGGTTTTTCTTGCTTGTGTGTGGTAGAGGTTACTCCCCAGTTGTGCAAGACACCAATCTGGTTTGTTGAGTATTTTTGGTACCATGTCTACTATGTCTGGGGCTGATTCTGAGGTCAATGGACCAATTGCGGCTAGTGGTCTCCCCACTATGGCTTCTTTTGACAATCCCAACACCCAAATATCTGTTGTGAAATTGGACACTACCAACTACTTGGATTGGTCCCGTTCTGTGAAGTTGTCCCTACGCAGTAGGGGGAACTTAGGATACATTACTGGGTCTATCAAGGCTCCTGCTCCAATTGATGTAGGCTATGTCAAGTGGGAGACTGAGAACTCCACTGTTATGACTTGGCTGATATTCTCTATGAAACCTGAGATAGGTAGGAGGTTTATGAGTAAGGAGACTACGAAAGATATCTGGGACAATGCCTCCAAGATTTATGATAGAGTTAGTGATGCAACTAAAGTGTATCAAATCCTTCAAAAAATCATCCATATGAAACAGGGTGATAGGAGCATATCTGATTACTACAACATTGTTATCAGCTTGTGGGAGGAGTATGATCACTATAACAATCTCCACTTGTCCAATTCTGAGGATGAAGCAATGGTCTACAGGAACCGTGAAAAGCAAAGGGTCCTTATTTTGCTGGGTAGTCTTAACCCAGAATATAAGCCTCTTCGCTTGCAAATCTTAGGGAGATCTCCCTTTCCATCTCTGGATGACGTGCGCAGCTACTTGCAAAGTGAGGAAACCAAGAGAAAAACTATGGATATAACACCATCCATAGAGAGATCTGCTCTTGTTTCTAGTTCCCTTAGAGACTGGAAAAGTGGGGGGGAAAGGCCAAGGGCCAACTTGTGGAGATCACCGTGAAAGGTTTAAATGTGATAGCTGTGGAAAACTTGGACACACCAAGGACAGGTGTTGAGATCTTGATGGGCAGCCCCCTGGTATGCGTGGTGGTTCATCTAGTGCCCATGGAGGCAAGCGAGGGGGAGCTAGGGCTCACTCTGTGACATCTGAGCCTGAGCCATCTGGACCCCAGCCGGCTCCTGATTCCCTCTCACAGGATGATATTGTAGCCCTCCGTCGGCTGATGTCTCACCTTGGAGGGTCAGCTACTGGTTCTACCTTTGGAGGGTCTACTACTTCTGCCTCAGCTTTGCAGGTCTCGTCTGCTCCTCCTACTGCACCCACCTGGATTATTGACTCTGGAGCCTCTGATCACATGACTGGTATGTCACAGTATTATGATTCCTACTCCATTTGCTCTGGCCGGGACAAGGTAAGGGTTGCTGATGGTTCCCTTTCTTTTGTCTTTGGTAAGGGTAATGTGCGAGTTACTCCCTCTATTTCCCTTGAGTCTATCCTTCATGTTCCTGATTTTGCTACTAACCTATTATCAGTGAGTCACCTAACCAAATCCTTAAATTGTTGTGTAACTTTCTTTCCTTCGTATTGTGTTTTTCAGAATTTGGAGATAAAGAGGGTTATTGGCAGTGGGACTGAAAAAGGAGGACTCTACCTTCTTGAACCACGGTTACCTATTCAATCTACTACTGTAGCTTATGTTTGTGGTTGGAGTGACCGTAGTACTTTGGAGTCTGTAATGCTTTGGCATCAACGTTTGGGTCATCCCTCTTTTGTAGTTATGAGGAGACAGTTACCCCACTTGTTTACTTATTTTCCTTCCTCTTATGTTTTTCAGTGTGAATCTTGTATTTTTGCTAAACATTGTCGCACATCTTATCCTTATCGTGGTAATAGATCTACTGCACCTTTTTCTCTTGTTCATACTGATGTTTGGGGGCCCTCTCCTACTACTTCTTTAGCTGGATTTCGTTACTTTGTTTCATTTGTGGATGACTATTCTAGGTCTACTTGGACTGTTTTGTTGAAACAAAAGAGTGATGTTTGTGATGCTTTTAAGGATTTCTATCTACTTATCTGTACTCAGTTTAGTACTCGAATCCAAATTGTTAAGTCTGATAAGGAGGGTGAGTACATGTATGGGGGGCTCCAACCGTTATTTACTGATAATGGCATCATCCATCAATTGGCTTGTGTTGACACCCCCCAGCAAAATGGGGTGGCTGAGCGAAAAAACTGCCATTTGCTGGAAATCACCAGGGGTCTTCTCTTTGGTATACATGTGCCTAAGACTTTCTGGTCTGATGCACTTCTTACCGCTGACTTTCTTATTAACCCGATGCCAACTCCGTTTCTTGCCTCCAAATCCCCCTGGCTCTTCTTTCTCCTCAATCCTCAGTTTTCTCCTTGCCTCCAAAAGCCTTTGGTTATGTTTGTTATGTTCATGTCAACAAATCAGCCTGCACCAAGCTTGATCCCAAAGCTCTCAAGTGCATCTTCTTGGGCAACTCTGATTCCACCAAAGGGTATAAGTGCTACCATCCTCCTTCCCGAAGGTGACTTCTCTCCAAAGACGTCACCTTCTTTGAGTCTATTCCTTACTTTTCTTCTCCTCAGCATCCTCTTCAGGGGGAGAGTACTAGAAGTGAACAGGATGCTGATGTCATTCCATTTCTATCTCCCTTGCCTACCTCCACTTCCCTATTCCTATTTGATATTGGAAAATATAAAGAAGTGGATGTTGTTGATGCTGATGGTGTTATTGATATTGATGATAGTAATGGTGGTGGTGCTAGCAGGAAAGAAGAATATAAGGGAATAAGATTTAAAGATGTTGTATTCACAAGAGGTGAATGCTTGTTGAAAGGAAAAGGAAAGCAACCCTGGTATGCGTTGAAGGGAAAGCAACCCTGCCAAAACCCCTCTTTAGATCCACATCCTTAGTCTCATCGTCCTCAGTCAGGTAATTCTTCTCCTTCTGAATTAGATCTTCCCATTGCTATGAAAAAGGGGAAGAGAGCCTGTACTAACCCCATAGCCCAGTTTGTTTCCTATGACTCTATTTCTCCTACAGGTATTATTTTTTCCACTGCCCTTGAGTCCTCTTCCATTCCCAAAAATTTCACAGAGGCCTTATCCAATCCAAAATGGATGCAAGCAATGTTTGAGGAAATGGTGGCTCTGGAGAAGGACAATACTTGGACACTAGTTGATCTTCCCAGGGGGAAAACTCCAGTTGGATGCAGATGGGTTTATACAATCAAGTATAGATCCGATGGTACAATGGAAAGATACAAAGCTAGGCTGGTTGCAAAAGGGTATAGTCAGGTGTATGGCATTGATTACCAGGAGACTTTTGCCCCTGTAGCAAAGCATAACTCAATCAGGGTTCTTCTTTTAGTGGCTACCAATAAAGATTGGCCAATGTACCAATTAGATGTGAAGAATGCATTTCTTCATGGAGATTTAGCAGAAGAAGTGTACATGCAGCCTCCACCTGGTTTTAAGTGTCCCTCAGCTGAAGGGAAAGTGTGTCTCTTGAAGAAAGCTCTCTATGGCCTCAAGTAGTCTCCTAAGGCCTGATTTGAGAGATTTAGACAAGCCATCGTGAAAAATGGGTATTATCAGAGTCAAGCTGACCACACCTTGTTTATTAAGAGAGGTAATGGTACAGTTACAGCTCTCATTGTCTATGTTGATGACATTGTGGTAACTTGGAATGATGTTGCGGAGATAAACAGCTTGAAGTCTTATCTGGCTAAACAGTTTAAGATCAAAGACCTTGGACTCTTGAAATACTTCTTGGGTATTAAAGTATCTAGATCAAGGAAAGGAATCAACATCTACCAAAGGAAATTTGTCTTGGATCTTTTGAAAGAGACAGGCAAGATAGGGTGCAAACCAACAACTTCCCCCATTGATCCAAATCATAAGCTTGGTGATGAATGGTTCTTCTCTTATAGATGTAAGCAAGTACCAAAGATTAGTTGGGAAATTAATCCATCTCTCCTTGACTCAACCAAACATCTCTTATGCAGTTGGAGTAGTGAGTCAGTTCATGCATGCTCCCAGGAGTAGACATCTGGATGCGGTATATCGCATCATTAGATACTTGAAATCCTGTCCAGGAAAAGGCCTTCTATTTGGCAGGCATGACCATTTGCAGATTGAAGGCAACACAGATGCTGATTGGGCTTGTTCAGTCTCTGATAGGAGATCTACTTCTGGGTACTATACCTTTGTAGGTGGTAATCTAGTTACCTAGAGGAGCAAGAAACAACCAGTTGTAGCTAGATCCAATGCAGAGGCTGAGTTTAGGGCCATGGCCCATGGAGTGTGTGAGCTTATATGGCAAAAAGACTTCTTCAAGACTTGAATTTTGAAGCTGAAGGGCCAATGAGACTTTATTGTGACAACAAAGCTATTATAATCATTGCCCATAATCCGGTTCAACATGATCGAACTAAAGATATTGAGGTTGATCGACACTTCATCAAAGAGACGCTGGATTCTGGGTGCATTTGTACTCCCTTTGTGAAGACAGGTGATCAAGTAGTAGATATCTTCACCAAGGGTCTCAGTCCAAGTCTATTTAGTACCTTATTGTGCAAGCTGGGAATGTATGATATCTATTCTCCAGCTTGAAGGGGGAGTGTTAGAGTTATGTACGTAAGGGTAGTTCTGTCATTGTTATATTATAAGACATGACTTAGTTGTTATTTACTCTTGCTTTTATTTCTTCTTTCCTCCCTAGGGAGGCTTATATAATTTCTAGAAGTTTATTAATGAAGTTATTATGTGTGATGAGAATCACTCAACACATTTATCGATTATTCTCCCAATCTCTCTTCTTCTTCTTCCTCTCTTCTCTTCTCCTCTTCTTCTCCTTCTTTGTTGCTGTAAATTACTTCTCCCTTGCAAGAATCGATCCCCTTTTAGGTTTGAACTCTTACCACATGCAATCGTACTGCCCGTTTCCAAGTCTTAAAATACATAGTGAGAAGGAAAGAAATTTACTTTACAGTTTAGCTCACGTGTAATACTACTAATTGATAACAGATTAGTAGAAAAATGCGGAATGCGGAGAACATAAGATAAGGATAGAGAAGGTGAACATTTAATAAAGCCCTTTCCTGAGATGGGTGAAAAAGAGCCATTAGCAACCCTGACCTAATTGTTACCAGCTACTGGAAAATATTGAGAAAAAAATGAAGGGGAACCCATCATGTGGTCAGTAGCTCCAGAGTCAATGATCCAAGGACCCGATTTGACAGAGGAGCTATGACCACAAAACTCAATGCCTAAAGTGGACGATGTAGACTGATCGGAAGAAGGGGCAGCAGTGGCAGAGGCGACACTGGCATGGGCTGAAGGTGTTGAAGTAGTAGTTTCCAGCCTAGACATCAAACGACGCAGGTGACTCAGCTCATTTGTAGAGAGAGGTGTATCAGACGAAGCATCTTCAGTTACAGATTGATGGGCAGCAATTCCTCCAGACCGTGGCTGACCATGCCCACGAGATTCGGGTGGGCGACCATGTACCTTCCAACACCTATTCTTGGTATGGCGTTCCTTAGCATAATAGTCACATTTCACAGGGGGTTTACCAGGCTGAACAGTACCACGAACAGGAGCCCACTAGACCAAGGGGTAGAGGCCAAAGCACCCTTGGTAGGGGTCGTATACAGAGCAACACGCTCTACAGGTGGAGGATGAACCATAGCTTCTCGCCTGCTTTCTTCTGAAGCTACAATTGCATAGGCTTGTTCAAGAGTAGGAAAAGGATCCTTATTTAACACATGAGAATGGATCTGGTCATACTACATATTTAGGCCGGACAAAAAATCACAAACCCGAAGGTTTTCTTCCCACTTGCAATAAGCTATAGTGTCAGCCTGGCATGTAGCAGTAAATTTCCCATAAAAAACCAAGGTCTGCCAAATACCCCTCATGGTATTATAGTACTGGCAGAGAGTAAGATGCTTCTGTTCCATCTTATGAATCTGCCTATGGAGTTCATAGCAATGGGCAGCATTACCAACCTTTGAATGGGTTTCTTTGGCAATACTCCATATATCGGCTGCACTCTCCAGTAGAAGATAGCATTAGGAGATGGAAGGTTCAATAGAACTGAGAAGAAAAGACATCACAAGGCACTCATCGATGTCCCATTTATGCCTTACCAGCAGCAGTAGGACGAACAGATTTACCAGTCAGATGTCCCGTCAAACCACGAGAATCAACAGCAAGCGAAACAGACCTCGACCACACGAGGTAATTGTTCCCATCAAGCTTGACAGAGTTAGTCTGGAATGTAGGGAATCCTTTTCACGATGCACAGAGGACCCTCCTTGTCCAGAAGAGATGGTTGAATGTTCATCGTCAGAGATGGCCGCTGATGAGGCAAACTCACAAATTGCACTTAAAAGATCGCCACATAAAAATTCCCCAAAAAAGGAGATTTAACTCAGAAATAAAGGATGAAAAAAGACCCTTGGTGGGATACACTCACCACCAAGGGAGAACGAAAGAGGAAATCAGGGAAAGAGACCCTGACAGTGGCGGAAGTGGTGGAGGTGGAAGAGGGCAGAAGATGGTTGTGGCGATAGTCTCGCGAGAGAGAGAGAGAGAGAGGGAGTCGTGAGAGAGAGTCGCGAGTGAGAGAGAGAGAGGGGTGAGCCGAGAGGGGAGAGAGAGGCAGAAGTGGAGGTGGAAGTGGTGGTGCTACAGTGGTGGTGGCATTGTGATTTGGTGAGGAATAGCTGCGGTGGTGATGGTGTTCTCAAGCATCATAACACGAAACCCGAGGTCAATTTCTCTTGGCTTTGGATACCATGATGAAATCAATCTTGGGAATTGGGAGAATGACTTATGTCATATGAGACACAGGCCAGCTTTATTTATAATATGTAGGAGAATATTCTAGAATGAGTACAAGACCAAAATACCCCTATAAGACAATTCTACCCTTGTACCCAAATTACAACAGTAGTAGATCCAGTGTTCCTTTCCATATTGTACACTTTGATATTTGGGGGCCCGCTCCCATTCTTTGTCTGGTTATCAATATTTTGTTTCATTTGTTAACGAAAGAGTGATGTCTATGGTGCCTTTTAAAATTTTATCAGCTGACTTTTACTCAATTTGGTAATCGAATTCAAATTGTTCGTTCTGATAAGGGGGGAGTATATGTATGGTGGACTCCAAAACTTTTTTACTAACAATGGCATTATCCATCAGGTTGCTTGTATTGACACACCCCAACAGAATGGGGTGGTTGAGAGAAAAAAATGCCATTTGTTGGAAGTCACTAGGAGTCTCCTCTTTGGCATGCATGTCCCTAAGACCTTTTGATCTGATGCCCCTCTTAATGCTGCTTTATTAATCAATCGCATGCCCACTAAACTTCTTGGCTCCAAATCCCCTTTGGAAACATTGTCTCCCCAGACTTCTGCTTTCTCTCTTCCTCCCAAGGTGTTTGGGTGTGTCTACTACGTCCATGTCAATAAATCTGCTAGGACTAAGCTTGATTTCAAGGCCCTTACATGCATCTTTATTGGGTATTCATCCTGTTCCAAAGGCGTGAGCTCCTACGGTTGAAGATGTTAGTCCAAGAGTTGGGGTTCGATATTGAAGCACCTATGAGACTTTATTGTGATAACAAGACTGCCACAAGTATAGCCCACAATCCTGTGCAACATGACAGAACAAAGCATATTGAGGTGGACTAAGATTTCATCAAAGAGAAGATTGACTCTAGCTACATTTGTACTCCTTTTGCTAAGACAGTTGATCAACTAGCTGACATCTTTACCAAGGGGCTCATCCCTAATCAGTTTAGTGCCCTTTTATGCAAGCTTGGAATGTATGACATTTATTCTCCAGCTTGAGGGGGAGTGTTAGAGTTTGTGTAATAAGGGTACTTTAGGAACTGATTGTTGTCTAGTTGCCTTATATTGTAATTTTTCTTTTTTTACCTTTTACTTCCCTAGGGAGGTGTATGTAACTCCTTTCTTATTATTAGTGAAGTAATATAGGTGCGATGGTGTGAACACTCCAACACACAACATTACACCATCTTCTTCTTCTTCAACCCTCTACTTTCATCTTTCTTCTTGTTCTCCTACTGTTAAGAGGATCAGAATTAGAACTTAATGCTTGGATGATTTTATTCATCCCAAGCACATATGTATTTATAACTATAATGAAAAAATGATCAAAAGTACATGAGCAATGTGGGACTAAACCACACGCAAGGAACTAACAAATAATAAAGGGAAAAAGTCAAGAATACCCCCACGGTATTCTGGCCCATATATCGAATACTCCCCCTCAAGTTGGAGTGTATATATCATGCATGCCCAACTTGACTAAGATAGGATGAAACAGCTTGCCACTCTGTCCCTTAGTGAATATATCAGCCAGTTGATCAGTAGACTTCACAAAGGGAACACAAATGAGGCCGGCATCAAGCTTCTCCTTGATGAAATGTCTGTCAACCTCCACGTGTTTAGTGCGATCATGCTGGACAGGGTTATGAGCAATGCTAATGGCTGCTTTATTGTCACAATAAAGCATCATGGGAAGATGGACAGCAACACCGATATCCTGCAATAATCCTGTAAGCCACAAAAGTTCACAGATGCTGTGGGCCATGGCACGAAACTCGGCTTCAGCATTGGACCTTGCCACAACATTCTGTTTTTTTCTACGCCATGTGACAAGGTTCCCACCTACAAAGGAACAATAGCCAGAGATAGACTTCCTGTCAGTAGAACCAGCCCAATCGGCATTAGTATAAGCTTCAACCTTAAGGTGACCATTGGGAGATAGAAGGATTCCCTTTCCTGGAGCAGACTTAAAATACCGTAAAATGCGACGGACTGCATCCATATGAGAGGAATAGGGATCATGCATGAATTGGCTCACCAAACTTACAGCAACAGCTATGTCAGGTCGTGTGTGGGAAAGGTAGATTAGTTTGCCCACTAACTACTGATAACCACCCTTGTCAACAGGCTCACCCTCTTTCTCCCTAAGTTTGTAGTAGCTTCCATAGGAGTATTTGAAGGATGACAACCCAGCAGCCCTGTCTCAGTCAATAGATCAAGAACATATTTCCTTTGAGAAAGAAAGATGCCCTTAGAAGATCGAGCAACTTCTATCCCTAGAAAATATTTTAGAGGACCAAGATCTTTGACCTCAAACTCACGGCCAAGAAAAAGTTTCAAATCCCTGATTACAGCTTCATCATTACCATTGACCACAATATCATCCACATAGACTATGAGAAAAGTGACCTTGTCACCCAGCCGTCGGATAAATAAAGTGTAATCAGCATTGCTCTGCTTGTAACCTGCTGAAATCATAGCCTTATGAAATATGCCAAACCAGGCTCTAGGTGACTGTTTTAAACCATAAAAGGCGCGCTTCAATTTACGGACCCTGCCCCTAGTCCTGTCATCAGAAAAGCCTGGTGGAATGTCCATATTTACCTCCTCCTCAAGCTTCCCATGGAGGAAGGCATTCTTTACATCTAACTGCTGAAGATCCCACCCAAGACTTGAAAGACAAGATAATAACACCGCGGACAAGTGCTGAAGCTTTGCCACACGGTGCAAAGGTCTCCCGAGAGTTAACTCCATAAGTCCGAGTGAACCCTTTGCAACTGGGCCGTGCCTTATACCTATCCACCAACCATCACTCCTTCTGCTTAACCACGAAGACCCATTTACATCCCAATCGGTTTTTTCCCTGAGGAAGAGCCACAAGATCCCACGTATTATTTTTGTATAGTGCGCTCATTTCTTCCAACATTGCCGCCTTCCACTTTCCATCCTGGAGATGCTTCCCGCAATTTCTAGAATCGAGATAGAGGAAAGAGAAGATACAAAGGCACGAAAAGAGGGAGAAAGAGAGTTATAAGAAACAAAATGAGATATGGGATGTAAAGTGTAAGTCCTAGTACCTTCATGGGCTTAACAGGTAAGTCGGAAGAAGAGGGATTACTGTAAGGTGTAGGATCCATGTCCGGAACCGCATTGGATGGGTACTGGTGCTATAGTGGGTCAGTAGCTGCCCTCTGCTGGATCTACCCCTCAGATAGGTGATTATGTTGAGTTGTCAATTCTCTTCAAATTCACCAATAGTTCTCCTGACCGAGTCACTCCCCTGGATAGGAACATTAACAACACTATTTTCTACGGGCTCCCCCCGTAAAGGAATCCCATTAGGTGAGGTGGAACAGCCAGAGGGTGTTGGGCAGTCTCCAAAGTAGGATGAGAAGCATCCAAAAGAGGCCGGGCAGCAGCCGTGGTTGGTAAGGAAGGCTGGGCAGCAGCCAGAGGAACCTCAGGTAAAGGAATCTCAAAGGACACATCTTCACTAGAACCCTCCCCCTGAAGAGGTGGCGAAGAATAATAAGAAAGGGACTCATGGAAAATAACATCCATACTCACCATGGTACGGCAAGAAGGGGGATGGTAGCATTTATAACCTTTCTGGGTTGGGGAATAACCCAAAAAAATACAACAAAGCCCCTAAGGTTCAAGTTTGCCTGGAGATTTGGTATCTCTAGCATAACACACACAACCAAACACTTTGGGAGGCACAATAAAGGAGGAATTACCCAGTAAAATATCAGAGGGGCTGCGGGAGTTAAGAACCCTAGAGGGTAGCCTATTGATGAGATAGGTTGCAGTGAGAACCGCATCCCCCCAATATTGAGAGGGGACATTCCTCGCAAACATCAAAGCCCTAGCCATTTCCAACAAGTGGCGATTTTTCCTTTCCGCCACACCATTCTGGGCAGGTGTATCAACACAACTAGTTTGATGAATAATTCCATGGTCAGCCAAATATTTTTGAAATTGTGATTCTATATACTCTGTTCCATTATCACTTCTCAATACTTTGAGAGTAGCCTGGAACTGAGTTTGGACCATTTTATGATAGTGCTGAAAACATGAAAAAACTTGATTTTTTGTGTGCAAAAGATACACCCAGGTGTTCCTAAAATGACAATCAATAAAAGAGACAAACCAACGATAACCAGAAATAGATGGTTTACGACTAGGGACCAAACATCAGAATGCACCAATTGAAAACAAGAAGAACTCCTTTTATTTGAAATTGGATAAGTTGAACGTGTATGTTTGGCCAGAACACAAGCCTCACAAAAAAAGTCATCCTTAGTACAAAGGGTGACCAAACTAGGAAATAAATGAGCTAAAATTCCTAAAGGTGGGTGACATAACCTAGAGTGCCACTTGTAAAGTTCAGAAGAGACCATGGAGCTCTGGTGTAGCGGAGAAGGTAATAGTGGTGGAGAGAAGCGACCGTCATCAAGCAGGTACAGCCCACCTTGCACTTTACCCTATCAATCGTCTTCCCAGAGTCCATATCCTGAAACACACAATGAGAAGGAAAGAAAGTGACTTTGCAGTTAAGATCATAGGTAATACAACTAATGGAAAGAAGGTTAGTAGTAAAATTAGGAATGTGTAAAACAGAGGACAAGGGAAGAGAGGAAGTGCAGTTGATGAGTCCTTTTCCAGATATGGAAGAAAGGGAACCATCAACCACTTTAACCTTGTCTTTCCCAGCAGTGGGAGAATATCTGTGAAACAGGTTAGAGGAACCGGTCATATGATCTGTAGCTCCAGAGTCTATGATCCGAGGATGTGAAGCTACAGAAGCACAATGACCTCCAAAAGGAATACCTGACCGGGCAAAGTGTGAACCTGAAGGAGCAGAAGAATTGGCAGTAGCTGATGTAGTAGAGGCAGCAGCAGCGGAAGACCTCAGCATACGTAGGAGTGCCTGTAGATCATCCTGGGATAGACCAGGGTCAGTAGCAGGGGCTGCAGTAACAGTCTCAGTCTGATGGGCCTTAGTCTTTGTCTTTGTCTTGGCCTTGGCAGCCCTCTTTGCCTCAAAGTGAGCCGGTTTCCCATGAAGTTTCCAGCACTTCTCCTTGGTGTGGTAAGGTTTGTGATAGTACTCACAGATAATAGACCCTGTAGTTGAATCACCAAGAGAAGCAGTGCCACTAGGTGCGGGAGTGGCGGAGGCGTGAGTCTTTGTAAAGCGACTTTGTTAGTAATAGGAGGGTGCAACATGGCAGCCCTACGGTTTTCTTCAAAGGAGACCAGGGCATAGGACTGTTCAAGTGTGGGAAAAGGCTTGTGACCCAACACTTGAACCTGAATCTGATCATACTCCACATTTAATCCTGCCAAAAATCATAAACTCTAATCTTGTCCACATATTGCTTATAAGAAGTAATATCGGCACTGTATCAATGAAAGTCGAAAAAATTCATGCAGCCAAAGGCTGCAAGGTAGCATAGTATTTGGAGACTGTCAACTCTCCCTAGTAGTGTGAAGGACCTTCTTCCCGAGTTCATATACTTGGGCATCATTGCCAAGCTGTCCATAAGTCTCCTTGCAAGCAGCCCAAATTTCCGAGGCTGTGTCAAGGAGAAGAAAATTGTGCTGCAGATCTGTAGTCATAGAACCGATCAGGTAGGACATAAGAACTCCATTGTTGGCAAGCCACTTGTCCTGAGCAGCTCCAACCTCAGTAGGCATAGTAGTGGTTCCCCTAATATGACCAGTAAGGAGGCAGACCTAGACCAAAGCAAGTAATTAGTGCCATCCAACTTGATTGGATTAGGGGAAAAAGTATGATAATCTGGTTTGCTGTTTCCATCACCAATAGAGGTAGCAGTCGAATCCACAGAGTCACCCATGAAGACAGGAGAGAACCCCAAATCGCAGAATGGGGCTGTAGTGAAGAGAAACCGAACAAAACCTTCAAGTTAAGGGCTGAAAAAAGGATGAGAACCTTCTAGTAATGAAGGAATGAATGCCTCCAAAAATCAGCAACAATAGATAAGTAGAACCTTGAGATCGATTTTTTTCAGGGTTTTGAACAAAACCCTGAAAGTGCTGAAATCGATAAGAGGAGAAGATGCCCAAACAATGAGTAGAAGAGGCTGAAGTTGCTGTCGAAGATGCTTTGAATAGGGGAGAATCACTCCTCAAAAAATCAGAATCATCAGACAGGTGGAACCCCAAGATCGATTATTGTCAGGGTTTTGAAAAACCCTGAGAATGTGAAAAAATAATCGAACTTGAGGGGTCTTCAACTTGATGTAGATGCTGGAATACCAATCTGCTGCAGTTCCTGAGCTTCAAACAGGTGAACAAATCCCTTATAGTAGAGATGGAATCTGTCCAAGGAAGGCTGAAGGCTTCAAATGTCGCAGCAAAGAGGAAAAAAAACCTATCGATCAGGTCTGAATATCATGGGATGAGGTAAGAAAAAGGAGGGCAGCAACTGGATCAACATATCACCTCATCAGTGCTGCCCTATGGAAAAAAAGGAAAGCAAAACAAAGGGAAGAAGAGAAGAGAAGGGAGATCGAGAATTAGAGAGAGGAGGGGGATCGAGAATGGTAAAAAGTTCTAATTCACAACCAGCTCTGATACCATGTTAAGAGGATCAGAATTAGAACTTAATGCTTGGATGATTTTATTCATCCCAAGCACATATGTATTTATAACTATAATGAAAGAATGATCAAAAGTACATGAGCAATGTGGGACTAAACCACACGCAAGGAACTAACAAAATAATAAAGGGAAAAAGTCCAGAATACCCCCACGGTATTCTGGCCCATATATCGAACACCTACATTCTTTAACTTCCAGCTAAATCGCCATTTGTTGGAGGCGGTAACTGGAAATCTCTCTTAGGCATACATGTCCCTAAGACATTACCGGTCAGTCTGCTGGCCCTTCTTGCTGCCTGCCTTCTACAATCAATCGGACACCAACTTGGCTCCTTGGCTCCAAATCCCCTCTAGAAATCCTTTCCCCTCAAGCCCCTGCTTTTTCCCTTCCTCCTCCTAAAGTGTTTTTGGGTGTTTGCTATGTCCATGTCAATAAATCAGCTCAGACAAAAAATGACCCCAAAGGACTCAAATGTCTTTTTCTTTGCTATTCCTCCTCTACTAATGGATATAAATGCTACCACCCTTCCTCCCAAAAGGCGATTTCTCTCCAAAGATGTTACCTTCTTTGAGTCTATTCCTTTCTTTTTTCCTCACTAGCATACTCTTCAAGGGAGACTAATGGGAGTGAATAGGCTGCTGATGTCATCCCCTTTCTTTTCTTTTTTTTGGTGAATAAATATATTACCAAACCCTAGGAGGGGGTAGGGGGAAAAAAAGGGGGGGGGGGGAATATACAAGAACAGGGGAGAGGGAAGAGAGGAGGGGGGAAAAGAACAAAATCAGGCCATCCTAGAAAGGGGAGGCCACAAAAGAGAGAGGTCTAAACCCCAGGTAACAACAATGTGCCTGTTCCCTTGGGTGTCAATAAAAGATCTATGGGGTAAGGTGCTAAGCTTAGAGGAGACATCGAAAGGGATGTCTTTCCAAATCGAGTCAATAGATCTAGATTTGGAAGTCCATCTCCTAAGATTCCTCTCCATCCAAATATGATGAACGGCAGAGCAAAAACCAGCTTTCCAACCATGTCACAGAGAGTGCTGCCTTTGAAGGTCCTGATCATCCAGAGGCATTCTCTATCAAAGGGTAACTGTCTCCTGCTGCGGGGCCAAATGGACAAGAGGGCTTTTTTCCAGATGGTAGATGTAAATGTTCAAGCAAAGAAAAGGTGGGCAGTCTCCTCAAATCCATTCCAACAGAAAATGCAGTAGGGGGAGACAGGGATGTTTTGGTCAAGGAGTAAGGCTTGGGTCGGGAGGCAAGGTTAAGCGATCTCCAGGTCGTAAGACTATGACGAGGGATGGGGCCTTTGAACTAGAATAGGTTGTGCCAAGGGACCGGGGGGCTTGGGTTACGAACAAAATTCCAAGCTGAACTAAAGCTAAACTGGTCAGTGGGGGAGGGGAGCCAAACAACCTTATCCTCAAGAGCTGGGGGGGAGGGGGTAAGGGGCGGAAGAGTGGACCAGATCTGAGAGAGGATAGGTGTTGAACTGTATGGGCCAAAATACCATGGGGGTATTCTGGACATTTTCTTCTTTTATTATGTTTCTTTTGTATGTGGGTTTTAGTCCCACATTGCTTATTGTAATTCTATCCTATGTTTTCATTATTATAAATAGATGTGCTTGGGGTGATCATAATCATCCAAGCATTCATACTCTAATTCTAATCTGTCATCATGGTATCAGAGCAGGAAGGGGTCAGGGTATTGAGTCCCCCTGGGAGCAGGTAGGTGTTGAATTATTTATCCACCCATATCCCCCTTTGGATAGTTTGTCGTGTTAGAGCTCCTGTATGATATTGTTAAGAATAGTAGTTTCAAGGGTATACAGTATACTTGTACATAACCCCATGTGTTTATATTTTTTATGTTATTTGCATAAGGCCAGGGGCCTCTCTATAATTATTCATTCTTTTCAATATAAACAAGTTAGTCTCTAGTTTGAGACATAACTCATCATCCCCAAAATCGTGTTTGCTCTCTTAGAGCTTCTTCTCTCTTCTCTCTTCTCTCTTCTTCTTCTTCCATTCTAAAACCTAACATGGTATCAGAGCATCTTGCTCCTAGAGTTTGAAGGTGATAGAAGGCTGTTTGGTAGGTGAAGAACAGTTCCTTTGAAGGAAAACCTAGCATACCTTCTCAGATCTGTTTCTCTCTTGTTTGCAATCCAAATGATGAGCAACCAAGTGCTATAGTTTCGTTTGGAAGTCCTTTTTCTTCCCCTTGTACCCTCTCAAGCATCTTGGAATCCCCTAAGGATCAAGACTTCATTTCGGCTAGGCCATTTCTGCAATTTTTTCCGCCAACCAGAGACATTGATTCGAAAGAGCTCTTCAATAGAGCTTGGTTTGGGAGATTTTTTGGGCTATATACTTTCATTTCTTGGTAGGGAAGGTTCTTCTTTTTTGCCCCACTGCTGTTTGATGATTGCATAAAGTTCTACAAGCTATTTCAAGGTTTTCTGTCCTGGTTTGTATCTGTTTTTGCTGCTGTCTCTTGAGAACCCACTGTGTTTACTTGCGGTGCTGTTGTTTGGCCCCCTATGTGTTTGCTTTGAAGTCACAATGGGTGAAAAAAATGGGAACACAGCCATACCTCCACTCTCCCCATCTGAAATATCTGAGACATCTGAGTTTCCCACTGTTGCAGCAGCCTTGCCTTTAACCCCTTCATATGAGAATCCCAATGTTCAGCTCCCCATTGTCAAGCTTGACAATCATAATTACTTGGATTGGTCACGATCTATGAAACTCATTCTTCGGAGTAGAGGGAAGTTGGGGTACATATCTGGGAGCTTTAAGGCTCCTCCCTCCATTGATCCAGGTTACTCCGAATGGGAAACAGAGAACTCCCTTGTGATGACTTGACTTATTTTTTCGATGAAGCCGGAGATTGGAAGAAGGTTTATGAGTAAGGAGACTGCCAAAGACATTTGGGATAGTGTTGCTCGTATTTTCGATAGAGTGGAAGACTCTACCAAGGTTTATCAACTTCTCCAACAGATTGTTAGCTTGCGCCAGGGTGACAAAAGTATCTCTGAATACTATAGTCTGGTCGTGGGACTGTGGGAGGAGTATGATCACCACAGAGACCTCTAGCTATGTCCTGTTGATGAGCCTAAAGTGCATCGGTTGTTTGAGAAGGAGAGGGTCCTGTTCCTCCTTGGAGGTCTTAACCCTAAATTTGAACCTTTAAGGGTGCAGATCCTTGGCCGACCAAGTCTTCCCTCACTAGAGGAGGTGTGTGGTTATCTACAGAGTGAGGAGACCCATAGGGGTGCTATGGAGACCACTCCCACCGTTGAGCGCTTTGCTATTGTTTCTTCTACTCCTCAGGATCGTACTCCCTTCACTAAGGGGTCTGGTAAAGGTCGATTCTCCTGTGACTATTGTGGCAAGTCTGGGCATAAGGAGTTTTGCTGGGATCTTCATGGGAAACCATCCTTTGCTTCATCTGAGGGACACAAAGGACAGAAGAAGAATGGGCCTAAGGCCCACGTTGGAGTTCATGAGCCTGATCCATCATCTCTCTCCAAGGAAGACATAGCTGCATTTTGCCGGATTGTAGCCCACTTGGATGGTTCCTCCTCTACTGCTACCACTGCTTCCACTACTTCCACTGGTCTACAGGTCTCTACCTCTTCTGGCACCACTCCCTGGGTCATTGACTCAGGAGCCACAAATCATATGACTGGTAAGTCTCAACTTTATAATTCCTACTCTGTTTGTTCTGGGAAAGATAAGGTAAAAATTGCTTATGGTTCCCTTTCTTCCATTTCGGGTAAGGGAGATGTCCAACTTACTCCACTTATCCCCTTGAAGTCTATCTTTCATGTTCCCAACTTTGATACTAATCTTCTTTCAGTTAGCCAATTGATTAAATCTTTGAACTGTTTTGTCACTTTCTTTCCTACCCAATGTCTCTTTCAGGATTTGGTGACGAAGAGGGTGATTGGCAGTGGACGTGAAGTAGATGGCTTATATGTTTTGGACACTTGTGCATCCCCTGTTGCGAAAGCTCAATCTTATGTGTGTGGGCAAGATGGCGAACGTACACAGAAGGATATTTTTCTTTGGCATCGTCGTTTGGGACACCCTTCCTTTTCTGTTGCGAGGAAACTGTAGCTACATTTATTTACCTCTTTTCCTGTCAAACATGTATTTCATTGTGAACCTTGTCTTTTTGCAAAAAGTTGTAAGACAGTTTATCCATCTACTGGTAATAGATCTATTTCACCTTTGCACATTGTTCACACTGATGTTTGGGGTCCTTCCCCCGTTACTTCTTTACGTGGCTTCCGCTACTTTGTCTCTTTCATTGATGATTTCTCTTGAGTTACTTGGGTTTACCTCTTGAAACAAAAGGGTGATGTTTATGCCGCGTTTAAAAATTTTTATGAGTTGGTGTATACTCAGTTTCACACTCGTATTCAGATTGTCCGTTCTGATAAAGGTGGAGAGTATATGTATGGTGGTTTGAAAACCTTTTTTTCTGACCATGGCATTGTCCATCAGGTGGCTTGTGTTGATACCCCTCAACAAAATGGAGTCGCTGAGCGAAAAAACCGCCACCTGTTGGAAGTGGCTTGGTCTCTTTGGTTTACAATGCACGTTCCAAAAAATTTTTGGTCCAATGCCTTACTCACTGCTGTCTTTCTTATCAATCATATGCCCTCCAGTGTCTTGAACTTCAGAGTCCCTCTTGATGTCTTACCCTCACTTTCTTCTTCTTTTTCTCTTTCCCCAAAAGTGTTTGGTTGTATTTTCCATGTCCATATTAGCAAATCTGCCCGCACTAAATTGGACCCTAAGGCCTTGAAGTGGCTCTTTCTTGGGTATTCCTCTACCTTGAAAGGATACAAATGTTATCACCCTCCTACCCGTAGATGGCTTCTCTCCAAAGATGTCCATTTTTTTTAAACCATTCCGTATTTTCAGTCACCTCTTCCGGGGGAGAGTTCATCCCTTGGTGGTGCAGTTGAAGAGGTTCCTGAGTTTGTTTCCTTTCCCTCCTCCTCTCTTATTCCTATTCCCCCTTTTCAGATTGACAAGGGAAAGAAAAGTTTTGTGGATACTCTTGTTGAGGGGGAGAGTTCTATAGATGCAATTGTTGAGAAGGAGCAGCCTGGTGCACAGGTGAACAGAGAACAGGGGGAGCTACTGGTGTATACAAAGAAGGATGGCAGCCAAAATCCTTCCTCATGGCTTCCCATAAAGAAGACCTGCCAAAATCCCCTTTCGTCTCCTCATCCTGAGTCTACATCCATTGAGACAGGTATACGTTCCTTTACTTCCACATCCTCAGACTTAGATCTCCCCATTGCTCATCGCAAGGGAACACGGGCATGTACTAATCCCATTGCCAAGTTTGTCTCCTATGATTCTATCTCCACTACAAGTGTTGCCTTCACTGTGGCTATCTCCTCTATATCTATTCCTAAGAATGTAGCAGAGGCTATGGCTGATCCAAAATGGAGAGAAGCAATGAATACAGAGATGGTGGCTCTTAAGAAGAATCACACTTGGGATCTTGTTGAACTCCCACAGAGGAGAATTCCTGTTGGTTATAGATGGGTATTCACATTCAAGTTCAAGTCTGATGGTATTCTGGAGAGGTATAAGGCAAAACTGGTTGCCAAGGGATATACACAGGTGTATGGCATTGATTATCAGGAAACCTTTGCTCCAGTGGCCAAGCATAATTCCATTCGGGTACTTCTCTCAATGGTTGCAAATCTTGATTGGACATTGTACCAGCTTGATGTAAAGAATGCATTCTTACATGGTGACTTAGAAGAAGAGGTCTATATGCACTCTCCTCCTGGGTTCAAAAATCCTGGTGGCAATGGAAAAGTGTGTCGTCTTAAGAAGGCTCTTTATGGCCTCAAACAATCTCCTAAGGCTTGGTTTGAGAGGTTTAGACAAGCTATCCTACAGATTGGATACACCCAAAGTCAAGCTGATCACACCTTGTTTAAGTTAAAACTTAAAGGTAGATCAAATCTGGTAAGAGAAGAAGTTTACAGCAAGAAGAAGAGGGAGAGAAGAGGGAGGAAGAAGAAGAAGAGAAGAGAATGGGAGAAATCGATTATGTGTGTTGAGTGATCTCAACACACATATTAGCTTCATTAATTAAGTCTTCCAAATTACACAAGCCTCCCTAGGGAGGTAAAGGGAAATAAGACAAGAAAGTAAAAATACAACTTAGTCATGTCTTATAACTAGACAGTGACAGAACTACCCCTATACAAGATATTCTAACAACTCTAACACTCCCCCTCAAGCTGGAGAATAAATGTCATACATTCCCAGCTTGCACAATAGAGTACTAAATAGACTAGGAGAGAGACCCTTGGTGAAGATATCTGCTACTTAATCACCTGTCTTCACAAAGAGAGTACAAATGCACCCAGAGTCCAGCTTCTCTTTAATGAAGTAACGATCAACCTCAATATGCTTGGTTCGATCATGTTGAACTAGATTATGGGCAATGCTTATGGCAGCTTTGTTGTCACAATAAAGTCTCATTGGCCCTTCAATTTCAAAGCTCAAGTCTTGAAGAAGTCTTTTCAACCATATAAGCTCACATACTCCATGGGCCATGGCCCTAAACTCGCCTCTCAAAGATCGGATCGAGCAACAATCGTTGTTTCTTGCTCCTCCAGGTAACTAGATTACCACCCATAAAGGTACAATACCCGTAAGTAGATCTCCTGTCCGAGATCGAACCAGCCCACCGACAAGATTCATACCTGTAGCCTTCAATCGCGAATGGTCATGCCTGGCAAATAAAGACCTTTTCCTGGACGGGATTTTAAGTATCTAATGATGCGATACACTGCGCATCCGGATGTCCACTCCTAGAGCACGTGATGAACCGACTCACCACTCCAACTCGCATAAGAGATGTCTGGTCGAGTCAAGGAGAGATAGATTAGTTTCCCAACTAACCTTTGGTACTTGCTTGCATCGATAAGAGAAGAACCACATGGGGGGGGGGGGGGGGGGGGGGGGGGGGGGGGGGGGGGGGGGGGGGGGGGGGGGGGGGGGGGGGGGGGGGGGGGGGGGGGGGGGGGGGGGGGGGGGGGGGGGGGGGGGGGGGGGGGGGGGGGGGGGGGGGGGGGGGGGGGGGGGGGGTTCATCACCAAGTTTATGATTCGGATCAATAGGGGAAGTAGCTGGTTTGCACCCCATCATCCCCTGTCTCTTTGAAGATCCAAAACAAATTTCCTTTGTGAAATGTTGATCCCTTTCCTTGATCTAGATACCTCAATACCCAAGAAGTATTTCAAGAGTCCAAGGTCTTTGATCTCAAACTGCTTAGCCAGATAAGACTTCAATCTATTTATCTCAGCAACATCATTCCCAGTCACCACAATGTCATCAACATAGACAATGAGGGCTGTAACTGTACCATTACCTCTCTTGATAAACAAGGTGTGGTCAGCTTGACTCTGGTAATACCCATTCTTCAGAATGGCTTGTCGAAATCTCTTAAACCAGGCCTTAGGAGACTGCTTTAGGCCATTGAGGGCTTTCTTCAACAAACACACTTTCCCTTCAGCTGAGGGACACTTAAAACCAGGTGGAGGCTGCATGTATACTACTTCTGCTAAATCTCCATGAAGAAATGCATTCTTCAAATCGAATTGGTACATTGGCCAATCTTTATTGGCTGCTACTGAAAGAAGAACCCTGATGGAGTTATGCTTGGCTACAGGGGCAAAAGTCTCCTGGTAGTCAATGCCATACAACTGACTATACCCTTTTGCAACCAGCCGAGCTTTGTACCTTTCCACTGTACCATCAGATCTATACTTGATTATATAAACCCATCTGCATCCAACTGGAATTCTCCCCCTGGGAAGATCAACAAGTGTCCAAGTATTGTTCTTCTCTAGAGCCACCATTTCCTCAGTCATTGCTTGCATCCATTTTGGATTGGATAAGGCCTCTGTGACATTTTGGGAATGGAAGAAGACTCAGAAGCGATGGAAAAAGCAACACTGTAGGAGAAATGGAGTCATAGGAAACAAACTGGGCTATGGGGTTAGTACAGGTTCTCTTCCCCTTTCTTATAGCAATGGGAAGATCTAGTTCAGAAGGAGAGGAATTACCTGAGTGAGGAGGATGAGACTGAGGATGTGGATCCAAAGAGGGATTTTGGCAGGGTTGCTTATACCATGGTTGCTTCCCTTTTCCATTCAACAAGGATTCACCTCTTGTGAATACACCATCTTCTTTAAATCTCATACCCTTGTATTCTGTTTCCCTACCAGCATCAATATCAACAACATCCACTTCTTTGAACTTTCCAATATCAAATAGGAATGGGGAAGTGGAGGTAGGCAAGGGAGGTAGGAAGGGAATGACATCCGCATTCTGTTCACTGCTAGTACTCTCCCCCTACACAGAATGGCGAGGGGAAGAAGAAAAAAAAGGAATAGACTCAAAGAAGGTGACATCTTTGGAGAGAAATCACCTTCGGGAAGGAGGATGGTAGCACTTATACCCTTTGGTGGAATCAGAGTAGCCCAAGAAGATGCACTTGAGAGCTTTGGGATCAAGTTTGGTGCGGGTTGATTTGTTGACATGTACATAACAAACACAACCAAAGACTCGTGGAGACAAAGGAAAGACTGAGGATTGAGGAGAAAGAAGAGCCAGGGGAGATTTGGAGCCAAAGAGTGGAGTTGGCATCCGATTAATAAGAAAGGCAGCGGTAAGAAGTGCATCAGACCAGAAGGTCTTAGGCACGTGCATACCAAAGAGAAGACCACTGGTGATTTCCAGCAAATGGCAGTGTTTTACGTTCAGCCACCCCATTTTGCTGTGGGGTGCCAACACAAGCCAGATTGATGGATGATGCCATTATCATAAAAGAAGCTTGGAGCCCCCATACATGTACTACCCCCTTATCGAATCTAACAATTTTGATGTGAGTACCAAACCGAGTAATCTTGATAAGTTGATAAAAATCCTTAAAAGCATCACAAACATCACTCTTTTATTTCAACAAAACAGTCCAAGTAGACTAAGAATAGTCGTCCACAAAGGAAACAAAATAACGAAATCCAGATAAAGAAGTAGTAGGAGAAGGCCCCCAAACATCAGTATGAACAAGGGAAAAAGGTGCAGTAGATCTATTACCACGATAAGGATAAGATGCGCGACAATGTTTAGCAAAAATACAAGATTCACACTGAAAAACATATGATGCAGGAAAAGAAGTAAACAAGTGGGGTAACTGTCTCCTCATAACAACAAAATAGGGATGACCCGAACGCTGATGCCAAAGCATAACAGACTCCAAAGTACTACGGTCATTCCGACCACAAACATAAGCTGCAGCAGTAGATTGAGCAAGTAACCGTGGCTGAAGAAGATAGAGTCCTCCTTTCTTAGTCCCACTGCCAATAACCCTCTTTGTCTCGAAATCCTGAAAAACACAATAAGAAGCAAAGAAAGTGACACAACAATGTAAGGATTTGGTTAGATGACTCACTGATAATAGGTTAGTAGCAAAGTCGGGCACATGAAGGACAGACTCAAGGGAAATAGAGGGAGTAACTCGCACATTACCCTTACGAGACAAAAGAAAGGGAACCATCGGAACCCTTACCTTGTCCGGCAGAGCAAATGGAATAGGAATCATAGTACTTGGGACATACAGTCATGTGATCGAGGCTCCAGAGTCAATAATCCAGGTGGGTGCGGTAGGGGTAGCAGATGAGACTGCGAGTGAGGCGAAGTAGTAGACCCTCCGGAGGTAGAACCGTAGCCACCCTCCAGGTGAGACATCAACCGACGTAGGGCTGCAATATCATCCTTTGAGAGGGAATCGAGAGTCGGCCTGCGGTCCGGAGTAGCTTGACTCGGATGTCACGAGTGAGTCTTAGCTCCCCCTCGCTTGCCTCCACGGGCACTAGATGAACCACCACGCATACCAGGGGCTGCCCATGAAGATCCCAAAGACGAGGTCCTTGGTATGTCCAATCTTGCCATAATGGTCACATTTGTATCTCTCACGGTGATCGCCACGAGATGGCCCTTGGCCTTTCCCCCCACTCTTCCAGTCTCTATAGGAACTAGAAACAAGAGCAGACCTCTCTGTTGATGGTATAATATCCATAGTGGTCCTCCGGGTTTCCTCACTTTGCAAATAACTGCACACATCATCCAGAGATGGAAAGGGAGATCTCCCTAAGATTTGCAGGCGAAGAGGCTTATATTCAGGGTTGAGACCACCAAGCAAAATAAGGATCCTTTCCTTTTCTTGGCTCCTGTAGACCTTTACCTGATCATCAAAATTGGACAATTGGAGATTGTTATAGTGATCATATTCCTCCCACAAGCTAATAACAGAGTTGTAGTACTCAGTTATACTCCTATCCCCCTGTTACATATGAATGATCTTTTGGAGAATTTGATATACTTTTGTTGAATCTCCAACTCTATCAAAAACTCTGGATAGACTGTCCCAAATATCTTTTGCAGTCTCCTTACTCATAAATCTCCGACCTATCTCAGGTTTCATGGAGAATATAAGCCAAGTCATCACAGTGGAGCTCTCAGTCTCCCACTTGAGATAGCCTGGATCGGTTGTAGTAGGAGCTATGATAGACTGTAATGTACCCCAACTTTCCCCTACTACATAGGGACAACTTCCGCGAGCGGGACCAATCCAAATAGTTGGTATTGTCCAATTTCACAACCGAGATCCGTGTGTTGGGGTTATCAAAGGAAGCCATGGTTGAGAAACCACCACTGGGGCTGCGGCTGTAATTGGTCCACGACCTCGAATCTTGTCCTGCAACGATGGACATAATATGCAAACACTTCAACAATCAAGATAAATTGTTTTGCAAGTGGGAATATACTCAACCCAACCAAGGAGGCAAACCAATACACAAATGGTACTCAATCAACCAAACTACTAGGCTAAGACCAAGCCTAAGAAACAGCAAGCATACAAAGAGCAAAAAAATTGCATAACTCAAACCAAATTCTTCTAGCAGCCAAGAATCTTTAGTTCATAACACCCAATAAGTGCATCAAGATGTAAAGCATTCCATTCTCAATCACATTCAGTCATCCAATACAGCAAGCCTCAAAGAAGGCAAAAAACAGAGCAGCCGATACTTGTATAGCAGCAAGGAAAAATCAGTAGCAGTCCTCTGATCCTCCACCTTCAAGAGCAGGCTCTTAGGGCTTCAAAAATGCACTCCCATACGACATAAATGGGACAAGTTCTAAGGCCAGCCAAGCTGCCAAAGGTAGGATCAAATCTGAGATACCCAAGGTCAGTGGCGGAAAAACAGGTCTGTTTCCAAGATTTCTAAACATCCGGAAGCTAAGTAGCATTCCCTTTCAACAAACAAGTGATTTGGGGTCTGAAACAACTCCCCAGATGATGCAACTTCAATAGGTCTCATGGCAAGATATGGAGAAGAGAAGGAGAACCAAGAAGAAACTTCACAGGCTCGCGGTAACTTGGCAGTCTTCTTCCATAGCTTCAAATCACCCCCAGCAGCTCCTAAACTCTCTCTAACTTAGAGAATACCACTCCCAAGACTGTAAGGAGTATAGTAGCTCACATATACAGCCTCTAATGGAACCCCCTTTACATTTATAGGGTTCCAAAGAGAGGAGAAGATGATCACTGAGTTCAGCCGACTCTCAAACCAGAGATGTTGGCTCTGATACCAAGTTAAAACTTAAAGGTAGATCGAATCTGGTAAGAGAAGAAGTTTACAGCAAGAAGAAGAGGGAGAGAAGAGGGAGGAAGAAGAAGAAGAGAAGAGAATGGGAGAAATCGATTATGTGTGTTGAGTGATCTCAACACACATATTAGCTTCATTAATTAAGTCTTCCAAATTACACAAGCCTCCCTAGGGAGGTAAAGGGAAATAAAACAAGAAAGTAAAAATACAACTTAGTCATGCCTTATAACTAGACAGTGACAGAACTACCCCTATACAAGATATTCTAACAACTCTAACAGTTTATACAAAAGAAGGGCAGCACTATTACAGCTCTCATTGTATATGTTGATGACATTGTGGTCACGGGAAACAGTGAGGCTGATATCTCAAAGCTTAAACTTTACTTGGCTCGGCAGTTTGAGATCAAAGATCTTGGTCCTTTGAAGTATTTCCTGGGGATTGAAGTTTCAAGATCCAAGCAAGGGATCAATGTTTGTCAAAGGAAGTTTGTCCTTGATCTGCTTACAGAGACAGGATACTTAGGATGTAAACCAGTCTCCTCCCCTATTGAACAGAATCACAAACTAGGGGAAGATTGTGGTGAACCTCTTGTAGATGCTGAGAAATATCAAAGATTAGTAGGCAAGCTGATCTATCTTTCCCTTACCCGACCTGACATAGCCTATGCTGTTGGAGTGGTAAGTCAGTTTATGCATGCACCCAAAATGGGCATCTTGATGCAGTTTACAGAATCCTCAGACATTTAAAGTCATGCCCTGGAAAAGGTCTTCTCTTCTCTAGGAATGGTCACTTGTGGACTGAAGCATACACTGATGCTGATTGGGCTGGATCTATTTCAGATCAAAGATCCACTTCAGGATATTGTACGTTTGTTGGTGGAAATTTGGTTACTTGGAGAAGTAAGAAGCAACTTGTGGTGGCTAGGTCGAGTGCTGGGGCAAAATTTAGAGCCATGGCTCATGGAGTGTGTGAAATCTTATGGTTGAAGAAACTTGTTCAAGAGTTGGGATTTGAGACTGTTAAACCTATGAGTTTATATTGTGATAACAAGGCAGCCATAAGTATTGCCCACAACCCAATGCAACATGACAGGACAAAGCATGTTGAGGTTGATAGACATTTTATCAAGGAAAAGATTGAATCAGAGACAATTTGCACTCCTTTTGTGAAGATAAATGAACAAGTGGCCGACATCTTCACCAAAGGCTTTAGCTCTCATCATTTTGACTGTTTGTTGAACAAGTTGGGCATGTATGACATATAACACCCAGCTTGAGGGGGAGTGTTAAGAATAGTAGTTTCAGGGGTATACTTGTACATAACCCCATGTTTTTATGTTTTTTATGTTATTTGTATAAGGCCAGGGGCAGGGGCCTCTCTGTAATTATTCATTCTTTTCAATATAATCAAGTTAGTTTCTAGTTTGAGACATAACTCATCATCCCCAAAATCGTGTTTTCTCTCTTAGAGCCGCTTCTCTCTTCTTCTTCCTCCATTCTAAAACCTAACAGATATACATATTGTTTCCCCCCTTTCCTACAAGGTCGGCCTTTTAGAGGAAGCGGTTCCAACATGGTATCAGAGAAGACTTCGAATTAGGCGCACCCCCTCTCTCTTCCATTCTCGATTTCAGCCTCCTCTTACTTTCATTCTCGAGTTCTTCCCTCTCCTTTCCCCTTGTTCTTTATTCTCCCCTATTAGGGCAGCACTGATTAGGTGATCAATAGATCCAGTGGCTGCACTCCATTACCTCATTCTATGATCAAGTTTTTTGATTGATAGGGACAATTCCACCTCCAGTTGCAGCCTGCGATATTTGAAGATTCAGTTTTTTTTGGATTGCTTTCACTCCCTTCCAAGGAACCAATCTACCTCATTGAAGACTCAATAACTGCGGCAGTGTTTACTATTCTGGATTAGTTCCTACCTCCAACAGCTTTGAAGATATCCTAAATCAATTAGTCTTCCACCAAATCAGGGTTTTTTCAAAACCTTGAGCAAATCGATCTAGGGGTTGCAGGTTTCTGTTGCGTCTGATATTTGGCAGGGTGATTCAGCATTACTAGAGGACCACTCGATCCCAATTTCAGCTCCATCTGCTATGTTTTTGCTATCCTTCTTCCCTACATCGATTTCAGCATATTCAGGGTTTTTTTCCAAAACCCTGTAAAAATCGATCTAAGGGATTCCCTTTGCTGCTGCTGCTGATTTTTGGAGACCTTTATTCTACCATTACCAGAGGGGTCTCATCCAATTTTCAGCCCTTAACTTGAAGGATTTCTTGGGTTTCTCTTCACAACAGCCCCTCTCTGCGATTTGGGCTTCTCTACTGTCCTCATGGGTGACTCAGTGGATTCGACTGCTACTTCTGTTGGTGATGGACAAAGCAAATCAGATTATCATACCTTTCCTCCTAATCCAATCAAGTTGAATGGCACTAATTACTTGCTTTGGTCTAGGTCTGCTTCCTTTGCCATTGCTGGTCGTGGCCTTACTAGTCATGTTAATGGCACCAGTGTTATGCCAACTGAGATTGGAGCTGCTCAAGACAGGTGGCTTGCCAACAATGGAGTTCTCATGTCCTACCTAATTAGCTCTATGACTACCGATCTGCAGCATAATTTTCTTCTCCTTGACACAGCCTCGGAGATTTGGGTTGTTTGTAAGGAAACCTACGGGCAACTTGGCAATGATGCCTAGGTATATGAACTCAGGAAGAAGGTCCTTCACACTACTCAGGGAGAATTGACAGTCTCCAAATACTATGCTACTATGCGCAGGCTTTGGCAGCAATTGGACCACTTTTCTGATTTTCACCCAAGTACAACTGCTGACATTACCTCATATAAGAAACATGTGGACAAGATCAGAGTTTATAATTTTTTGACTAGATTAAATGTGGAGTATAATCAGATTCGGGTTCAAGTGTTGGGTCACAAACCTTTTCCCATACTTGAACAGTCCTATGCACTGGTCTCCTTTGAAAAAAACCATAGGGCTGCCATGTTGCACCCTCCTATTACTGACAGGTCAACCCTTCAGACTGCTGCCCCGGCTACTCTTGCACCTATAAGCACTACTTCTACTGATTCTACTACTGGTATTGTTGTTTGTGAGCACTGTCACAAGCCATACCACACCAAAGACAAGTGCTGGAAACTTCATGGGAAGCCGGCTGACTTTGAAGCTAAGAGGGCTGCCAAGAAAAAGCAAGAACAAAGCCAACCATACTGAGTCTGTTACCATTGCCCCTGCTACTGACACTGGTCTATCCCAGGACGATTTACAGGCATTCCTCCGTGTGATAAGGACCTCCGCTGCTACTGCCTCTACTACATCCGCTGCTACTGCCAACTCTTCTGCTCCTTCAGGTTCACACTTTGCCCAATTAGGTATTCCATTTGGTGGTTACTGTGCTTCATCATAGATTCTGGAGCTACAGACCACATGACCGGTTCCTCTAGCCTGTTTCATCGTTATTCTCCCACTTCTAGGAAAGATAAGGTCAAAGTAGCTGATGGTTCCCTTTTCTCTATATCTAGAAAAGGAATCATCAACTGCACTTCCTCTCTTCCGTTATCCTCTGTGTTACATATTCCTAATTTTACTACTAACCTTCTTTCTATTAGTAATATTACTCGTGATCTTAATTGCAAAGTAACCTCTTTTCCTTCTCATTGTGTCTTTCAGGATTTGGGCTCTGGGAAGACGATTGGATTGGGTAAAGTACACAGTGGATTGTACCTGCTTGATGATGGTCGCTTCACTCCACCACCATTACCTTCTCCGCTACACCAGAACTCCTTGGCATCTTCTGAACTTTACCAATGGCACTCTAGGTTAGGTCACCCCCCTTTAGGAATTTTAGCACATTTGTTTCCTAGTTTGGTCACCCCACATACTAAGGATGACTTTTTTTGTGAGGCTTGTGTTCTGGCCAAATAGACACATTCAAATTGTCCAATTTCAAATAAAAGGAGTTCTTCTTGTTTTCAATTGGTGCATTCTGATGTTTGGGGCCCTAGTCGTAAAACATCTATTTCTGGACATCGTTGGTTTGTCTCTTTTATTGATTATCATTCTAGGAACACATGGGTATATCTTTTGCACACAAAAAATCAGGTTTTTTCATGTTTTCAGCATTTTCATAAAATGGTTCAAACTCAGTTCTAGGCTACTCTCAAAATATTGAGAAATGATAATGGAACCGAGTATACAGAATCTCAATTTCAAAAATATTTGGCTGATCATGGCATTATTCACCAGACTAGTTGTGTTGATACCCCTGCCAAGAATGGCGTGGCAGAACGGAAAAACAGCCACTTGTTAGAGATGGCCAGGGCTTTGATGTTAGCTAGGAATGTCCCATCTCAATATTGGGGAGATTTGGTTCTCACTGCTGCCTATCTCATCAATAGATTACCTACTCGGGTCCTTGACTCCCGTGGCCCATCTGATGTTTTACTGGGGAATTCCTCCTTTATTGTGCCTCCCAAGGTGTTTGGTTGTGTGTGTTATGCTAGAGATACAAAATCTCCAGGCAAACTTGAACTTAGGGGGCTACGTTGTATTTTCTTGAGTTATTCTCCAACCCATAAAGGTTATTAGTGTTACCATCACCCTTCCCTCCGTACTTTGGTTAGTATGGATGTTGTCTTTCATGAGACCCTTTCCTATTATTCTTCACCACCTCTTCAGGGGGAGAGTTCTAGAGAAGATGTGCCTTTTGAGATTCCTCCTCTTGAGGTTCCTCCAGTCCAGAGAACTATTGGTGAATTTCAAAAGAGGATTGACAACTCCAACATACTCACCTATAAAAGGGGCAGGAGCAACAGAGGGTAGCTTCAATCCACTTTAGCACCAATACCCATCCAGTTGCCTGCTCCAGATCCAGATCCAGATCCTTCCTCTCCTGGTAAGCCCTCTTCTTCTGACCTACCTATTGCTCATCGCAAAGGTACTAGGACTTGAACTTTACATCCCATATCTCGTGTTGTTTCTTATAGTTCTCTTTCTCCTTCTTTTCGTGCATTTGTATCTTCTCTTTCTTCTGTTTCGATTCCTAAAAATTGGCAAGAAGCATCTACAAATGGAAAGTGGAAGGCAGCAATGTTGGAAGAAATGAGAGCACTACACAAAAATAATACGTGGGATCTTGTGGCTCTTCCTCCAGGGAAAAAACTAGTTGGATGTAAATCGGTCTTTGTGGCAAACAGAAGGCTAATGGTTCAGTGGATTGATTTAAGGCACGTTTGCTTGCAAAGGGGTTCATTCAAACTTATGGAGTTGACTATCAGGAGACCTTTGCACCAGTGGCACAACTTAACACTGTACGGGTGTTATTATCTTGTGCTACAAATCTTGGGTGGGATCTTCAACAGTTAGATGTAAAGAATGCCTTCCTCCATAGGGAGCTTGAGGAGGAGGTATATATGGACATTCCACCAGGCTTCTCTAGTGACAGGACCAAGGGCAAGGTCTGTAAATTGAAGCGTGCCCTTTATGGGTTGAAACAGTCACCTAGAGCTTGGTTTGGCAGATTTCACAAGGCTATGATTTCAGCAGGCTATAAGCACAGCAATGCTGATCACACTTTGTTTATCAGACGAGTTGGTGACAAGGTAACTCTTCTCATAGTCTATGTGGATGATATTGTGGTCACTGGTAATGATGGTGATGCTATTAAGAATTTGAAGCTCTTTCTTGGCCATGAGTTTGAGGTAAAAGATCTTGTACCTCTAAAATATTTTCTAGGGATACAAGTTGCTCGATCTTCGAAGGACATCTTTCTTTCTCAAAGAAAATATGTCCTTGATCTATTGACTAAAACTGGGCTGCTAGGTTGTCATCCTTCAAATACTCCTATGGAAGCTACTACAAGACTTAAGGAGAAAGAGGGTGAACCTGTTGACAAGGGTTGTTATCAGCGATTAGTGGGCAAACTAATCTACCTCTCTCACACACGACCTGACATAGCCATTGTTGTAAGTTTGGTGAGCCAGTTTATGCATGATCCCTATTCCTCTCACTTAGAGGCAGTCCGTCGTATTTTGCGGTATTTGAAGTCTGCTCTAGGAAAAGGAATCCTTCTCTCTCCTAATGGTCACCGGAAGATTGAAGCTTATATTGATGCCGATTGGGCTGGTTCCAGTGATAGAAAATCTATCTCTAGCTATTGTTCCTTTGTGGGTGGGAACCTTGTCACATGGCGTAGCAAAAAGCAGAATGTTGCGGCAAGGTCTAGTGCTGAAGCCGAATTTCGTGCGATGGCACAAGGAATTTGTGAACTTCTATAGCTTAGAGGATTGTTGCAAGATATTGGTGTTGCTGTCCATCTTCCCATGATGCTTTATTGTCACAATAAAGCAGCCATTAGCATTGCTCATAACCCTGTCCAGCATGATCGTACTAAGCATGTGGAGGTTGACCAACATTTCATCAAGGAGAAGCTCGAAGCCGGACTTATTTGTGTTCCCTTTGTGAAGTCTGCTGATCAATTGGCTGATGTATTCACAAAGGGACTAAGTGGCAAAGTGTTTCTTCCTATCTTAGTCAAGTTGGGCATGCATGACATATATGCTCCAACTAGAGGGGGAATGTTGGACTGTATGGGCCAAAATACAGTGGGGGTATTCTAGACATTTTCTTCTTTTATTATGTTTCTTTTGTATGTGGGTTTTAGTCCCACATTGCTTATTGTAATTCTGTCCTATGTTTTCATTATTATAAATAGATGTGCTTGGGGTGATCATAATCATCCAAGCATTCATACTCTAATTCTAATCGATTAACAATAGGGATGGGGGGGGGGAGGGAGGAAGCCTAGAGCCAAGAGAGATGATGGAGGATAGGGGGCAAATTTGGGAATGCCAGAGGAGTAGATCCCCTTTTTCCTTTGCCTATCTCTCCAGTCTTGCTTGATATTGGGAAACACAAGGAAGTGGAAGTTGTTGACATTGATACTCATTCAAGTGTTAATGCTAGCAATGAAAAAGAGGTTTTTGTGTACAAAAGAGGTGAATGCTTGAAAGGAAAGGGAAAGAAGACCTGCTAAGAGTCGTCTTTGGATCCACATCCTGAGCTCTACCTTCCACAGTTAGGTAACACTTTTTCTCCTCCCTCTGACTTAGATCATCCCATTGCTACTCGAAAGGGGAAGAGAGCTTATACTAATCCTATAGCCAAGTTTGTTTCCTATGATGCTATTTCTCCTTTAAGCATTGCTTTTTCCACTGCTCTTGCTTCTTCTTCCATTCCCAAAAATGTCTTTGAGGCTATGTCTGACCCAAAGTGGAAGAAGGCCATGTCTAAGGAAATGATGGCCCTTGAGCGTAGAACTACTTTCAAGAAAGAAAATTTCATGGTTTTGGTACCAATTGCAACTATATGAAAGCTAGTCTTGCTGACCCACATCTAAGAAAGAAGATCTCATGACCGGTCTGTAAAGAACAATCAAGATGGGATTCGCATCTTTCCTCAAGTAAGGGCACTCAATAGGTTCAACTCTTGCATATCGACGCTTTCCCTTATCCGTGATGAAGTTGTCAATGTTCATAGTCTAACTGATCTATTGTGTGTTAAAGAGTTAAACTTGGATGCAGGTGGGTCTATACAATTAAGTATCGATCAGATGGAACTGTGGAAAGATATAAGGCTTGGCTGGTGGCCAAAGGGTACAGTTAGGTGTATGACATTTACTACCAAGAGACATTTGCTCTTGTGGCCAAGCACAACTCAATCAGAGTCCTCCGATCAGTGGCAGCCAATAGAGATTGGCCGTTGTATCAATTAGATGCAAGGTTCTAAAACTCGGGTTTCAACCAGCCAGAAATATGGTCGAAACCTGTGATTTTTTCCCAGCCAACTTGAGTAGTGGTTTCGAAGCCAGAAATTCTTTTCTTCTTTATCTACTTTTTTGTAATTATCTTATTTTTTTACATTTTAAACACAATGCATGAACTATTTTCACAAAATGGTACTTGTATTTTTTTACCCAAGTTTGATAGTGTATATTTTTCTTGGACATTGGCTGGAAACCAGGCCAGACACTTATTTATGCCAAATATCGTTTAAGTAAATTTGGTATTTCATTTACGAGATATTATTCATAAATAAGCAAATACCCCCCTATTTGAATCCAATAAAACTAGTTAAAAATCAAATTCCAAAAAGATAAAAAGTCAACCCCCCAATTCAATAACAAAAACTGGATTTTCAGCGGTAGGTGAAAATTTCAACTTTATAATGTTGGGGTTATTCTCAAATCTAAAAATTTCATAAATCTTAATATGGTAAAACATTGCTAAAAATCAAAAGTACGATAAGATATTCATTTGTTTTGATGTCTAAAAAAATATTTTCATTCAGATCGATTTTAAACAGCATTCGCGCACATCAAATTAAGTTTGACCGGAACATAACTCCGTCAATATAAATCAGATTTAAGCAATCTTGGAGTTGTTGGAAAGCTTTGCTTTCTAGCATAAATAAGTGTCGGGCCTGGTTTCTGGCATAAATAAGTGACTGTTCTAGTTTCCAGCCAGGTTTTCTCAAGTTTCGATGGAGACAAGTGACATTTGTATAGGTATTCAGGTCGAAACTACCGAAATATGGCCGAAACATGTCGAAACTGGTCGAAACCAACCAAAACCTTGTACTTTTAAACTCCCACCTTAACTCGTCTTGATATCTTGCGAAATTGAGATATCTAGAAGGTTTCGATTGGCTTCGACCGAGATCTCTTTCCATTATTAGATGTAAAGAATGTCTTTCTCTATGGTGACCTAGAAGAAGAATATTCCCCCAACAGAAGGGAAAGTATGCGTCCTAAAAAAGGCACTTCATGGCCTCAAGCAATCTCCTAAGGCTTGGTTTGAGCGACTTAGACAAGCCATTCTAAGTAATGGATATTCCCAGATCACACTTTGGTAATGAATTCCCAAAGTAGATTGAATTCTTACCTGGCCAATAGTTTGAGATTAAAGATCTTGGACTTTTGAAGTACTTGGAAATTGAAGTAACAAGATCAAAGAAGGGAATCTTCCAGAGAAAGTTTGTACTGGACCCTATTGAAAGAAACAGGAATGTTGGGGTGTAAACCAGCAAAGTCCCCAATTGCTCAAAATCACAAGCTTGGTGAAGATTGTGGCTGTCCTCCTATAGATGCAAGGAAGTACCAGAGATTGGTTGGAAAACTGATCTGTCTCTCCTTAACTCAGCCAGACATTACTTATGCAGTTGGAGTGGTGAACCAGTTCATGCATGCACCCAAGAGTGGGCATTTGGATGCTTTTTATCGTATCAACAAGTACTTAAAATCTTCTCTAGGAAAAGGCCTTTTATATGCCAGGCATAATCATTTGAGGATAGAGGGGATTGGGCAGGTTCAGTTCTGACAAACGGTCTACATCTGGTTACTGTACCTTTGTGGGTGGTAATCTAGTTACATGGAGGAGTAAGAAACAATCAGTTGTAGTTAGATCCAACGCAAAGGCAGAATTTAGAGCCATGGTTCATGAAGAGTGTGAACTCATATGGCTGAGGCGGTTGATTCAAGAGTTGGGGTTTGATTTTGAGGAACCTAGGCGGCTCTATTGTGATAACAAGGTTGCTAAAAGTATTGCTCATAATCCCATGCAACGTGACCGAGCAAAGCTCATTGAGGTTGATAAGCACTTCATCAAAGAAAAGTTGGATTCTGGTTACATTTGTACCCCCTTTGTGAAGACAGGTGATCAAGTGGCAGATATCTTCACCAAAGGTCTCATTCCTAACCAACTCAGTACCCTCTTGTGCAAGCTGGGAATGCATGACATTTATTCTCCAGCTTGCAAAGGAGTGTTAGAGTTTATGTTGTTACGGGTACTTTTGTCACTGGCTTATTATAAGTCATGTTAAGTTGTAATTTTATCTTTTGTTCTTTTCATCTTTTACCTCCCCAGGGAGGCATATATAATTTCAAGAAGTTGTTAATGTCTTAATGAACAAAATAGTTGAGTGGAGTCTATTCTCACTTACCCAGGATTTCTCGCAACTCTCCTCCTTCTTCTTCCTCCTTCTCTTCTCCTTCTTTCCCTAGCTGTTAGTCCTTGTTCCTTTACTACAATCGATCCATACCTAGCTTCTAACTGAAATATCCCATAAGAACTATTGGTCGGTGACTGGATATTTGGGCCTAAGTGCTATCAGAATATAGGCCCAAATATACCGTTTCGATGGCTGGTTGAATTCTGTAGTGGTCTTTTTCTTCTTCATGAATTGATCTACATTAACCCACCCACCCAACTTTTTAAGGGCATATTGATGTAAATCAGCTGTCTAAAACCAGCCACAGGTGTATGGATTCTTCCCTACACCAGCAGTAGTGTAGGTGTAGGGATTCCACTACACCAGCACTAAATCGTGGGATTAGGATTAGAGTTTATTTAGTTTTTATTAAGTCTATTTGGAGTTGTAATCCTAATTGGGATCTAGCTTTGAATCCTAGTTGGGAATCCTAGTTTCAGTTTGAGTCCTAGTTTCTATTTCTGTTGGGAGTCCTAGTTTAAGTCTGTTTTTCTATTCAGCCACGATGCTATAAATATGTAAGAGCTCTTGAGAGCCCCCATGAATTAATGAATAAATAATTTTTGTTTAAAGCAATTGTAATGGAAGTGTTAGACTCCCATCATCATACTCAATCCCCTCCCTCTCCTATTCTTCTGTTTCTGCTGCTGGTTCTTCAAGGTGATACTCTGCAACTTCAAGAGGTTTCTTATATCAGATTTGGTGATTGTTTTCAACCACTCAAGAGGGCTACTTGATGAAGAATCAAGCCACAGATCTGGTTGGAATCTGATTTCTCCCATTGAAGAATCGAGTTATTTGATCTCCAACCTTCTTCTACTGCATCTTCTGAATTCTACTTAAAGTTAATAAATCTGGGTTTGGAGCCCAGTCTGCAAGCATTATCTTCTCCGCTCATTCCAGATCTGAAATTCAATTAATGACTGGTTTGTCTGAACCCTAAGTTTCTATTCTCATTCTTCTACTTTCTAATTCTGTGATTTCACCATAACTTTACATCAGACCATCAAAATCCACTCAAACTTGGGCCAAATCTCCCTCACACCTGGTGGGAAACTCGATCTTGGTTATAGCCCCAACATACAACCCTATACCCTAGATTGCATCTTTATTCTCTTTCCAGAAACCCAGAAACCTAACCCTAAATTGCTGCAATTCAATTCCAGCACACTTTCCCCCACATTAAATCTTAATGTAACCTTCACTGATAAAACTCCCCTACATCAACTTAGCCTAACTTGACCAAAATCCCACTTTTGACTTACCCGATTTACCAGTTCATAGCAGATCCTGGTTACAGGCTCCTAGTTGGATTATCTACCAATCGAGGACTACATCACATATTCAATTTTGAAAAATTATAGCAAACAACCCAATTTGAAGATTTAAACTATTCCAGGCCCAAAATCGAAATCTTAAAGATATAACCAATCATCTCTCTCCGTCTCTTGCCTGATGAGTAAAGCCATTGACTCTAATATGAAGTCACATATAAAATATCCTCCTTTTGAACATCATTAGCATAAAAAAAAGTGCAGGATGTTCTATGAACTACAAGAAAATATGTGTACTCTTAAAAGTGAGGCAAAGAGAGAAATGTCAGAAACCTGTCTTTGTAGAGACGAAATTTCTGGAGCTCCTGACAGTTACCATATCTTGCCCCTTAAAACCAATGTAGAAAAATTAAATTGTGATTGGTGTAACTCAACTCAAGACAGTAAAGAAACTAGATAAAATAAACTACATCTACGAAATGGCAGATCGTTATGTAATAGCCTAAGTTCCCTCCCATACCTAAATAAAATTTGATTGGGTGTTGAAATGACACATTTCGAGCATGTCCAAATTGTTCATGTTCAAACCATGAAGTGCACCTAAATGCTGAACACACAAACATTTACGAGCATGGGTAAACAAATGTACAGTAGTAAGGAATAACAATTGTGGCTAATACAACAGTTTGGCCAAAAAGGCAATGGGCACTAGGCAGGCAGTCATAATGTATAAAACCTCATTTAACAAAATGCACAATTGGTATGATATGAGGTTCCGAATTACACTGGTTTACCTTTGTCTCCACATTTTGTATGAAACAACTCAATAAACTCATCAGCAGCATCAGAGAAGAAAAGATTGAAGAACTCCTCTAACTGAACCTGTTGACCATGTATTAATAATGTAAAGAAATTCAATTTTTTCAGTTAATGTTAAATAGGGAAATAAAGTTGACATAGTGGAACTGTGGCAGTAATCAATGAATATAAGCGCATATCTACAAAATACCACACAGCAAAGAAGGTAATATTACCGGAAATTTTGATTCAGCAACCATTGTGTAATTTTCAGGTACTGCACAGTGAAAGCAGACAATTCAAGAGACGAAAGCATGCATTAGAAAGATGGGAGTTGGAGTTAAAAAATTAATGAAGTTATGAATATGGCGACTGTTTTAAGGGATATACTAAATTCCAGTAATGCACAAGTGCCTAAAGAATCTTCTCCAGTGAAAATATTAAGATGGACATACATTAATACATACAGAACACATACAAATGAAAATATAAAGATAATTACTTATCACATTTAAATGGTTCCCTTGACCATACCCCACCTTGAGTATGTCTGTATGTTATAACCAAGTTGGAGTGAACAACATAATGTCATATAATTGTTATTATGTCCTCCTGCAAAAGAGGTGATTGTAGGATAGCAAAAGAGGTGCTTATAGGACAGTATCCTGGTACTAAAACACTTATCTGATTGAGAAAAAATAAATTAAACTAGATTTAGAAAGTCGATTTGACCCATCAGTTGAACCAGGAGTGGAGGAACAAAACTTTAGAGCTATGTGGTCAAATTCAAATGTAGCTAATATTTGTGTTTTTCCCCCTATCCTCTTGGAGTAGTTCCTTGGTATCCCTTTCTTTAAATAAAATAATAAATCTTCCAGTTATTTATTGAAATGGATAGGAAGCAGTTGATGGCAGACAATGCAGACAGGGAAACAAGCAGGGGTTGGAGTATCATGGAGAGCTTGGTTTGAAAAAGGGCCATCTTTCAACAGTTTTAAACAGCCCTGTAGCAGCTTTGAGAAGGTGTTAATTTTTTTTAAACGAAACCACAGTACAAACTTGACTTGTGGATGCACATGACATTCTGTGACTGCAGGATGTAGAACTTTATGTGTTGGCGGTGTAAATTTGAAATTACAAAGACTCTGGGAACAGTAAGGACCTAAGGTTGCTCCATGGATTGAGGGCAGGCCTTGGTGCAACAGTAAGATTCCTCCATTGTGACCAAGTGGTCACGGGTTCAAGTCTGGAAACAGCTTCTCTGCGAAAGCAGGTGTAAGGCTGCATACATTTTGACCCCCCCCCCCCCAGACCCTGCAGTGGCGGGAGCCTTATGCACTCGGTACGCCCTTTTACGTAGATTCTGGAAATCATGCAGGCAAACTATAATTGCTAAACAATGGAAAATCTTGTGGATTATATCATATATGGGCTTTGTTTGAGTGGAGTTGCAGCTGCTGTCCACAACTCAGAATCATTAAGGGCTATTACCACCTAGTTTTGCAAGAAAAGCTTAAGATCTGTCACAAGCCCTCTTCTTTTCTTTTTTTTTTGGTTCATATTTGATCTTTATTTGATGGAACATATTAGTAGCAGCCAATTAAGTGTTTCAACTTTCAAAAGTAACTTTCTTCATGCCTGAAATGTTTCTGAGTAATTGAAATCAGTGTCTTGGCACTGGGAAGGAGTGTCCAGGTTGAGTGTGTACTCCCCATTTGGTTTGTGTATCCAACCAACTTCCCATCTGAGATCAGTGGAGCAACAGAGTACTGCTGGGCATTTGAGCAGTGTAAATTCCAGCATGTTTACTCTAGAGAGCTGTAATGCTCAGATATCAATTGTCAAGTTGAACAATACAACTGAGACATAAACACATAAGTACCCCAAAAAAATCCTGTTTCAATTATACTATATCAATAGTGAACAGAATTCGAAAAAAAAATGCAGTTAAATGATTATTTTTATAGAAAGAAAGTAGTTTTATTATTATAGTGTTGAACAGTGGTCAAAATAAAATAATTTCCATCCCTTTGAAACTAGGAGACGATAACCACAATCAGTAGTCATGCCCCAAAACTACACACACACCCCCACCAAAAATGAAAAAGGAGTTAGCATAGGATTGACAATCAATGAGAAAGTGGACTGGTTTTTAGAACACAATGCCACAGTGCCACACACACATGAAGTGGTTTGCATTGTAGATAGAACAGTCATGATATCAGTCCCAAACAAATCATATACTGACCACTTATTCTGATCCAGATTGTACGAAACAAGAAGCTGGTTATCTGTTCTACAGTTAATCCAAGCCCTATCCTTAAAAAAATGAGACACACTAAGCATACGAATTATACCAAACGGTCAATCATTTATTCAACCCCTTTGAATTATTAATTAGACCTCATTTTGGTCTGGAAAAATGGAAGAGAGAGAGAGAAAGAGAAGTCATTTGCATTCCATTCAGAACTGGATAACTGGACAGAATAGAGAGATAAGGATCATTTTTAAGTATCTAAATCTGATGCCTAACAATTGACAAGAGTCTTGATTCAAGAATAAAACAAGGAGTCAACTAACTCTTAGGCGCATCAAAATCCTCAAGCTTCAATTTTTCTCCAGAAGACAAACACTTGGCATTTATAACTGGCTCTGCTTCTTCTCCATTCTCCTCTGCTTCTGAAAACCTTGTTGATGGACTAATATCAACTTCTTCATTGTATAGAAGCACACAATCTTCCGAAATACGAACGTCCTTATTCCTGATACAATCACATGCAGTAAAACCTAATTAAAACTACAAAGAAAAAAGCATATTCATAAAATGTTACTATTTGTGCTTCCTAAATGATTATTGATGTGAATATACCTTTGCAAAGATTGGAGGTCCTTAAATGTTTGTTTGAAACCCTTTTCAACTATAACAAGCATATTGCCTTGACTGCTGGACTCAGATTTTGAATCCTGGTATAAGAAAGGTTCATTAAAAACTAGCAACAGAGAAAAAGTAATGAAGCGAAATTCAGCCAGACAAATGAAATTTTGGACAAAGATTTTGACACCTCAGGCCCAACGAGCTCACCAGTAGCCAAGAAATTTTAAGCAAGGAATGCAGCTCTATCCTACAGACTAATGATGACAAACAAATTTAATTGGCAAAGGTGAGACGATCCATCTTTTTAGTGCGCACATCAGAGTAGAAAGGAAACCCCAGTTTGGAATCTCATAAGCTTCAGAGGTCCTTCTACTGCTTGGTTCAAGGCTGTTTGGTTCAAAGGGCACATTCCAAGACATAGCTTTTGAGTTTGGCGTACTCTTACAAACTGTCTCCCAACTCAGTCTTTCCTCATACACCGGCAGGCGGCATCTAAGTGTCTCTCCAGCTTTCTGCCTCTGTTGGAATGGCTTAGAAACTATTGATCATCTGTTCTTTGAATGCTCTTTTTCGGCTACTATTTGGTCAGGAATCCTCATAAAATACTGGTCTAGAAGAAGAAGGATTCTGCCTTTTCAGAGAGAGTGGAAGTGGATCATCCAATCTTTTGGGGGTAACTCACACTGTGATAGAATTGGCTTGTTGGCTTTTGGGGCTACCATTTCGCATATTTGGATGGAGCGCAACATTAAGAGATGAACTACAAACTCTAGGTCTTTCAGACAGAATTGGGACTCTCCATTTCTTTGGATGACAGCTCCAAATCCTTCTCCCCTTCCCCACCCCCTCCCCTCCCCCTTGTGTGAACTCCCCAAGGAACAGGCTCATTGTTGGTTCCTGGGGTCTCCCTTCATCTCTTCTCTCCCCTTCCCCCTAGGGGGTCGGTTAGCCCTATGTATTGTAGGATGTTCTCTTCTTTTCTTTTCTCCCTCTGAATTCTGAGGGCTTCTTGTTTTCTCTCTCTTTGGTAATGAATCTTTATTCACCCCAAAAAAAAATTACTGAGACATACATGGCTCCAGTAGTGAAGGGGAAGGCCAGGTAGAGCAACCCACAGGGGAATAGAGCTGAGGTCGACCTTACAGAGTTGCAAGTAGGGTTCCCACTGGCGGAGGAAGCTGGGTTTGTTACCAACGAGCCATGGAGCTTCATCTAGAGCACGAGCTTTAGCATCTTGGCAGAAGAACTTAAAAATGAACGCTCCATTATCAAGAAGGTATGTATCCATATTGAATGAAGGTCTGGGGCCAAGGAAATGGCCTACAAGAGCAGAGAGCAACCTTAGAAGGTTTGACAAAGTGAAGAGATAGACCAGAGCAAGAGGTAGAAGAGGGAAAAGAAAAGAGAGAAGAGCATGGTTTAGGATCCGCAGCTGGAGGGGGGTGGAGTGTCGGAGACGAGGGAGATGGCGAGGAGCGGGAGGAGCTCATCTCGTCATTCCAGATTGGACCTTCTGAAAATATTCTTCATTTCATTCCTTATTTGAAAATATGAACAGTTCATGGGAAAGAAATGCAGAATTTAATTAACACAGGTTTAGGACACAGAGATTAAAGACATGCCATATTAACTGGGACACCAAGCACAACTGTCTAGAAAGCAGAGATAACAATATTATCAAGCAGGGTGAACAATGCTACAATTTTTAAGTTTGATAACTAACATTTACATAACCAAATAAACGCAATTATGATAAAACAAAAAGAACCCTTATAATTGCGTTGTTGTACCCGGACTGTGAGGGCTCTCAAGCACAAGGATAGTTCAATGTGCTCACCAGCGCCTGACCCGGAACTGAGAATATAGAATAAGATTATTAAAAGAGAACAACAACAAACTCAAACTTATCCCAACCATAGTTTAAGATCTCATCTCGTCTCGCCATTTCGGTGAGGTCGAGATTTCCGAAATATGCGAAATTTTCCGAAATTTCACCGAAATATGGTATTTTTTCTGCCATATTTCGGCAGTCCATCTCGGTGGGTTTTTGGCCATATTAAAGCCTGATACTTCATCTACACCCTAATTTAAGCTAAGTTAACACATTTAAACCTTCATATTGCAAAAAAGTGAACTCAAAGTGGTGTTTTGGGTTTGCACCCTTGATTGACAGTATACGGTCGGATCCTGATGTATAAATAGTTAAATACACATTGTATAAGTACTCAAAGACATAATAACAAATTTAAACAAAGTAATGAATCAAAAATAAAGTCAAATGTAGCCTTTAGTTTAAACTTTAATCTCAAAACTTCATAAGTTCATAAAGTCATTAGTTCAATACTTCAATAGTCAATACACAAAGTCACAAGTTCACAACTCACAAAGTCACAACTCACAACTCACAACTTACAAGACTCACAACTGTAACAAAACAAATCCTAATAATATCATCACCATCCAACATGTATTCAACATACTATTTTCATAAAAATTAGTTTTAGAGAAAAAAAAATTACCTTAAATAGTGAAAAATCCTTGGAGGATGTGCTTGGATGAGGCTCCAACGTGTTTCCAGAGACAATCCGTCGAAAATGAAGAAGATCAATGCTTGAATGAGGCCTGGAAGAGTGAAGAAACCAAAAAACTGAAGCTTTGAGAGGTCTCTGCAGGTCTCAGTCAAAATTTCAACCGAGACTTACGAGATTCTGTTTTTATAACATGAGTCGCGTGAGGCTTTAAGAGCATTGTAACAGATTTCGGCGATATTTTGGTACATGACTGAAATACCCCGAAATATCACGAAATCTCGCCGAAATATTAACTTTTTCCATTTCGCCTGGGCATTTCGTCTCAAATGGCTCGAGATTTCCAAAATATGCCGAAATATCACCGATATTTCGCAAAATCTTGAACCATGATCCCAACTTAATGGGGTCGGCTACTTGGATCCAATCACAACAGCGTAGGGAAAACTGAGGTCTAATCAAAAAAAGGGGGGAGGGGTAAGAGATGAGAAATACAAAATGGAAAATTAAAAATGAAAGCTGGGAAATACAAAGAAAAAGGAAAATGAAGGATGAAAGATGTAAGTAAGACGAAAGAGGCACAGCCCAACAAGTTAGGAGAATCTGAGCTAAATGGGGTCTGGTACATGGATTCTAGCACTCCAATAGGCTTTATCCGAGGTCATACATTGTACAAGACCTAGACTATGCATGTCCTTCCTCACAACTTCTCCTATGGCCATTTTAGGGCTGCCCCTCTTTTAGCTCCTTCAATCAGGATCACATCGCTCTTCCTTACTGGACTGTCCCTAGGCCTCCATTGAACATGGCCATACCACCTCAAACAACTCTATCGGAGCTTATCATTGATCAGGGCAACTCCCAGGTCAGCTCTAATATGCTCATTTCTTACTTAATCCTTTTTAGATTTTCCGCACATCCATCTTAACATCCTCATCTCGGCCACACATAGCTTCTCACTATGACACTTCTTAACTGCCCAACATTCTGCCTCATACATCATGGATGGTCGTACAACAGTCCTATAGAACTTTCCTTTAAGCTTTAAAGGAATATGTCGGTTACACAGCACTCCAGACGTGCCTCTCCATTTCATCCAACCAACTTTAATTCTCTATGAAATGTCATCCTCTATGTCTCCTTCCTAATTTATGATTGACCCCGATATCTAAAATATCTCTCCCCCATTATCATTTGCTAATTCTCTATACATATATCTAAAATAGCCACTATGCGGTATCTCCCTTCCCCAATTCGCACTGTATCAGTATCCATCATATTATGACTAAAATTACACATCCTATACTCCTTCGTTTTACTAATCTTAAAGTCGTTTGTTTCCAAGGTTGATCTCCATAGCTATAACTTAGCGTTGATCCCTGTTTTTGTCTCATCCACCAAAACAATATCATCGCTGCCTCCCCTGTGTGAGGCTTTGGTCTTTTTGTGTTTTTTATTCATTTTTCTTCCCCTCTTTCCGGGGCTGTTGTTTTTCTTCTTCTCTTTGGTAATGAATTATTCTATTCACCCAAAAAAAATATCATCGGCAAAGAGCATATACCATGGGACCTTGTCTTGATGGTCTTGGTTAGACCGTCCATGATAAGTGCAAATCAAGGTTCTAACACTCAGGTTTCGACCAGTCATAAACCGAGATATGGTCGAAACTGGTCAGAACCTGTGATTTTTCCCAGCCAACTCGAGCTGGTGGTTTCAAGGCCCAAAAATGTTTTTTTTTTAATCTGATTTTTAATATACATCCTATTTTTGACATTCTAAACACAATACATGAACTATTTTCACCAAAAAAAAAACTCAAAATGTTACATGTGGTTTTTGATCCAATTTTACTAGTGTACGCACAGTGTATTCAGTATCATAGTTGTCAAGACAGACACTTATTTATGTGAAATATCATTTAAGTAAATGCAATAAAACATTTACTTATGATATTATTCATAAATAAGCAAATACTCCCCTAATTGAATCCAATAAAAATAGTTAAAAAAATTAAATTTTTAATCCAATAAAAATAGTTCAAAAATCAAATTCCAAAAGGATAAAAGTCAACTCCCCAGTTCAAGAACAAAAATTGGATTTTCGGCGGTAGGTGCAATTTTCAACTTTTAAATGCTGGGGTTTTTCTCAAATCTAAAAATTCCATAAATCTTAATATGGTAAAACATTGCTAAAAACCAAAGGTGCGGTAAAATATTCATTTGTTTTAATGTCTAAAAAAACTATTTTATTCAGAGCAATTTTAAACAGCATTCGCACACACCAAATTAAGTTTGACCGGAACATAACTTCTTGAAGGGATTGCTTAAATCTGATTTATATTGAAGGAGTTATGTTCCGGTAAAACTTAATTTGGTGTGCGCGAATGCTGTTTAAAATCGCTCTGAATAAAAATATTTTTGTAGACATTAAAATAAATGAATATTTTACCGCACTTTTGGGTTTTAGCAATGTTTTACCATATTAAGATTTATGGAATTTTTAGATTTGAGAAAAAACCCAACATTTAAAAGTTGAAAATTGCACCTACCGCCGAAAATCCAGTTTTTGTTCTTGAACTGGGGAGTTGACTTTTTATCATTTTGGAATTTATTTTTTAACTATTTTTATTCGATTCAAATAGGGGGTATTTGCTTATTTATTAATAATATCTGAAGTAAATATTCTACTTAAATGATATTAGGCATAAATAAGTGTATGTCCTGGTTACTGGCTTGGTTTCTAGCATAAATAACTGTCTGTCTTGGTTTCGAGCCAGGTTTCCTCAAGTTTCAATTAACATGAGTGTCGAAACTTGCGAAATATGGGTTGTTTCTGTCGAAAGTCGAAACTGGTCGAAACCAGTGACTTATTAAACTCCACCCACATCTCGTCTCGGTTTCTTGCGAAACCGGGATATCTCAATGGTTGCGACAGGTTTCGTACAAGTTCTCTTTCCATGGAGCAAATAGAAAAGGACTTAAGACTAAACTCTGATGTAACCCAATCGTAATTGGGAATTCCTTAGCTTAACCTCCCACAGATCTCACACTAGTCACCACGTCCTCATACATATCTTTAATTACGTCAACATATTTACTCAACACCCCTCTCTTTATTAGAACATGCCAGATTAAATCTCTAGGGACTCAATCATATGCTTTTTTTAGGTCAATAAAGATCATATGGAGATCCTTTTTGCGATTTCTATATCTTTCCCTGAGCCTTCTGTCGTGGATCTACCAGACATAAAACCAAATTGGTTTGCCAAAATATGAGTCTCGCTTCTCAAACGGGATTCAATAACATTCTCCCAAAGTTCCATAGTGTGACTCATTAGCTTCATGCTTCTACAGTTATTGCAGCTTTGGATATCCCCTATATTTTTGTAGATCGGAACTACAATGCTTCTCCTCCATTCATCAGGCATCTTCCTTGTGTTCATAATCCTGTTAAACATATTGGTTAATCAACATACCCCAAACCGTCCTAGGGTTTTCCCCACTTCTATTGGTACCTCATTTGTGCCTGGTGTTGCCTGCTTTCATCTTTCTTAAATCTTCTTTCACTTCCGCCTCACTAACCTTTCGTACATATCTATGGTTTGTGGTGTCTTGTTTAATGTAATCATTCAAGTCATTTCTACTTGGCCTATCTCCATTTAATAGGCCACAAATATACTCATCCCTTTTGTTCCCAATGTCCTCATCCCTTACCAACACGCTTCCATCCTCACCCTGATGCAGGTTTATCACCAAATTGGGCTTCTTTCCCTACAAATAAGTCTAGGGTTGGGTTATAGACATGTTGGGCCTTTGATCCCATTAGCTTTCTATGTAATAGGGCACTTTGATGGGCCCAAAATATGGATACTAAGGTTAGATATGGGATTAGTTAGTAGATTTCTTTTTATTTGGTCAGTGGTCATGTGATCACTTTAGTGATCATGTGACTTGGTTAAGTGGTCATGTGACTATTTAATTTAAATTTTATTTATTTTTTGGGTGAATAGAATAATTAATTACCAAAGAGAAAAGAAAAAAAAAAAGTTGTATTAGGATTCTATAAGTCCAGCAATGTTTTGAGTCTATTTCCTTAAGTATTTCACTTTCCTAGTCAGTTTAAATTACCTAATAGGTTAAGAATTGGGTTAGGCCTTTCGTTTTTAGAGTAGGAGTCTATTTTTGAGTCTTTTATATAAGGTTGTAAGGTGGGCAAGCATTGAACATGAATTTTGATTAATGAAAAGCTTTTTGCTGCTCTTCTTCTCCATTGAAGATTTTTGTCTTATGTTTGAACAAAGCTGGTGGGATTGGTGTTTAATCCAATCGACACCTTACGGTGTGAAGCCCAGGTGGATCGTTAGAAGGAATCGGAGTTTGATCCGATCGAGGCCTTGCGGTGTGAAGCCCTGGTGGTTCGAATTGGTTATTTGTTTTCTCCATGGCTGTTACGTTAGGTTCTACATTCAAGTTCTGATTTCAAGAGTGATTCTACATCATCAAGCACTGTTCAAGCCTAAAACATCACCCCAAGTCTGATCCAATCTGTTCTTCATTCACAAGTCTAAAACTGAAAACCTGCAGCTATTCTTCTTCCCTTCTAGAAGGTCACATACAAGATGATTTTCACGAGAATTCTGCCCAGCCAAATCTAACCTTTAGAACCTGCTAAAATTTTGATCGAATCTTCCTCAAACCCTAAGAGAGACTCTATCCAAATTTCATTACCATCAACCCAGCCGATTGTCTGAAATTACACTTTTACCCCTCTCTTCTATCTCTACTAGGAAACCTCCATAACTCCATATTTAACCATCTGATTTAGCCGTAACTTTCAGCATATATTCCCCTCCACCCTACCCACACTCAACCTAAATATTAAGCCCATTCAACCACCTGATTTCCTGTTATTATAAACCCGAGATTCCATCATCTTCTACCTTTCAAAACCCTAAACCTAACTTGCTGCCAATTCATTCCAACACACATTCCTCCATCAAAACGTAATGTAACCTTCACTGATAGACTCCCCTTCACCTACCAAACATAACCAACCCCTCAAACCCTAACCCTAACCTTAATTTTGACCTAAATTCATATTTTAACCCAATCGGACTGCCTGTTCATAGCAGATCCTGCAGTACTGGTTCCTGGTGGGTCTTCTACCTACCTAGGACTACATTACACCATTTATACACCTCACCTGATCGAAGTCTCTACTCTTCCTTTCATTCATCTTAGCTAATCTTATATATAGCTGTTTCCCCTTCTTTTGTGTATAGGTTGATATAAAGATCCTCATATTTCTTCACCCTAGCCATCCCTACAATCTTTCAAGCTTCGTTTCTAGCAATATTATACCTCTTTTTATCCTATATATCTTTAGTTCTTTGCCATGTCTTAAAACACTCTTTCTTGGTCTTAATGGCTGCTTGAACCTCATCGTTCCACCACTAAATCTCTCTAGGCTCCTGACAACTACCCTTCGCTTCCCCTAGCACATTCTTGGCAACCCTCTTAACACAAGTAATCATCTCATTCCACATCGCATTGATGTCTCCCTCAAAATCCCACTTTCCTTGTTTGACGACATTATCCGTAAATGACCTTAGGTACTCCCCTTTTAATCTCCACCACTTTATCTTAGGGTACATAGGTTCCCTCCTACAACGATTTTGTGTATTGAGGTACATATCCATGAACACCGGTCGATGTTGGGTGGTTAGACTCTCTCCAGGGATAACTTTACAATCCTTCCACAGCATTATGTCAGCCCTTCTAGTTAGGAAGAAGTCTATTTGGCTGGTATGAGTCCCATTTTTATAGCTAACTAAGTGCTCCTTTCTTTTTTCAAAGAAAGTGTTTGCGATGGAAAGATCATAAGCTACCGCAAAGTCTAGGATTGAGGTCCCCTCCTCGTCATGGTTCGAGAACTCGGTTTCAGTACTGGTTTCACCTAGCCAAAAAACCAAGTTGAGGTGAGATCTTAGCGAGTTGTTGCACTTTTTTTAACTCGTTTGATGGTTTGGGTGATTTTTTAACCTAGTTTAGTCATGAAACTTGGTATACAACCTATTTTACGGTATTTAAACACAATGAGACTATCAGATTTTCCAAAATCAAAGTCCAAATAGGAGTTTTAGTTAGTAGGAAACTAGGACAGACAGTTATTTATTCCAAAAATCAGGATAGGCACTTATTTATGCCTAATAGCATTTAAGTAAATGTTCATTTACTTAAGATATTATTCATAATTAAGGAAATACCCCCTATTTGAATCCAATAAAAATAGTTAAAAAATCCGCTTGGCCTGCTTCAAGCTTGGTTGTGGTCCTCCTCTTGGCCAGCGCTCCTCTGCAGCATCTGGTTGTTTGGTTCCGGTGATGCTCCGTTTTCGTCTCGGCGGCTGGTCCAAGATGAGATGAGAAAGTTAGTTTAGGGTTTGTAGTTCCCTACCTGGAAATGACTAGGCTGCTCTTCTCTTTCTGTTGGGCTTCTAAGCTCTGGTGGGCTTTTGTGCTTCTTGGGCTTCCTTTCTGGGTTTTGCCCATTGGGCTTTGGTTTTTACAGGCTTAGCCTCCTCTCAGGTGGGCCTTGTAATTCATTTGTGACCTTGTGCCCTTGTACGCTCTGTCTCCCCCCCCCCCCCTTTTCTTTTCCTTTGGTAATGAATTAAATAATTTATTCACCCAATAAATAGTTAAAAAATCAAATTCCATATGGATAAAAAGTCAACCCCCCAGTTTAAGAACAAAAACTGGATTTTCAGCGGTAGGTGCAATTTTCAACTTTAATAAAAATTGGATTTTCGGCAGTAGGTGCAATTTTAAACTTTCAAATGTTGGGGTTTTTCTTAAATCTAAAAAATTCCATAAATCTTAATATGGTAAAACATTTCTGAAAACCAAAAGTGCGGTAAATATATATATATATATATTTTTTTTTTTGGTGGTGAATAAAAATTCATTACCAAAGAGAGAAAATACAGGGAAACCCAAGAATACAGGGGGGAGAGGAGAAAAACAACCAATAAAACAAAGGGCACGTAGACCCAACTAAAGGGGGGATAACATAGAAGAGGGGAGGCCCCAGAAGGCAATAATATGCATGTTCCTAGGGGAATAAACACAAGAAGTGGAGGGAGAGAGGGGTTGAGATTTAGAACTGACTTCAAAGGAGATGGAATCCCAAATCCGCCCATAGGATCTAGAGTTGGAAGTCGATCTCTTGATGTTGCGCTCGATCCAGATATGCGAAATAGTAGCTCCTAAAGCAAGCTTGCCAATTCTGTCACATAGGGAGTTGCCCCCGAAGGTCATGTCGATCCACACCCAGTCTCTTTGAAAAGGAAGAATTCTTCTTCCTCTAGGCCAACATTTGCAGAGCACTCCAGACCAAATAGCGGAGGAGAATGGGCAATCGGTACTCTCCATTCCAACTAAGACAGCAGGTTGGAGAGACACTGATTTGCCGATGTAGGAAAAATGACTGAGTTGGGAGGCAGTTTGTAAGAGCGCACCAAACACAAAAGCTATGCCGAGGGATGTGTCCTTTGAAACAGAATCTTGTGCCATGTAGCAATAGGGCCCCTGGATCTTATGAAGTTCCAAGCAGATTGGGAGCTGAATATACCTGAGGAAGTGGGAGCCCAAGCAGTCAAGTCTCCTGAACCAGTAGGTCTTTTAACAATAGAAGGGAGAGCATTCCAAATGGCTGCAAGTTGAGGGGAAGGAAGGGGAATCCAGCCATCAAAGAGGATGATATCCGGAACCGAGGAGAGTCTGTGGAGGCCAGCCCTGTATATAAGTCTTGAGTCACTATATGAAGGAGAATACCCATGGGGTGCCAATGATCTAGCCATAGTCTGGAAGTAGGGTCGTCATCAATCTTGGTGGTAATTGCCCCAAAGGCTAGGGGTCTGAGTTTGAGAATGTTCTTCTAGACCCAAGAGGAGTCAGGGGAGCAAGATACAGTCCAAATAGAGTCTCTCTGAAGAATCCCTGAATATATCTAGTCCACCCAAATACTCTTGTGTTTAGAAGCAATCTTTCAAATAAGCTTGAAAATTCCAGCCTTATTGGCAGTGTTGGAATCTCCAAGATCCAGCCAAGTAATTCGGGCTTTTTGTCTGAGGTAGCTTTCTTCTTGGGTAATCAGGGAGGCAAGATGCAGAGAAATAAGTTTCGCTTCTTCAGAAGGACAGCATTAAAAGGGTCAGTTTGAAGCCTGAATTGGATACCTGAAAGATTATGCCTGCAATCAGAGAGCAAGGTGGAAACATTGCCAAAAGAATCTGTATTCCAGATTTTTAGAGCACACTTGACATTCCTTAATTTTTTTTGCAAAGGCTACAAGTGGAGAAGAGAAGGTGTGGACTGGCTTGTCCCAAGCTGATTGGACAGTAGGGAGGAAGGAGGGGTGGGAGGACCACATATCAAAAAATTTAAAGGGCTTAGGGCCAAATGAAATGAGAGGGTGAATAAGAACAGAGATAGAACTGTGATCAGAGATACCTTGAGTATCAAAAGTGGTATGGAAAGCAGGGAAAAGAGAAAGCCAAGCTTCATTCATCAAGAAACGATCCAACTTGCAAGCAATTCTGGAATTACCACTCCTTCTGGCGGTAAAATATTCATTTGTTTTGATGTCTAAAAAAATATTTTCATTCATAAATAAGTTTCTGTCCTGGCTTCTAGCATAAATAAGTGTCTGCATACCAAGGTTTCCCACCGAGATGACTGAGACCACCTAAATAAGTGTTTGTATACCAAGATTTCCCGCTGAGATCTCGGTCGAGACAGTGTATTTCTCCCATTTCACCTTTGATTTCGTCTCAGTCTAGCAAAAAACCGAGATCTCGCTCGGCGAGTTCTTATTCCATGCTCCTCGTTCCTCTCCCCAACCCCGTAACCGCCATGTACGTCCTCATATCCTCTACGATTACTTCCAACATATCCGTTCGGGTCACCTCCAATAATAATTGATTCATCCTAGTCAAAACCCTGCATTAAATCATCCAAGTGTTCCCAAAATCGACGTTTACTACTCTCAACCAAACCTACTTGGGGTGCATAAGCACAAACAATATTGACAACCTCCTTCTCCAATACTAGTTTGATGGATATAATCATGTCTCCCAGTCTTTTGATATCTACAACATCGTTCTTTAGATCTGTGTCCACAATTATGCCCACTCCTCTTCTATTACTACGATCTCCCGAATACCAAAGTTTGAAATCATTTAACGCCTTAGCTTTGTTACCCTTCCATCCTGTCTCGTGGATACAATTGATATGTATCCTACGCCTCCTAATAACATCTACCAACTCCTGACTCTTACCTGTTAAGGATCTAATGTTCCCGGAAGCTAGTCTAATCCTACGTTTTTGGGCTGAAATATTTCCTCTCACTTGCCCTTCTCTACTTATCACCGCGTTCGGGCAACGGCATGGTGTGTCGCTTACGGGGGATGCCCTAGTAAAAAGAGGAAGGAAAGATATGAGAACAAGATAAAAGAGATCAAAACACGAAAGGATCCATGCGAAAGGTAATTGGCATAATAAATTAAAGTGCCGGCTGCCGACCTGATGCACCACTATAGGAAAAGGATATATAAAATTAGAACAGTATAAGCAAAAGGGAAGAAAAGAGAGGACACACTGGCACTCTCAATAGGTAAAGTAAGGTACAAAATCAAGCAGAGCCAGGTACAGGGATGGTAAAGCAGTGCTTAAATTAAACAAATAGTGATGATAAAGTAAGCAAGTAATCCTTCAGAAGATGCTTAGAATAGTTCTTCATGCCCACCCTCCACAACCACCCCACCCCCCCCCCCCCAAACAAAAAAAGGCTGTCATCCTTAAGTATAATAAATAGTTCTTGTATGACCCATTATTTATTAAACTGTTATTTATTAAACTGAAATTAAAGCAATGTATGAGAAATTATATATACCTGGTGTTCAATGGCCACTTTACTATCATTTCTATGTTGTGACCATCCATCAACAATCAGCCGATAAGCTTCATCACGAGAGAGAAAAGATGTAAAGAAGTTCTGCAAAATTAAAAAATGGAACAGCATGTTTTAGCTAGTGCTGTTAGTTAAAAAACAAAACATATCCACTTCAACCAAGAAACAAGAAAATGAGTACAAGTGTCAATGTCCAATACTAAATTAGAATGTTCAATTTGGTATGTGCTCTGAAAATTAAGAGAGGAAAGAGTAGATGTTGCTCTCAAACATAAAAAACTGTTAAGGATAGACTAGACGACTAGACCACCAGGGTTCATTGTATATAAGGATAGGAGCTATGACTCAATCTTACCCAACATACTATATTTGTAATTGCTATCATCTCTATAAATAAAGAATGTCCTTTGTCATTCTTGACAAGCCAATCTAATCTCTCAATCCCTTCTTCTCAACTTTTCTCTACTTGGTATCATAGCACAATACTTTGGGTATTTTTAAGTTTTTGTCGCTACAAGAAAAGGTCAGCCCTACACATTCGAGGCTTTGGCCTCCCAAGGCTGAGCATGGTCACCTGAGTCGTGTCGCCTCTACATACCCGCCGCTGGCTACTGACTCAACAATGACCCCGCACCCTAAAATCATCCCGTTGGCCACCAGGCCCTCTTCAATCACCACCATCAGGGCCCCTACCCTCCTCGCCATTTACCACTAGGGCCCCTACCCTCTCACCGTGCACCGCCAGGGCACTAGGCCCTCCACTCGATCACCACCAGAGCACCGTCTAGGCCATCCAGGCCCTTGGTGTGATGACCCGAACCCGGACAAGGTAAAAGGTATTGCTTTCACAGGCGCTGATCAAATGATCTTCTATATACCTCGATTTATTATCACAACTCCCATATAACATTACATACACAGCAAAGACTTACTAATTGGAGTTGGATATACTTCATAGTTCTAGTTCTAAAGAGTATTTACAAACTAACAATAACACTAGTGGCAGATAATTGCATTCATTATCCAAAGGTTATTACATTTCTGTTACATTTTTCTTACTTCTTGAAAATATCCTATACATTCTTACAAACACTAAAGTATATTAGCAACCCTCATCGGCTACTCAGCCCTGTCTCTCAAGTTTCTGCACTTGACGCACAAACATCCATTTGTATCTGGTTTAGTATATACACACTCTCTTACCTTCTCATCTATAAATCAACATATAAAATGGGGTGAGCTAAAAGCCCAGTGAGGAGAATCATGCTACTTAATTAATCATACTTATAAGGATATTTTATATACTTCAATAGTTAAAAACATCATTTCTGAAATAAAACCTAAGTCTGGTCATCTTGGTGTCCTGCCAATGTGGACAATAATCTGAGGTTCAGTCGAGCCATCCACAATTATCTATTCTGCTCTTGATCTTGCCAATGTGGACAATAATCTGAGGTTCTGTCGAGCCATCCACAATCGTCTATTCTACTCCTGATACCAGTCGCCGAAGCACTGGGGAGTGGGGAGTAATGATGTAAATGTGATCGATGATTCCCCCGGATACACGATCTACTCCCTTGTTCCAGTCACCGAAGCACTGGGGAGGACCATGGACCATGCACTAGTAAATCACTCATATAAGTTCCTGTCTCTGTCTCTAGTTATTGGTCTACTCCTTATTCCAGTCGCTGAAGCACTAAGGAGGATTATAACCAGTCATTTCACGTATTACGTATTTACGTATTACATCTTCCCTCATCTAGTACCTATTCTCCTACTGGAATGGGATGGCAGTCACAAAGGGTACTACGTTCATCTCGTTATTACTTTCATTTCTTTTCATATAAATGTATGACATCACATTCATTTCATTTGTACATGTCCAGACTTTGCATTCATTTAATCATTTCCCATTTCATTCATATACGTATTCATTTTGATACAAAAGCATCATGTCTTATTACATAATATATGAATCAGCATAACTTAACATGAATCAGTTCTATCATTAAACACATAACAGTCATGCTTAACACATATCAACATACAATCAAGCAGCCTATACATTACAGTACTAAACATATCATTCCATATACATACTGCTATACGAACCTCATTTCTTTGCCATTCTTATTTCATTTCATACAAACACATCGTATTACATTCTTATCATTACACTCGTTCATGTTCATTCCTTTCATTCATTCATTCAAATCATTAACACATAGTAATCATACATCAATTCAGAACCATATTCCCCTCACATCATTCGTTCTTACAAACATATGCATAACCATGATCCTTCACCTTTGTTTCCTTTCGATTTGATCACCTCTACGTTTGATAGATAATTAAGTACGTGCAAGCACCCCTCAAGAATTCAATCTACTCTTCAAATGGGTCTTTCAAACTTTGCTTCTCTGCTCAACGTCCTCTTCAATCTCTTCTTTCAATTTAGGATTTCAGCAATATAAATCCCTTAACTCCTATGTAAACAATATGCAAACTAATCAATTAACCCATCTAAGAAATAAAAAAACTATGCTAGAGGAGAAGAAGAAACTAAGCTTACTGCTTACCTATACTTCATCTTCTTCTTCACTTTCATTTTCTTCATCCTCTTTTTCTTTCTTTCTTTTCTCTAACTCAAGAACTCAGCAGCCTTAGGAATTTTTAGCAACTAACCCACCGTACAAGTCCTTAGACTAACATAGGAACTGAAAATACTAATTCTATTATAATCACTAACTAACTAAAAACCATCTTGTCACTAATTAACTCTACTAATTAAATTAACTTAACTAGCTAACCACTAATTAAATTCATTTACTAGGACTTAAGCTAACTTAATTTACAAGCTAATCATTAATTCTTGCTCAGGTCAAAGTCTCAGCCAGCTCATAATCTACATCCTACTTCCCATGCTGAGTGGCTGGCCTAGCCTTGCCACCATCCCATTTTGGATATGTTGGGTTGGGAGCTTTGAGGGTGCCATTAACATACCCAAGCTTCCCCTAACTCCAGAGGGAGAGCTTCACAGAATGTGCCCAGTCCAAGTAGTTGGTATTGTCCAACTTCACAATAATGGAAATCTGGGTATTTGTGTTGTCAAACACCATCTGAGTAGGAGAAGTAGTACTCGAGACAACCTCTGTAGTGTCACTGCTGCAAGACATGATGAAGAAGTACACTCCCAAAGTAGAGATAACAACCAAAGTTAAATGGGGAGCCACTGCTCAACCCCAAAAAGACTTTCAAACACTGGTAATCACAGCCCAGCAAGCAAACCAGGCAAACACTTCAACAAAATCCAACTCCAGCATATGCTTCAAGGCACAATGATCTCATACAGCAACATGAACCAAAACCAAACAGCGTGAAATATCATAGACCATCTTTACAAGCAACACAGACAAAAACAGAGACTGGCGGTACTTCATAATCCAAAAGAAAGTGGAGTTGTGGAGTAACAACTCTTAGGGACATGAACTGAGACCATGGGGGGTTCAAACACACCCTAGAAAGATCCAAATGAGCTAAACCCCAGATCCAAAAACAGTCGGATGAAGAAAAGAAAGAAAATTACCAAGAAGGTGGTAACTTGCTGCCTAGCTGGGTTGGTGTAATTTGAGCTCCAAACCCTATTTCTTCAAATAAAATCCTCCATTTGTGTCTCCATGGTCTTCATTCATGCTTCTTCCAAGATATCTTTAAACATTTCACATAAGAGTTCATTCCTTGGAACCCTTTGTAACTTAGGATGAGGAAAGAAAAGGAAGAAGAAGGTGAGTCGACTCTCAAACCAACAAAGTGTGCTCTGATACCAAGTTGGAAGTTAAAGAATGCAAGGGAACAAGGGAAAGATGAAAGTAGGAGGTTGAAGAAGAAGAAGGAGAAGAAGAGAAAATGGAGCAATGTTGTGTGTTGGAGAATTGTCTCCACCCCACCTATATTACTTCACTAATAATATAAGAGGAATTACATACACCTCCCTATGGAGATAAAAGGTAAAAACAGAAAATTACAATATAAGGTAACTAGACAATAAACTAGTTCCTAAAGTACCCTTATTACATGAACTCTAACAAAGAGCTATGACTTGATCTTACCTAACATATTATAGTTGTAATTGCTATCATCTTATAAATAAAGAATAGCCACTATCATTTTTGACAAGCCAATCTATTCTCTCAATCCCTTCCTCTCAACCATTCTCAACTGAAACTTTAAAGAATGCAGTGCTGTTATTCATAGTTGTCAAGGCGGCAAAGCAACCCAAGGTGCTGGAGGGGTGTCTAAGCACTTAGGCGACAAGGCGCCCGCCTAGGTGACTAAGGTGCCCCCAAGTGTTATTTTTTATTTCCCCCTTTTCTAACATTATTTAGTATGCTACAATATATACCTTATATCATCAAAAATCAACATTAAGCCTTCTCAAGTCATCAAAAATCAACATAAGCCACATTAAGTCACATCAAGTCATCAAAAACCAATATTAAGCCACATCAAGTCATCAAAAATCAATATAGAACTAGAAGACAACAGAATTGAAGAAGCAAGCTATTGGAAGTTTGAAACAATCAAGCATACATTTGGTTTATACTAGTCTCACATTGGTTTATATTATGCTTAGGAAATATGATCGTATCTATAAGCAATTAAATTGTTCTCGATTTAGAGAAGTGTTCTTGTTCTCTAAGAAGTTTGACTAGTTAGATGATTTCATTTTCACATGAGACTTTTGGTATTAGGTAGAGCACAAAACCAGCTTTCCAACGAATCCAAAATTGCTTAAATCTGATTTATATTAAAGAAGTTATGTTCCGGTCAAACCTTATTTGGTATACGCGAATGCTGTCAAAATCGCTTTGAATGAAAATATTTTTTTAGATATCAAAACAAATGAATATTCTACCGCACTTTTGGTTTTTAGCAATGTTTTACCACATTAAGATTTATAGAATTTTTAGATTTGAGAAAAACCTCAGCATTAGAAAATTGAAAATTTTACCTACCATAAAAAATCCGGTTTTTGTTTTTGAACTAGGGGGTTGACTCTTTATCCTTTTGGAATTTGATTTTTAACTATTTTTATTGGATTCAAATAGGGTTTTTTGCTTATTTATGAATAATATCTTAAGTAAAAAAACATTTACTCAAATGATATTTGGCATAAATAAGGGTCAATACTGGGTTCGATACCCCAATAACAACCAGTGCAAGACGCCTTGCAATAAGGCAGAGGTTGCCTAGGCCCCAACAAAACAGCCTGGACGCCTAGGCGACGCCTTGACAACTATGCTGTTATTATGTGGATGAAATACCATCCATATAATCAAGGAAAAAGGAAACCTTTGAAACACCAAAATCATATTGAGTGGCTTTTATATCATCACTAAAAAAAGCATCCCAGTGCAGAAGGCTCCTGCTATTGCAGGGTCTGGGAGAGGAAAATGCACGCAGCCTTACCCCCTGCTTCGCAGGAGAGGCTGTTTCCAAGTTTTGAACCTGGAACCAACAGGTTGCAATGGCACAACTTTAACCATTGTGCCAAGGCTTGCCCAGTGGCTTTTATATCACTACTAAACAAAATATAGTGCAGATTACAGCTTACCTTTTTCCCGCCAGCCACAATTTCTATCGCATTAGGGAAGATTCCTGCAGTCTTTGCTTTGTGTAAACCAGTGACCTCATTGAAAGAGATGGTTTTCTGCAATATGAATCAATTTTTAATATATAAGCTACAAGACTTTAATGTTAAGTAAAACAGAGAAACACCAAGACAAATTCAAAATACATAATGTGTTGGTTGAAGTCAAGTATCCTCCAATAAATTGTAGTGAACCACCATTTATCAAATGCACTACCACATTTGACAATAAGTTAGTTAATTTTGGATCATCTGTTGCCTTGCAATTTGTGAGCTTTGCTGCTGTTGGGTAGTTGTCAGACATTTTTTAGCGTTTCTCACCAGGATAGGGTTTATCTGAACCTACCCTCCATCACTGTTCTTATAATTCAAAACAAAGGTGAAAGACTTTCATATATGTTCCCTCATTTAATATTTTTCCGCTCACTGAATGTTATATCATGAATTGGGTTCTCTAATCAACTCAAGAGTCACTTTTTTAAGCCATAACCTTGACATGTAGAGAAAAAAAAAACTGAGTGGTCTATCAAAACAATAAAACTTTTAAATAAACTAACTCACAAAAAGAGATTAAAAAAAGGAAGTATATTATGCTGAAGCCGTAACTAGACCTTAGCATTTTAGAGATTATATATTCAACACGTATACAAAATAGTATAAAAAGAAGAAGAATTCATAAATGCTGAACAAATTGCAACTAGGACATGTACATTTCTGTTCTTACAATAACAAATTAAGATGCCCCATAAAAAACTAGCAAATATTTATGCTTTAGTTAGCTATTCTAAAAACAAGAATTGCAGCAATTCATCATGCCACAAATTAGGTTCAATCTTTAATGGTTCTCTGCGTTTATAGTCAAATATTTGAGCATGAATTGTCTGGTTCACATCTCCACCATAGATTCACTTGCTAACCTACGTTCCCCAAGCTAGGCTCTCATTGCCACATCCCCCAACTCCTATTTGTAATATGTTTTTGCCCGCATCCGAATATTTTTGTGGTTTTTCATCCTTCTTTATATCCTTTTTATGTCTTCGTTGCCCTAATTACCTGCCACTGAACAGGAGAGCGGGAATTATCTCAAGCCTATTTTCAATTCTCTAGTGCAAAACCTATATCTGAAGTCAACTTGAAGAAAATAAAAGTTGTGAAGTAGTTCTTTTAACTTACTCATTCACAACAGCTAGCACAGTGATGAGATAAATGACGAAGGTTATTAAACAGTGTAATGTAGGGGGGTTGTGTTATGTCTTTATTGTTGTGAAGGTTTAGTTGTAATTATAGTAGAGTATCTTTAGTTGTAATTTTACTACTTTACTTTTGATTAAGTAATAAGTATGTAGCCCTAGTGATTCTATGACTTTCGCCCCTCTCTTCATCATTGTTTGCCTCTTCTTCAGTTCAGAATCAGAGAATGAGAATGATGTGACTTGTCATTAATGACAGAGGTGTTAGAGGTCATGTAATAAGGGCAGTTTGGGTACTAGTCTTATTACTAGTTACCTTATTATGTAATTCTGTATTTTCTTCTTTTTTATCTTTTACCTCCCTAGGGAGGTGGTTGTAATTCTCTCATTAATATCATTGAAGTAATATAGATGTGGAGAAGTCTCTCCAACACAACCGCTTACAACCTAAAACATTCTCTTCTCTCTTCTCTTGCCATCTTCTTCCTCCAACTTCTTCCTTCTCTCTTACTTACCTTCTTAACCTAAAATCTAACTTGGTATCAGAGCCTTAGGGTTTGAGAGTCGAATCCAGCTTCTTGCTTCCATTCTTTCCTTCTCTTTGAAACCCTAGGGAACAGAGGGTTTCAAGGAGAAGCTCCCTATGTAAGAAATTTGTTGAAAGGAGCATGAAATAGGTTTAATATAACCTATCCTTGTGTTTGCAACTGCTGTTTGAGCTCAGATGAAGCTCTCTTGATGATTTGAAGCCTCTCTATCCACTGCTAGAGTTACCGCCAGCTCCAGCTTGAAGTTTCTGTATCTCTCTCTCTTGGCATGGGTTTGAGGCTTGGAATGGAGCACTAGAATCGCCCAAGGGTGCTTGTCAAGGTCCATGTGTCCCTTCTTGCTGCTTGAAGGCTCTATGTGAGCACAACTCTTTTTTCGTGGAGCTCTGTTTTCTGCCCAGGTACAGCCGAGAATGTCTGAGCTCTGTTTTTCTTGGACTTATTGTTGAGTAATGCTGGTGTACAGCCTTTGTGAATTTTTAACTTGTTTATGATTGATGATACCTCTTGGAGAGTATTAGGGTGAAGTATTCTCAAGCTGTCTCTGTTCTTTTCTTGTCTTTGGTTCCTTTTTTGGGTTGAGTGTGTACTCCCCACTTGGATTGGTACCCTGGTATATGGTCAAGTGCCATTTTCCTTACAAGATGGCTGGTACAGAAGACTCTGAGCTTGGTTTGGCTGATTCACAGCCCCCTTCAACACCAGTCCCTCAGTTGGTTTATGAGAGGACACACCTCCAGATTTCATTTGTGAAGCTTGATGAGACTAATTATTTGGATTGGTCACACTCTGTGAGGCTTTCCCTTAGGAGCAAAGGGAAACTTGGATACATCACAGGTACTATCAAAGCACCAGCACCTGGTTCACCTACTTATGATAAATGGGAGACTAAGAATTCTATAGTCATGACATGGTTGATCTTCTCAATGAAGCCCGAAATTAGGAGAAGGTTTATCAGAGAAGAGACTGCCAAGGCAATCTGGGATAGTGTTGTTGAGACCTTTGATAGAGTGGGTGACTCTGCCAAGGTCTATCAGCTTCACCAAAAAATTCACTCAATGAGGCAGGGTAACAGAACCATTTCTGAGTACTACAGTGCCTTCCTTAGTCTTTTGGAGGAGTATGACCATTATAGAGATCTTCATTTGACCAACCCAGAGAATGAAGCAAAGGTGTATCGGACTCTTGAAAAGGAGCATGTCTTCTCTCTACTTGGTGGCCTGAACTCTGACTATGAGCCAGTCAGACTCCAGCTTTTAGGCCGGTCTCCCCTTCCATCTCTTAGTGAGGTATGTAGTTGTTTACAGAGTGAGGAGACTCGGCGTGTTACTATGTCACCAATACCAGTATCATCTCATGAGAGGTCAGCCCTCAACTCCAGTTTGTTTCGGGATACCCGTGGAGGTGGTAGAGGCCAAGGGCCTAACCGTGAGGAAGCTAGTACCGTGGAGACAGTTGGTGCTAGTGGAGTTGGGAGAGACAGGTTTAAATGTGATCATTGTGGGAGAACTGGCCACACCAAGGATAGGTGTTGGTCTCTTCATGGTCGCCCTCCTGGCGTACGTGGTCGTGGTGGCCGTCGAGGGGGAGCTCGAGCTCATTCAGTGATGACTGAGACAGATGCTACACAGGAGGACTCCACCTTTATGGATGCAATGGCTCGCCGGGTTGTGTCTCAGCTGAGTACATCTTCTACACCTACCATGGCCAGCTCATCATCCTCTTCAGCCTTACAGGTCTCCACCTCAGCCCCTGCTACAGCCCAGTCTCGGGTCATTGACTCTGGTGCCACTGACCACATGATTGGTACATCCCATTATTATGATTCCTACACTATTTGTTCTGGAAAGGATAAGGTTAGGATTGCCGATAGATCCCTTTCCTCTATCTCTGGTAAGGGTAACATTCCTGTGACATCTTCTATTTCCCTCACTTCTATGCTTCATGTCCCTAACCTAACGCTGAATCTTTTATCTGTAAGTCATTTGACTAAGTCTCTAAACTGCTGTGTCACATTTTTTCCTTCTCACTGTCTTTTTCAGGATTTAGTGACGAAGAGGATTATTAGTAGTGGACGTGAGGAGCGAGGCCTTTACCTTTTTAACCCTTTTTTGCCCACAGCTCAGTCCTATGTGTGCGGACGTAATGATAGTAGTTCTATGGATTGTGTTATGTTATGGCATCGTCGTCTTAGACATCCATCTATTGTTGTAATGAGGAAACAATTGCCTTACTTATTTTCTTCTATTGCTTCTTCCCATGTTTTACAATGTGAACCATATATATTTGCCAAACACTGTCGTTCTTTATATCCATATCATGGTAATAGAACTGTTGCCCCTTTCCATATTGTGCATACTGATGTTTGGGGACCTTCCCCTACTACCTCTTTATTTGGCTATCGTTACTTTGTGTCATTTGTTGATGATTTTTCTCGTGCTACATGGACTGTTCTTCTGAAACATAAAAGTGATGTTTGTGATGCATTTCAGAACTTGTATCAGATGATCCTTACTCAGTTTAAGACTCGGATCAAAATTGTTCGGTCTGATAAAGGGGGAGAATACATGTTTGGTGGCCTCCAAACCTTCTTTACTAATCATGGTATTATCCATCAGCTAGCGTGTGTTGACACACCCCAACAAAATGGGGTTACTAAAAGGAAAAATCGCCATTTATTGGAGGTCACCCATAGTCTCTTGTTTGGCATGCATGTTCCCACGACCTTTTGGTCTGCGGCCCTTCTCACTGCCTCCTTTCTCATCAATCGCATGCCTACCAAACTTCTTGGCCACAAATCTCCCTTGGACATCTTATCTCCCAAGGTCTCTGCTTTCTCTCTTCCTCCTAAAGTCTTTGGCTGTGTTTGTTATGTGCATGTTAACAAATCACATCGCACTAAACTTGATCCTAAAGCTCTCAAGTGTCTCTTTCTTGGGTATTCTTCCACTACCAAAGGTTACAAGTGCTATCATCCATTTTCCCGCAAGTGTCTCATCTCCAAAGATGTGACTTTCCTTGAGTCTATCCCTTTCTTTGCACCCTCTCAGCATCCTCTTCAGGGGGAGAAGTGTGGAAGTGAACAGACTGCTGATCTCCTTCATTATCCTGTACCTATCTCTCCCTTTATACTTGGCATTGGAAAGCATAGTATGTGAATACAGATTTGGCTGTTGACAGTGGTTCTGGTAAGGAGAAGGATTACCATATTACATACCATAGAGGTAAAGGCTTACATATTGAAGGAAAGAAGAAGACCTACCAAGAGTCCTCTTTGGATCCAGATCCACATCCTGAGATTCATTCTCCTCAATCAGGTGATATCCCTTCTCCTGCATCTGATTTAGACCTTCCCATTGCTGTTAGAAAAGGGAAAAGAGCTTATACTAATCCTATAGCCTAGTTTGTTTCCTATGATGCTCTTTCTCCTCCAGGTCTTACCTTTATTGCTGCTCTCTCTACTGTTTCTATTCCCAGGAATGTTACTGATGCTATGTCTGACCCAAAGTGGAGACAAGCTATGTCTAAGGAGATGATGGCTCTTGAAAAGAATGGTACTTGGCAATTGATGGATCTTCCCAGGGGACGTGTCCCAGTTGGATGCAGATGGGTCTACACAATCAAGTACAAATCTGATTGTACTGGTGAGAGATACAAAGCAAGGTTAGTGGCCAAGGGGTACAGTCAAGTCTATGGGATTGACTATCAAGAGACATTTGCACCTGTGGCTAAGCACAATTCTATAAGAGTTCTTTTATCCTTGGCTGCCAATAAAGATTGGCCATTATATCAGTTAGATGTGAAGAATGCCTTCCTTCATGGTGACCTGGAAGAGGAAGTGTACATGCAAACCCCACCAGGCTTCAAAATGCCTTCAACTGAAGGGAAAGTGTGTCTCCTCAAGAAGGCACTATATGGTCTCAAACAGTCACCAAAGGCATGGTTTGAGCGCTTCCGACAGGCCATTCTGAAGAATGGATATTCCCAGAGTCAAGCTTATCACACTCTCTTTACCAAGCGGGGAAATGGTACCATCACAGCCTTCATTGTCTATGTTGATGATATTGTAGTCCCTGGAGATGATTGTTAGAAGTCATGTAATAGGAGTAGTTTAGGAACTAGTCCCATTACTAGTTGCCTTATTATGTAATTCTGTTTTTCTTCTTTATTTCTCTTGTACCTCCCTAGGGAGGTGGATGTAATTCTCTTTATTATGTTTGAAGTAATATAGGTGTATGGAGAAGTCTCTCCAACACAATCGATTACAACCTAAAATATTCTCTTCTCTCTTCTCTCTTCTCTTGCCATCTTCTTCCTCCTCCAACTTCTTCCTTCTCTCTTACTTACCTTCTCAACCTAAAATCTAACTTGGTATCAGAGCAGGCTCAGGGTTTGAGAGTCGTGTTCAGTCCCTGTTCCCATTTTTTCTCTTCTCTTTGAAATCCTTTGTGCCCAAGGATTCCAAAGAGGAGATTCTTATGTAAAGCTTTGATTAAAGAGTATGGAATAGGCTCATTCTAGCCTCTTTAGATGATTGAAGGCCCTACTTGAGCTGTTTTGAAGCTCCCTAGAAGATTTGGATCTCACCCAGCTGCTGCCAGAAGTTCCGCCAGGTTCAGGTTGCAGGTTCTTTGTTCTCTTCTCTCTTCTTGTATTTGTGTCTTGGTTTGGTCCATTAGCATCACCCTAGGACACCTATTATGATGACTATGTCCTCCCTTGCTGATTGAAGAAGCCATATGAGCAGAACTCTTTTTCGTGGGATCCTATGTACTGCCCAGGTAAAGCCGAGAGTGTATAGTCTCTGTTTTTCTTGCATTTAAGCTGCGGTTTGATGCTCTCTTGGTTGAGAAATGTGTATGCACAGCCTTTGTGAGGTCTTTCCTCTTGTTTGAAGTTGATGCTACTCCTTGCAAGCTTTGTGGTACAGTGTTATCAGGGATTGTCTACTGGAATGATGTTGAAATGCACTAGAAGTGCTTGATTTAAGTCCTCTTAAGGATTTGCTGCTGGGACTGCTTCGGCAGTGTGCTATCCTAGTTTGTCTATTAGATTTCTTGCCTGTTTGGGTTGAGTGTGTACTCCCCACTTGTCTCTGGTGTTCTTGTTTGGGTTGAGTGTGTCATTTTCCTGCCATCATGCCTGATTCGGATACATCTGTGCTTGGTACTGCTGATTCACAGCCCACTAATGTTGTTCCTCAGTTGGCTTATGAGAGTACTCACCAACAGATTTCTTTTGTGAAGCTTAATGGTCCTAATTACTTGGATTGGTCACATTCTATGAGACTTTCCCTTAGGAGTAAGGGAAAACTTGGATATATCACAGGTACTATCAAGGCTCCAGCAGCTGGTTCACCTACTTTTGATAAATGGGAGACTGAAAATTCTACAGTTATGACATGGTTGATCTTCTCCATAAAGCCCGAGATTGGGAGAAGGTTTATGAGGAAAGAAACTGCCAAAGCTATTTGGGATAGTGTCTCTATGGCCTTTGACAAAGTAGGTGACACTGCCAAGGTCTATCAGCTCCATCAAAAAATTCACTCATTAAAGCAGGGTGACAGTACTATTTCTGAGTACTACAGAGCGTTTCTTAGTCTTACGGAGGAGTATGACCACCACAAGGACCTTCATTTGACCAACCCAGAGGATGAAGCAAAGGTGTGTCTAACTCTTGAAAAAGAGCATGTCTTCTCTTTACTTGGTGGTCTCGAACCCGACTATGAGCTTAGACTCAAGTTGTTAGGCGGTCTCCCCTTCACTCTCTTGGAAGTCGTAGTTACTACAGAGCGAGGAGACCCGGCGGCTTACTATGGCACCACCACCAGCATCATCTCATGAGAGGTCAGCCCTCAATTCTAGTTCTTTTCGGGACACCCATGGAGGTGGTAGAGGCCAAGGCCTAACCGTGAGGAAGCCAGTACTGTGGAGAAAGTTGGTGCCAGTGGAGTTGGGCGGGACAGATTTAAATGTGATCATTGTGGACGCACTGGACACACCAAGGATAGGTGTTGGTCTCTCCATGGTCGCCCTCCTGGTACGTGTGGTCATGGTGGCCATAGAGGGGGAGCTCGAGCTCATTCCGCGAAGACTGAGGCTGATGCCCCACAGGATGACTCCACCTTTATGGATGCAATGCTTCGCAGGGTTGTGTCACAGTTGAGCACATCTTCTACATCTAGTGTGGCTGGCTTCTCATCATCCTCAGCTTTACAGGTCTCCACCTCAGCTTCTACTGCTGCCCAGTCTTGGGTCATTGACTCTGGTGCCACAGACCACATGACTGGTACGTCTTATTATTATGATTCCTATACCATTTTCTCTGGTAAGGATCAGGTTAGGGTAGCTAATGGCTCCCTTTCCTCCATATCTGGTAAGGGTAATATCCTTGTGACATCATCTATTTCCCTCACTTCTGTTCTTCATGTCCCAAACCTTACACTGAATCTTTTATCTGTGAGTCATCTGACAAAATCTCTCAACTGTTGTGTCACATTTTTTCCTTCTTACTGTCTTTTTCAGGATTTGGTGACGAAGAGGATCATTGGTAGTGGACGTAAGGAGCAAGGCCTCTATCTTTTTTATCCTTTTTTGCCCACAGCTCATTCCTATGTGTGTAGCCGTAATGATAGTAGTTCTGTGGATTGTGTTATGTTATGGCATCGTCATCTTGGCCATCCATCTTTTGTTGTAATGAGGAAACAATTGCCTTACTTATTTTCTTCTATTGCCCCTTCTCATGTTTTTCAATGTGAACCATGTATGTTTGCCAAACATTGTCGGTCTTCATATCCTTATCATGGTAATAGAACTGTTGCTCCTTTTCATATTGTGCATACTGATGTTTGGGGTCCTTCCCCTACTCCTTCTTTGTTTGGCTATCGTTACTTTCTGTCATTTGTTGATGATTTTTCACGTGCCACATGGACTATTCTTCTGAAGCATAAGAGTGATGTTTGTGATGCCTTTCAGAATTTTTATCAAATGATTCTTACTCAATTTGAGACTCGCATCAAAATTGTCCGATCTGATAAAGGGGGAGAGTACATGTTTGGTCGCCTTCAAACCTTCTCTACTACTCATGGCATTATCCATCAGCTAGCGTGTGTTGACACGCCCCAATAAAATAGGGTTGCTGAGAAGAAAAATCGCCACCTACTAGAGGTCACTCGTAGTCTCTTGTTTGGCATGCATATCCCTAAGACCTTCTGGTCTGCGGCTCTTCTCACTGCTTCCTTTCTTATCAATCGCAAACCTATCAAGCTTCTTAATTTCAAATCTCCCTTGGACATCTTATCTCCCAAGGCCTCTGCTTTTTCTCTTCCCCCTAGAGTCTTTGGCTGTGTTTGTTATGTGCATGTTAACAAATCTTCTCGTACTAAACTTGACCCCAAAGCTCTCAAGTGTCTCTTCCTTGGGTACTCTTCTACTACCAAGGGGTACAAGTGTTATCACCCTTCTTCCCACCGATGTATCATTTCCAAGGATGTTACCTTTCTTGAGTCTGTCCCTTTCTTTGTCCCTTCTTAGCATCCTCTTCAGAGGGGAGAAGTGTGGGAGTGAACAGGCTACTGATGATTTCTTCCTTTCTCCTCTACCTACATCCCCTTTTATGCTTGACATTGGAAAACACAGGACTGTAGATGTGGTTGAGGTTGATGATCAACCAAGGGGGAATACAGATTTGGTTGTTGAAAGTGGTTCTGGTAAGGAGAAGGATTACCACATTACATACCAAAAAGGTGAAGGCTTGCATAATACTAGAAAGAAGACCTACCAAGAGTCCTCTTCAGATCCAGATCCACATCGTGAGATTCATTCTTCTCAATCAGGTGACATTCCTTCTACTCCACCTGATTTGGACCTTCCTATTGCTATTAGGAAAGGGAAAAGAACTTGTACTAATCCTATATCCCAGTTTGTTTCCTATGATGCAATTTCTCCTACAGGTCTTGCCTTTATTTCATTGATGCTATGTTTGACCCAAAATGGAGACAAGCCATGTTTGAGGAGATGATGGCACTTGAGAAGAATGGTACTTGGTACCTTGTGGACCTTCCCAAGGGACCTGTCCCAGTTGGATGTAGATGGGTCTACACAATCAAGTATAAATCTGATGGCAGTATTGAGAGATACAAAGCAAGGTTGGTGGCCAGGGGTATAGTCAAGTCTATGGAATTGACTACCAGGAGACATTTGCCCCTGTGGCCAAGCATAACTCAATAAGAGTTCTTTTATCTTTGGCTGCCAGTAAAGATTGGCCTTTATATCAGTTGGATGTGAAGAATGCCTTCCTTCATGGCCACTTGGAAGAGGAAGTATACATGCAAACTCCACCAGGCTTCAAGATGCCTTCAGCTGAAGGGAAAGTGTGCCTCCTTAAGAACGCTCTATATGGTCTCAAACAGTCACCAAAGGCATGGTTTGAGCGCTTCTGACAGGCTATTCTGAAGAATGGATATTCCTAGAGCCAAGCTGATCACACTCTCTTTACCAAGCAGAGTAATGGTACTATCACAGCTCTCATTGTCAATGTTGATGATATCGTGGTCACAGGAGATGATACAGCTGAGATAGGTAAATTGGAGAGCTACTTGGCACAGCAATTTGAGATCAAAGATCTAGGTCCCTTGAAGTACTTCTTAGAAATAGAAGTATTAAAGACCAAGAAAGGAATCAACATATGTCAGAGGAGGTTTATTCTTGACTTGTTGACAGAGACCAGGATGTTAGGCTGGAAACCAGCAAGCTCTCCTATTGAGCAGAATCACAAACTAGGAGAGGACTGTGGTCCTTCTCTTGTTGATGCGAGGAAGTATCAAAGGCTAGTGGGGAAGCTTATCTATCTCTCTATGACTCGGCCAGATATCTCTTGTGCAGTGGGAGTTGTCAGCCAATTCATGCATGCTCCCAAGAGTGGCCATTTGGATGCTGTGTATCGCATTTTAAGATATTTGAAGTCCTCTCCAGGGAAAGGACTGTTGTATGCAAGGCACAACCACTTGAGAGTGGAAGGCTTCACAGATGCCGATTGGGCTGGTTCCATTACAGACAGGAGATCTACCTCCGGCTATTGTACCTTTGTGGGAGGTAACTTAGTCACATGGAGGAGTAAGAAACAGCATGTTGTAGCCAGATCTAGTGCCGAGGCAGAATTTAGAACTATGGCACATGGAGTGTGTGAACTCATCTGGCTAAAAAGACTTGTTCAGGAACTGGGATTTGACACTGAAGGACCCATGAGGCTGTACTATGACAACAAGGCTACCATCAGTATTGCTCACAACCCTGTTCAACATGACTAGACTAAGCACATTAAGGTTGATAGGCATTTCATCAAGGAAAAGATAGACTCTGGCTGTATTTGTACTCCTTTTGTGAAGACTGGTGATCAGTTGGCAGATATCTTCACCAAGGCTCTTAGCTCTCCTCAGTTTAGTTCTCTCCTAAGCAAGCTGGGAATGCATGATATATATTCTCCAGCTTGAGGGGGAGTGTTAGAAGTCATGTAATAGGGGTAGTTTAGGAACTACTCCCATTACTAGTTTCCTTATTATGTAATTCTGTTTTTCTTCTTTATTTCTCTTGTACCTCCCTAGGGAGGTGGATGTAATTCTCTTTATTATGTTTGAAGTAATATAGGTGTATGGAGAAGTCTCTCCAACACAATCGATTACAACCTAAAATATTATCTTCTCTCTTCTCTCTTCTCTTACCACCTTCTTCCTCCTCCAACTTCTTACCTTCTCAACCTAAAATCTAACTATGCTATGGCTGAGATAACAAAACTGAAAATCTACTTAGCTCAACATTTTGAAATCAAGGATCTGGGTCCCTTGAAGTATTTCTTAGGCATCGAAGTATCAAGGACTAAGAGAGGAATCAACATATGTCAACAGAAATTTGTTCTTGATTTGTTGAAAGAGACAGGGATGTTAGGCTGCAAACCAACAAATTCTCTTATTGAACAGAATCATAAACTAGGAGAAGATTGTGGTCCCTCTCTTGTTGATGCGGGAAAATACCAAAGACTGGTGGGGAAGCTTATCTATCTTTCTATGACTCGCCCAAATATCTCTTATGCAGTGGGAGTTGTGACCCAATTCATGCATGCTCCCAAGAGTGGCCACTTGGATGATGTGTATCACATTCTCAGATATTTGAAGTCTTCTCCAGGGAAAGGACTGTTGTATGCAAAACACAATCACTTGAGAGTGGAAGGTTTCACTAATGCTGATTGGGCTGGATCCATTATAGACAGGAGATCCACCTCAGGCTATTGTACCTTTATGGGAGGTAACTTGGTCACATGGAGAAGCAAAAAACAGCATGTTGTAGCCAGATCTAATGCAGAGGTAGAGTTTAGAGCTATGGCTCATGGAGTGTGAGAACTTATTTGGTTGAAGAGACTCGTTCAAGAATTGGGGTTTGACACTGAAGGGCCTATGAGACTCTACTGTGACAACAAGGCTGCTATCAGTATTGCTCACAATCCTGTTCAGCATGACCGAACTAAGCACATTGAGGTTGATAGACACTTCATCAAGGAGAAGATAGACTCTGGCTATATTTGTACTCCTTTTGTGAAGACTAGTAATCAGCTGGCAGACATCTTCACCAAGGCTCTTGCTTCTCCTCAGTTTAGTACTCTCCTAAGCAAGCTAGGAATGCATGATATATATTCTCCAGCTTGAGGGGGAGTGTTAGAAGTCATGTAATAAGGGTAGTTTGGGTACTAGTCTTATTACTAGTTACCTTATTATGTAATTTTGTATTTTCTTCTTTTTTATCTTTTACCTCCCTAGGGAGGTGGTTGTAATTCTCTCATTAATATCATTGAAGTAATATAGATGTGTGGAGAAGTCTCTCCAACACAACCGATTACAACCCAAAACATTCTCTTTTCTCTTCTCTCTTCTCTTGCCATCTTCTTCCTCCAACTTCTTCCTTCTCTCTTACTTACCTTCTTAACCTAAAATCTAACTAGAGGTCCTATTTATTTATAATAGAGTTACAACCAAAAGAGGGGTAAAAAGGAAAATAACATAAAACCCTAACTTAACCTAATGTGAAATGTAAGGCACTAACATATTCTAATCCCCCGGTTCTCAACTCAAGTTGGTGCAAATATATCATACATGCCCAACTTGGAGACCAGTGGATGAAACACCTTACGATTCAACCACTTCGTAAATACATCAGCAAGTTGATTAACAGAACTAACAAAAGGGATACAGACAATCCCCTGCTCAAGCTTTTCTTTGATGAAATGTCTGTCGGTCTCGATATGTTTCGTCTTGTCATGCTACACTGGATTATGGGCAATGCTAATGGCAGCCTTGTTGTCACAATAGAGGCGCATAGGACCTTCATAACTAACCCCCAGATCACTCAATAATCTCTTAAGCCACATGAGTTCACAAATCCCTTGAGCCATGACTTGATACTCTGCTTTCACTGGACTGGGATACTACGGACTGTTTCTTGCTTCATTATGTAACAAGGTTATCTCCAAGGAAGGAACAATAACTAGAGGTAGATCTCCGATCGTCAACAAACCCAGCCCAATCAACATCAGTAAACGCTTCAAGTCTTAGGTTTCCATTATTGGAAAAGAGAATACCTTTCCCAGGGGTAAACTTCAAATACCTCAATATACGGTGCACTACATCAAAGTGAGATGTTCTAAGATCACGAAGAAACCAACTAATAATGCCCACAGCATAGGCAATATCAGGTCTAGCATAGGATAAGTAAATCAGCCGGCCTACTAATCTCTGGTACTGTTCTTGTTGGTTGTATGGGACAAAATACCGTGGGGGGTATTCTGGTCTTTTTCCTTCTTTTTTTTTTGCTATGTATTGAGTCAGTTATATGAGGGACAATTCTATCCTTATAATTGTCTTTTAGTATTATAAATACATTGCTTGGGATCAGCCTTTGATCATCGAAGCCTTATTCCCTAATTCAGATCTATTAACATGGCCTTATTACCAGAAGATTTGGGACTCCATTTCCTTTGAAATTAAAGCAAAGTTATCTCTTCTTCCCCCCTCTTCTTGTATAGACTCCCCTAGGAACAGGACCATTGTTCAGTCCTGGGGTCTCTCCAATGTTTCCTTGGTTGCTCCGGCAATTGCTTAGGCTGGCTGGTTTGGCCCTCTTGTTGTGGGGCCCTTTATAATTCTCCTTTCTTCTCTCTTTTGGTAATGAAATTTTTATTCACCCAAAAAAAAACATGGCCCATTGCAATCTAATATACAAATTCATAGCCTCCGTGATGACAGATTTCAGGCCCATAACCCTTTGCAATCTAATATACAAATTCATAGCCAAGATTCTTGCTTTCAGACTCAAGACTGTGGTAGATCTCCTTGTCAGTCAGAATCAGTCCGCTTTCATACCAGGCCAAAGTATTTCTGACAATATTCTCCTTTGTAATGAGATTGTCCGAGGCTTTGAAAGGAAAAATCACTCTCCTGCTGCTCTTATGAAGATTGACATTCATAAAGCTTTTGATTCCTTGAGATGGGATTTTATTGCAAAAGTCTTGATCAAGACGAGGTTCCCTATGGTCTTCATACATTGGATCCACTGCTGCATTTCAACCCCGAGGTTCTCTGTGCTAGTTAATGGCAGCCCAGCTGGCTACTTTGCCTCTACCGTTGGTGTGCGTCAAGGCTGCCCCCTATCTCCTTACCTCTTCACTTTAGCTTTGGAAGTTCTATCCAGGGAAATCCAATTATGCACTGATCAGCAGCTTATCTCCCCTATCCCCAAGCGCAAAGTTCTCAAGCTTACACACCTGGCGTTTGCTGATGATCTCATGATCTTCTCCAAGGCTTCCATAAACTCTTTTGAGTCTATCATGTACTGTCTACAGCACTTTCAAGCCTTATCGGGGCTCCAAACCAACCCCCTTAAATCTCTCCTCTTCCTTGCCGGTGTGCCTGATGAGTTAAAAGCCACTATGAAGAATTTTTGTGCCTTCAATATTGGTCAACTTCCTGTGAGATATCTCGGCCTTCCTTTGATCCTAGCAAGATTATCAGCTCACCACTGCACTCCTATGCTAGATCTTATCAGGAAACGGCTTCAACTTTGGAAAGGCAAACTTCTCTCTTATGCAGGTCATCTGGTGCTTGTCAAGTCTGTGCTCCAAGCCTCCTATATTTACTAGTCAGGTATCTACGGGCTGCCTAGTACAATCATCAAGTCTATGGAATCTCTCATGTCTTCTTTCCTTTGGAAAGGCTCCGATGCTACTAGATTCCTTCGGCCCCTTAGTTGGGACTCCGTGTGTCATCCTTTTGAGGAAGGAGGATTGGGTATCAGAAGGATAAAGGATGTGAACTCAGCTGGTATTATCAAACTGTTGTGGAAGGTTGTGTCTAAGGCTAAAAGTATTTGGGTGGACTGGATATATTCGGGCCCTCTTAGTTCAGACTCTATTTGGACTACCCGTTTACCTCCGGATGCTTCTTGGACCTGGCGCAAAATTATGGATACCCGTTCCTTAGTTCTTCACTCTATTCAATCTCACATTGGCAATGGAAACTCCACTTTGTTCTGGTTAGATCACTGGCATCCTTTGGGAGTCCTGGCCCACCAGCTCAGCCCTAGACTTATATACGGTTCTGGGCTTCCTAGACTTACTTTGGTGGCTGATATCATTAATGCTGATGGTTGGGACCCGCCCGATCCCCCTTCTCCAGCTTTATCCCCTATCTGGAACCTGCTGCCTACTATTTCGAGAAGACCCTACACAAGGGAGGATTGTGTCCCTTGGCTGCCTGGCTCTTGGGGGAAGTTAAGCACCAAATCAGCTGGGGATCTTGTTAGAACTCGCTTCCCGCTTGTTCCTTGGAGGAAACTAGTTTGGTTCAAGCATCACATTCCTAGACACAGCTTCACAGTCTGGCGAGTCTTCTCCAACTGCCTCCCTACCCAAGCCTTCCTCAGACACCGGCACATGTTGATCTCTCCCAATTGTGGCCTATGTTGGAATGGGACTGAAGATATAAATCATCTCTTCTTTAATTGCCCCTTCTCTGGCTCCATCTGGAAAGGGATTCTCTCCAAATGTTGGCCAAGAAATAGGAGGATTCTTCCTTTTGATCGTGAATGGATTTGGGTTGACATGACCTTTGGGGGCTTTACTCTTTGTGATGCGATAGGGAAGATGGCTTTCTCGGCTACCATCAACCACATTTGGATGGAACGCAATCTTTGGAAATGGACCACCAAATCTAGATCAGCTAACCAGATTTGGGAGTCCATTTCTTTTGAAATCAGTTCTAAGCTTAGTTTGGTTGCTCCATCTTCTTGTATTGACACCCCAATGAACAAACGAATTGTTGTATCCTGGGGTCTATCTTTTATCTCCCTTGTCCCAGCAGGCTCCCTTGTTTGAGCCCCTGCTGCTAGCTCTTGTTCTCCTCCATCCTATTTGAGGGCTTTTCCCTTTTAGCAATGAAATTTTTATTCGCCCAAAAAAAAAAAAAAAAATGGCATCAGAGCAGGTTTCGAATTAAGGCAACTCTTCTCTCTTCCATTCTCGATTTCATCTCCTTCTCTCTTTCATTCTCGAGTTCTTCTTCCCCCCTTTTCCCTTTGTTCTTTATTCTCCCATTAGGGCAGCACTGATGAGGTGATCTACAAATCCAGTTGCTGCCCTCCATCACCTCATTCCATGTTATAAAATTTCAGAATCGATAGGAGCTTGTACTCTGCCTGCAAAATTTGAAGCCTTCATATTTTTTTGGATTGATTCAACTTTATCTCCCAAGGGATCTCTCCACATTATCGAAGCTCAGGAACTGCAACAGATTTATTGGACAAGGTTCTATCTCCAGCCATACTGAAGACTCCCTATCGATTTTGCTCTCATCTGGGTTTTTTCTAAAACCCTGCAAATATCGATCTTAGGGTTACTATTCTCTGTTGATGCTGATTTTTGAAAGGGTGATTTAGCACTACTAGAAGGCCACTCGATCCAAGTTTCAGCTCATTCCACTAAGTTTTTGCTTGCATTCTCCCCTACATCGATCTCACCATATTCAGGGTCTTTTCCAGAACCCTGAAAAAAGTTGATCTAGGGGATTACCCTGGTTGCTGCTGCTGATTTTTTGAGACAACTATTCCTGTATTGCCAGCAGTCTCTCCTCCAATTTTTAGCTCTTATCTTGGAGTATTTGTTGGGTTTCTCTTCACTACAGCCCCTCTCTGCGATTTGGGTTTCTCTGCTGCAATTATGGGTGACTCAACTACTTCCACTGCTACTTCTGATCAAGATGGTCAAGGCAAAGCTGAATACCACAATTTCCCCCCTAATCCCATCAAACTGGATGGCCCCAACTACTTGCTATGGTCTCGATCTGCAGCCTTTACCATTGCTAACCGTGGCCTTACTAGCCATATTGATGGCACTAGTATTATGCCGACTACACCAGGTCCTCTTCAAAGTAGGTGGCTTGCCAACAATGGAGTTCTCATGTCATAACTGATTGGTTCTATGACTTCAAACCTGGCACATGGGTTTCCTCTCCTTAACCCAGCTTTTCAGATTTAGTCTGCTTCTAAAGAAACATACGGGCAGCTTGGCAATGATGCCCAGGTTGATGAACTCAGGAAGAAGTTTCTTCACACTACTCAGGGAGAATTATCTGTCTCTAAATATTATGCGACTCTGCACAGTATCTGGCAACAATTGGACCATTTTTTTTATTTCCACCCTATTACAACTTTTGACAATGCTGCCTATAAGAAACATGTGGCCAAGATCAGGGTCTATGATTTCTTGGCAGGATTGACTATAGAGTATGACCAAATTCGTGTTCAAGTGTTGGGCCATTCTCCTTTTCCAACACTTGAACAGTCCTATGCCTTGGTCTCCTCTGAAGAAAACCGTTGGACTGCTATATTACATCCTCCCACCATTGACAGATCAGCCCTCCAGATTGCTGCCCCAGCTACTCCTGCACCTGTTGGAAACCTTTCTCTTGGTGATTCAGTTGAAACTCAAAGGTAGATCGAATCACGGTAAGAGAAGAAGTTCTGACAGTAAGAAGAAGAAGAAGAAGAAGAAGGAGAGAATGGGAGAATCGATTATGTGTGTTGAGGTGATTCTCAACACACATATTAGCTTCATTCATTAAGTCTTCCAAATTACACAAGCCTCCCTAGGGAGGTAAGGAGAAATAAGACAATAAAATAAAAATACAACTTAGTCATGTCTTATAACTAGACAAATGGCGAGGAACTACCCCTATACAAGATATTCTAACAACTCTAACACTCCCCCTCAAGTCGGAGAATAAATGTCATACATTCTAGCTTGTACAATAGAGTACTAAATAGACTAGAAGAGAGACCCTTGGTGAAGATATCTGCTTACTGATCACTGTTTCACAAAGGAGTACAAATGCACCTTAAATCCAACTTTTTCTTTAATGGTGACGATCGACCTCAATATGCTTGGTTCGATCATGTTGAACCGGATTATAGGCAATGCTTAGGCGGCTTTGTTGTCAGCCAATAAAGTCTCATTGGCCCTTCGGGCTTCAAAGCTCAAATCGTGAAGAAGTCGTTTTAGCCATAAGCTCACATACTCCATGGGCCATGGCCCTAAACGCCTCGACTCAGATCGAGCAACAATCGTGGTTGTTTCTTGCTCCTCCGTAACTAGATTACCACCCAAGAAGGTACAATACCCGTAGTAGATCTCTGCCGGAAGGACTGAACCAGCCCAATCGCACGTCTGCGTAGCCTTCAATCGCAAATGGTCACGCCTCGCAAATAGAGGCCCTTTCCCGGACAGATTTCGTATTTGATGATGCGGCGTATGTCTCGCATCAGTGTCACCGGGAGCATGCATGAATTGACTCACCACTCCAACTGCATAAGATATGTCCAGTCGAGTTAGGGGAGAGATAGATTAGTTTCCCAACTAACCTCTACGTACTTGCATCTATAAGAGAAGAACCACATTCATCACTTAAGTTTATGATTCGGATCAATGGGGAAGTGGCTGGTTTCGCACCCCATCATCCTGTCTCTTTCGAAGATCCAAGACAAATTTCCTTTGGCAAATGTTGATCCCTTTCCTTGATCTAGATACCTCAATACCCAAGAAGTATTTTAAGATTCCAAGGTCTTTGATCTCAAACTGCTTGCCCAGATAAGACTTCAATCTATCTATCTCAAAGAACATCATTCCCAATCACCACAATGTCATCAACATAGACAAACGAGAGGCTATGAATTCACCATTACCTCTCTCCTGATAAACAAGGTGTGGTCAAGATAGCGACTCACTGGAATACCCATTCTTCGTAATGGCTTGTCTAAATCTCTCAAACCAGGCCTTAGGGAGACCTGCTTTTTAGGCCATAAAGAGCTTTCTTCAACAAACACACTTTCCCTTCAAATTTAGGGACACTTAAAACCAAGGTAGGAGGCTGCATGTCACACACCGCTTAAATCTCCATGAAGAAATGCATTCTTCACATCTAATTGGTACACAAGCCAATCTTTATTGGCTGCCTTCGAGAAGAAGAACCCCGATGGAGTTATGCTGGCTACGGGCAAAAGTCTCCTGGTAGTCAATGCCATACACCCGACCCATACCCTTTCGCAACCAACCGAGAGCTTTGATGCCTTTCCCACCGTATGCCATCGGATCTTACTTGATTGATAAACCCATCTACATCCAATCGAGTTCTCCCCACAGGAAGATCAAGTGTCCAAGTATTGTTCTTCTCAGAGCCACCATTTCCTCGGTCATTGCTTGCATCCATTTTGGATTGGATAAGGCCTCTGTGACATTTTTTGGGAATAAGAAGACTCGGCGGCGTTGGAAAAGCAACACTGTAGGAGAAATGGAGTCATAGGAAACAAACAAGCTATGGGATTAGTACAAAGTTCTCTTCCCCTTTCTAATAGCAATGGGAAGATCTAATTCGAAGGAGAGGGATTACACTGAAAGAGGATGAGGCGAGGATGTGGATCCAAGAGAGGGGTTTTGGCGGTGGTCGCTTGCATGCATTGGTGGTTTCCTTTTTTCTCCTTCAATGAGCATTCACCTCTTGTGAATACACCATCTTCTTTGAATCTTATCCCCTTGTATTCCTTTTTGTCTGCTAGCATCACCATCACCAATACCATCAACATCAACATCATCCACAACATCCACTTCTTTGTACTTTCAATATCAAATAGAAATGGGGAAGTAGAGGTAGCGAAGGGGATAGGAAGGGAATGACATCCGCATTACATTCATTTGCTAATACTCTCCCCACACAGACGGAATGGCGAGGGAAGAAGAAAAAAAGGAATAGACTCGAAAGAAGGTGACATCTTTGGAGAGAAATCGCCTCCCGGGAAGAAGGATGGTAGCACTTATGCGCTTTAGTGGAATCGAGTAGCCTAAGAAGATGCGCTGGAGAGCTTTGGGATCAAGGCTTGGTGCGGCTGATTTGTTGACATGTACATAACATAAGGCACAACCAAAGACTCGTGGAGATAAGGAAAAAGCGAGGATTGAAGAGAAAGAAGAGGCGAGGGGATTTGGAGCCGAGGAGTGGACTTGGCATCCGGTTAATAAGAAAGCGTGCGTAAGAAGGCGCATCGGACATGAAGGTCTTAGCACGTGCATACCAAAGAGAAGACTCAAAGTGATTTCAAGCAAATGGCGGTTTGCGTCAGCCACCCCATTTTTGTGGTGTGTCGCAAACACGGCTTGATTGATGGATGATGCCCTTATCGGAAAAGAAATGTTGGAGCCCCCTACATGTACTCACCCCCTTATCGGATCTAACAATTTTGATGTAGTACCAAATTAGTACGATAAAGTGATAAAACTCCTTAAAAGCATCACAAACATCACTCTTTTGTTTTAACAAAGCGGTCCCAAGTAGACCGAGAATAGTCATCCACAAATGAAACAAAATAACGAAAACCGGATAAGGAAGTAGTAGGAGAAGGCCCCAAACACGCCAGGTATGAGCAAGGGAAAAAGGTGCAGTTAGATCTATTACCACGATAAGGATAAGATGTGCGACAATGTTTAGCAAAATACAAGATTCACCTTCGAAAAACATAAAGATGCGGTGAAAGGAAGTAAAAACAAGTGGGGTAAGTGTCTCCTCGTAACAACAAAAGAGGGATGACCCCGCTGATGCCAAAGCATTACAGACTCAAGCACTCCGGTATTGCCGACCCCAAACATAAGGCTGCAAAAGTATTGATGGGGAGGTTGAAGCGGTGTTGGCTGAAAACGAGAAGATAGAGGGAGTCCTCCTTTCGATCCCACCGCGAATAACCCTTTGTCTCGAATCTGAAAGACCAGATAAGAAGGAAAGAAAGTAGACACAACAATGTAAGGATTTGGTTAGGTGACTCTTGGAGATGAGGTTAAAGATAGCAAAGTCAGAACAATGGAAGGGGGGGGCGGTTTCAAGGAAATTAGAAGGAGTAACCCGCACATTACCTTACCAGGAGACAGAGGAAAGGGAACCATCAAGAACCCTCACCTGTCCCAGAACAAATGGAATAGGATCATAGATCTGGCATACCTCGGGATCGGAGGCTCCGGAAGTCAGATCCAGTGGAGCGGTGGGGGTGGGGGGGTGGGGGTGCGAGCTAAGGCGAGGGCGACCCTCCCGGCAGAACCGGGGCGACCCTCCAGTGAGACATCACCGACGTAGGGCTGCAAATCTTCCGTGAGAGGGAATCGGGAGCGGCTGCGGTCCGGGGTGGCTCGGACCGGATGTCCGGATGAGCCTAGCTCCCCTCGCTTGCCTCCACGGGCATGGGAGCTACCACGCTCCCGGGGCCGCCCTTGGAAGGTGGTCCTAAGCTGCCAAAGTCACATTTGATCTCTCACGGCCTTTCCCCCCTTTTCCGGCTTTTTGGGAGGGGGGGGGGGGGGGGGGGGCGGGGAGGGGGGTGCAATATCCTAGTGGTCCTCCAGGTTTCCTCATTGCAGGGCAGGCATCATCTAGAGATGGAAATGGAGACCTCCCTAAGATTTGCGGCGAAGGGGTTCATATTCGAGTTAAGACCACCGCAAAATAAGGATCCTTTCCTTTTTGGCTCCTAGACTTGCCGATCCTCGGCATTGGACAGGGGGGGCGGGGGTGGGGATCATAGGGTCTCCTCCCACAGCTAATAGACAGAGTGGGATGTATACTCCTATCACCCTGTTTCATGAATGATTTTTGGAGATTTGCCTTTCGTGGATCTCCACTCATCAAAATTCGGAACACCGTCCCAATTCTTTAGTCTCTTACTCATAATCCCGGCTATCTCGGGTTTCTGGAAGGGGGGGGGGGGGGGGGCGGGGGGGGGGGGGATCAGCGGGGGGGGGGGGGGGTCCCCACTGAGTAGCTGCATCGATGTGTAGCGGGGATGATAGACCCGATGTAATGTACTGACTTCCCCACTACGTAGGGACAACTTCCATGAGCGGACCAATCCAAATAGTTGGTATTGTCGACTTCACAACGAGATCCGGGTGTTGTTGGGGTTATCGAAAGGAAGCCACGTGGTTGGGAAACCACCGCTGGGCGGGCTGGGCTGGTGCATGGTGTCCATCCGGACCTCGAATCATGTCCGGGACCACGGTGGACGCACATAATAGGCAAAATACTTCAACAATCAATATAAATTGTTTGCGCAAGTGGGAGTATACTCAACCCAAAACAAGGAGACAGGAATACTGAAAAAGTCCCAAATCAACCAAACCACAAGGCCGAGGCTGCTCTAAAAACAAAGCAAGCATATGGCGAAGAGCGAAAACTTGCATAACTCAAACCAAATTACCGCTAAGAGCAGAACCTTTAGTCCATAACACCCATAAGTGTATCAAGATGTAATACTTATCACATTCAGCCATCCAATACAGCGGACCTCGGAAGACAAAAAAAGTAGCCGATACTGTGGCGATGAAAAAAAGCGATGCCCGAGTCCTCGGAGACTCTCCCGCCAAGGGCGGAGCTCTTAGGGCTTCAAAAGCACTCCCATCGACCTGAAATGGGACAAGTTCCAAGGTCATCCAAGCTGCGAAAGGCGAGAATCGAGCGAGACACTCTGAGGTGGCGGAAAAGCAGAGCCTGGTTTTGAGTCTTGAAAACATCTAGCGTGAGGCACCATTTCTTTTTCAACAAACAAGAGCTTTGGGGTGCGAAACAACACCCCCTAGGCGATGCAACTCCAATAGGTCTCATGCCAGAGATGTAGAAGAGAAGGAGAACCAAAGAAGCTTCTACAAGCGGCGGAACTTGCACGATCTTCCTCCATACAAGTCACCTTCGGCGGCTACCGAAACTCTCTCCAAACTTAGGGAATACCACTCCCAGATTAAGGAGTATGGGTTTCACATATACGACTAACCCCCTTTACATTTATAGGGTTCCACTATTCTCGAACTGTTGGCTACGATACCAAGTTGAAACTCAAAGCGAATCGTAAGAAAAGAAGTTTACAAATGAGAGAGAAGAAGAAGAAGAAGAAGGAGAAATGGGAGAATCGATTATGTGTGTTGAGAGTGATTCTCAACACACTATTAGCTCATTCATTAAGTCTTCCAAATTACACAAGCCTCCCTAGGGAGGTAAGGAGAAATAAGACAATAAAATAAAAATACAACTTAGTAAGTGTCTTATAACTAGACAATGATAGAACTACCCTATACAGATATTCTAACAACTCTAACAGATTCTACTATAGTAGACAACCTTATTACTTGTGAGTTGTGAGCACTTATCACAAGCCCTACCACACCAAAGCGAAATATTGGAAGCTTCACGGGAAACCAACGGACTTTGAAGCAAAACGGGCTGCCAAGAAAAAATCAAAGAACAAGGCTCATCACACTGAGACTATTACTACAGCCCCTGCTACTGACCTTTGTCTATCCCAGGAAGATATACAGGCATTCCTACGTATGCTAAAGAGTTCTGCTGCTGCTGCTGCTTCTACTACATCAGCTACTGTCAATTCCTCTGCTCCTTCAGGTTCATATTTTGCTCGGTCAGGTATCCCATTTGGTGGTCACTGTGCTTTGGTAGCATCCCATCCTTGGATCATAGATTCTGGTGCTACAGACCACATGACTGGATCTTCTAGTCTTTTTCATTGTTATTCTCCCACTTCAGGGAAGGACAAAGTCAGGGTAGCTGATGGTTCCCTTTCCTCCATCTCTGGAAAAGGATCCATTAACTGCACCTCTTCCCTTACCTTATCTTCAGTTTTACACATTCCTAATTTTACTACTAATCTTCTTTCCATTAGTAGTCTTACTCGTGACCTTAATTGCAAAGTAACATTTTTTCCTTCTCACGGTGTTTTTTAGGATCTGGTGACAGGGAAGATGATTGGATGTGGTAATGTGCAAGGTAGATTGTACCTGCTTGATGATAGTCGTCCTTCTCCACCAACCGTACCTTCTCCACTTCATCAAAATTCATTGGTCTCTTCTGAACTTTACCAATGGCACTCTAGATTAGGTCATCCCCCATTAGGAACTTTATCTCATTTGTTTCCAGCCTTAGTCAAGGGTTGTGATAAAGATGAATTCTATTGTGAGGCTTGTGTTCTGGCCAAACAGACACATTCAACTTATTCTAGTTCTAATAAAAGAAGTTCTTCTCTTTTCCATGTGGTTCATTCTGATGTTTGGGGTCCTAGTCGTAAGACTTCATCGTTGGTTTGTGTCATTTATAGATTGTCACTTTAGAAACATATGGATATACCTTTTGCACACAAAAAGTGAGGTCTTTTCATGTTTTCAGCATTTCCATAAGATGATCCAAACTTAATTTCAGTTGTCAAAGGTCGCTATCAGCGATTGGTTGGCAAGCTAATCTACCTTTCTCATACACGGCCAAATATAGCTGTTGCAGTTAGTCTAGTGAGCCAATTTATGCATGCTCCTTATTCCTCTCATATGGAGGCAATTATCCGCATTCTTCGGTATTTGAAGTCTGCTCCTGGAAAAGGAATACTTTTATCTCCCAATGGCCATCTGAAAGTTGAAGCTTACACTGATGCTGATTGGGCTAGCTCTACAGACAGGAAATCCATCTCTGAATATGGTTCTTTTATGGGTGGGAATCTTTTCACATGGCGTAGCAAGAAGTAGAATGTTGTGCCAAGATCCAATGCTGAAGCAGAATTCCGTGCTATGGCACAAGGAATTTGTGAGTTGCTATGGCTTAAAGGGTTGTTGCAAGACATTGGAGTTGTTGTCCATCTTCCCCTGATGTTGTATTGTGACAACAAGGCTACCAATAGCATCGCTCATAACCCTGTCCAGCATAATCGCAGCAAGCATGTTGAAGTTGACCAACATTTCATTAAGGAGAAGATTGAAGCTAACCTCATCTGTGTTCCCTTTGTGAAGTCTGCTGACCAATTAGCCGATGTGTTTACTAAAGGGTTGAGTAGCAAAGTTTTCTGCCCTGTTTTAGTCAAGTTGGGCATGTGTGACATATATGCACCAACTTAAGGGGGAGTGTTGATTGTATGGAATAGAATACCATGGGGGGTATTCTGGTCTTTTTCCCTTTTTTTTTTAATATGTATTGAGTCGGTTATGTGAGGGACAATTCTGTCCATGTAATTATCTTTTAATATTATAAATACATTACTTGGCCCCAATTCAGATCTGTTAACAGTTCTCTGTCAACCGAATCACCCATGGCACTACATAGCTGGTGATTTACCTCAATAGGGGAATCTGAAAGCTTACATCCAAGCATTCTTGTTTCACCAAGAAGGTCCAAGACGTACTTTCATTAGGAAATAAAAATGCCCTTGTTTGATCTTGCAACTTCAATCCCAAGAAAATACCGGAGAGGTCCTAGATCCTTTATTTCAAACTCCTTTACAAGCAAAGACTTCAGGTTGGAGATTTCAGTGTCGTCCTTCCCAATGATCACTATATCAGCTACATACACAATGAGGGCTTTGTAATTTGGGTACCACTCCTCTTCACAAACTAAGCATGGTCAGCTTGGCTTTGTTGATATCTAAACTTCTGCATGGCTTTCAAAAAGCGACCAAACCATGCCCTAGGAGATTGTTTGAGTCCATAGAGCGACTTCCGCAACCTGCAACCATGGCCAGTAGTAGATGAGGAGGCGAAACCTAGAGGCAAGTCCAAGTACACTTCTTCAAGGTCTCCATTCAAGAAAGCATTCTTGACATCCAACTGCTGAAGGTTCCACCCCAGATTGGCAGCACATGACAGCAATGCCCTAACCGAATTCATCTTTGCAACCGGTGCAAAGGTTTCTTGGTAATCTATCCCATAGGTTTGAGTGAAGCCCTTGTCAACCAGGCATGCCTTGTATCTCTCAATGGCAGCGTCTGCCCTTTGCTTGACTGTAAACACCCTTTTGCATCCAACCAACTTCTTCGCTCCGATAGGAGGGTGATAAAGATTCATCAGAGACAAAATGGGAAATGGGATGTTGTGTGCAAAAGCAAACACATTTTCTAATAGCAATGGGACAGTCACCATGTATAGTTGGATCAGGCACATTATCAAATGTAGGAGAAATATTACCTGGTTGTAAGGGCTAATCTGGTAGAGGCGCCACAGTGGGTAATAATGGTTGGTCGTTCATGGTTCCCTTTTTCTTAAATCTACTCCGAGTATAGGTTAGCATGTCCAAAGTGAACCAATGTCTCCCCCCCACCACTAGTACTGTCAATCATAGGCTCCTGAACTGGAAGATTGTCAACAACCATAGGAACAATAGGAATAACAGGTAAGGACAGCTCTACCTCAAGACTCTCCCCTTGAAGAGGTGTCGTAAAATATGGTTCCAACTCACGGAAGGTGACGTCCATGGTAGCATAGAGGCGGCGAGAAGGAGGGTGGTAATACTTGTAACCCTTTTGAGAAGCCGAGTAACCAAGGAAAATACACCGAAGAGCCCGGGGATCCAATTTAGAGTAGGCAGGAGAGGAATTATGAGCAAAGCAGACACAACCAAATATTTTGGGAGGAAGGGAGGATGCAATAGTAGGGTCCGGGAGAAAGAAAAGAGGTATCTTAAAGTTTAGCACACTAGAGGGGACCCTATTAATAAGTTAGGCGGCTGTAAGGACAGCATCTCCCCAATAAATTTTAGGGACACCAATAGTAAACATCGGGGCACTGGTCACGTTCATGAGAAGACGATTTTTCCGTTCAGGGATGCCATTCTATTCTGGTGTCCGAACACACGGAGTTTGGGAGATGATTACCATGGGAAGAAAGATACAGCTGAAAACTATTATCAATACATTTTGTACCATTATCACTGCAAAGGACCCTAATAATAGCATTAAATTGAGTCCTAAGCATATCATGGAAAGACTAAAAGAAAGAGAAGGCATCAGAATTCTTGTGGAAAAGGTAAACCCATGTGAGACGTGTGTAATTATCAATAAATGTAATGAACCGACGAAAACCATTATGCTCAACGGTCCGAGAAGGAACCCATATATCAAAACGAATAATGGAAAAGGGAACATCACTTTTAACATCACTAATAGGATAATAAGAATTTCTAGTGTGTTTTGCAAATTCACAAACATCACAATGTAACTGTTCTAAACCACAAACTTTAACTAAATCCGGAAACATAGGACATAAAATATGAAAAGAAGGGTATCCCAAACGGCAGTGCCAATGATGAAGCTTTGTCAATGCGCAATCAGAACGGAGGGTGTGAGCTGAAGATGGAGTAGAGTGGATGGTGTAGATTCCAAGTAGTAGAGACCATCATGGACCCGACCATACCCAATCGTTGTGCCCGTCACCAGATCCTGAAACACGCAATGAATGGAAAAAAAGTGAACATAACAATTCAACTCATTGGTTAAACGGTAAATGGCTAACAAATTGGCACATAATTTTGGAACATGTAAAACAAAGGAAAAAGAGAGGTGGGAAGAATAGGAAACTGAACCTTTACCCGAAATGGAGGACATAGACTCATCGGCAACACGTACCTAATCCCAACTAGAGCAAGGAGAATAAGTACGAAAGACCTTTGAATTACTAGTCATGTGGTCAGTAGCACCAGAATCAATTAACCATAAGGGACTGGTAGAAGAGACATGAAAGTTACCGAACTGGGCAAGGTTAGAAACATGAGTAGAGGTAGAACTAGTGGTCAGTTATGTCACCGATTTTTGGATGGCAGCCATCTAATCCGGAGAGAAGGGTGCCATAGTTGAAGTGGCAGGGGCAGTGTCAGAAGCTTCAGAGAGATGAACCTAGGAATGATTGCTGCCCTATCTAAAATTGCGCCCACCCTTGGGACGCCCATGGAGCTTCCAACAAGTTTCCTGTGTGTGACGAGGGCAACCACAATAATCACACTTCACGGGTTACCGTGGAGAAGTAGGTGCCTTGGAGAGATCTGTTAGAACCAATGCAGGTGGCGTAGTGAGCAAGCCAGATCGGACGGGAATAGCTGGAGGCATCATAACAATCAGTCGGTGTTCTTCAGACTAAACCAAACTACATGCCTGAAGGAGTGTAGGGAATGTATCACGTCCCAATATTTGGACCCTAACTTGGTCAAACTCAGGGTTCAAGCCTGTTAGAAAGTCATAAACACGTTCCATCTCCCTCTCTTTTTAAAAGGTAACAGCATCCTCAGAGTGCACCATAGATACGGGATGATAGAAATCTAATTGCTGCCAATGAGTAGTCAAGATAGATTAGTAGGAAGTGAGAGAGAGCTCTTTCTGAGTAGTACCTCAAACCTGCCGACGTATCTTATATATTTGAGCATAGTTCCCGGTCGAGCAGCACCCCATAGTTCCTTAGCCTAATTAAAGAGAACAAAGCTAGGACTGACAGATGGCTCCATAGAGTTGAGCAAAAAGGACATTACCAACGCATCATTAGACGACCATGTGGTGGCTGCAGTAATATCCGTCGGCTTGAGGGCGTTCCCGTAATGAGGCCAAAGTAATTGTGTCCCCTGAGTGTGAGAACACATGCACGGGACAAGGTCAGATAATTTTGATAATTGAGCTTGATTGGGCCAGGTTGAAGAGTGTGATGTGCAGAGTTGCTTGATCGTCCAAGTGGGTGCACCTCAGTGGAAGTAACACCTTGCAGTTTCATCAGTCATGGTAACAGCAAGGTGGGAGGATCACCCTACAACTGGAAATAGCACGCAAGAGGAGTAAGCCACGAGAAGCGTGGCAAGGGAGGCCAGCAAAGAGGCGCAGCGACTAGGGTCACAACAGAGCCTCAAAGGCAGCCAGTGAGGACGGCGCAGCGACGTGGGTCGCGACGAATAGCGGTGCGGTGATGTGGGTCATGGCAAACAGCGGCGTGGTGGGACAGGCGAAGAATGCCAGTAGATAGGTGATGCGGTGACGTGGCTCGCAGCTGACAAGCGGCGCGGTGACTGGAGGTCGCGGCTGCACCAACGATAGGGGCCAGTGAACAGGCAACACGGTGATGTGGGTCGCAACAAGGAGGCGCGGCAACAGGTGGTCGTTGTGGCAACACTGAGAGAGACGACAAGAGAGGTCACGGTTCACGAAGGGAAGGGCGCGGAGAGAGATCGTGGTAGAGAGAGAGAGAGAGAGAGAGAGAGAGGGTGCGACAGAGAGATCACGGCGGAGAGGTGCCGCAAAGAGTGTGCGACGCTGCTAAAGGCAACCAAAAGGTGGTCGCAGTGGTGGAAGGACGCACAGTGGGGTAGGCACAATGAAGGAAAAACTAGAGGTGCATGGTTCAAAGAGTCATCTACCATGCTAGACGAGAAGGCAGTTGCCTCCAATGGGCGGCGGCAGTAGAGAAGCACAAAGAACGAGAAAACTTTCTAGGGTTTTGGGCTCTGATACCAAGTTCAGAATCAGAGAATGAGAATGATGTGACTTGTCATTAATGAGAGAGGTCCAAATAAATAGAGTTACAACCCAAAGAAGCCTATATGACTATGAATACTTCTCCATCATGCCAGAACACATCAGATACATACTATAACATACCAGACCATATTGTGCCACATCAAAACGTGTGCAAAACAATGATAATGCCCCTGGTCATCCAAACAAGCTCAAGCACTGTCAATACACTTTCAAACATCACCGAACTACACTGCCCATGCATTGTCTGCTGCCAAATCACTGTCTGACTCGGAACACTTGTAAACACTGCATGTCACCTGTGTACCATTTCCAACACTGACTGTCATTCCAGGTCTACCAGTTGTGTGAGTGTGTTGATCCTGATAGTGTTGACAACAATGACAACACCACTGCCATATCTCCAACACTTATCCACCTGACTATTACTCGACCAGATATTTCCTTTGTTGTTGGTGTTATTAGTCAGTCTATGGAAAATCCTAAGCGCTCATTGGGATACTGAATGTCGTATTTTGAGATATCTTAAAGGTGCACCTGGGAAAGGCCTTATTTATCGCCATCATGATCAATACTGATATTATAGATTACTCTGATGTTTATTGGACTGGTGCTGATGGTGATACAAATCTACTACTGAACACTGTACGTTTGTTAGTAATAATATTGTTACCTAGAGGAGTACGAAGCACAATACATTGGCTCGGTCAAGTGTAGAGGCTGAGTATATGGTTATGACTCATACGACATCCAAACTGATGTAATTGAAAATTCTCATTCAGGAGTTGGGATCTACAGTCACTAAACCTATGGAAAGGTTTTCTGATAATCAAGTTGCTATCTATATTGCTAGTAATCCGGTTTTCTATAAGCAAACTTAACACATTGAAGTTGACAATGTTGTTATGCAGAAACTGATCACTACTCTGTTTTCTCAACTCAGACAATCAACTTGGTGATACGTCCACTAAGGCATTGTTTAGGCCTGCATTTCCTAGTGGCTGTTCCAAGCTAGGTACGGAAGATAAATATACTCCAGCTTGAGGGGAAATGTTACACAATATAGTGTGGGGGTTTATGTTATGTTTTATTGCTGTGAGGGTTTAGTTGTAATTATAGTAGAGTGTCCTTAGTTGTAATTTTACTATTTTACTTTTGATTAAGTTAAGTATGCAGTCCTTGGTCATGGTATCATTATTCTGAATCCTATCGTGGCTCTAAGACTTTCTCCCCTCTCCGTCATATTTGCCTCCTCTTTTCTTTTTTCTTTCTGTCTTCTTCTTCCTTCTCTCTCTCCCTCCTTTTGACCACTTAGGGACTGGTTTTCAGATTCTCTGTTGTTACAAAGGCAAAACTGAAAAGTATAGTTTGCGTAACTGCAAAAAATCTATTGATGAAAGGAAAATCTAATTCAAATTAGTATTCTAAATAATAAAATGATGAAAATAAATCAACCAACATACCTTTGTCTCAAATCCAAATATGTTGGAATAAAAGCAAATATGGTGAACAAATAAGTACATATGACCCTGCAATCCAAGTTTTAGAATTAGAAGAAAAAAATTCACATGCCCTAGTGCATAATACCCCATTCCTGTCTAGAACTTAAAAGTAAACCACCTATGAAAACTACATAGTGGCTCTGTTTGGTTGCGATGGAAATAAATGGAAGGGAAGTGACATCAAATCAATACTAAGGTGAAAATTTCGTAATCAATACCTCACATGATGGTGTAACTAACTCCAAAACATGCATGTCGTACCATGTGTGACAGTCACTAATATCCATTGACCGCTGCTGCCACTTACATCGCCACCACTGTTCGGCTCCAATGGCCGCTCCATCACTGTCATTGCCACTCACAGGGCACTCATTGTTTGTTCGTACCTACCAGGGCCCTCTCCCCTCTCCCTAGTGCTCATTATAGGGGCCTCCAGCTCCCTGTCAGACCACACCAGGGGCCTTCCATTCACTGCCACTGTTCCCAGGGGCTTCCTGCCCCCTGTTGCTGCTACCAAGGGCCTTCCGCTCCCTGCCGTTGCTCTCCAGGAGCCTTTCCGCTCCATGCCACTGTTCCCAGGGGCATTCCGCCCCCTGCCACTGCTCCCAAGGGCACTCCACCCCCTGTCGCTGCTCTCCAGGGGCCTCCTGCCCCCTCTGCCGCTGCTCCAAGGGCTTCCTGCCCCAGTCGCTCAAGCCCAGGGCTTCTGCCCCAGCCACCGGCCTTTCTACCGGCCTCCTCCAGCATCTTTTGGACTCTCCATGGCCCTTCATTTGGCCTGCGCATGCTTCTGCCGCCTCTATAGACCTCGGCTGGTCTGTCTACGCTTCTTCAGCCATCATTTAGTTGTTGTATGCTTGGTATTTTTCTGCCACTAGGCTGTTGGCCTACTTTTGTGAGTACCACTATTCTTTCAACCTTAGTATATTTATTTTGGGTCTTTAATGGAGGGTTCTAGCACATCCGTTGCTACTGAGAGCGGTGATCTGAGTCACCCTATTGCTCCTCACCATCATCCAACTCTCCAACCTGGACCTACTAAGTTGATTGGAACAAATTACCTTGCTTGATCTCGTGCATGCCTCCTTACCATTCATGGTAATCATTTTTTGGGATAAATTAATGGTGACACGCCGATGCCCATTAAAACTCTAGCTAAGGATAATTGGTTAGCTAAAAATGCCCTAATCATGTCGTTCCTTTTGAACTCCATGGAGTCATCCATTAGTTCCAGTTTTGTCCTCCTTAATTCAGCCAAGGAGCTATGGGATGCTGCAAAACACACTAATGGTCAAGCTAGCACCTATGCCCAAATATATGAAATTCGCCATCAAGCTCAGGAAATTAAACAAAAGGATCTCTCTGTGTCTGCCTATTATTCTGCCCTGACAACATTATGGCAACAATTGGATTTGTATCATGCTATTACTATGACTAGCCTAGTTGATGTTGCAACCTTTGCCAAGGAATGTGAAATGGAACGAGTTTATGCTTTCCTCACTGGCCTTAATCCTGAGTATGATCAGATACGCATTCAAGTTCTCAACAGGAGTACCTTTCCTATTTTGCTTAAAACCTATAATATGATTCAGCATGAGGATCACCGACGTTCTGTCATAATGCCTCCTACTGCACCTCCTCGGTCTGCTCTTGTTACTACACCGCAGACTTCTTTACCTGTGGACAGTGCTGGTTCGGTCAGCAAGGCTGGTTCTACTCGTCCTCCAGTACAATGTGACTATTGTGGCCGCCCTCGTCACACTAGGGAGACTTGCTGGAAATTACATGGCCTCTCAAGGGGGAGGGGAGGAAAAGCTGGTTCTGCTAGTCCTCAGGCTTAAGCTCACTTGACTGAAACTCTTGAGGCCCTTACTGGTACTTCAACTATGTCTACAAAACAACTTGTGACTCAGCTCCAGCATACAGTGACCCAGCTTGGTCCTGCACCTTCTACCATGGCTTCCTCTCCATCCCTTGCTTCACATTTAACCCACTCAGGTATTTTTCTTGCGTCTTCTCATACTAATTCTTCGTGGCTAATCGATTCTAGAGCCTCGGATCTTATGACCAGCTCCTCGGACTTGTCTGCCTCTTATAACCCTTGTTCGGGCAAAGATAAGGTCCAAGTCGCTAATGGTTCACTTTTTGCTATTTCTGCTAAAGGGGACTTTCTCCTGCACTCCAAGTATTTCTTTATCTTCTGTCTTACATGTTCCCAATCTTTGTGCCAACTTGCTTTCCATTCACCGTTACTACTGATCTTAACTGTTTTGTTCACTTCTTTTCTTCTCACTATGTTTTTCAGGACCTAGCGACGGGGGCAACAATTGGATATGGTAGAGTGCATGTCCTTTACTACTTGGAACCAGGACTTACTACAGCTCCCTCTCCAATTTCAGCTCATATTACCCGCGAAGATAGTGCACTCCTATAGCTCCATCACTGGCATTGTTACCTCGATCATCCTTCCTTTTATATTTTACGTCATTTGTTTCCCTCTTTAGTAAAAAATGTAAACTTGGATCACTTTAATTGTGATATCTGTGAACTTGCTAAACACACTCGATCCTTCTCGGATAGTTGCTTGGTGGGTTTCGATGGTTTATCACTTTTATTGATAACTGTACTAGATTAACTTGGGTCTATCTTCTTTGGTCCAAATCCAAAGCAGTGTTGTTTCCAATCTTTCCACAAGATGATCCAAACTCAGTTCAATGCCTAGGTTAAAGTTCTCCGCAGTGACAATGGGACAAAATATATTGATGGTTCTTTTCTTCAGTATCTTGATACCCATGGAATTCTATCCCAAACCTCCTGTGTTCGAACTCTCGAGCAAAATGGTATCCCAGAACGAAAGAACCACCATCTTCTGGAGGTCACTCGCTCTCTAATCTTTACCACTCAGGTTCCTAAGTATTTTTGGGGCGATGTTGTGCTTACTGCTGCCTTTCTTATTAATAGGTTTCCTTCTACTGCCCTTGGTTTTCACACTAGTCAACCAGCTTCCTGATCCCACAATTGCTTTTCATCTTCCTCCTATTTTGGGGTGCGTCTGCTTTGCCCACAACTCTTCCCCCTCTCAATCAAAACTTAACCCAAGGGCTTTCAAATGTATCTTTCTTGGGTATTCTGCTTCTCAGAAAGGAGTGTAATCATCTCCCTCAAAAAAATTATTTGTTACGATGAACATTACTTTTCACGAGGATGAACCTTATTACCAATATTCTCTTCAGGAGGAGACTCTAGAAGAAGAGGCTTCATCCCCTTTTGTCATTGATACTATTCGTCTTCAGGGGGAGCAAGCAGATGAGATTGATGTTGCAGTTGAACAAAAGGATCTCAACACCTACTCTAGACAAAAGAGAAAGACTATCCCAAACATACCATGTTCATCTACGCCTCCCGAGTATGTTCTACCAATCCTAGCAACTGGTAATGAATCTCTTCCTAGTCTTGATGATCGCCCAATTGCTCTTGGAAAAGGAGTAAGGGCATGCACCAAACACCCTATTTCCAACTTTATCTTTTATGAGTCAATGTCCCACTCCTACTGTGCCCTTATTTCTTCTCTATCTTCTGTGTCTGCTCCACAGGGTTGGAAGGAAGCCATCACAAACCCAAAATGGAAGAATGTCATGGTAGAGGAATTGCAGACCTTGAAGAAAAATGACACTTAGGAGCTTGTGCCATGTCCTAATGGAAAGAAAGCAGTTGGATGCAAGTGGGTATTCACAATAAAGCAGAATGCAGATGGAACCATTGCTCGTTATAAGGCTAGACTGGTGATGCAGATTCATCACCAAATAGGGCTTGTTTCATTGGGAATAAGTCTAGGGTTGGGTTACATACATGTTGGGCCTTTGATCCCATGGGTTTCTAATGTAATAGGCCACTTTTATGGACCTAAAATATGGGTATATAGGTTGCATACGGGATTAGCCCAATACTTAGTTTATTTTTATGTTTTTTAATTGAACCGGTTCAAATTGGTTGCATCCAATTGGCTCAATTTAAGTGATCATGTGACTTGGTTAAGTGGTCATGTGACAACTTAAGTGGTCATATGATGCAAGTTGGGTTGGATTAGGACTCTATAAGTCCAGCCATGTTTTGAGTCTATTTCCTTTAGTATTCTAGTTTCCTAGTCAGTTTAAGTTACCTAATAGGTTAGGGATAGGGTTAGGCCATTCCTTTTTAGTGTATAAGTCTATTTTTGAGTCTTCTATATAAGTTTGTAAGGGAGGCCAGCATTATATACGAATTTGATTAATAAAAATTAGCTTTATGCTTGCTGCCATTGCTGCTGCACTTTGTGAGTGTATATCCTTGTGGATCTCAAGGTGATGAAGGATAGGTGGACTCCTGCGACTCCTTGCATTGTGAAGATCGGGAGGTTTCTTCAAGTTATCAAGCTGCTGCCATTGTTCTCTGCAATCCAGTAAGTTTGAACCTGCTATTTGTTTCTAAACCTTCTTCTACCAGCCTTTATCTTCCCTTAGACCTAATCCACATTCCCCTCCATCCATCAAGCCCTAATCTCCATTAAACCTGCAACTCCTACCTCAACTAGGACTCCCCCCATAACTCCAGATTTAGCCATCAATTTCAAACCCTACTTCCAGCCTATATCCCCCACACCTCTCCCTACATTCGACCTTAAACCTAGCCCTTAGTCTCCACTACAACCCCTTCATTCGCCCACTCCATTAAACCTAAAAAACCTGCAACTCGATTCTGCCCAACTACAGAATTTTAGAGTCCTTCCAAACCCTAATATTCTTATGCCATTAAGGCCTCCTAAACCTGCATATTAAAATCCTATAAACCCCAATACCATTATTTAACCCTAACCCTAACTTCTGTCCTAATTAGCCTAATCTGTCCTAATCGGCCAGCCTTGTTAGGTAACCCTATTCCCCTGGCTCCTAGTGGGACTTCTCCTACCTAGGACTACATTAGCTGGTTGCCAAAGGGTTCACTCAAACCTAATGCATAAATTACCAAGAAACATTTGCCCCAGTGGCAAAAATGAACTCTGTTCAAGCCTTGTTGTCTTGTCCTGCAAATATTGGATGGGATCTTTAGCAGTTGGATGTGAAGAATGCCTTCCTCAATGGTGATTTAGAAGAAGAAGTCTACATGGACATTCCTCCTGGCTTTGAATCATCAGCTATAGTCGGCAAAGTATGTAGACTCCAGAAATCACTCTATGGGTTGAAACAGTCTCCGCGTGCCTAGTTTGGCAAATTTCAAAAGCCTATGCTGAAATTTGGCTTCAAACAAAGTAATGTGGATCATACCCTATTAATCAAGCACAAAATAGGCAAGGTCACTACACTGATGATATAGTGATCACTGGAGATGAGGAGGAAGAAATCTTCCTTCTAAAGACTCGACTGGCAACCAAGTTCGAAACTAAGGACCAAGGGCATCTCAAGTACTTCTTGGGAATCGAAGTAGCTAGATCCAACAAAGGAATCTTCATTTCTCAAAGAAAGTATGTACTAGACCTTCTGGAAGAGATTAGGATGCTTGGTAGCAAACCTGCGGATTCTCCCATTGAAGTTAACCACCAACTCAGCAGCACTGGTGATGACTCTGTAGAAAAGGAGAGCTATCACCGTCTCGTCGGAAGACTAATATATTTATCTCACACCAGGCCAAACATTGCCTATGCTGTAGGAGTTGTCAATCGTTTCCTACATGATCCGAAGACTGTACATCTTGAGGCAATTTACATAATTCTTTGGTATTTAAAGTCAGCTCCTAGAAAGGGTATCATATTCTCAAATAATGGGAATCTAAAGTTAGAAATTAGAATCCTTCACTGACGCTGACTGGGTTGGCTCTGTTGATGACCAAAGATCCACTTCAGGCTACTACACATTCCTTGGAGGAAATTTGGTAACTTGGAGGAGCAAAAAACAGTCTATGGTTTCTAGGTCGAATGCTAAGGCAGAATATAGGGCAATGGCACAAGGGCTTTGCGAACTCATTTGGTTGCAGAAACTTCACCAGGATTTGAGAATAGCACTAGAGGGGCCCATGAGACTCTACTGTGATAATAAAGTTGCACTCAGTATAGCTCATAACCCTGTTCAACATGATAGGACAAAACATGTTGAGATTGATCAACACTTCATCAAGGAGAAGATTGAAGAAGGTCTGATTTGCACTCCGTTTGTGACAACAGAGAATCAACTGGCTTATGTTTTCACTAAAGGATTAACGGTCAAATCTTTCCATCCGATTGTTTCCAAATTGGGCATGCGAGACATCTATGCACCAACATGAGGGGGAGTGTTGAAGGATGACCGGTCAACTTGTGACCCGGACCCGGATGCACTAGAGTATCCAGGTTCATGTTGCACATGTGATTATGCTAGGATTTTATTTCCATTATTATAATGATCTCTAATTATAAATAAAGTGGTGTGGCCTATGTCTTCTTGACAAGCCAAAGTCATTCTTTTCTTCTCTCTTCTCAACTTATACCAAATATGATAGGAGTTTCAGGTAGTTTACATCATCATGATCACAAAACTTTCCTTTTTCTTTTCAAAAATGATTTTACTTCCCTTCGCTTCCCCTTACTTGCAACCAATCAAAGCCAGTATGGAAAATATAAGTGAAACATTCACACTAAGAATTGAATGGGAACAACAATAGAAAAACTATAATCACCAACAAAGAGTTGAACTGCAAACAAACCATTGTAACTGCCAAATAGATCAAGGTTCACCTGAAGAAGGAAATTCTCTTGGAGAGCACAGTTAAAATCTTGAACAAGGACCTGTAGACCAGGGGAAAAAAGCAGATGAGGATCTTACTATTAGCACCATATCACCAAGAAATACATCAAAATGAAAATCTTTTCCCTCCTAAGGGAACATATCAAAAGATTTATCATTTCACCATTTTAATTGCAGCTTTACCTAGTCTTCCTTGAAGTATAATATTATGACATTCAAAATCAGGAATAAGAAAATAATATCAACAGAAAATACATGAACCTCGTGCTGGCAATACCCAACACAAACACAACCCCTTAAATCTGAGTTTGAGACGTGGTTTTCGGTTCAGGTTCACTTCTGGTCGATACCTAAATTGACACAGAGCAAAGAAAAGAAAAATAAAAAGGAATTGATTTTATGTTGAAACGGCCATGTGTGACCATCTTATCAGGATTTTTCATGTTTTTATCATATTTTATAGAATTTCAAAACACTTCCTTTCAAACCTGAGGATGATCCATTCATTAAACTGTTGTATCATGTCGCATTTAGATTAACACACTTTTTCATGTTATATTCGGGTTGGACCATTTTACATGTTTTAAATTCTCATCAAAGTTGAGTCATTTCTTGTGTTATACTTAGGTCTTCACAAATGACACAACAGAATCCATTGCCACCCCTACATGATCAACAAAAATGTATGTGTCATCTGTTCTGAAGAAGGAGCTACATACCGCCATGCGTGGTGATTCTAAACAAACCTTAGTTAGCCTGTGAACCTTAAGATCTTAGCACTAACTGGTTAATAAGAAGTTTTTTATGTAATTTCTGAACTAGTTTAAACCATTGGAAATTATGTTAAGGATTCAGCACTGACTGAATCGAGTAAATTTTCTACGTGAACTAAAACCTGGACTCAAATTACAGTCTGGAATCAGACCACCCTTTCATCGTTCAGATTCAGTTCCCAGTCAACAATAGATTTTCACCTTAACAATATCTAGATTTTTTGCATTGGCCTCAACTTCTTCAAGAATTATTAGACCACTTTTGCCAGATATTGTCATCAAACTTTCAAATTGGAGCTCCCACACTCTACATAAGATTATAAATGGTCATTGGCATTGAAAACTTTTCAATTGCTTCATTCTGATAATGTAATCATTTTATCATGTAATAGTTTTATTTGCCCATAAATCCATTTTCAAGATATAACTAGTTATTTGCCTATAAATCCATTTTCAAGGTATAACTAGTCTTCCAACTTGGGTTGAAACTTCCAGCAGTTACCATGTATTCCTCAATTGCTCAAAATTGTTATAAAATTTAAATTCGGTTCATCTGGCATTAATCTTGAATCTCTCGATCAAGTGATGTTTTATGTCTTATGTCATACACATCAAATTACTCAAACCTCAGCTGCTAATTAAACTAAATACCTTAACTAATTGTTAAAAGTATTGATATACAATGTTTTATAGGCTCACAAACCATGTGATAAAATGCAAAGGAAATAACATAAAAACAAGTGAAGCATCAAAACCCACCCTCAACTCAAAACTCAAGCCATATTCTAATGATAAACAAGACATCTTCCCTTCATGTAATCCTATTCTTTATATGCTTCTAAGAACACAAGAAGGAAGTGTAGTAGCCACAGAGGACCGAGGAACGAGGTACAACTTTAGAAACTCTGTGAGTTTAACATCAAGGGACAAAACCTCTCCATTAAAAAGGAACTGTTGAATGAAAGGAGTTTGACTTTCCAACAAATAAAAATACAAATGTAAAACAGGAACTATCAAATCAAACTAGTTCCCTTAATCTTATCTTCCAAAATTTGTTATTCAACTAAAGTACAGTGTCTTGGTGTAGGAATGAAAGAAAAATATACCCTCTTTTTTTCACAAAAGGGCATCTATGAAGTAGACAGAAGGGAAGAAACTATTTGAAGTAAAGTTATCAGATTAGGAGATAATGCAGGACGAGATCTACACAAAAAAGCAACTTTCAGAAGCGTGCCCTAACAAAGGGACACCAGAAGAGTGGCAAAAGTTGGAATTATGACCAACTTCAAATTTTAAAAACTTTTTCTTTTTGTCCGCAATTTAAAAGATCATTTAGCAATTCAACATTTAAAAACAGCAACCCGAGAAACACATCAAGGGATAGCTATACATGCCACAACTTTACTTCATTTAAAGGAGTGAGGTTTCTGCTCAACCATTTCCAAACAACCAGATAAAGTTTTCTTCCACTACTATAATAATTACAAATGAGAGAAAACAGGAAGAAACCGTCACAATTATGAGTTAAAAGATGATCAAACATTCCGAAAAGCTCGAAGCCTAATGACACTTACTTCTTCGGGTGGAAGATGAAACAGTTGCCGATACTCTTCACTTCTTACCGCTGACTGCATCGAAACATACTACCAAAAAAAAAAAATTACACACCGATCAAGACTATATCCAAAAAAATATCCACTGTTACCCAAAAAGGAAAATAAACGAATTTTTTGGTAAAAGAAAACAAGAAAAACCGCAGTTCTTATCACAATTAACAAATTCAACCCCGAAAAAGATAAACTGGACAGACTTCCTAATTGAGATCAATAAAAAAAATACCTGATTATCCACGTTTTTGCGGTTGCTTACGAACGAATCAGATTGATCGTTACAATGAGGTTGATCACCATTTCCCGAAACACCGACATCGGAACCGGATTCCGAACGCAGTTTCAAAGCCGAAGGAGAAGTGACGGAATCCATAGAGTTAGGAAGTTCAATCCTCTCCTCGTTAGGAGAGGCGACGGGCATTGCAGTGATATTTATGCCCAGAAAACGGGGAAGAAAAATAAGTTGAAGAGATGAACACACAGAGACGGTCTTTTGGCATTTTTTTCCGTCAGAGGAGCGTGCATGAAGTTGATGAGAAATGTCGGTTCGGTTCTAACTTCTTCTAAAATTCTGGAAAGTGAGAAGGGAACGATGATTCATTCCCTTCGTAATGTTGAACGCTTTTCAGTTATTTGAACGATTTTTCAAATGGCGACGTATATCTCCCATTGTAACTTATGGCCTCTGTTTTTTTTTTTTTTTTTTGGGGGGGGGGGGGTAACAATAACTTATGCCTTTTTTTGTTACCAAAAAACACTTATGGCTTTTTTTATAAAGGGTTTTTAACAACGGGTGCGTCTGTTTGTAACCCAGAACTTTGTAACCATACATTGTTAGCCTTTAGAAAGTGACCTGTTAATTACTTGTAGGGTCTAAAAATGTAAATTCACAATCACTCTCATCAATCCCCAAACCCGGTTTCAGATTTTCTCTCCATCTCCATTTCCGGCGACGCAAATCCAAGGAAGAGAGCAGTATGTAATTTACTGGAATACGCCGGAAATGGGCTCCGCCTCTATACTTCTTCATTCAAAGATTGCATTTTTTTTTTTTCTCAGAAACTCTCTCTAAAGGGGCGTGAATTTTGGATGAGCAGAGGGTAGAGGTTGGGGTTTTCTAAAAAAAGGATTGCTGCTGCAACTTCCGACAATACTCATTTGCACACTAAGAGAGAGAGAGAGAGATGCTCCTATCTAATTTTTAACCAATCCTCATGCTCATGGGCACTACGGCAACCATCAAAAACAACATCCAATACCAAAAGTCATCCACAGATAGAGAAAATAAAGAAGAGTCTTAAGGGCTGAAGTTATGGTTGGCAAATGCTCTGTTTTTGGTCTCCACATGCTCTGTTTTCGATACTCTATCAGACCTTAAGTGATAACTGAAACCTGCTACTTGCAACCATACTCCAAACTCAAAAGCCTTAAGAGTGCTCTCAGCCATAGCTTCTAATCAGAGACATGTCACAATAAGTGCAAAGTCTAATCAGTGTCCTACTTTGTTTCGTCAGCGATCCTTCTCCTGTTGTTGCGAATTTTCAGTCAGAGATCCATTACTTGTTGAACTGCCGGTGGGGGCGAAGGTGGAAGAGAGCAATTCTGAAACAAGGAAATGAAGAGAGAGCATGACTATGAAATTACAAAAAGCACCTTATGTAAAAGCGGATATAAGAGATATGATTAAGGGTAAGAAAGAGAGGTTACAAAAGTGTATAGTAACCGAGTTGATTACAAACAGTTTTACCCTTTTAACAAATGCCTTATTGAAAATGCCTATTTGTCCAAATTCTCCCTTATAATTTTTCTAATGGCAAATGTCTCTTAATTCACATTGTAGCATTTTGGTCCAGTCCGTTAATTTGGGATGTTAAAAGTTAGTTTCAGGAATCTAATGGCCAAAATGTTTCGTTGATTAAAACCCACCAAAATTAAAGAATAAAATGATTAAATTACCCTCATCTTCCCCAAATGGTTTAGGGTGTAAAACTGAATTTTTTCTTCAAATGGTTTAAAGTTTGAATCCATCTGGAAAACAACATGGAGAGGAGAGAAAGAAGCAATCTGTGTCCGTGAGTGAACGATGCCAATTGCCAAAACACCAAGTGGTGGGTCGGTGACCTGGTGGGGTTGGGGGGAAGGGGAGAAGACTCAGAGGAGAAGAGGTCTTCACTCTTCAGGCCGACCGAGCGGATTGACAGTGACCCATTTGATGGGCTGATGTTATCTCTTTTGGGTATTGCGGGATTGAAGCAAAGGGATGGTGGGTGGGTCTCTCTCTCCCTCTAGATTATAGTAGTATCTACTGCAACTGTACTTTCTGTATATCTCTGTCTCTTTGTCATTTTTAAGGTTAATTTTAATTGAAAATCAAGATCTCAGCCCTCCTTAGAGAATGTTCCTGAGGTCAAGCACTTGAAATTTGATGGCATAGAGAAGGAATTGGAGTGCGCAATTAACAATTCTAGTTTCGTGAGATTCCCCAAAATGTTTGGAAGTGGACCTGAAAATTGGTTTCCGGAAATTGTATTTTTTAGTGATCAGCAATTAACCACTTTGGATTTTAAGAGGTTCGTGGCTGACGAGGATTGTTAGATGTTTATAAAACAAAATCAGAATTGATATCTGAAAATGCCCATTTGTTTCCTTGCTTACGTCGAAGGAATCAAGCCATGCCCTCCACTGTGTAATAAAACCACATCACAATCTTTCATCTTCACCTCCCCAAAAATTTCAGTTTCAAACACTAAACTATTTGGGGAAGATGAGGGCAATTTGGTTATTTTATTCTTTAATTTTGATGGCTTTTAATCAGAGGGGCATTTTGGTGATTAAATTCCCTGACGTGTAACATCCCAAATTAACAGACTGGATCAAAATGCTACAATGTTTTTAAATTAGAGGACATTTGCAATTAGAAAAATTGTAGAGGAGCATTTGGACAAATGGGCATTTTTAGGGGGGCATTTGTTAAAAACCCTTTTATAAAACAAAAGGGAAAATTTCCCGTCTCTCCCCTGAGGTTTGCCTTAATTATACTTTCACCTTGAGGTTTGAAAATTTTCACGTACCTCCCATGAGGTTTGCCTTAATTAACAAAAAAACTCAATCCGTTAACGAGTGAAAATTGTGTTTTAATTGATCAAAATACCCTCATCTTCCCCAAATCGTTTAGGGTTTGGAAAAAGGGAAGATGAGATGGGCTTCAACCCCTCACCTATTAGGTTTGCCTTAATTAACAAAAAAACTCAATCCCTTAACGGGTGAAAATTGTGTTTTAATTGATCAAAATACCCTCATCTTCCCCAAATCGTTTAGGGTTTGGAAAAAGGGAAGATGAGATGGGCTTCAACCCCTCACCTATTATTCGATCTCGAGAGTCAGATCTCTCATACAATGGGTCATCAACAGCCCAACCAGGTGTTTAATGTGATCACAAACACCATGGCTGCGAGAAAAGTATCGAAGCCACCCCAACCGCACAGTAACAATGCCAATAACAGTCACCAAAGCAACCACGTCAAAATCTCGAAACAAAATCACCATCATCCACAACATCACCTTCAACGTGTCTCTCTGGCTGAGAGTAGCATTAAAGGGAGAGAATTTGAAGACCTAGCCACCAAGGCCAATATGAAGGTCATGGTAGCGAAAGCCCTTTGGCATCTAGCCAAGGGAAATTCTACCATTTGTCGGAGCATCACCGAGTCCAGAGTGCTCCTCTGCTTTGTGGTCCTCTTGGAGAAGAGCCCAGACGAGGTCCAATACAATTCAGCTATAGCATTGATGGAGATCGCCGTTGTAGCAGAGCAAGACGTTGACCTTAGATGGTCTGCATTCAAGCCCAATTCCCCTGCCGCCAAGGCCGTGTTCGACCAGTTATTGACCATTGTAGAGAAGGCCGATTTGGACCTCCTCGTACCTTGCGTCAAGGCCATGGGCAACTTGGCAAAGACTTTCCGAGCCACAGAGACGAGGATAATCAGACCACTGGTGCTATTGCTTGATGATAGAGAAGGGAAGGTTTCTAGGGAGCCTGCCAGGACCTGCTTGACATCGAGATCAAATAAAGGTAAGGGGTTGAAACCCAACTCTTCTCTTTTTTCAAACCCTAAACGATTTGGGGAAGATGAGGGCATTTTGGTCAATTAAAACACAATTTTAATGTTTTCAATCACTAGTTAATGGACTGGTTTTTTTTTTTTTTTTTTTTTTTTGTTAATTAAGGCAAACCTCAGGGGAAGTACATGAAATTTTCCAAATTTCACGTGTGAAAGTGTAACTAAGGCAAACCTCAGGGGAGGTATGTGAAATTTTTCCCAAAAAAATTATGGCTTCACATTTGTTCCAAAGAAAAAAAAACTTATGGCTTCACATGTGCATGAAATAAGCTCGTGCCATTTCCTCTGACGGTCCCCGTCCCACTCAAAATCCAACGCAGGGCCCCACTCTTAACTCTATGGCTCAGGCTTTAGGGTTCCTAGGGCGGATTCCAAACTATGCAAATCAGTGAATTCTGTATAGTATTTTTTTTAAAGAAAGAGAACGCTTGGTTACGTGTGACGGGTGGCTCTGCGTCTAGAAACATGGATTTTTATCCTCTCAAATGCGTGCACTGCCCAATGCACCACAGTTGAGAATCCAACCGTAAAAACATGGACAGTGGCGTCTTTTAACATGGGTAGTGTTGGGTGGACAATTGGATTCTCAAATGTGGTGCAATGGGCAGTGCACCGTACTTGAGAGGATAAAAATCCCTAGAAACATGGGCACACAAAATTACCGCCGTGTTTTCAGGGATTTGCGCATTCAATGGGGGTGCGGTGGTCATTTCACGTGGCCATGTGTCTAGGCGCAGGAGCCGCACACCACACGCAACCAGATAGCATTCTTTTCCCCTATTTTTATTAGGATTAGGTTATACCTTTTTGTGTATCTATTTATATGGAATATTTCGGTACAAAAACAATGTTGTATGGTAAAATTAGAAGAAAAAAATGTATTTTTGTCACTAAAAAAGAACAGAAACACGTATGAAATATAAATTAACAAATATTTTTGTTATGTGGTAGTGGTGGCAGTTGTGGCAATGGTGGAGGTAGTTGTGGTGGTAGTGGTTGCAGTAGTTGTGGTGGTAGTGGTTGCAGTAGTGGTGGTGGTGGTGGCGGTAAAGAGAGTTGAGCTCGAGACTCGGGTTTATTGGGTTGGTTTTTGTTACAAATTTTTTTTTTATTATGAACAACGACAAATTTGTTTCTTCTATGACCAATAAATGTGTTTTTTTTATTTCACCCGGTTCATTCCAAAAAAACACAAAAATAGATCAAACGTCATGTACATGTTTTGTTCCAAACTTATTCAAAAAAACACTAAAATTGTTTCTTTTGAACGTTGCCATGCACGGTTGGGCACACTGCCCACTTTTCGCAAGTTGGCGGCATGTACCAATGGGGAGGTAGGGGTGTACTAGGCAAGGTGGTCATTTCACAAGGGGTGAGGAGAGAGACAGATACATGGCTGGGCAGCTCAGCGGCACGCCTAGCCTTTTCCCTTTATTTATATGGACCGAGTATTCCTTTACCCATTCTTTCATCATAACTATCAATGCAACCAAATTGCATTTAGGAGCACTAATTTTGATTTCATAGATGGGATTGGGAGCACAATTTTAAAAGACTAATACAATATCGATGAAACAACTATGAACCCTAAGATTTAGGTAAAAATGGACTTTTGATCCCACATCGGATCACTACCGAAGATACATATAGATATTAGCAGCGACCAATACGGTGCCAAAACTGTATACTAAAAACTGTTAGGAGTGCATTAATGAAGTGCCATATACCCGGGCCCATGGCACAATATTGTCCACTTTGGCAAGTGGGTCTCATGGATTTAAAACGCATCATACCAAATAAGGGAGGCCATAGCATATATGCGCATTCCATGGCACATCCCCAGGCGATGTGGAATCTTCTGTGGTTTTACATTCACGCTTCCATTGCGACTATACTCCTGACAACCAAATCCATCACTGACTCTGATACCAATGACGTGCTACAAACTCGGATCCATTGGTGGCACAATATTATCCATTTTGACAAGTGAGTCTCACGACTTTAAAAGACATCATACCAAGTAAGGAAGGTCGCTTCCACATATTGACAGTTTAACCCATCCCTGACTTTGATACCAATGAAGTGCCATATACCCGACCCCACCAATGGCACGATATTGTCCGCTTTGGCAGGTGGGCCTCATGGCTTTAAAATGCGTCATACAAAGTAAGGGGGGTCATAGCATATATACGCATTCCATAGCACATCCCTAGGCGATGTGGGATTTTCCTTGATTCCATAATTGATGATTTAAGATTGCAATCATGGAGTCATACTCATATCACCTGTAGAGAAGGAATTCTTTTTTCTTTACAATTGAAGGAAAATTAATTCCTATTTATAGTGCTAGTGCTTTTCTTCATCTAGGGTAACGAGAGAATATCTTCAACCATGGTGATCGACACTTTGATTGAAGCTCTAGAATAATGAATGTCATCATTAATTCTAACCCAATACCCTTTCGAAGTCCAATCAAATCCTATGGATTAAGAGATTCCCTCCTCGTCATGAATGAAAGAAAACCTGATAAAGTACTAAAATCGGGACAATTTTTGCCCCATATTTGGAAAGACGATAGGCACATTGGTTGTAAGTTGTGACTTCTTGGGTACACTGAATGGTCATCCCAAATAATTCACTAATTAGTTATTTACAATCCATAACAAGACCATGAATTCACCATGGGTGAGCCGTTGAATCATCACTCAGTAGCTGAACCATTGCGAAAGCCAAAACATCACCTTAAATGATAGATTTGACATAGCCAAAACTAATGCCAACTCGAGTGCTTCTTTTAAAGCCACCCACTAAAATTCTTTTGCAATCCAAATCAAAACATCTCCACAAGGAGAGATCCTAGTGCTTATAAGTTCAGAAACTATTGTAATATTACTTACTCTCATATCAGCATGACCAAATTTGTGGCCTATGATCTATTAAGGAAATTCAAGAGTCCTCACAGATATTGATGCTTTGGCCATTCCCAACCACAACTATAGGATATATTTACAAGTATATTAATTATAAGATGATTCTAAGGAAGCATTTGCCTCTTTATATGTAGTATATAGCATTTGATTATTATTTTTGTCTTACTAATTTTTTCTTTTCTATCCATTTCTTGCCAACCAACATACCTTAAAATCCATTTTTAGTAGTTTTCTTGTGATAAGCTAGTTATGGAATTATTTTTTTTCCGAGTGATGTGTAGAAAACTACTAATAGAGTCCATCATGAAGAAATTTGTTCCATATATATGCATGTAACCAAAGGATGTAGTTGTCATTTTTTCCAGTTGTTGGGGGGTAGGGAGCTTATCCAAGGCCTGTTTTTATTTTCCTTAAACAAGTATCCTTTGTGTGCAATATAAACAGGATAATGTTTGTCTCCAAATGAATTTGGCCTTTTATTAGAAGTGGGAGTTGTTGACACCCCAATTTGTTATCCTTTTGATTTGATTTCTACAAATCTGGTCATGCCCTCCAATGAAGCCCACATTTTGCCAGATCTGGATCCTCTGTGGCACGGCAAGGCGTTTGGCGCACATCGGACAGTCAAGAGCACCTGGGTACACAGTCCAACACACAGAGACGGATGGGCCAGGTTGCGTGCCTGGGTAATCCTGGCCGTCTGATGTGCGGCAGACTCCCTGCCGCACCACAGAGGAGCCCCATCCACATTGTGCCACAAGTAGGCCCCAACTTCCTCAATTCAAGTGTCAAGTCTAAGTCCAAGACTTTGCTTGGTATGTATTCTTAGAATATATTTATGGGTATTGAATGCATTCTATAACTTGATTTTTCTCTATTTTCTTGCTTCAGAATGTGTTCGAGATAAAGAATCTATTTCGAGAATGCATACAAACACATCCTTAAAATGTTTAGAATTGTATAATGAACTTTTTGAAATTAAGTTGTATTTGATATGCATTCTAGGTCGATTTTGCATTCTCAAATGATAAAAATAGTTGTTTTTAGGCGGAATTTCCTAGATCTACTAGATTAAAAAAAGATTTACAAAACTAGTAGCTGTAAATTATGTTTTACATTTATAAGTTACTTGATTTAAAAAGATTTACCAACCCCCCATGTGAGTAAAAGAAGTTAAATGAATAACCCAAAATACCCCCAACATCCTTCTCTCTCCTTCTTCTTCTTCTTCTCCGATGGAACCAACCATTCTCTCCTGCAACCACTCCCTTGATCCCCCTCCCCTGCAATCATGCCCCACCCTTCTCCTTGCAAACCCGCTCTGTACCACCACCTCCACCGCCAGCCACCCCTAAGATTTCATCTTCGTCTTCATTAGTGCAGTTGATTTTGTCTTCTCTGTTGCAGAAGACATCGCCGTGATTTCTAATGTGCCTCAGGGAAGAACAGTGACCAGGTATTAGCAACCCTTAAAATATCTCAAAAATCTCCTGTAGCTTCTGAAATTCGATCTCGAATCCTTACAATCCGTCCTTGTTTTCACCTGCTTTACAACAGCATACTCAGAATTATACAAGTGAAACAGCTTGGATTCTCTATTAAAGAGACTGAAGTAGACAAGTGACCAAACAGAGAAAAATGATTTCCAAAAAGGCAAAAAAGGGGTGTGGTAGAAGGGTTTTTTTCTGCCATCTTTTGACCCACTGTTAAATGGTAGTGGTAGAAAAACATAAACAAAAAGAGATCTCGGTATCTATCCAAACAGAGAGAGGAAGAAATCCCAACTTGCTGTGGTCTAAAATCCTTCCATCGAAAGGAGAAATGGGGAGGAGAAATTTTGACAAAGGCATCCAGAAATAATATAAATTGAAACTTTAAAACAAATTAGAAATAACAAGCAACAACCCAAACCGGAAAACGCAAAACAAGAAGAAATCCACCAAAAAGACCCAGATTCTTGAAATTACCGAAAGCAATAATTTCAGAGAAACCAAAAACATAAAAGACGAGCACGTATCAAATTGGACAACATTAGATGACCAAAAAAAATCAATTTCTCAAAGAAAAAAGTTACTCTTTTTTTTTCATCTCTGGAACATCATATGACTCTTCCTTCAAAACCCACATCATAAACACGAAAACAAGAGACGAAGAAAACAAATTAAAGCATGATAGCTTTTTCGTTTTCTTATCAAACACTAACTATGGAACTTGGAAGGTAAACACAGAAAGAAAGAGAGTAAAAAAGAAAAAGAAATTTACCTGGATTTGGTTTTAGATTCTTTTGTTGGAAGGGCATGTCAGAAATCACGATGATGTCTTCTGCAACGAGAGGACAAAATCAACTACACTAATGAAGACGAAGATGAAATCTTAGGGGTGACTGGCGGCGGAGGTGGTGGTAAAGGGCGGGTTTGCAAGGAGAAGGGTGGGGCGGGATTGCAGGGGAGGGGGATCAAGGGAGTGGTTGGTTCCATAGGAGAAGAAGAAGGAGGAGAGAGAGAAGGATGTTGGGGGCATTTTGGGTTATTCATTTAACTTCTTTAACTCACATGGGGGTTTGGTAAATCTTTTTAAATCAAGTAACTTATAAATGTAAAACATAATTTACAGCTACTGGTTTTATAAATCTTTTTTTAATCTAGTAGATCTAGGAAATTCCCCCTTGTTTTTATCGTCCGAAAATGCGAAATCGATCTAGAATGCGTTCCAAGAATGCATACCAAACACAGCCTTAAGACTGTGTTTGCTATGATTTCTTAGAATGTATTATCGACTTTGAATGAAGTCCTAAAATGCATACCACAAATGTTCTCTATGCATCATGGTAAAAAGAAAATTTTGTTGACAACAAAACCAATTTTATAACATTTTTTTTTTTAACAATTTTATAACATTTCAAATACTAAGAAAAAGGTACAATAAAATGTGGGCAATATTTAAAGATTCCTTTCATACATTCTACAGTTAAGATTGACTGTATCAGTCCTCCAAAATGAAATCTTAAAAAGGTGATACACCACTATAAAAGGGCTTATTCTGTTTTGTTTTTTTGTGGTTTAAACTTTAAAGAAGCAAATGGCTTATTCTCTCTTCTTTTTTTTTTTTATTGCTTATAAGAACATTTAGCTCCTTACGGAATGAATCTGATAAAGGTGATACACTATAAAAGGGCTTATTCTCTATTGTTCTTTAATAATGATTTGAAGAAGCATTTGGCTGATTGTGCTTTACTGGCAAAGCTGGACAACAAGTTCAGAAGCAAAAACTACAATAAAGTCTAAACGATTTCATTGTCGTCTCTGTAGAAGTTCAATCATCCCATCTACAATTTTTAGAAGCAAATGAATGGAAGAAAAAGTAAGACAATAAGGATTCATTTCCATATGTTTGTAGCCAACAACCAGAATAATACCCCCCAGCATTAGAAATTAAAGCAGCATTTGGTATACAAATACACCCAAAAACATCCGACCACCCAGTGATCGATATGTGGCAGGATCCTAATCGACAGCCAACGAGACGGATCGTGCGACACATGTAACCAAACTTGGCTTGGGGGGCAAGCAACCGCACAGAGCACGAACCAGAGAGTCGTTTCCCCTAACGGCACTTGGGAGGGAATCTCGTTTTCCACTAGGAGACGTCCCCCTCATTGAGGCAAGTAACCAACCCCACTATGGCACGTGTTAGAAGGTGGGAGACTGGGAAGCCACCAACCGCCTTGATAACCGCACTGGGTATAAAAGGTGAAGGGGACCCAGGTATGACATTCTGATTTTTACTGACTTACTGCTCTCTCTGTATCCCTTCTCTGACAAATCATTTGTGCGTCGAACTGACTTTGGCATCGGAGAGTCCCCCCTCGGAGTCCGCTCCAGGCCTCTTTTTTGTCCTTTCTCCCCTTACAGGTCGTACACGTCATCTCAGGGGACTTTCCGGCCGCAACAGGTCTACATTCTTGGAATGCATTCTACGTTGATTTTGCATTCTCAGATGATAAAAATAATTGTTTTTATCATTCAAGAATGCGAAATCTACCTTAGAATGCATACCAAACACAGTTTAAGGGTGTTATTCGGCTCAGTTTGACTTATTAGGGTCAGCTTCAATTCAGTTCAATATGAGAAGGATAGAAATCAAAACCCAACAGTTATTAAATAGTTCCAATATTCCAAATCAAAACCAATTAATTAAGTTTTAAATGATTCGATTTAATGGTTTTTATTGGTTTCAGTTTTGTTATTGATTCAAGAACAGTTTTGGGCCAAATTTTCTCAGGCCTAATTGAAAAAAAAAACCTATTTTTGAAGCCCAATAAAGAAGTCTGATGCTGCTGGGCTTGAACCAAAACATACAGGCTCAAATTGTAATTTTTAAAAATAAAATACTTTACTGGTTTAAATAAACAACAGGATTAACCAGTTTTTTTTTTTTTATTTACTATGTATAATTGGTTCAATAGCATACCAATTCTAATCTCTTTTTTTTTCTTCTAATTCTAATCAATTTTAATCGTTCAAAACCGACAGATTAAACGATTTCACTATTTAAAACTAAAATCGAACCGTTTTACAAACGGATTCACTTCTTAAAATCATAATCGAACCAATTAATAAGCAGTTTATCGGTTCTGGTTTAAACGGTTCTATTCAATTTTGATAAACAATTTCAGTTTGCAATTCACACCCTTAGTTAGAACCATACATTAGCCAAAGTGAATGAAGGTTTCACAAAATCTCATTCATTTTCCATAAATAGTACAACATATCAATACAAATTTCTACGGTGAACAATCCCCTTTAAATATCACTTTCATTTTAGGGTAAATTACACATCACCTCCTAGTTTTCAAGCGAAACTTAGATCACCCCTTGGTTTTTGAAAAAACTCAAATCACCCCCTCTACAGTAACAATGTTAGTCTGCTGTTAGTTATTGGTGTGAAAGGACTATTTCACCCTTGTACTAAAACATTGGAATTAAATTTATAATACTACCCTTCAAAATCTATGTTTGGATATCAGGGGTAGTTTAGGGATTTAAATTTATTTAACTGGCTGACATCATCACTTAACAACATAAAACTAACGGTACGGACTAATTTGTCATATTGGGTCTAAACCAGGGGTGATTTGAGTTTTTTCAAAAACCAAGAGGTGATCTGAGTTTGTTTGGAAACCAAGGGGTGACGTGTAATTTACCCTTCATTTTATTATCCCCTCCATTACTGGTGAGATTGAGTCTAACCTGCTTCATGGGCCATGACTGATACCAAGAAGCTGGAGGCATGGACCCTATTTTATTCACCTATGTATCTTGGCTTCTTTTTCTCCACAAATGCTGCAAATCTTCGAAGCAATCTTGTGTGTTCAAAAGCTTCTCATAACACTCTTTTTCCAATTTTGTAGTTGAAGGCCACTCAATCTCAATTGTCTCATCAATAGCACATTTTGCCATCCTAGGCTGTATTAGGTATGCATTCTAGGCCGATTTTGCATTCTCGGATTATAAAATAGTTGTTTTTATTGTCCAAGAATGTGATATCGACCTAGAATGCATTCCAAGAATGCATTTCAAACACAGCTCTAATTTTCGATAGACCATGTGAAATATGATAAGCTCAACTGGTTGTTATTAATCGGGGCAATTACTATCACTCCCTACACTTAGCATATATTTACTAAAAGTACCCTACCTTAAACTTCTTTTCTGAAACTACCCTGCCTTTAAACTTTTACATCTCCTTCTACCCTCATATTTTTAAATACCCAGATTACCCTTCCTTTTCACCTAGTAACCTGCTAATCTATTTAACCTACCATTCTTCTTCTATTTTTTACTATTTTTATCATTAAAATAGTAAAAAATGAAAGCACCCACCCGCTTCTTCTCTCTCCCGTTCTCCATTTGTTTTTTTTTTCTTTAATTTTTCTATTTAATTAGTTTTTTAAAGAGAGGCGATCTGTTCCATGGTTTTAGTGCACGGTATCGGAACGGGTATCGGTAATCTGCAAAATCGATACGATACTGATACGGTATCGGCCTAGATCGACTGTATCAAACAAAATTATTCTTCTCCTTTAAAATGAGTTTTCTGACCATTTTACCCCTTGTTCGTACCGTGCTATCAATACGGTATCGACACAGTATCGGTGACTAGCAAAACCAGTACGTATCGCCTAATACAGGCAATACGATACCGATACTTAGAACCATGATTTGTTCGAAGAAGAACGATGAGGATGAAATGTTGAATAAAAAAGTAATTAAATAAAAAAAATTGAAGAAAAAAAATGGAGTAAAAAATAGGAGAGAGAAGAAGCGGGTGGGTGTAAAGATTAGAAGATTACTAGGTGAAAAGAAAGGGCAATCTGGGTATTTAAAAACATGAAGGTAGAAGGAGATGTAAAAGTTTAAAAACAGGGTAATTTAGAAAAGAAGTTTAAAGTAGGATAGTTTTAGTCAATATAGGCTAAGTGTAGGATAGTGATACTAATTGCCCCTTATTAATCCTGTATGGCAAAAGATCTGGAATATCCCTACTGCTCCAAAATGATAAAACTCCCATTCTGAAGCTTCTCAAAGAGGCTTTCATTTGAATTCCCAATGCCCATTCTGTGTTTATGAACCAAATTCATGTGTTTCTTTCTTGTTCATTTTCCATCTCCCAATAGAATTCTGTGGAATTGGGATTCATTTGTACCTCTTCTTCTATCTATTATCGCTTCAATGTCAAATATTAGCTGCATTTCCCCCTCCCTCTCTGATTATGTTAAGCTTGGATGGTTCGTTTATTGGCTGTCCAGGTGTACCAGGGATTATTGGAGATCGCCTGGTTGTCGCAGTATAAAGGTATGGTCTGGGTCCGGATAATGCCCAAGTCCTTTAGAAGAGTAGTCAACCAAATAAGCTCGCAAGTGGTGACAGCCAGGGAACGATATTCAGCTTCAGCGGAGGAGCGGGAAACTGTCTGTTGTTTCTTGGACTTCCAGGAGATCGGGCTGGAGCCAAGAAAGATGCAATAGCCACTGGTGGAGTGTCTAGTCTCAGGGCAACTAGCCCAGTCGGAATCACAATAAGCGCGTAATGTGAGAGCGCTAGAAGAGGAGAGTAAGATGCCTTGTCCGGCCGTGCTGTGCAAGTACCGAAGAAGCCTAGTCGCAGAGTCCATGTGGGGTTGGCGGGGCTGATGCATGAATTGGCTCAATAGAGTAACACTGTGAACTATGTCGGGCCGTGTGATAGTGAGATAAATCAGCCGACCAATCAGGCGACGGTATGGACTTGCATCAGCGAGTAACTCACCCTCGGATGTAGATAATTTGAGGTGTTGTTCCATAGGGAAAGCTGTGCGTCAGGCCTCTGTAAAATTCATATCCGAAAGGATGTCCAAGGTGTATTGTTGCTGATTTAGAAATATGCCATGGCGAGACCGGGCCACCTCAAGGCCTAGAAAGTACTTGACTGGGCCAAGGTCCTTGAGGCAAAATTGCTGATGCAAGGTTACTTTGAAGGCAGCAATGGCACTGGTGTTTGGGCCGGTGATAAGGAAGTCATCAACGTACACCAGAATATAGATAGCAGATGCATCTCGACCTTGAAAAAATAATGAGTAATCAGCCTTGGATTGGGTGAAACCTAGGCGGATAAGTGCCGTGGAGAGCTTTGCGAACCACTGCCGGGAAGCCTGTTTGAGGCCATATAAAGAACGATTGAGCCAACAAACAGTGTTCTCCCCCTGTCCCTGGTAACTCGGTGGTAGTTTCATATAAACTTCTTCATCTAAGTCGCCATGTAAGAAGGCGTTTTGTACATCGAGATGTGAGAGGGGCCATTGGTAAACAGCTGCAATAGCCATTAATGTGCGAACAGTGACGAGTTTTGCAACTGGGGCGAATGTTTCATGGTAATCGATGCCCTCAGTCTGTGTGTAACCCTTAGCGACCAAGCGGGCTTTGTAACGCTCGATGGTACCATCCACCTTCCTCTTGATCTTGTACACCCATTTGCAACCAATGGGTTTTGTATGGGAGGATAGAGGTACCAAAGTCCATGTGTTATTAAGCTCAAGAGCCTTGATCTCAGCCTGCATTGCCTCCTTCCAATCTGGGGATAGAGAAGCCTTTGAAAAACTAGTTGGCTCCTTGATGGCAGAGAGTGACCTGATAAACTGGAAATGAGAGGGTGAGAGCATATGATAAGAAATGAGAGAAACGGTGGGAGAGAGAGTACCTACAGCGGAAGGAAACGAAGGGTGGGTAGCGACTAAACACTGGTAGTCCTTGAGACGCAATGGCTGTTGTAGGGTTCTTAGGGAGCGTCTGAGAGGGATTATTGGGGGTGGAGGGGGCGCGGGTGGCGGATTTACTGGAGGTAGAGTGGGTTCGGGTGGTGGGGGGACAGGTGGAGGTGGGTCTGGATTGGGTTGGGGAACTGGTGCAACAGGTGCAGGTGGAGGGTTGGGAACCGGCGGTGTGGGTGATGGCGTGGGTATTGGGTAATCAATGGTGGAATCCATCACTGGTAAGGGAAGGCTGTGGGGGTCGGAATGGGTAGAGTTAGTATGAAATGGGAAAATGGCTTCATGGAATGTGACTGAAAAAGAGAGAAATCAGATGCCATATGGTGGATGGCCCCCGAATCGATAATCCAAATATTAGAATGGGCAATATTACCTGCGGCATTGGCCAAGGGAGTCATATTACCAAATTGAATAAGTGCAAGGATTTGATTATACTGATCCGTGGTGAAGGTAGGAGCAGGTATAGTAGGAACATCGACCATGGAGGCCTGCAGAGAGCGAACTGGGTTGGATGTAGTAGGCGCGGCAGCCTTAGCGGAGTTCTTCGGTGGGTACCCATGTTTCTTGAAGCAACGGGACTCAGAGTGACCATCAAGACCACAAAAATCACAGTGGTAATGAGGTTTAGGGCGGCCAGATTTATTGTTGGGACGGCCCTGTGCAGCAAGGGCCGATTGAGTAAGAGATGGTTCAGGTGCCGCCAGTATGGAGCGTTGGCGTTTTTCTTGGAGCAATAGAGAATATGCACGGTTGATGGAAGGCAGCGGGTCCATCAAAAGTAGCTGGCTGCGGATCGAAGTGTATGAATCATTAAGACCCATCAAAAATTCAAGAAGGCGATCGCGCTGAAGTAGTTCAGAATGGTGTTGAAGAACACCGCAGGTGCATGCTGGATAAGAGTCATAGGACGCAAGCTCGTCCCAAAAACCTTTGAGAAGTGTGTAGTAAGTGGCCAAGGAGGACGTGCCTTGGTGATGGTTGGGAATGGCACGACGGATCTCAAAGATGCGTGGGGCATTCTTTTGAGAGAAGCGATCGTGAAGGTCGACCCAAACCTCATGGGCAGAAGAGGCATAAAGGACACTGTGTGCAATGTCGGTGTCCAGAGAATTTGCGATCCATGAAAGGACCATGCTGTTGCAACGCTTCCAGAAAAGAAACTTAGGGGAGGTTGCATCAGGTTGAGGAATAGAACCATCAATAAAACCCAGCTTATGTTTGGCCTCAAGAGCCATGCGCATGGCGCGACTCCAGGTGGGGTAATTGTCGCCCTTCAGAGGTTGGGTAACCAGCACAGCACCGGGGTTGTCAGAGTGGTGGATAAAGAATGGGGAGGACCCATCCAAATCAGTGGTTTGCAAGGAGGCAGCCTGAGCAGCGGCCTGGGCAGCAGCAGCCTCGGTGGGATCCATGGAGATGAAATGAGGAAGAAGAAGATGATGTAGGAGATGAGTGGTGAGAGGATCGGATTAGTCTGATACCATGTTAAATTTGGAATCAGATTGTGTGAATTACTTACCTGTTTCATTGATATGACTTTACATTTATTCAAGATAGAATGAATCTATACAAGGTAAGAAAATCAAATCAAAAGAATATGGAAAGAATGAATGAAAGAATAAAATCAGGGAGTCTATCAATCTAATAGCTGTAGAATTCTATCAATCCAAAAGCTGTATTATCACAAATGGAACATGTGATTTGCGGGATCTTCTAGTATCTCCAATAGGGATCGAGGGTGTTCTCTGAGATGGAACTGTCAATATATATATATATGGCTTTGCTGGTTTTGTGGGCATCTCTTTTGCATGAGTCGCTGAAGCTCTGTCTGCACTCCAACCCTCCTTCTTGCAGCTGTTCTAGTATTTCATAGTATCATCTTAGAAAGTGACAATGATTATCAATTTTTCGAACCAGAAGTCTGAAGCACAACCTTGGTGGATAGGTCATGTCATTGAAGATTATCTTGCCCTTGTTCTCTAATGAAGTTTTTCAGCATATAGGCAAGGAAATTTTAAGCACTGTGTTCACCGAGTACACACATGGTGCAATCAGGATTTGGGGAATCGGTCGGTATTACGCACTTTTGTCATCAATAGTTAAGCTTTGGCTATTCCGTTTTGGTTCTAGCATTTCAGTTATATTTTGGTTAACATTCAACATGTAAGAAGGTTGATGAATAATTTTTGTTTCTTTTGGTTATTGTTTGTTTTTCTTAACGAATTTTGGCTCAATAATGGTGGATTCATGGCAATGAAGCATACCCTTTTCTTTTGCATAATCATATTAAAGAGAAAATTTTGATATTTAGGGAATATAAGCAATCCGATTGTTCAGCATGAGCTATACTATTGTTTTTGCTGTGTGTTGTAGATGGCATTTTGACCATTGTTTCTAAAAAGCCCAGGATTGTTTGACAATCAGCTTAGTGTGCTAATGAAGGCTAAGATGGCCAAAGCACATGAATATGAAAACATTGTAGATGAATTCGAGGATTGGGAACAGAAGTAGAATTACTACTGAAACAGAGTAGGATCTTCTGATGGATCAGAAACTGAGAAGGATCTCCAAACAATAGAGAATAGTTTAGAGTATAATAGGTCAAAATGGAAATAACCGAAAAGTTCAGATTGAACAGAGAGAATGGGAGCTTGAGTTAACTGAACAGGGGTTGATCTGATGGATCAGAAACTGAGGTCAAGTGGTTTAAGATAGTATGATTTTCTGCTAGTAAAAGATCTCAGGAATCTGAGATAAAAACAGTGGTGCAGCAGAACAGTCCTACTAGTACTAAGAGAAGAGGGCAGAGTTGAGAGATCTTAGAATTTAGTTAATTAAATTCAAATTCCCAACAGGGAACCATGGGAATATTATTGCAGAAGAATAACCACAAAGTTTCAGATCAAAAGTGACTTGAATAAAGAGAAGTACAGTGACCTAATATAGCAGAAAATTAACTGGAAAACAGAGGAACCACAGGTGGCAGTAGATTGAAGGACTGACCTGAGAATTGATAGAAATAAGTAGAAAGGATAAATACAGGAATCCACCTGTGATCAGTCCTTGGAATCCATCAAGCCACCTGAGAATCCACTCAGCCAAACAGATGGAAAAATGGGTTTTAGTAGCATTCAAAATCGTAAATATGGCATGTGGCCTTAATCTATTGGTAGACTCAACTAGGACCCAATTCCATATCATATTCTCATGGGTATACTTCCTAATACCAGACTGAAAACAAAGCTGAAACTCACCTGCTGCCAGCTAAAAGTATTCCTACTCCAGGTATGACTCCTTAGAACTTAACATAAACTGAAAAGGAAAACTACAAGTTAATTCCCATGGATTCTTGGATATTAAATCAAATAAAATTCAAATTAACAAAATAACTCCTAAAACTATCCCACAACCAAAATTACCAAGGCAATGCCACATGCAAGCTAAGCTAATATCTCCTTTTGCTCTTAGCAGGTATGTCACTAATACATTTTGATTCTCTGATTCATTGTTACCCTCCCTTCTGTTCTTAACGACCTAGCTAATTATTTTTAGGTTCTCAGCAGTATGAAGTCAGCATTTTGTGTGTGTTAACAATGGGAATCATCCAAGTAATTCATCCTTGAATAATTACCAATGTTTTTAGTCTGGTTTTCCTAGCTCTGCAATATCTTTTAAAGGGCGATGTTCTCTGTGGCACAGCGCAGGCTGCGCCCAGGCACATGGGGGTGGGTGCAATGACCACCCTGCCCCCCTGCACAGGCTGACCATGTGCTTGGGCGCAGCCTGCGCTGCGGCACAGAGAACATTCTCCCATTTTTTAATGTGTAATTTTCAAATTATTATTTGTAGGAATTGAATCGGATGATTGATCTATTTGATTCTCATTTTTGAATTTGTGATTAAGAGGGACTACATTGTGGGCTTTAGAGAAGCCCTTTTGGCCTTGGGCCCATCCAACATGATAGGATGACCACCACCAACAAAAAGACAGAAAACCAAGGATTTGCCACATGATTGGTTATCAAGGCTGACCTGGATCTAGACTGGATCATAATTTAAAAGGTAGGGCCTAGGCTACTTTGAGAGAGTAATATATCACATATAAGAATGGATTTTGGGCCTTTGGTTTGTGCTTTTACAAATCACCACAAGCTGATTCTTATCAGTTTTACGCCAACCAAAAATAATAAATTAACATCATTAGCATTATTAACCTTTATATTACTCACATGCCACTTCTCGGGTAATTAACATTGCATTAAGGCCCTAATTTAGTAAATTTATTTAAGGATTGAACCTACACAATTATTAGTGAACGTTTAAGTTCACAGTTTCCAAATGGTCATCCAGGTGCACGAAAATCTCTCTCTCTCTCTCTCTCTCTCTCTCTCTCTCTCTCATAGAGATGTAAACGAATAGTCAAAAATCCGTATTTGATTCGGGTTCGTATTCGTTAATGAGGATTCGTATTCGAAAATTCACTATTCGGAAACTATCCGAATTCGTCCGAAGCTAATCAAATACAAATATGGTAATCCATGTTTCCGACCGATTATTATCCGATTCGTTTAGCTATCCGATGGTATTAAAATATCCGAAATAAAATATTCGTATCCGTCTATCCGATTAAGTTGCCTTCTTGAATTTTGTATTTTATTTATATTTATAACTTAGTAGCTAGTAAGTTAGAAAATATGATTGTTTTATATATATTACTATTTGACTAAGATAGATGTTATCATGTATCTATTAGAAAAACATATAAAAACAAAACAAAAAGTAAAAATACATAAAAAATGTAAATAAGACCAAAAAAATGAATTAGGAAAGCCAAAAGTTTAGATGGAAAGCCAAAAGTCTCGATGGAAACTTGAAAAGCCAAAAACCTCTTTGAAAACTGAAATCTCGGATTCTCGGTCTCTCAACTCTCAACTCTCAACTCTCAACTCTCAAGACTCTCAAGTATAACCCTAAAGCTCAACGTTCTCTTTGCCTTCCATTCATTGTGACTAAAAATCTACAATCCCTCTCTCTCTGGTTTCATATACATATTGTTTCATGCCTTATTGCGCACATCTTCGTTGTTACAAGAGACATCGTTCTGCATGCGCAATCACCAGTAGCAACTGTCAAAGGTAAGTCTCTCTCTCTCTCTCTCTCTCTCTCTCTCTCTCTCTCTCTCTCTCTCTCTCTTGTTTCATATGCATCGTTTTCTTCTTTATAGCATTACCCCTGATGCCATTTCTACCATTCTAATTTCTAGCGAATCCATCTCTTGGATCGTCCTCTAAAGTCCCAGAACTCATTGTTCAGGTTGTCGATCTCAAGTCTGTCGGCAACAGATTTATGTGAGTTTCTATCTTTCAGATTTTTTTATTTTTTATTTTTTAAACTGTATGAATCTGGTTGTTGTATGTTGGATTTGTTATTAGTCTTGTCTACAGTATCACCTATTGCTTTATATTTGTTGGATTGTTCCATATTCGGATACTGCAGGTTTGGTTGGGTTTTAGATCAAGCTTTTCTGTTTTATTATATTCCTTGCATTTTATGTATTATGTGATACATGATTTCAAATCGATTTGAAAAACGGAGTGTAATGAAGTCATTTCTAAGAAGAAATAAAGCTCAATAAATAGAAAACAGTAAATGGACAATCGGATGGTAATCAGATAGAAACATTCGGATATTTGGTATCCGTTGCTAAACGAATCGAACCGGATAATATCCGGAATCCATTTAACAAGTCGAATTCGAATTTGATATTGTGTTATTATATTCGACGGATATTCGGATCGAATTCGGATAGCGGAATTGTAAACGAATTCGAATTCGGATAGTACCCAATCCGATTCAAATTCGATCCGTTTACATCTCTACTCCCACATAACAAAGGTCCATACATGCACGTTTACTAGTATATATAGGAAAAAGTAAGAGTGTCAATGTGGAACCGAAACCGACCATTAAAATTGAATTGAATCGAACCGTAGAAGAATTGGTTCGGTTTAGATTTTTAAAAAATGAAATCTTCTTTCGGGTTCAATTCGATTTCATTTTAAAGTTAACATAGTTTGATTTGAATCGAATCGAACTACAAAGCCTACTTTCGAACCGAATGGTAAGAACCTTGTGTACTTGGTATTGTATCATTGTGTGCTTATATGAAGTAAGGGAAATTGAACTAACCTGAGAAGTAAATCCATCCAAATCAAAGATTTGAGAGTAGCGTTCCGATATCATCCTCCTGTGGTAATCTGTGATGGCCAACCGATCTCTCAATGGCCGGGTAAAGGACCCATGTGGAAATATAGGAATTCAGCGTCCTAGAGCAACAATAGAAAGGAGTGTGGGCTGTTTAGAGAGAGGTTTTGGGCTTGGGAGGGATGCCATGGTCCTTCCATCATACGGATACGAGCAATTTTTATTTTTTTTTTGTGACTCAACAGTACCGTTAAGCGTGACCTCAGGGAACGGGTCGGGTCAAGTAAGGGTGTTAATCGGATGGTTCCGGTATTGGTCTTCGGATGGGTCTACACCAATACCAAATGTGCCAATGTTAGAATCACGTCATTTAGTTGATGGGATCAAATCTAGTTTCTGTGTCAATTATTGACAGGACATAATGGTAAGTGTTCCTAAACAGTTCTAAGCATTGTAGAAAAGGGAATAAAACTTCAATGGTTCCTAACAAGATGGTTCTATTATTGATATTGTTTTTATTTTATTTTGGGTAAATAGAAATCTATTGATGATAGGAGTGCGTAGTAGCTAAGGCTTCAGTTATACACAAATCATAAAGCCACTAAGTACTGAAATTAGGCCAAACCGTTGTGCGCACTAATGGCATGGCCTTCCTGAAAAGGGAATGAATTATACCATTTGCTCCCCTTAAAAGAAAAGAAAAATTACAATCTTTAAAGATGAAGGAAAGATATCTGAAGTCTTTGAGAAGTGGATCGATCTTGAGGGTACAAGGACGACACTGAATTGTAATCCAGTGCATTAAAGTTGCACGGTCCGATTCCGGCCACTTTAACCTACAAAAGACCTTCCTCCAGCGCTGCCTTCAGCGTTGCCCTTACCGCAAGAACCTCTCCCAATATAGCAGAGTTAAAAGATAACTTTTTTGAAACTGTTAAGATTTGTGCCCCAAGGCAGTCCCTGATAATAAAACCAAATCCACCAATACCCGCATACAAAGAGAGGGAAGCATGAGTATAAATTTTTAATATACCAGATGGTGCAAGTTTTCAAATTGGTCCATCACAAGCCAATGGTATAAAGGTTGAAGATGTTGAAGGCGGACAATTTTCTGCTCTAAACTTCTCCATTGGCTGCATGATATGCATTAAAATATGACTCCCCATGATGTGCATTAAAGGTTGATACCCCATGATGAACATTAGTATTAGGGACTCCTAGACTTGCGTTAGTTTTTGAAACCCCTTGACGTGCATTAAGGGTTGAAATCAATTGATGAGTTGTAAACACTTGAGGGTCAAGACCCACTTAATGAGATTTGGGGTGAGGGTTAATGAGAGAGGTTGATAAAGCCTGAAAACCATTAAGAGGTTAGATGGTAATGAAGTGAGGTGAGTTATGAGAGAGGTCATGGATAGTTAAAGAAGGGGTAGACATTAAGATGGGTAACAGTTACATGAAGAGATAAAGATAGGTTGACCTTGAAACCATTGAAAGACTGAGTATTTGTAGATTGTAAAGGCAAATTGAATAGAGTAATTGGGATGTTTAAAGATAGATCATGGGTCATCGAAGAAGAGAGAGAGGTTGGATTGTAAGTAACGGTTCCAGGGAGCGTGGATGGTGGACTGACCTAGGAAGCTAGTAACGTAGTATGTTGGACCAACTCGATCATCACATAGGGGTGTCGTAACCATGGACCGTTGAAGTTGCCCCCCTCTTTGACTAGTCAGCGGTTGGTGCATTGCATTGCCGGCAAGGACTAACTGATTAATCGCTGAAAGAACTCCATTACCACCTTCAGCCAAGGTTTGAATAGTAAAGCTTATTAGCATATTCTCTAACTGTCGAGCATAAGGAACACTAGCACGAAGTTCAAAACTAAAACGTATAACGATGGCTTTTTTGCTATGTAGGGGGGATGAGGAACCGGTAGGTCTTGATGCAAATTGACTCTTGTGAAGTGCGTGAAAACATCCTTGGCCACAATTTTTGCTTATCTACAAAAGAAGATACATTAATTTGGTCTGCGGCGAATGACGGGAAATTCTCTACTAAATCCCTTTTAAATGAAATAAGGAAGGCCGAAGTGACAAAACCTTTTGCAAAGTGGTTTTGGAACCAAACTAGTCCTACGAAAATCAGTTTTTTCCCCTGGCAAGGGATGTGTGGTGGTATTCCTACAGATGCTGCTTTGAAGGGTTTGGGTGTTCCCCTTGCATCCAAATGCCATTGTTGTGGTCAACCTAAAGGAAAATCAGTGTGCCATTGGAGGGTAAAACGGCTTCAAAGGTTTGGGGTTTCTTTTCAAGGCTCTTTGATGTGGAAGTGGTTCAGGCGCAGGGTGTCAAAAATAGAATCATGTTCTAGCAAAATCATGCTAATGATAGAACCCTTTGTGGGCTGATTACAGGTTTTATTCCCTCGCTTATCATATGGGAGCTTTGGAAGGAGAGAAACAATAGGAGGCATAGTGAGAATACATGTTCTGCTAGTTTCATAGTGGAGGCTATTAAAAGTCAGGTTAAGGAGCTTCCCTATTCTTCTCTCACAAAACATCCCTCGTTGAAGGAGGCGCTCATTATCCAGGTTCTTAATCTTCCTCACCCTCCAATTATGTACAAGCCGCTTATCCATGTGTATTGGTGTCCTCCATTTAGTGCGGTGAAGCTTAATGTAAATGGAGCTTGCAGAGGGAATCCTGGATTTGGGGGAGGAGGGGGAATCATAAGAGATCAGGAGGGGCGGGTGTTGGCGGCTTTCGCTAACTTCTATGGAGAGTGTACCAATTCCATCGCGGAATTCAGAGTGATGAGGGATGGCCTCAAACTTTGTGCGGAGATGGGATTTTTAGTAGCTCACGTGAATTCGGACTCATCCATGATGGTTTATTGTATTTCCAGTAGAAGATGCAAAACTTGGAAAACGTGGTATTGGTTACAGAAGATTTTCGATTTAGTTGATGCTCTTTGCCAGAGTATAGCTTTTAATTTCGGAGAAGGAAACAGGGCGGCGAACTGGTTGGCAAACTTGGCTTGTGATTCGGCAAGTAATTGTATTTTTTATTCTAATTCAAATTCGTTGGATCTTAGGCGAAAATTGCGTGAGGATGCGGCAGGTATTCCTGTATTGAGAAAGCAGTAGTTGCCTGTGGGGCGTTGTAAAGGAAGTGCAATTTTTTTCGAGTGATTATTGATTGTTCTCCAGGTTGGTGTAAGGTGGGAATGTCCCCCCCCCCCCTTGTATTAAATTATTTTGATTGTTTCTATTTTAATAAAATCCTAAGGGCCAGCCCGGGTCCTTGAGAATATTCGGGATAAAAAAAAAATGGCGGCTTTTTGCTGCTGAACTTTGATACAACTCCTTACATCGCACTTCCTCATGTCCCAAAATGTCATAATAAGAACATAATCCATGAAAGCACTCATACTTAATCGAAAGATTCACTCGCACCCTAGACCACCACTGGATTTGAATGGATGGCTTCATAGGAATACTAATGTCCAAGACAATACAATAACGAATGTGCTGAATTCGATCTCCCATTTGCATTCCTTGAAAAAGCATTGCCTTGTGGGGGGTACCCATGGTTTCTGCCAACTGAAACGCAAACTCCAGAGATAGGAGTTCATATGGTATATGATGAAGCTTTATCCAAAACTCAACCTTCTGAATCTCCCATAAACCATATCTTCCCTCCATCTTTCGAGAACACGGAGGTTACCTGCAATACTCTAAGGGTCGTCATCTAACACATTCCTGAGGTCATTCCCATTAGAGAAACCTCTATCTCGCACGTAGTAATCCACGTTACTACTAGTCATTTATTCGCGACGATGAGGCTTTTCATGGGGTATATAACCAACCAAGGTATTCACCCATGCTATTCACCCATGCTTGAGCAACGCTATCTTCTATATCATTTCTATTCTCAAAAATATCATCAGGATCTAGTACTATATCTGCTACTGGTGGCTATATCTGCTACTGGTGGTTGATGTTCGGTAAGGAGTTCCAATGGTCTTCTGTCTTTGTCTTTGTCTTCGTCTTCGTTCTCATCTTTTCATTTGCCTACGCCTTTGCTTGGATGACTTTCAATGGTCATGGTGATTTCACTCACAAGGAGGAGAGAACATGTTGAAGGAATCAAATTTCATATAGTGATCTATTTGTTTGGAATAGAAGTTCTCTCATTGTTAGTATTGTAGATCTTTATATTATCATGGGATATTCCTTACTTTAAGAAAGCAACTTGAATACAAAACCATGATGGATTTCATGGTTTTACCTTTTTTTTTTTTTGGGCCACTTCCACCCCCTAAGTTTTGTATTAAATACAGAGCGACTCCCTGTGTTTCTAAATTATACAGTCACACCCCTTGAATGGACGGTGTTAAATAATACATTTTAAATACCAACTTTGCCCTCTTCTAATATCCTATTAATACTCAGTGGGAAATTTCAACTTTGCCCTCTTCTTCCCCAAATTTGAAGTTGCCTCCATTGCTGACCTTCAACTCCATCACTGACATGCAACTCCACCGCACAGGTATTCATTTAGACATCTATGTCTTCTCCCTCTATTCTCTCTCGGATTTTTTTCTCTACTCTCATTCATTCGTTATTAACCCTAAAAAATCTGCAAACCCAAACTTTGAATCTCAACCTAACATGGTCTTCGTCGAGTTCCCCGCAAAAGTTGCAGCGAGAATTGCAGCATCAGACCTTGCTTGCAATGGATCAAAAACGCAGAATCCCAAGCACATGCCACTATCTTCCTCGCCAAGTTCTATGGCCGTGCTAGGCTCATGAATCTCATTAATGCCGGACCTGAACACCTCCGTCCTGGTAACTACCCCCTGCGGCGGCTGGAATTTGTTTCCCTAAGGAGAAGAAATCTGAAAACCTTTCTGAATCTCACAGTTTCAATGATAGAAAGCCTGATCTACACCTCGGAAATGAAGAAACCCGTAGATGGGTTCTCTGTTTCTGCCTCATCTTCCTCAAATGGAACTCTGTTTCAGAGGAGGATCAAATTTCATCCCGCTCGGAAGTCTTTCACTAGTTTTTGTAATGACAGTGGAGATTTCCATATCGAGACTTTGAATCCCAGCTCGGATTCTCAGAGATCCGCCTCCCAAAAGGCTGTTGCATTGGCTTTGGTGGGGAAGAAATTAGAGGGCGGTGATTTTTCTGAAATTTGGTTGGATCCATAGCTTTTTTCTGGAACTACGCTTCGAAGAATCGTGAGTTTGTTCTATTAGGTTTTTTCATTAATTTGATTCTGTTGTAAAAATTTGGGTTTTGGGATTCACTGTCATCGAAACCGATAAAGTGAATTTCCATTTGTCACTGTTTATTGAACGTGTTTCAAGTACTGCAATAAGTTAGGCTTATCTACGTTGATCCGTGGTATTTGTTGTGGGTTTTCTCATAGGAATATTATCGTCGGTCTTGGCTTGTTTGCCTCGTTGTAATTCTAGGTTTTTTTTACTTTATTCAGTAGTTGTGTTTCCCTGATCATCAAATTTGGTAGATGCTCAATTCACTTTCGTTGTGTTCAGGTTCTCTTTGAGAGGGATTAATAGAATATTTTGCAGGGTGCTGGGTTGGAAAATCTGGGGAATACTTGTTTTCTGAATTCAGTATTGCAATGCCTGACGTATACAGAGCCCTTTGTCGCATATTTGCAGAGTGGGAAGCATCAGTCTTCATGTGAATCTCTCTCTATCTCTCTCCCTCACTACATAGTATCGGGAGGAAAGATGAGTTCTTCCCTCTACCTAATTTGTCAAATTCTTCCACTGGAATTTATACGATATTGTAGATGTAAATGTCCATAAAGCTTGCAGCTCTGTCAATCCGCCGTTGAAGTGGTTCTGAAAGGTGCTCTGATGGTTCAAATCTCCTCTGAAGCAGCGGTAAACCCATGCCCTCTCCAAATCTTATTCTGATTCGAGTAATAGGGCAGGGGAAGGGGGTGGTAAGGGGTGGTAAGCTCAAACCCGTAATAGGGGTATATTAGTCATTTTAAGTCATGAATTACCAACACCATACCACTTAACGGGAATGATACAATGGAGTGGTTGTATAATTTAGAAACACAAGGGGTCGCTCTATATTTAATACAAACTTCAGGGGGTGGCGGTGTAATTTTCCCTCTCTTTTTTTGATAGAGTTTTCATCTACCCATAGAAGACGGTTTACCCACCATCCTAGGGTTCACAAACCCTTCCTAGGGTTTTAGTATGTTCCAAAACACCCTTCCAATACCCATTCTTGTCCCTCAATGAATGGGATCTCATCCACCGTGGGTGTAGGGAAACTCGGTTCTATTTTTTTTGGTACACATGGTTTAACTCCTTCACTCTTTATGATCACATTTAAGCTTCTCAAAATAACAACTAAGAATTATTGATGACCAAATAATTTTACTGCATTAACCAAGCAAGTTTATCATAAAAGAACTAAAGGTCCATCAGCTGAGACATCCATAAGAGAAAATACCACCTAAATACATCAAACTACAACCACAAAACTAGAACACAAAAACATGAAATATACCCTTTGAATCGGTATTGGCGGTTCCGATTCCATGCAATACTTAACGATATTTTGGTATTGGTAGCATTCAGAATTCCATCCCAAAATCATCCCATCCCATTTATTATTTGATACCAAATTCAAATCCTAATATCGTCTCGTTTATTAATGGGGCGGTCCGATTTTAACAAGACGGTTATAGATTCTAGTCAAGGCTTTAAAACACGGAATCGACCATTGGCGATTCCGATCTGGAATGGATATCGGCCCGAATTGGTGTTCAAGAACCCTAGAATCAGTCCTCATATAAAAAAAAACAAGGACTTTTCTAGAGTTTTTGGATGTGAATCGACCATATCAAAATCAATGGAAATTAGGATAGATCATAGTCGATTCCAATCCAAATCAACTAATTCACCGATCCAATTCTTAAAACCTTGATTCTAGTCCCACATTGACACCCTTACTTGTGTGTACACTGTATATCCATTAGTACTACTAGGGCTGCAACAGGGTCGGGTTGGGCCGGGCTTTATAGAACCCTAGCCCAACCCTAAGTCCCCTTAGCTGGGCCCAAGCCCGACCCGACCCTGACTCAGGGCCAGAAAAATCCAACCCTAACCCGCCCTCAGGGTCGGGCCGGGCCGACCCTGATTGGCCCTGATCATGGGGAGGGGGAAAAAATGCGTGGGCTAGAATGGACTGGGAAGAACTTATTAACTTTACATAAAATAACAATATAATAAATTATATATAACACTTATTGTCTTCATATATAATATATTATATAAAAAAATGTGGGTGAAATTTAAAATCTATAATGTATAAATTATATCAATATATATTTTATAGTATAACTTAAATCAGGGTCGGGCCGAGCCAGGCCGGGCCAAGCTTAGCTCAAGACCTCAACCCTAACCCGACCCTACCCTAACTCAGGGCCAGAAATTTCCAGCCCTGAACAGCCCTCAGGGCCAAATATTTCAGCCATGACCCTGTTCGGGCTCAAGGCGGGCCAGGGCGGGTTCGGGCCGACAGGGCTGAACTTGCACCCCTAAGTACTACTCATACTTGGATTTTGCCAAGCTGTGTGATCCCTGCAACAACACATGGGTCAATGAGAGCATGCACGAAAGCATCTAACAGGAGTGGAATTTTTAATTTCACAAGGGTGGGACAATCATTTCACCTTTCATCTATATGGGTTTAGGCACCATGCAACCAAACACAAATAGCTAGGAGTACATGTCAAAATTGGCTCCAAGTGAAAGAAAAATAACCCCCCCCCTAACCTTTTTTTCTGGTTTTTTGGGTACATTATGGCCACACCCAAAAAAAAATGTTTGTAACTTCCATGAATGAATCAAAAATGCAAAATTGCCTTCTAAAAAAGTTCAATCTCATAAGCTCTTGAGTTTTAGTAATATTCGACCTTGATACTGTACTTATACACGATGAACCCACTGTTCAAGTCGAAGCTGCTTCAATGGAGGTCCAAGGTCTGGTTTATTTCTCCTGGGATGTCGCCATTTCCCTGCAATCTCTACTATGGGCTCGCACTGAATGTTGGTTCTTTCTGATAAAGCCTTTCTCACAACTCCAACAGCCTCTCCTCCATCAATCCGTGAAATCATACTCTCATTTCTCAAATTCTCGTCAATAACCCTATCTCTTCTCGGAAAATTTCTATTTGTTTCTCTTATGATTCTGTTCTTTCTTGTTGATATGAATCCACCATCACCAACTTTTTCCTCGTTTTCTTTGTCATCACTGCTAAGAATTGATTTCTTTATTGAAGCTCCACTGGCTGGTGATGTTTGATCAACCTGTGTCGCTGTAACCTTGCTTTCTGGTATTTTCTCTTCTGCAATCCTCGTCTCAAGCAGTTCTTCTGAGGAATTTCTACTGGATTTCGATGAAACAAGAGCGTCGTCTTCTATTGCATCCAGATTTGGTAGAGCATTTCGACCATTCAGGTCCAATTCTTCGTCATCTTTTAAAGAAACAAAATCATGGATTTGTGCTTGTTTTCCTTCCAAGCTTTCATCTGAACAATCATTTCTGCAAAACGGGTTTTCATTACTGTCCAACAGATGGTTCCCCTGTAGCTTCACATGGAAATTAATTAGGAAAACGGTTTTAGAAAGATTAAATTAGTTCCTTGCAAGGACATATGCTTCAAATTCATTGAACATCACTAAGAAGAGCAAAAAGAGTACCTTATTTAAACCCTGATTTTCTAGGTTATCGTCATCACTAAATCTCTGGCATCCAACGAGCCCATTGAATTGGCCCAAATCCTCCTTTTTAATTCTGTTGATATTTTCAAGACCAAATCCTTCGCTTTGGCTATCTCCAGGACTAAACCCTTCTCCGGTGTCCAAATCCGGAGATTCATACACATAACTGGAGAACCAGTTCCTTAAATCAGGAGGCTCTGATAGATCAAACAAAAACGACGACGAAAAATATAAAAAGATATGTAAGCACTGAGAATCCAAAATTTAAAAGAATTAGTAATCCTAATCGGAAGGACAATAAGTTGAAAGATTAGTACGAACCAGAAGGAAAGGAGAGTGAATATGAAGAATCCGGAATCTACAAAAGAACAGTTTGAAAAAAAGTCAGAAGAAATTTGCTGCAGAGATGCAAAATAGAAATTTGAAGGTTACAGAATGGAGCAGTCGCTCCTCACCTCAGATTCAGATCCTTCGCCGATAGAGAAATTGCAGCTACTGAGATTTATATCAGAAATCTCAGCAGGTTCTCCGTTGTTTGCAGCCATGGAGAATGTAGAAAACGTCAAAACGACGAGGAACGTTAAATGTGTTATTCTTGTTCATTTGTAAGTCTCTTTTTGAGTTTCGGTTTTCAAATTCCCCGGGTGGTTTGGCGCCAAACTAATTTTCAAACCTTTGGGAGTTGAAAAGATAGAAACTTGAAAGCTGAGTTTCTCTAGTACACCAAGATAACGGTCTATTGTCCTCCTTTGCTGGCTTACTTGCAAAAAACTAAACTGAATTATTGGAATCACAGATCTTCATCCTCTCAAGTGTTATACACTGCTTAGTGCATCTTTAAAGTGCATAAAACGGTGGCCATTGCATTTGAGAGGACTATCCTTGTTTGTTGACTTACTTGTAAAAAAACTGAATTACTGGAATCATGGATCTTTATCTACTCAAGTGTCATGCACTGCCCAATGCACCTTTAAAGTGCATCGGACGGTGGCCACTGCACTTAGGAGGATAAAAATCTAATGCACAAGTAAAGTGTACCGTCTGATGCACTTTAAAGGTGTATTGGACAATGCACCGCACATGAGAGGATAAAAATTCCTGGAATCACTATAGCCATTCAATATTTCAATCAAATCTATGAATTCTCAGCTACCCATTCATATAGACTAATATGCCCAAAGAACCCTAAGCATTTTCCATTGAATTACTATTACTAGTCTGACTGAGTACTTAATTTTAGGGTCATGGGTACAACTAAATCTGCACTATTTTGTTACATTCAATTAAGAGTATATATAGAATAACTAAGGAAACTCTCAAACTCCTTTAAACTGATTTATCTATCCTCTTTCCAGCTTTAAAGTTGGAAGGGATTGAAGGTACCTTCAAGGATAATTAATTAATGTGCAGAGAAATATTTTCTGTACCTTGCCTCTGTTTTGTTCATTAAGTGATGCAATACGCATTCCATAAATTCAGTATCTCTATTTGTGTATAAACTCTAGTATCCTCCACAATGAATGAAAATATACGACAATCAAGAGGCTAAAGCGTAACGCTTGTAAATGTTCACGGAAAATTCATTTCACAAGTACAACTATGAGCGAGTGATATGAAAAACCGTTTCTTACACATGTCGAGAACTTACTGTCCCGGATAAACGTTACAATAATTGACAACCAGTATAGCATGAAAATCCTCATCCCTTCTTTAACTTTTTAGGAACAATGCAGGCCAATGAAATGTATTTGGCTTCACTCGCCCACGGTTTTCCTATACCAGACGGGGGTTTCAAGAAGGTTGTTTATACACGTGAGGACGTTACAAAAGCTTAATGTATACCCCTATATATTCAATGAGACGCTCCTCTGCTGTTTCAAGGTCGATAGGGAGATCAGAACCAAGAAGGAGATCGGTTTCTCTCTGTTGTCCAATATATTCCTCTTGTTGCTTCTAGTGCTAGACCTCCTCTATCTGCCCAATTCATCCCTCTTGTTGCTTCTAGTGCTAGACCTCTTATATCTCAACATTGATCCAAGTTTAGCATCCAGTATCCTTCTTGGTTGCCGGTCAAGTGTACCATCTAAGTTGAATTTACAAAAAGTCGGCTCCAACAATTCACAGTATTTATCAGTCGATTGCACTGATACTGGGGGAAGAAGCTCTATCTTATAGGAAGAAGAAAAACCACATGGATATGAGGAGTCCTGATTCCAGTTTTACCGGTAAATCTCAGGTAATCTTTTCATCCTTGATCACCATTGAATCAATAAAACCATTTTTATGGACATAAATGCATAATCGCATAACTTTTTAGCAATCGGCTCAATTTCTCATGGTTGAGATAACAGTTGTTTCCAGCCTGACTCAACTCAGCTGTGTCATGCTCTGGCCGACCTTGTTCGCAAATCATGCTCTCATTTTCTTCAATAAGTTTATCCTCTCTGTTTTTTTTTTTTAACAGTTATTGTTTATTAGTTAAAGGTTAAGGAACCAAAGGCACTTGTTATTCCACCGACTCACAAGGTTTCAAGCATGGTTCTTGCAAATATATGAGGAGCACAGAGTTGGTTTGGATATCATAATATACATACCCCATATGTTTCACTTTAAAGGATTTTACATTTCTAACATTCAAGTATTGCCTCAGCAGCAAACAGATGGGTTATTGCATGATCCATTGACCAACTTATTGTTACTCAGTATAGCTTGCAAGGTACTATGTGTTTGATCACTGTGGGATCAATTATGATAAGGATCATCAGTTGCCGTCCCCAGTAGCTTTATTGTAGGCATGTAGCTATGATATAAGGTGAAGAATAAGCATCTCAGGTTAGGACTGCAAATCAAAGCAGGCCATCGATACCCTGTAGATGCTTTTTCCTCATACTCCAAGTAACAACATGACAACTACAGGTAAGGGAAACTATGAAAGGTCCGAGAAATATTTTAAAGGATCGTTGGACTGGATGATAGGACAGTGGTCATTTGTACCATCACCACTGGAGCTAAACAATCAGACATCTAGTCTGTCCTCAAAACAATTGGTACCTATCCAAGCTATAGGATTCATATCGAGTCCCAACCAAGAGCTTATGCATATTGAAGTAGAATGATTTGATGAGCTTTACCAATCTGATACAATTATTTGTCCAAATATTTTGGTGAATTGGGACTCACACCCAAGAATTGAAGCATGCATGGTGTTACCCACCCCTGTGTGAAAATGCGATTAGTGCCTCATGTAGAGAGGATAGGGAGCTACCCATATGAACCCACCATATAGGTTGCTGCTTATGCCCATTTTAATCGTTATAACAGTTACAGGGAAGCATCAATATGCAAAAAGATTCTTGATACTTGTTATGCTTTAGTTTCTCCCTTTCTTGAATATAACTTTCAAGCCGTCTTTCATCATGGTACATGAAGGACTGGAATTGCAGATTGTCTATACTATCTATTTTTCAAAAATTTGTGGGGCTCTATTATTTTGAAATGATAACAGAACAATTAAAAATATAGTTCAGATATTGTATGAATTTCTTGGTCTACTTTCCCAAAGAATTTGATGGGTGAGGTCACACTCGATGGAAAGGTTTCTTGGGTGAGTATCATTTGTAGTTATGGCAATGGAACCATTACAGTTAAAGAATTTGCAATCCATGCTGGAAGTAGCAGGTGTAAACCGTACAACAATACATAAACAAGGACTGATAAATCCCTGTGCAGTGCCAGAAAGAAGCCAGGGACAAGCAGGATATACATGCATCCAGTGAATTCCAAGCTGTAGATACCCAGAAAGACGATGTTCATAGGAACGACAACATTTGCCATATTTGTGGAGGTGATGTGGAGCTAGTCTGTTGTAATTGCTATCCATTAACATATCCTGAAGATTGTGTTGGCATTAAGGTGGAGCAAGATCCAAACTCTTACCACAGTTTGTACAGAGTTTCATATTGATGTGTTTAGTATGTTAGTGTTCCTAGAATAATATGTTATCTTGATGTTTTCTACTGCTTATCATAGATACTTCCTGAAGTCGCTTTCCATTGCCCAATTTGTGTCTGCACAATTTGTGGGATGGTTGGTGATGATCAAGCCCCATTGTTCATATGTTTTCAATGCAAAGAATTATGTAAGTGTTCTTCATTTTATATCTTATATTTTATATTTTTTTTCAGATTTGTGTTTAGCTTTATAACTAAACTAGTTACTTCTGTCCACCTACTATAGATCACTGGAATTGTGTTGGAGGAGATCCCAGTCGGTGTCCCTACTTCTGTGGGAAAACTTGTAAGGAGGTATTGCTCATTAGTTCTCATTCATATAGCACCCAAAGATTCTCATTTTTCTACTTCCATTCCTTTAGATCTTATCTTAAAAATTCATCACTGATACCATTACTTATATAATATTGAAGATCCATTCCTTATTTCACCTTCAATGGGCACTCCCCAAATTCAATAAATTGAAGCCACTCTTTATATGTACTTTTGTTTCTTGGTAATGAACAAGAGCAGATTCTTTTGTGAATAGTTGACAACAAACTAACTTGCTTGCGTTATCAGGTGAACTTGCAATTGGAGAAGCTCCTTGGGGTACCACATAACATAGGAAATGGGCTTTCATGTACTCTCTACCAGAGTATGGGTCTAGAGACAGTATCACGCCATGGACTCCCTTTGGCTGAAATGATGGAACGCAATTCAAAGCTTGCTCTGGCACATACAGTCCTTGAAGAATGCTTCTCAATCATTGTTTTCAACTCTGTGTAAGTAGTTAAGTACTATGGCAGAAAAAAAAAAGTTCTTTTTCTTTTTTTTTGTTTTTTTTGTTTTGGGGGAAGGGTGGGTAGAGAAGACTTGGTTAATTAACTTGATTATGGGTTGTCCCAACGCCTTGGTGCAACGATAAAGGTTGCTCCATTGTGACCACGTGGTCACGGCTTCGAGTCTGAAAACAGCCTCTCAGTGTTTGCGGAAACAGGGGTAAGGCTGCGCACATTATGACCCTCCCCAGACCCCGCAGTGGCGGGAGCCTTGTGCACTGGGTACGCCTTTTTTTTATTATGGGCTAGCCCAATGCAATACTAAGAACCAAAATCATGAGAATTCCCCATCTAATCTGAAGGAAAAGGTTTTTTCTAGTCTAACAATATTTGCCACATAGCAAATTAAAGAGAGCTGAAATTTTGTGGACAGATAGGTCTCAACCCTCCCTCTCACTGTTCAAATTTCAGTCAAAACGAAGTTGGCCAAATGGCGGAATAAAGATCTAAATATCTGAAAAATATTAATTTTTTTAAAAATAAATGGATGGCTGAAAGTGTAAGGAAAATATGTCAATACAAGGGATGACGCATGATTTAATTTTATTACAAAATTTGACGTGTGGCCACTGGCCAATCTAGAGATTGTATACCTTTTTTCAGATGTCCATATGAACAAAATTGCTACATCACCCTTCAACATGGCAAAACTTGGTTATGGACTAGAGAAACCCTCTAGTGTTTCTAGAATAAGAGAACTATTTTTCTTCTAATTGGAATTTGAATCACCTGGTCTATGTGATAGAATTTTACCAAAAATATATATGGTAGAAAATAGTCAGCTTGTAATAAAGTGTCCCAGTGCCATGTCGGAAACCCTTTCCTTAAGAACTGTTTGGTTAGATGTGAAAAAGAGAATTGAACTGAAATAAATTTTTAATTGGTTAGATTAGAGTTAAAGGAAAAGAAAATATAATAGAAAGTTTATGTGATGGTTCTCGTTGGAAGTGAATTAACTTGGTATGAACTATGAAGTAGTGAGAAAAATGAATAACATAGAAAAAGTAGGAGTTGATAATATTGTAATCATATTTCATACTACTTGTCAAGGGGAAAAAAAAAACATATAAGACCCACAAAAAATTGTGTTATTGTTAAACACATAAAAATTAATTTTAAATGTAAAATTTATATTTTAGTTCCAGTATTGGCTTTTTTCACTTTTATCAATGAAAATGTTCTTTCTTACATTCTTACCAAAATGGGGCCTAATGGGAACTTTATATCTTCACTCATGCGGATGATTTATGTTACTTGAAATTTTTCTTGAATCTTTTTCAAAAGACATTAATAGTCCAAATCCATCCCATAACAACCATATATACATAACTGCTAGTATTTGCATTTTTAAATTCTACTTCCTCCTTTTAGATCAAACCTGAGCCTACTCGACTGTCTTGGGTTCTACACTTTTACGTTGGAGAGAAAAGATGATGTAATTGCTGCAACATCAATCAGGTATGCTTCCTCAAAAGCTCATAAGTCCTATTATATGTGTTATTTGGTTTCTCTCAAGAAAATGGATGTTATATCTTAAAAGATTTAAAAAAATGATGATGATGATGATTGTATAGGGTTCATGGTACCAAGCTAGCGGAGATGGCGTTTATTGGAACAAGAGAGAAGTATCGATGTGAAGGAATGTGTCGTCAATTGGTAGATACAATACGATCTGTAAGTTAAATTTTCTATTTGTATAGTTATCATTGCATGCATATGTACCTAAGTGCATGTCTATTAAAGTAGGGTGCAACTTGTCGTCACTATTAATGCAGGTGAATTAAGAAGTTTTAACTTTCTTTTAATTTTTCTTGACTTATTCCCAAAAGTTATGTAACGCAGCATCTAGTACAGGGACAAAAAATATTTTTCAAAAAGCAAAAAGTTATCTAATCTAATATTGAATGCAATATTTATGTGAAATAATAGTATTTACCTCATTGGGAAAAAAATTATTGTCTTAAATGGAAAAAGATAAGGTTACAACTTCTTAGTTCACCACTTTGGTCACAATAAGATTTTCCCATTAAAGTATTATTTCTTGAAAAACGCTTAGGATTACTGATTTTATACTCCATATTTCAAAATGAATTCAAAGATGGCCCCCTAAATCCACATAGAGGCCAAAATGGTTTTTCTTATGATATAGCCTGATGTCTTGAGTAATGACAAGTTCAGCTTCATGTCGTGAACTAGATTTTAAAAGATTTTGGGGTTAAAAGCATTGACTGTTCTCATGCCGAAATAGTTCCTAATTAAGTACTCATTATTACATGTTTAAAAATCATCAAAAATTTTGAAATAGGCTTTCTTTAACATTAAATCAGAGTTTTTATTTTTTATTTTTTGTGAAAATGATGATATCTCTTATTATCGTCGATGGTTGTATTGATAAATTTTATCGACAAACATAAAATCCGATTTAAGGCCTTGTAATTAAAAAACTTTTTTTCACTTTTGTTTTCTTGATATTATATATGTTTTTTTGCCTAAGTTCTTCTTTTTGTTTTTTCTTTTTTTTGGGGGGTTGGGGGGAGGGACAGAGAGGGTAATCTCTTCATTTAGGATCTTATGCCAATACAATTTGCAGATTCTTCTCTCGCTCAAAGTTGAGAAATTGGTCTTACCATCGACCCCTGAACATGTTGATTACTGGACAACACATTTTGGATTTGTGCATTCTAATGAGATACAAAGACAAGAAATGTTGTCCAAGAATTTAATGATGTTCAAGGATACAGTTTTATTGGAGAAGACTTTATTCCTACATGATGGTTTTAACGAAGAGCAAAATGGAGCCGGTGAAGGTACTTTAATAAAAATAATTTGTTATAGATATCTGTCAATCTCACTCCCATGCCTTCTTCACTTAACAGTATGTTTCTTTGTCATGCAGCTTTGAATGGTAATATTGAATCGCAGATTAATAATGACAACAATGGTCCTAGAGGAGAAGATCAGCCACTCGAAGCCCTTCTGTTTGATCTGAACCTTGAATCTGAAGAGGAGGTTACTATGGATAATGTGCACCATAATAATGTGCAAAACAACAAAGAAGAGATGCAACCCTTGGGGATATTCCTTACATTGGAACCTGATGGTAGTTTGCAACTCACTAAAATATTCACTGGCCGCTCTGAATGCCTTAGACATATTAGTTTTTGACAATGATCAACATCTATGAAATGTTTTAAATAGTGCATATTTTCTTTACTTATTGCAACTCATGTATAACCTATATTTAGTTCCTTCAAGTCTGGATATTATATGAATAAATTTTTTTTTTTGTGCAAACCCTTGAATAAGTGTTCTCATCCTGAGTTTGAGAGCTAGATCTTCACCAACAATTGCTAAAGTTGGGTATATACCATCCATGGTGGTATACTTGGGTTATTGCTTTCATAGGAATCTATTTAAAAAATACTCCACTACTCTTAAAAGCAAATCCGTTTATTTTTGTAGGTTGTTCTATATGAATTTATGAAATTACTTTCAATTTCATTTGTTTTTGTCTTATCTTCTACTATTATGTGGAGGTAAGTTCTTGTTTTAGTTCTTACAAAATAAAAATCTTGTTTTATGATCCTTGTAAAATCACATAAGCAACCAAGAGGGGAAAAATAAAGAAGCGCAGAATAAAATCTTAATTAAAAATTCCTTCAAACTCTCAATTGTATGTTATCTCAGATCTCCAAACAAATATTTGTAAAACACAATAAAGTGAATAATGGAGATGAAGAGACAATGAGAGACAACAAACACAAGATTTATAGTAGTTCGGTATGGCCTCACTACCGTCTTACATCCACTCCCAAAACCTTTGTCGGCTTAGAAAAACAATCTCTGTTTAAAGGAGGGAGCGACACTTTTATACCAATATCACTACCGCAATCAAACAATTTCCACTTAAAGGGGGAAGCGGCACCAATGCATACTCTCCTTGCAGAGTAAGAGAAACACTCTCCACAGATTTAGGGTCTCAATACCCTTCACTAACTCAATCACTAAAATATGATTCACAATGCCAAAAGGTCAAACACCAATTTACCTCTTTAATATACATATTTGCAAGTGCTATTGACATTGGATTGATCCCCTTGCTCAGTGGCTCATAGCTCAATGGCTGAATGATTTGCAAGTTGTATGTAGCTCATAGCCTCCAGTGCTCAATAGCTCATATGATTTACAAATTTATGCACAAGTGCAGTTGGATTTTCACGATTTCGACAATGTTTCTATGTACTGCCCCCAAAGTCTCTTATTGAAACATTGGCTAATTCTGACAGTGATATAGATATAAATATATGGGATCAAATCTTCTCCCCATCTCAAGGAGGGCCTACACTTCTTTTTCCTAGTCGATCTTGCTCTTTGAAGTGGTTGTCAAATGTGAGGCGGACAGCGAGAGCAATTCTATTTTTCAGTTTCTTCTTTCCAACTTCGAGAGTGACATGAATCCGACCAACCAAGGAACGTAGTTCTGTAGCCGTATTCTATTCCACCTCTTTTCAATTTATAGAGCATTATCCAAAGGTAAACAAAAAAATAAAAATTAGCCGTTATGTTCTCTAACAAATCTATTTTTTGAACTCCGGTTGACCGACCTAGCATCCATCGATGTCGGTGTTCTGTGTAATCAGTGGCCCATGTTTTGGTCATCCACTCTTCATGTACTACACAACCATCCGCTCTGCTTAGAGCCGATTGGCCACTAGGTGTAGGAATGATCTTCTCATAGTTTTAAGTACATCATTTGGACATAATTTCCACTAGGCTCTTATGCCATGCCAAGTGAGCCAAAATAAGATCTATGACACAGTAGGAAGTATGGAGCTAGATCTCATTCTAACACTCATGACCCTTGAGTCCTCAATGTAAAGAAACCCTAATTCCAATGAGGAAGAAAGGCAATTTTGTTAATAAACTTCAAGATACTTTGTTTTGTCCCAAACTACCCTTATATAAGGAGGACGAATTACAAAGGAAAAGGAAATCTAAATAAAATAGGTAACAAAATAATATAGAAAAATAAGATAAGAAACTAATATCCTGAAATCACACATAAAATTTCGGAGGTCGTGTACACCCCTAAAACATGTGAATTTGAGTCTGAAACATCAATCCAATAAATGAATTGTTGCTTGTAGAGCATTGACTGTCCTTTCTAAAAAGGAATTATGGCTCCCATGATTCCACCCTAACGAAAAGTTACGACCCTTGAAAAATGAGCTGGAAAATTAATATCTTCGACCTGATCAAGTAGACTTCTGCCGGTCCAACCGATCCAGGAATTCTTTGAAAACCTTCTCTACATCAGTCCCTCCGACTTGTGGAAAACTCACCCTCAAGTTGTCATTTCGATAAAACAGTGCCCCAAGAGGGAAGTACTTATGCAGGTTCGCAACATTGAATGTCTTCAAAATACCCATGGTTGAAGGAAGATCCACCATATAAGTATTGTCATTATTTTTTTACAGAATCTTGTAAGACCCATACTTTTTAGGTTTTATCTTATTATAAGACCCAGTTAGAAATCATTCGTTCTGCAAGAAAATCATGACCATGTTGCCTTCTTCAAAAACCTTAGACCGTCAGTGCTGATCAATTGTTGTAATACTTGGTATTAGACGCTTCAATCCTCTCCAGAACTTTTTCTTGGACAGAATGAATTTGCTCAGCCATCTACTCTGCTATTATACTTGAACTAGAAAGCCTTGATAATTGAGCCAGATCTACAGCATGATGTGGAACCTTTGATCGAAAAAGGGAACATCCTAATGGAGTTGTGGATGGTGTTGTTGTAGGCAAATTCTGCCTGAGCAAGAGCACTGTTCTACTACTTTGGTTTGTCTCCACAAATGTGCAAATCATATTCCCCAAGGTTCTATTTTACTATTTCAATTTCGGAATGTGCAGTACTACTATACTTCAGGCTGGCCAAATCTCCTCCACAAAAGTCATCCAAAAAGCAGCAAGAAAATTAGGATCATGATCAGAAACAATAGAAGTGGGGACACCATGCAACCACACAATATCCTGGAAGAATAACTTAGCCACGTATACTGCATTTGAGGTCTTCCGATTGGGGATAACATGCACCATATTTGAAAATCTATCAACCACCATGAACACAGAATCAACACCCTGTTGAGTCCTTGCGAAGCCTTGTACGAAAGATCTTCCCAAATAACCTTTGGCATTGACAACATGTACAACCCCGTATTTTAACTCTATCCTTTTTCCACCTGACACATTGGGCAACTTCTTATGATGGTTGCAACATCCTTTTTTTCCAGGTGGGGTCAATAGTACCTCCTCAATGCTCACCACTATTTTGTCACGTCCTAGGTGTCCACTTAGCCCACTACCATGTAGGTCTCAAATAACCTTTTTTCGTAAGGACATCCATGGGATGCACAACTAGTTCCCTTTAATCAAATAACCATCCACCATATGAAAGTCCCATGTAGGCTGTTTTTGTACACACTTCTCCCATGTTACAACGAAGTCCTCATCTGACTCACTCAACTCCTTAATGCATTAGAAACCGACAACTTCACTGCTCAATGTAACTAGAAGGGTAGCTCTCCTAATCAGAGCATCAACAACTTTGTAAGTGGCACACGATTTATGCTTGATCACGTATCAAATTGATTGAGAAAGGATGCCAACCTGGCGTGCATTTTATTTATGCGCTTCTGATTTCTTTGAGATGTCGACGATCAGAATATATCACAAACCCTTTATTAATCAAGTAACTCTCCCAAGTTTTTAAGGCACGAAACAATGTATACAACTCTTACTCGTAAGTCGACCATTTTTGTCCGGCTTCATTCAACTTCTCACTATGAAATGCTACAGAGCAACCCTCTTGGGACAAAACAACCCTAATGCCCACTCTACAAGCATTGCACTCAATCTCGAACACTTTCTCAAAGTCAAGCAGGGCAAGTATTGGAGAGTGGTCAACTTCTCTTTAATCAAGGCAAAGCTCTGGGTAGCTTCGTCAGTGTACCTAAACTTTCCTTTCTTCAAACAATCAACGATTGGTTCCACAATGCTACTGAAGTTTCGAATAAAATCGGCGATAGAATGTCGCCAACTCATGAAAGTTTCAGACTTAAGTAACAGTAGTGGGGATTGGCCATTCTCTGATCACGCGCACCTTCTCTTCATCTACATGTATTCCTTCGGCACTGACTACAAACCCAAGGTAAACTAAATGATCCGTCATAAAATTTCATTTATTCAGATTGATGTATAATTTATTATCTCGCAATACCGACAATGTCTGTTATAAATGATCCATATGCTCGTCCTCGTTGCAACTATAGATCATGATATTGTCGAGATAAACTACAAAAAAATCCCCCAATATGGATGAGAAAGCTCTACAGATTGAGCACTTCTAATTTTTTTTTTTTCATCTTCCTCATTTTGTATTAACTTGGTGAGAAGGTTACCGTGCGTAATAAAAGATTGGAAGGGTAACATTTAGGGGTGCAATAGGGTCAGGTTTTTGAAAACCTAGACCCAACCCAAGGTCCTCAAGGCTCAACTCAAGTTTGACCCAACCTAAGTCAGGTTGAGATATTTCAGCCCAAGCATAGTCCACTGGGCTCAGGGCAGGTCAGGTTTGGCCCTATTATCATTAAAACATTTGGTTAGTCCAAATAATAACCAACTTCTTTTGATAGGTAGACCATATGGAGAGTGAACTCATGACCACTTTTTTTATTATTTATTTTTGATAGGAAAGGGGGAGGGACGATGTGAACCAGGAGACTTGAACCCAAGACCTCCTGGTAGCAATGGTCTTTTACGCACCACAAGCTACCAAGTGCGTTAAGCACTGAAGATATCCACTATCTCTTCTTCTTATTTGTAAACTTTCATTTCCTCGGAATTAAATAAGGGTGTACCCAATGCATGAGGCTCCTGCCAGTGCGGACTGCGGAGTCTGGGGAGGGTCATAATGTACGCAACCTTACCCCTACTTTCGCAAAGATGCTATTTCTAGACTCGAAACCCGTGACCACTTGGTCACAATGGAGCAAACTTACTGTTGCACCAAGGCCCGCCCTCATTTCCTCAGATTTGTTGGATTAAAATAGGTACAAACAATTTAATTCCCAACCTAATTATATATACAGGCATGAACCCAAGCTTGACCTGACCTTGGTTCGGACCTAGGAATCTTAACCGTAACCCTCCCCTTCAGTCTAAAAAGCCCAACAATGCACCCCATACTTACATTTATATCAAGTAGAATGATTGGACAAGAAAGTAAATGGGACTTTTTCAAATTTAAAGATTGAATTTCATTTGCATTAGAATTTGTGCAAATAGAATTTAGCTTGATAGAGAAATTGTACCTATGCAAAAAATCAATGTGTGAGATGTTTCTTTAACCGCCCCAAAAAAAAGAAAAAAAGATGTTTCATTCCTATAAAATTTGTTATGATGATAAACACTTTAAAGAAAAGGCAGTAAGTTAAGAGATTAATTAGTTAAAAAAATCATCTAACCTAATCATACTGATTTGTCTAAAATTAGAATTAAACTTCTTGTGGGTCCCTCTTTTGAAGTTGGGTCTTTGACATCCGCTTTCCATTGTAGACCTTTTGGCACATGCAAAGCTGAAAAGGTGATTAGGCTGAGAATTATCCAGGTTCTATGAACCTTTGAACGCGTGGCTGATAATTTGGGCATCAGAACCAAGTACGGTGGGTCCTATTCACCCCAAAGCCGTGAAGCTGCACACAGTTTGGCGTGAGATTGTGAGAGTGAGAGAGATCCACCCGCAGTGATTCAGGAAGAACGTTTGCATATACTATCGAGCATAACAACCGTTGGATTAGAATCCGGGTGGTGTTCTACGCAAATATAGGTGTCTTATACTACAGCATAGTAGTCGTGCTGACGTCTTTTTTATTTTTTAATATTTTAAAAATCAATTTTCATTTTTACAAGTTGTTGAATATAAAATGAGGATGGGGAGGGCTTGTAATGATTTGTTTCTCTCCCTCGATCAGCGAGAGAGAGATAGAGAGAGAGAGGGAGAGAGAGTTTGAGAAGCGGACGCAATCGATTGAGACTTGAGAGCGAATTCCGCCTTCGATTCAGAGTCCTTCAGGAGAAAAGGTTGAAATCTCGCTTGAAGATCAAACATCCTCTCTGAAAAATCGATTGGAGCTCTCTCTAGTCTATAATCAGGTATAGAGTTTATCTTACCTAAAAAAAAAAAAAAAAAAAGAAGATATAGAGTTTATAGATTTTCTTTATTTTCTTCTTATCTGAATAAGAAATATCGAACCTCCTTTTCTGTCTTTCTCTGCATGCAACTCGAGTGAACCCTAATCCGTAGTAAGTGTTTATGTTTCTGCTAGCTATTATGCTTAGCTGTTTTGTATTGAATTATTATATATATATATTTTTTATTCTTGGGGATTCATCGGGTTATGATTTGCATGTTGGTTTTGAATTTTTCTTTTTGGATTTTGTTTTTGATTGTAGGAGCGATGATTAAGCTTTTTAAAGTGAAGGAAAAGCAGAGGGAAGATGCTGTGAATGCCAATGGAAGGCCACCCGTGAAGAAGCAATCTGCGGGGGAATTGCGTCTGCATAAAGGTTTATCTTTTATTATTTTAAGTGGAATTTTATCTGTCTCAAATGTTGTAACTGGAAAATTGTTTGGTTGTGGTAGAATCTTGGAGGTTTAATTTAATTTTTGAATGAATTAATGCTTATGGTTAAAGGAGAGCTTTTGCTTTGTTCTTTGGGTATGCTGGAGGTCAGTTCATGTGCTCAAAGGATTATAAGTTGGTTCAGTACAACTATTTAGATCTCTTTTTTGTGCGGAGCATGGTGGTCCTTGCGCCGTAGACAATTCGAGTTATTGACTTTTAATCAGCAAATTTCCATGTTGATTTTTTGCTCCATCTCTTACTCAACTCCTCCTAGGCGAGCCTTATCTTATTATACCACTTGAACTTCTCAGTTGACACGTTTAATAGTTTAAAGAAACATGGTGTGGAAACACCAGGTTCAGTTAAGTAAACTGGCGAAACAGGATTCATATGCCAACCCTAATTTAATTGGGATAACGCTCAGTTGAGTTGAGATTGTGAAATCAAACTCATAGACAGGCAAATAATGTTATGTAAATAACCACTTTATCACCTCTATATGCTAATGTAGAACTGCATGAGCGCATGAAGCGAAATACACCATGGGAAATGAATGACAGAATGGAGAAGAAACTACTTGGGTATAGTGTGGGATATATTCAGTTTAGGGAATGATTGACTCTTTCTTTTCCCCCTCTATTTGGGCTACCTCTTAATTACCTGTCACACACACATTTTGTCCCCATTATATTTATAAGTAGAAGATTTTCATTAGGAAGGGGGCAACTGGCAAGGAATTGAAAAGGAACAATCTACGTATAAGGAAAAAGAGGAGCTCTACGAAAACTCTATTACATTTAGAACAAGAAACTAAGCATCTCTCTCTTCAGTATCAACCACGCACTAATTCAAAGCAAATGCTCTATGTGACTGGTGCAGGAATTAAGTAAAAACTCCTTTTGGCATAGCCCAAGTATACCAAAGAAGCCAAATTATTAAAATCTGACTTCTAAACAGAAAGTCAGTTCATGAGTGCGTGCTACTCTGGCTTGCTTCTTAAAGTGGAGATCAATTGAATCATAATTCTTGTAGCTTACAAATTGTACATTTTCCTAAGAATAATCTTGCTAATTATGTCCTACATTGTGAAAATTATATTAAAACAAATGTGCTTATAAAAAAAATTGATCTTTCTTGGAAGATGCTCTCGGATACAGATAAGCCACCTAAGGAGAAGTTCCAATTGAGCAGACCTTGCTAAAGGAGTTGATTTCCATGTGGATCTACATAGATCAAATACATTCAACTGCTCTTTAAGATATACAAAACCATATTGAATGGCTTCCGACTACCCATTAGGTCTGATACAGATAAGCCACCTAAGGAGAAGTTCCAATTGAGCAGACCTTGCTAGAAAGGAGTTGATTTCCATGTGGATCTACATAGATCAAATACATTCAACTGCTCTTTAAGATATGCAAAACCATATTGGATGGCTTAAGACTACCCATTAGGTATTGCATTGGATGTATCCAACGCGTCCACAGGTATTTTGAGGGCTTTAAATTTTTTTCTTCTCAATGTAAGATTTGAGTTTAATAAGCTCTAATGTTATATTCTGTCTGTTTTGGGTTCTTAATGTCAGTATCTTTCCCGATCTGAGTTGTCTATATTTCATTGAGGCCCTGTTTTGGGTTATTCTTGGACGATACATGGATAAAGTTCCAGAATCTAGATAGGTTTACATCACCCTATCCACAAAGGATTGGCTGATCTATCTAGCCAGGAACCAATATTTACAGTAGATTGTCTGATACTGTTTTTGGAAAGAGTCTCTCCTGCGAAGCGGGGTAAGGCTGCATACATTTGCCCCTCCCAGACCCTGCGGTGGCGGGGCCTCGTGCACTGTGATACGCTGTGTTACAGATCATGTTGGTCCCATTTGGTCCGAAAACCATGTTCCATTTTTCTAGTTTATGCCTTCAATTGGCCAGCTTTAAACAAATCATCTAGTCCACGGTAAATCTAGCAATAGAATTATCTATTATTCCATTACATTACTCCACAGTCCCCAGATTTCCTGCCTTATATGCCAACATTTGGAAGGCATGGATCTTTATTGAGAAATCCCAAGATGCTAAGCATTTGAAATTATTATAATTGAGCCCTACTCTGAAAAGTCTTGCCTCAACTGGTAAATCCTTTGTTCAGTACATCTCCAGCTATTTCCTCTATTATAATTGAGCCCTACTCTGAAAAGTCTTGCCTCAACTGGTAAATCCTTTGTTCAGTACACCTCCAGCTATTTCCTCTATGAAAGCCATCATTTAAGCTTCTTTTTGCAGTTGCAGTTAAAGCACCATCAAGCCAACGGTTAATCAACTGACTCAACTAGCCAGGCCCTCATCAACTGCATAATTTAAAGTTGGCCTGTGTAATTCTAGGTTCAGCATAGCCATCCAAACTATGCTGATTTTTTGGTTGAGATTAGTTTAAGATAACCTATTGTGCTGCTACCTCTCCCTTTTGTCCACTTATTATTGGATTGAGAAATTGTAACCTTTTAATTAATCCTCCTATTTTTCCTGGTATTCTTCCAAGGCTTTAAACATAAATTCAAACGTTGAATTGATACTCCTAGAATTGGAAAGAATTCAATTTTTTTGCTTCCTGATTGAGAAAACTGTGAAAGAGGACTCACAGTCACATATTAAAACTTCAAGGCCCCGTTTGTTTAGTGGCGAGGTGGGGTTGAATTCTTATTAAATGGGTCCCACCTGTCAGGTGGGGTGGTGGGTTGGAATGGGAAAGGGATGGAAAGATTACTTTACCATTCCACAGATACATGTTTGGTTGGTCGAGGAGAGTGAGAGGCAGAGGGAGGACTGAGGAGGGAGAGAGCGAAAAAAGCTGCTGGGTGGCAACCCTCTTCTCTGTGGAAACCATCATTTTCTCTCAACCGCCCTCACAGAAAGCTTCGTCTAGCCATCATCCTGAGCAGAAGCAGCCCCACCGACGCCATAGCACTCAAGACCCTGCGGTAGCGGGAGCCTCGTGCACTGTGATACGCTGTGTTACAGATCATGTTGGTCCCATTTGGTCCGGAAACCATGTTCCATTTTTCTAGTTTATGCCTTCAATTGGCCAGCTTTAAACAAATCATCTAGTCCACGGTAAATCTAGCAATAGAATTATCTATTATTCCATTACATTACTCCACAGTCCCCAGATTTCCTGCCTTATATGCCAACATTTGGAAGGCATGGATCTTTATTGAGAAATCCCAAGATGCTAAGCATTTGAAATTATTATAATTGAGCCCTACTCTGAAAAGTCTTGCCTCAACTGGTAAATCCTTTGTTCAGTACATCTCCAGCTATTTCCTCTATTATAATTGAGCCCTACTCTGAAAAGTCTTGCCTCAACTGGTAAATCCTTTGTTCAGTACACCTCCAGCTATTTCCTCTATGAAAGCCATCATTTAAGCTTCTTTTTGCAGTTGCAGTTAAAGCACCATCAAGGCAACGGTTAATCAACTGACTCAACTAGCCAGGCCCTCATCAACTGCATAATTTAAAGTTGGCCTGTGTAATTCTAGGTTCAGCATAGCCATCCAAACTATGCTGATTTTTTTGGTTGAGATTAGTTTAAGATAACCTATTGTGCTGCTACCTCCTCCCTTTTGTCCACTTATTATTGGATTGAGAAATTGTAACCTTTTAATTAATCCTCCTATTTTTCCTGGTATTCTTCCAAGGCTTTAAACATAAATTCAAACGTTGAATTGATACTCCTAGAATTGGAAAGAATTCAATTTTTTTGCTTCCAGATTGAGAAAACTGTGAAAGAGGACTCACAGTCACATATTCAAACTTCAAGGCCCCGTTTGTTTAGTGGCGAGGTGGGGTTGAATTCTTATTAAATGGGTCCCACCTGTAGGTGGGGTGGTGGGTTGGAATGGGAAAGGGATGGAAAGATTACTTTACCATTCCACAGATACATGTTTGGTTGGTCGAGGAGAGTGAGAGGCAGAGGGAGGACTGAGGAGGGAGAGAGCGAAAAAAGCTGCTGGGTGGCAACCCTCTTCTCTGTGGAAACCATCATTTTCTCTCAACCGCCCTCACAGAAAGCTTCGTCTAGCCATCATCCTGAGCAGAAGCAGCCCCACCGACGCCATAGCACTCAACCAGAGAGATTGGAGACAACTAAAGGGACTATGAAAGCCATCACACTCGGAGGCTGACTGTGTGAACACTTTGACGGTGGAGTCGTACCAGGGTTCACTCCTTCGCCACCTCTCGACCCATGCTTGGACAAACGGCATAAATCCTGTAAAATTTCACGCCATCAACCTTAATTTGAAAGGGATGTGATCTCTGTTTGGAAATTGCCTGCCTTGTATTGTCGGGTAGTTGCTGCGCTCGTGATGTGCTTGCTCAAATGCTCGAATGGGGTTCCTTGTCGTAGAAGCTTGGGGATCTGTCGTTTATGTGTGCTTGGCGCTCAATTGAGTTTCCAAAAAGGGCATGCAATCCCCTGTTTCAGCTCTTGGGGCAGTGGACAAACCACCCAAGGTCCATGCTCTTAGTCTTGGTGGGGAACGAGAACATCAAATCTGTTGAATGTGGATGAATCTGATTGCCATTTGGCTATTGATGAACCATGGCAAGCCACACTATGGAGGAAGGGTTTCATCACTGATACAAGCAGATGTAATTCCAATCTTGAAATGGATTACTTGAAAACCAATAAGGTGGAAGTAGCAGATCCAAATGGTTTACTTGATTTTGTTCTTCAACCATGATCTCATTTGTATTTATTTTTCTCACTAGTTGGAGTTGTTCTAGGAGAATGTTGCTCCTAGTTAGGAGACTTTGACTTCAGCGACCAAGGCAAAACCACTGGGTGTCTTCCTCAAAACCATCGGCTTACTGTAGGAAGTCCACGTTTTCATCTTTCCCTGCCAAGTCAACAAGTATTTGTCGAATCGAATTTGCAAGTCTCAGCTTATAGAGAGAAGAAGAGAGAACCAGAACGATCGTTGGTATTTTCCCTTGCGTCCCCTCAAGAGTCCTACCAAATTGGTTGGACTTTGAAGAGAGGCAGGGTGGAAAAGTCACAGCGCTGACATCTTCCGATTGTATTTTCTTGTAAAATGTGAAAATCCCACCCCGATCATCCAAACAACCTTATTTTACCTCAAAAATGGGATAGTTGTCAGGAAACCCCACCCCTTTATCCACCACACTAGAACCCCGCTAAACAAACGGGGCCCAAAGGAATTGGATTAGGAAATTTGCCTCTATAGGAAAGTACGATATAAATACCATGTAGATTTTTATAAGCAGTGCTTTGAAACCTGGACTGGACCTGATGATTGTGTCTGTCTAACCATCAAAACCATTGATTTCAGTCCTTTTATTTAGCCAACATGCTATGGGAAGTGGAAAAAACTGCTTGGTCCCCTACACTGTTCATCCCAGATTACTGAACTGTTAAGTCCAAATTAGATGATGCTAACAATCTTATGGCTTAATTTTCATTTTTTTAAATTAAAGAAAATAAGGTTTTGATTTTGGATTAGGGGTTTATCAATTAACCCCTTGTTTGATTGGTATTAATTAGCTCCTTATTTGTAGGGATTTGCATTTCCAAAGTTTTAAATCTTTATTAATTTAATGAATTGCATATTTATTGAGTTTTCTCATTAATGTTGAATGCTATAGAAGTTGGACCTATATCTAAAGGGCATCATTGAGGGGAAACTATTAAGTTTTATTTTGTTTTTAAAATCTAAAAAATCCTTTCATTGATGTGATTTTCTCAGGCCTATTGTTCTCATACTCTGATCTGTTGTTACAATCACCTCCAAGACCTGATGGCTGCCTACTTTTCGTCACTACTAAAACAGTCCTCAGCATCTGTGCATCTGCTGGACCATGCAACCCAGTGGTTCCCTGGCTGAAATTCTGTCCTGTGCCTGCCAGCTTTACAAGGAACCATTCTTGGGAAATTTCCCTTGGATATACTCCCTTGCTTCAATAGATCTGTAAATATACAAATATGTAGAAATGAAAATAAATATACCTCTTGGACCCCCTTGAAGTTAACAGAGACATAGACCCTGCTTCTTCTACCTTCTCTATTTTTTACTGCAAGTCCTCCACTTCCTCAACTGTAAAACTTTTAGAACACAATCGTGTCCATCCTATATCTCCCTTGCTTTGTTACGCCTGCCAGAAGCTTATATGGTATTTCCTCCAATCACCGTTAACTTGTTATTCTAGATTCTTCTTCTTGGCACCACCTTCTGGCACGTGACTGCTCTCTCTCTGGGAAAGGAAGGTCCTCTCTTTCGATCTTGAGGACTGCTTCTGTTTTTTTTCTTGAAGGAAACCCTCACTTCCTGTCTGTCAATGTGGCTGAGGATACACAAGAATTTTGCAAACCTCCTCAATCTTCTTGAGAATCCAATGTGAAAATTTATTTATCTTCCACTCCCCAAAATCTTGAGAGGAGGCAAGGCCCCAAGCTTTTACTGTAAAAAGCACACTCAAGAAATGTGTACCTTCTGATAAGGGACCGTCGCTTGGTGCTGGTAAACAGCTTAGGCTGTCAGTATGACAACTCTGGATTGAGTCTGACAGCAGTCATTTTGTGCAAAAATGCCAAAGGTTAGGACCATTCATCTCTTCCAGAAGGTTATGGCCTTCTGTTTTGTACCTTTTGATGGATGTACAAAACTGACATATTCCTTTAAAGTTTAAAGGAAAGTTCTATAGGACTGTTGTCCGACCTGCTATGATAAATGGGGTGGAATGTTGGATAGTTAATAAGTGCCATATGGCGAAGCTATGTGTTGCAAAGATGAGGATGTTAAGATGGATGTGCGGCAAAACTAGGCAGGATAAGTGAGAAGCGAATGTATTAGAGCTGATGTAGGTGGTTCCCCGATCAGCCACAAGCTCCAAGAATGTCGTCTGAGGTGGTTTGGCCATGTGCAACAGAGGCCTGGGGACGCCCCAGTAAGGAGTGATCTGATTCCGATCGAAGGAACTAAAAGAGCTAGGGACAGGCCTAAAATGTCCATAGGTGAGGTTGTGAAGAATGATATGCATAGTCTGGGTCTTTTGCCAAGTATGACCTCAGATAGAGCCTATTGGAGGGCAAAGATCCACGTTACTGACACCATGTAGCTGAGATTTTCCTGATTTCTTGGGCAATCCTCTTTCCTCTTTACTTTTATTTTCCTTTTCTCTCTTTTCTTATCTCATTTTTTCATTCCTCTTTACTTTCCTTTCCCTTTGTGAGGACCTCAGTTTTCCCTACTTTGTTTTGAAAGGATCTGTGTAGCCGACCCCATTTAGTTGGGATAAGGCTGAGTTGTTGTTGTTGTTGTATTCGACTACCTGATTGATTCATGAGGAGCATCAACACCAACCTTTTACTGTCCATTAGTTTGTGCCTTTTGATTAGGGGATATCGCTTGGGACGATGGAAAAAAATCTTGTGCTGTTGGTGGCATGAAAACTCTGGTTTGAATCTGAGAGCAGCTGTTTTGTGCAATAAATGCCAAGGGTTAGGACCATTCGCCTCTCCAGGACTGTTTTGTGCTTTTTGATGGGCTTCCTGATTGATTCATGACGAGCATCTTACTTTAGAATATTCGGCTCCCCAAAGTAATTGATGCAATTACATGTTGGATAACTTAGGATTTTTTTTGTAATTTTCTTTTCTTTTATTCTTTTGATATAGTTGTAGGAGATGATGGCTCATGGGATTTGATCCAAACTCTATTTCAGTGTTTGAGTTTGAGTAGGTTTACTTTTGTTGCAAGTCTTTACATACATATATGTAACCAATGAATGGGAGATTGGAATGAAAGTGTGAGTTGATACCATTGGCTGCCATCCCTCTCCTCTTTGATCTTTTCTCTTTCGCCTTAGCTACAATCTCTTTCCTTTGAACCTCTTCATTTCCTTTACTGGTCTACTTCCTGTCTTCTTTCCCTTCATCTTCCTGTTATTTCCTGTTGCTACCTTTGGTTTCCTGCTACATCCCAACAGACAGGTTTGAGAAAGTAGTGATCGATCTCATTCACATTTAATCCATTTGGACTGAAACTTTGTGCGAAGGATCCTCTGCTCTAGGCACCTATAATTTCGCCCCCAACCTCTCTTGTTGCGAGAGGTTCATCCTAAAACTCCTCTTACCCTGTTCTACCCATAGTTCGAAAACTTGTCTCGACTCGGTGTCTCAACCTGGTCGATACGACAAAGATCTTGGCGAGTTTGTGTATTTTTTTTTGGGTGTTTTGGTGGGAAAATGGCCATAGTTGGTTCCGAAACTTTTAAGGGAAGCTTGTTTTAGGTTTAATAAACATATTTAAATCTTCAAATTGTAAAAAAAAAGCACCCAATTTGGTATTTTGGATCTGCATCCTTGGTTGGCAGTTTGCCTATTCTACACATTGTTTTGAGTGTTATGAGACATAATTGGCAACTAAAACAAGTAAATTATGCAATAATGGATGAAGACACATAATGTTGAATAATTATTATTTAAGAAATAGTTAAAGATTTAAAGTTTATACTACAAACTACAAAGTTCAGTGAAGTGTGAACAATGCAAATTACATAGACACCCAACCCAAGTACAATGAACAATACATAAGTCATACACACCCTACTACTCTAGTCTTCCATGTCCCCACTCCCAAGTCCCAACAATCAAGGTTCGAAAACTCGGGTCTCGGAGCCATCTCGGCCCAGCCTAAAACCGAGTTGGGCCAAGATCTCGGCGAGTTTGTGCACTTTTTTTTTTCTCCGACTCGGAAGCCCATCTCGGTGGGTTTTAGACCTCTTTTGGGTCTGAAAATCGGTATACAGCCTATTTTAGGCCATTTAAACACAATGACATTATCAGATTTTGTAAAAACTTTGTCCAAATAGGAGTTTCAGTTAGTGGGAAAGCAGGATAGACACGTACTTATGCTAGAAACCAGGACAGACACAGGACAAACATTCTTATTTATGCCTAATATCATTTAAGTAAATGCTTTTGTATTTGTATTTCCTTTGGTATTTGTATTTCATTTACTTAAGATATTATTCATAAATAAGCAAATACCCCCTATTTGAATCCAATAAAAATAGTGAAAAAATCAAATTCCAAAAGGAAAAACGATTGACCCGTTCAAGAACAAAAGCTGGATTTTTGATAGGTGCAATTTTCAACTTTCTAATGCTTGGGTTTTTCTCAAATCTAAAAATTCCATAAATCTTAATATGGTAAAACATTGCTAAAAACCAAAAGTGCGGTAAAATATTCATTTGTTTTGATGTCCAAAAATATTTTTTCATTCAGAGCGATTTTGACAGCATTCGCGCAGACCGAATTAAGTTTGACCGGTACATAACTCCTTCAATATAATCAGATTTAAGCAAAAAAGAAAGCTTTCCAACAAGTCTAAGATTGCTAAAATCTGATTTATATTGAAAGAGTTATGTACCGGTCAAACTTAATTCGGTGTATAACTCCTTCAATATAAATCAGATTTAAGCAATCTTTTTTAAAAGAAAGCTTTCCAACAAGTCCAAGATTGCTAAAATCTGATTTATATTGAAAGAGTTATGTACTGGTCAAACTTAATTCGGTGTGCACTAATGCTGTCAAAATCGTTCTGAATAAAAACAATTTTTTGGACATCAAAACAAATGAATATTTTACCGCACTTTTGGTTTTTAGCGATGTTTTACCATAATAAGATTTATGGAATTTTTAGATTTGAGAAAAACCCCAGCATTAGAAAGTTGAAAATTGCACCTACCGTTGAAAATCCATGTTTTGTTCTTGAACTGGGGGGTTGACTTTTTTTCCTTTTGGAATTTGATTTTTTAACTATTTTTATTGGATTCAAATGGGGGGGGGGGTTGTTTGCTTATTTATGAATAATATCTTAAGTAAATGAAATACAAATACAAAAGTATTTACTTAAATGATATTAGGCATAAATAAATGTCTGTCTTGGTTCCTGGCATACATAGGTGTCTGTATACCAAGAATTTCCAGTAAGATCTCGAGATCTGACACTCATATAAAGGACCTAGATGGGCATTTTCCTATGTCAAACCGAGATCTCGGTGAGAAAGTGCACTTTTTGGTTTCGTAGGCCATCTCGACTCGGTAAATGAAAAAACCGAGAATCTCGGTGAGATCTCGCGAGATTTCGGACTATGCCAACAATACAATACTATGAGTATGTGACTGCCTACTGATATGAACTATGACGTGCTGGATCGAGTCCACTTATGGTCTGATGGAGACAATGTGCATTGTCCTCTGTCTGCATGACATATATGAATGCCACATCATAGTGGTCGAGAAGAAACGAGAGTAGTCCTCCACAACTGCCCTGTAAATGGTCTCATCTACATACTACATATAACCTATCCTAGGGGTATATGTCACCGTGAGGTCGTAGATTGGCCTCCGGTGTGACACAAAAAAATCTACCCCCATACAACAAGTATCTGTCATATTTTTTTTTCTTTCAAAAAATAATTTTTGGGAATAGTAATTTTACTTGAAATAGTTGAATGTAGCCAAATCTTCTACAGTTAGCAGCAATCGATCTCTTTGTAATGATGTGGCAAAAAAAAACCCCCTTCTCTGTCGAGTTTACTTCGAAATTTCTAAGTCTGGTCGATTTTTTGTCTTTTTATAAGGCACTTTGTACCATTTCGGCAAGACGGTACAAAAGTACCAAAATCTCGCTGAAATTTCGGTCGAGATTTTCGAGTTAATGCATGTTTGATATTTTGGACTATATATTGTCTCTACAAGCTCGAGTTTCTCAAGCTTGCCGAGATTTAAAACTATGGTTCTACTGTCTTCCCTAGTTTCAACAATTCTTTTATTGATTTTTGTTTGCTGATTTGGATGATTGTTGGTGGGATTCATGAGAGCTGATGGTTGAGAATCTACTTAAATTTGGGACCCAAAGGAAGTGTGGTATTGAATTCGATATTTCATCCTATTCAAATCTGGTTTGAGTTGCGAAGAATCTGCTCACGATTCTAAGGTTGAAGATGAAATCTTCTTTTGTTTATAACTAACCCATATGTAATTACATTGATACCCTTCCAGCTTTGCCTCACCTCTTTAGATTAATCCCCGTTTGCTCCCTTAGTTTGTTATCTTATTTCTATGGGGTTGATATTGTCTCAATCATGAAACTACCACTATCATTGTTAATTGTGCTATTTATCATCATTTAGGGTTTTTGTACCCCGGGATCGCATCAGTTATCCCTGGATTCATATTAAGTGGAAGCTAAACTCCACCTGTGTGCTGTCTCTAACAAAACCAGGACCTGAAACCAGTACCTGCAAAGAAGAAGTGGGAGGAGATACCAGAGAGGGCGAGAGAATGATGGGAGAAATTGAACCACGATATAGAAGGGAGTTGTCTTTTATTATGGATAATGTACCTTTATTTATAATGTTAGCTAATAGCTAGCTAACAACAATAGACTCTCAGTAGACTCCCACTAAGAGTACTAGACTAATTACAATCTAATAAGGAAAAGAAACAAACATATGATGATAGGGACACTCTAATGCAGCAAGGACCCTCGGTAGGGCTAATGCAGGGCTGTGTCTGCCCCAAATTCTGGGTTTATTCAAACCCATATCGAGTAATCTATGCTAGCCCATTCTGCTACGTTGACCTGCCTTAATTGGAAGAAGACATTTTCCAGAATAATTCCATATTTCCCAGATTTCCTTGCTGGTTAAGGAGGATACAGCTAGCTGGGAAATAAAGATTGAAGATTAATTGGCCATGCGGGATGAGGATTACACAGCCTTTTTTAGTCCTAGATTTTAGGAAGTTTTTATATCTTGCGTGGGGGTTTATTAGCTAGAGATTAGTTTCTTTTTTTTTTTGGATTATTAATCCTTTTTCAAGGATTCCTTATTTGTTAACTAATTGGATTAGGATTGGGTTGCTTTGTAATTGTTTTTAATTAGGATTTAGGAAACATCTAGAATGCTGTAATCTATTTTAAATTTAAAAATACAAGGATGTGGCTGGATTCTATAGCCTACGAATTGAAAAAAAAAATAAAGAGATTTCTGGTCTTGAAACCATGTTATGCTGTGAGATGAAGTGAGGGGAGAGATTCCTTGAGAGGGTGACAGGCCCAGGAGAGGGAGAGAGGCTCAATTCAAATTATCCTTCTTCTATTTTTTATTTTCTTCTCTGTTTCTATTTCATTGTGTGATCTGCTACAAGTTCTGCAATCGATTAAGGAATATCTGCTACAAGTTCATCAATTGTTGCCCAGTTTTGAAGACCAAACCAGCATTAAACTTGTTTAAGAAGATCCTGCCTGGGGCTAGGTCGTTCGTGATCCAGCTCTACATTACACTCCCCCTGTCGTGATCAACAACTAATCCTAATAATAATGGAGTACCACAGGGGATTTGACAACCATTCACCTGCGGTATATGTACATAACTAAACACTCCCTGATGTAGATGCACTACCTTGGACTGACCCAAACCCGTTTGGGAACCCAGACCGAGAACCGGGTCCAATTCTGGTAGATATGTAGGATTTTATTATATATTTTATTGGTATAAATATGTAAGGTGATCTTTAATTTGGGTAGGATACGTAGGAATTGTTTTGGCAAGTTTTAATTGTTAAGAGTCCTAGTATAGTTATTTGCATGCACACACTTCTCCCCCCTTCTTCTTATGCGATTACCCTTCCTCCCTGCAACTTCTTTCCTACCCGCCCTCTAATTTGGTATCAGAGCCGAAGGATCCAACTCCTTCCCTGTAAATCTCTTCCATCCCATTCTTCCTCTTCTTCCCTATTCTCTCTAATCCGTTTTTTGTGCTGCCATATGACCAGCGGAAGTTAAAAAAAAACACGATTCTGTTGAAACAGAAATCGAATCAAACCCTAACCCCATTTCATCCCTTCCCACAGCAACTTCCGTTGGAACCTTACCCCAGCCCATCTTTTTGATTCCCAGTTTCCCACCCCACAGCAGATCCGTTCAAAGAAAAAGAAAAAAAGAAAAAGAAAACCCACTGTCGAATCCAGCGACAGCCTCCCACAACCCTTTCTTTCCCCCCCTTCTGAATACTCGATCGAACCCCTCTAGGCTTCTGCCAGCAGCCAAAAAAAAGAAGCAGAGAGGGTGAGAGGCATTGAACCAGAGAAAAAAAAGAAAGAAAAAGAGGAGAAGATAGAAGATGAGAAGCAGAGAATCGAAACAAAGTAAGAAGAAAACATACCTGGTTTCAGGGAACTCCACTGCTGCTGGTTCAAAGCTCCATCGCAGGCGGATTTATCTCTTCCGTGATCTGGAATCCTACTTCGATTAGGATTTTCGGTTATTTGTTTTGTCGAAGTTGTAAGTCCCCTCTTTTCTTTTATCATCTTCCAATTCTACCCCCACTTCCACCTTTTACACATGACTGTTTTTCTAGGTTATTTATTCTCTTTATTTCCCATAGTGCCCCTGCCCCACTCTTTATCTAACTTGAACTCTTATTCTCGTGTTTTTCCAAGTATACCCCTCTCATCAATACTTGTTGGATTTGTTCCCTTTGCCGACTTAAATTCAGTTTATTTACAGTTCTGCCACCATCATTATAAATTTCTATCTATTTTTTGTTTTGCCATTATCCTTTGAGTAAATACGCTTGTCTATTTTAACCATGGTAGCCAATTGTGAACTCCAACAGTTCAATTCTTATAAGGCTGAAACCGATGCAAAATTTGATACTCTCACTGCCGTTGTCAATTCCATTAAGACAATGATTGTACCTATGCAAGCTTCTTTCAAAGTGAAGAAATAGTGCGAGAGACGGTGAACGAAAACAATTTTTGCATACCTAGTTCGAGACTTCACCGCAAGTCGATTCTCGGTGTCGATGGCATCCTTCGAGCTGATCTTCTAGTTCGATTTCATGCGTCTCCTCCCTCGCATCACATTTTTTCCCAGTTGGTTTCAAACGCTGCAACCGTAAACCCCGCCGGATTCTCTACTGGTAGAAGCCGAGTGGAACACCCCTCCTCTGTCGTTCCCCTCTTGAGTACACGACTCCAAGCAGGAGATAGTAACCCACTCTTTTTTTTTTTTTTTTGACATAAGAGACGGTAACCCACTCACAAGTCCCCCTTTGTTACTTTATTTTCTTTAATTTCCTAAACTACCCTCCCCTTTTAGTCTAATTCTGGGCCACCCATTATTTTCCATTTGTTCCAAGTTAGCATTTAGACTTTAATTTATATTATTTCTCATATCCCTTCTTTAAGTTGCCTTAGTGACCCTTCCAGAATCCATTAATTACAATTCTGCCATCATCTTATTGACTTCGGTTTATTTACCCATAAACCCGCTACATCATGGAAGTTGATTGATACGATTTACTCCTTTGGATTAGAGATGGTTTCCATAAATTGCAAACAAAATTTTGTCATCTCCATATAGGGCTTCTTGATTTAGAGATAGGTTGTCGGGAGCTTGCCAATAATAATAACTGCTTCTATGATAAGGTGTCAAACATGATAGAATCTTCAGAAGGCAGATCAGAGGTGGCCAACGAACGTGACGATCGAGCTAACGGTCCGATCAAGGTTGCAATTGAAGATTTGATCGATGATCCGATCTTAGTTGTGAAATCCCACGATTAGATTCCCATCGAAGAGATGTTGCTTGCTAACAACAATCAAAAGATCGCGATGGTTGATCATGAGATGAATTGGATCTTTGCCCCCATCAAAGCCGATGTTTGAGGATACCGATCAAGTGTTACTGATTCCCCCATTTTACGAAACTTGTGGACGAGTTTTTCTCAACATCGGGGGGAATTGATGTAGATGTACTACCTTGGACCGACCCAAACCCGTTTGGGAACCTAGACTGAGAACTGGGTCCAAATATGGGATTTATTCTGGTAGATATTTAGGATTTTATTATTTATTTTATTGGGATAATTATGCAAGGAGATCTTTAATTTGGGTAGGATTTTTTTTTTGATTAAATTTAATTTGGGTAGGATACGTAGGAATTGTTTTAGCAAGTTTTAAATTGTTAAGAGCCCTAGTATAGTTGTTTCCTTATTGAAGTCAGTTTCTTTTATTATTTATATGCTTGTAACTAACGTATTAGACAGATTGAATAGAATGGAATAGTTATGGTTTGAGTAGCTTGTGGCTGTGCGTGTGCACTCTTCTCCCCCTTTCTTCTTCTTATGTGATTTCCCCTCTCCCCTGTAACTTCTTTCCTACCGGCCCTCCACCACTTCCCCTCAAGCTGGAGTATCCAAAAGTTCCAGCTTGGAACAACAAGAATAGATATTAAAAATGACACCGGTCTTGAGCATATAGAGCAGTCATAGACGTTAGTGAGCACAGAGAGAACTTCTTTCTGGTAGCAATATCAACTCAAGCACAGCAATCATCAACAACAATAGTAGAGAAAAAAATTTCATTGAATAAATCCCGCCAGCAACGAACAAAATATGCAGTAGAGAACACCAACCACAATCCAAAATATCATAACGGCAACAACAACATCATAAGCCCTTCTCAAGGAAGGAAGGTAGTAAGTATTATCTTCACAAAGAAGGCAGGGTTGCAATGATGTGATTAGTAAAGATCACATGACTAGGATCTGATTAGTAAAGATCAGATACTTGTGAGCCCCAAATAGAGGTCACAGATAAAATTGCTGCATCGGTTGCCGAACCAGGTAAAGTGCAGTATAGGTTACTGTGTACCAAATAAGATGAGGTTGTTGGGGACCAAGTAGCAGCATCAGGTTGCTGGGGACCGAGTAGCAGCATCAGGTTGCTGAAGACCAAATAACTTAGCATAAGGTTGCTGGGAACCAGAAAAGAATGTTGTTGCTGAAAACCACAAGTGACTATTTTCATATGGTAAAATTGTTGTTGGGGACACGAGCAGATGACACAAACAATCAAATAATAAAATTCAGCTGATGACTTTAGAAAATAATAATAATAATCTTCAATAACACTTGTGGGCTCACCAAAGCAATAATATTGCAAATATATCACCAACAATAGTTTTGTAAATTTTGGTCACACTTGTGGGCCCATCCAAGCAAGAAAATACTCAAAATATGTCAATAACAAGAGATGATGGAATGGGTAGGTAGGGCTGTAATCAAACAGAAGCTTAAAGGGTACTTTGGAAGGCATAAAGGAGTTTGGATTCAAAAGGGATTCTTATTTAAAGAATAGGGACAGACTTGGAACCAAAATAAAAATAAGGATAAACCTTAATAAGAAGTAATAAGGAAGGGCATTATTAGAAATCAACAATAATATTAGAAAAAGACGGTTCCATGAACTTGTTTGTCATCAACCTTCGTTCCTGAGAATCAAGGGGTTGGGGGAGATGGCGGAAGCCTCTGGTGGTAAAGCGATGATACCAGAAAACTTCCAGCGACAACAACAGTCGTTGACAATAGCAGAAAAATAGAAGCAACACCATGTTAAGGGAAAATCACCATTGACCGAGAGAGACACTTCGAAAGGGGAACAATCACCATGGATTAATTCCCAAAGTAATTTCAGGCGTAATTTGAGCAGCAAATCAACCAACCAGATAACTTTAGTTCGATCAACAGTAGCAGAAGGATATTCAACATGATTAGGGTTTTCAACCAATCAACCAGGTTATTGTTCCGGTAGCAAATCAACTAATAAACAAACACCATCAACAAATCTTCGATCAGCAAACCCTAGTATTTCTTCGATTAAGGTTTTCCGCAGAATATCAAGCAGGGTATAATGGTATATCAGCAGTACATCTTCTTCGTCAATCGATCAAAGCATCAATCAGTAGGGTATATCATAATCAGCAAATTCAGCAAGCAGAACAAGATCGAGTGAATCAGCAGTAGCAGCAGAGGGATAAATCATTTCAGGTAGGATTCATCATACAACACTTCAGTCTCACTAGGGTTTCACAAAGTGGAATGGAAAGCATAGGTTGCTGTACAGCACAAACCAGAACCTAAAACGATTCTCCAAATAGATATCAAGGAGGAAGCAAGTACTAGTTACAGCTCTGATACCATGTAATGAAACCAGGACCTGAAACCAGTACCTGCAAAGCAGAAGATAGAGAGGAGAGAATAGAGAAATAGCAAGAAAATGATGGGAGAAATTGAACCACAATAGAGAAGAGAATTGTTCTTCTATTGTGGACAGTGTACCTTTATTTATAATGCTAGCTAACAGCAATAGACTTTTAGTAGACTCCTACTAAGAGGACTAGACTAATTACAATCAAATAAGGAAAAGAAACAAGCGTATCACAATAAGGACATAACTTAACACTGTCAATTGGCTGTTAAATTTAACTGTTCAGATGAGACTGCTCCATTCCTTGATAGACCCAGAGAACAAGGTTCAGCTATCATGTTCAGTTCTCCGAATTCACCTCACCTTGATCCTCTTGATGCCCTGAGAAATTGGCAAGGATCAAGCAGCCCCCCCCTTCTTTTTCCTGGTTTTATTTTAATTTTCACTCAGTCACCTTTGTATCTTCATCTTTGCTACATTTATTATGTCTTATCTTTTGATCACCTAACATTGGGCTTCAACATGTATATATGGTGTCTCTATAAACTATGACAATGACATGGTCTCCTTGCGGTATTTCTTGGCCAGCAATGTTGCCTAACGACTTTTGTCTGCCACTTTGTTCACTAAGGTTGACTTCCATTTAATGAGTCCCACTTATTATGAAACCTGGGATGCTTCGGCATCCTGTTATTATGTGTTTTTTTGCGCTTCCTGGACTTGTTAATTGGAACTATGAATTTGAATGATTTATTCTTTCATAATCTTGGGAAGGAGAGATCGAGCTTGATTTTGAGACTATAATTTTATTGTTGTGGAATTCCAACCCTCCTTTCATTTGTTCTCATTACACTTAATGCGCAGGTCCTTGATCATGTCAATGTATTGTCTTCCTAGTTTCTAATAGCAGTTGATTTTTTTTTTTTAATATTTTTTATTACCTGTCAGATATCACTGAGCTTAACCTACCAAAAACAACTATCATCTCATTCCCCAATGGCAAGGATGACCTGATGAACTTTGAGGTCACCATTCGACCCGATGAAGGATTTTATCTGTAAGTTTTTTTTTTGTTTTGCACGAGGTTTAATCATTTGAATGTGATAGCTTGTGACGTAGCTTTGGCTTTTATCTTCATAACTTATGACTTGACTTTTTTTTCCCATAATTGGAAATTACAATTTAGCTGGCTCTTGTTTCCTTACACAGAGGTGGAGCATTTATATTTACTTTTTCCGTCTCCCCCGTTTACCCTCATGAGGCACCAAAGGTCAAGTGCAAGACTAAGGTAGGCATTCACCTATAATTTATTTACAGTAGCCCTCTTGTTACACTTCTTCATGGTACTTATTAGCAGTATTTTGGTATGGTGACCAACAATGTTCTGTCCAACTCTTATTCAGGTCTACCATCCTAACATTGACTTGGAAGGAAATGTCTGCCTGAACATCCTACGTGAAGATTGGAAACCTGTCCTCAATATCAACACTATCATTTATGGATTGCATCATCTTTTCACGGTATTTCTTTTTTCCTTGGTTGTCCCTTCCTGACTTACTAAAACCCTCTGATCTGGATGATTTTTGTTATTTTATGCAGCAACCCAATCATGAGGATCCCCTCAATCATGACGCAGCGGGAGTGCTGAGGGATAACCCAAAGATGTTTGAATCCAATGTTAGAAGGGCGATGTCTGGTGGCTATGTGGGCCAGACTTTCTTCCCTAGGTGCATGTAGCCTTTCCTGGTAAAGCAAGTGACATTATGGTAATATTTTCATTCTCAAGGGTCTGAAGGGGTTGTAAATTTGGTTGGAAGGGTGTCTTTTCTGTGGCCCTAATGGCTTTCTTCAAGGAAAAGAGGTACAGATCAGTCTACATGAACCAAACAGGGGAAGGTGCTTGTATGTTGCTGTAACTTATGACTTGTTTGTGATATTGGTGGAGAAGATATGGTTTTTCTTATTTTGATGCGGGGAATATACTTGCCTGGAAATCTGCTTGCTTAATATTGTCTCATTTCTTTCTATTTGCGCATCATTGCTGCATCTTTTTTTTCTCTCTTTTCATTTTTTTTCCCTTATGTTTTTGTTTGTCGTATTTTCCTATTCTCCAATCATGTGGCCTCAAATCTGAAACTTGGACAGCAACAGTTCTTGGTTAGTCAATAACAAACAGTAATATTTACAGTATTATGATTACAATGCTAATGAGCCAGTGTGTCTTGAGTACTGATTCTTTGGCTGAAGTTGAAAGTGATTTGACCATCCTTTGGGTTGGCCTGATGACTCGAAGGTTAATCCAGGGTAGATGATTTTCAGAGTGGTTGATGAAATGCTCTCATGAGATATGTTCACAGTTCCATAGTGAGAAATAAGTACATGGCTACTGTAGTCTGAGGGTTCCCATGGTGAGAGGCCTCCCCTTGAGAGATTATCCTGAGACAGAAGGTTAGAAGTTGGCATCAAAGTTGTACTGCTGTATGAAAGAAAATGATACAAAGAGAAAAAGAAGGGGGATTCAAAGTTGTTGCATTCATGTATTTACGGATTATGGAGACACTCCCTCGGGTTTTCACAAGAGTCCTGTTAAGAAGCCTGTTTGAAATATTTGTTACCTGTCGGATTGAAACCTAAAATCTGAGATCCGAATCGTTCAATGCAGCCATCAACTTTATATATGATCGTCCTATTTTTAAATATTAAAGGAAGGAAAAAGGTTTATATATTGTAATATGATGCTTCATTCTTTTGGGTAGGACTGACTGAGATCCATGAGGAACAAAGCAGTGCTAGGGAAAACCTGCTTCGACATGGCTGGGAGCAGATCACTGCATGGACGAAGGACAGGGCAAGTGATCACCAAGGGACTGCTACTGTCCCACTTGCCTATTCCTTCCTATGAACTATTGCTGTGATTTATGCAACTCTTTCAGCTTCGAATGGCAAAACAGCATTCTGCAATTTTAGTTGGGGGTTAAGGCTTATTTTAGAATGAAACCAGGGATGCAGTGGCAAAATGATGTGGTAATTCCAACAATTTATTGTTGATAGATAAGGATGATTTGTACTAGTATTTTTACCGTCTATTTATAGCCGCACTTAATTTTGATCGGCCCTTCGTTGAGGCCTTGAGGGTAGATGTCTTGTATTTTGTAGATTGGGTTGTGGGTTGCTTTCGAAGGGCAATTAAAGTCCGTAGGGCTTGAGGTCCGGAGGATTTTTAGGGTTTACATGGGGGTAATTCGGATAATTTGCTTACCCTATAAAATGTTGCGATTTTGGGGGGGGGTGTTTGGTTATGAATTCTTTGTAAATACAGAGAGATGTGAGGAAGAGTTTGTAATTCTTTTTCCATTGTTAGTGAAAACTACTCATATCTCTTTGTGGATATAGGCATCTTGTTCGAATCACATATATCCTTATATTGTGATTGTGTGACCGTTTTTACTTTCTATTCATTTTTTACCTGAATGTTAATAGGGTTTTTCTTTTCTACACCCTCATCCCTTCTAATGCATTTTATTAAGCAATTGAGACACCCACCCACCCTCCCTCTCTCCCTCTCATGCAGCACATAAGAAATCAAGAGACAACAACGTTGTTTGTTGTATGTACATGTGTGTGTCAAAAAAGACGCAAACCTACCCTGTTTAATTGAATGTACCGACCTTAGATTGTGGAAATCTTTTCTTTCTTTTCGAGTCATAGGAGGAGTCTCTATCGTTAGGAACTTGGGATTTTCAGCAAGAAGGTTATATTGACTGCTTATATGGTTCTTGTAGACCCTGGGTTTCAACAATCTGAGACTCAAACAAACACCTTTACCTCTTTTTGATTAGGACAACCACGGTAGAACAGTGACAACGTCCTATCTGTTGCACCGCCAACCCCTACATGTCGCAACTATCTGTCTCTTAGGTTGAAAATTCCCATGTTTTAGACTTCAGAGCATCAACAAAAGATTGCTTCCAGTCTGTGGTTCTTAAATTTTAAGAAGAGTTACGTCATTTGGCATTTGTGAAAGTTGTGTTTAGCACTGTGCGTCTATGATGGAATCCATGGACGGCGCAAATCTACCCCAATATTTTTCACTCCCTCCAAGCCAACAAAGAACAAAATATTAGTAACCTTATCAGTCTTCTTCTATCACTGTCACTGTAGCTACAGCATTGCTTGGTCTAAAATTTGGGGATAATGACATGATAATTACAGATTAAAGAGTAATCTGTGAGTGATGTGAGAGTCTTGGATCTATATGAGACTATTAAAATTTCAATGTTATTGTCATTTTCTATAGATTATTTCTTGCTTGTGTCTTATAGCACTTTTTTTTTTTGGTGGAAGTGTCTTATAGCACTTTACTTTCTTTTGTTGAGATTCCTAGAACTAGAGGGGATTTTGTGGTTGATGCTTGATGAAGGAAAGTTTCCCTACTAATGATATCTTTATACTATGCTAAGCTTGGCTAAGTGATCAAATAATCAAATACCCTTGCATAGTATAAATTTGAACACTGGAGCTGTTATTTGACTCCAAACTTTATAAATTTGTTCATACTCTCCAATTCCCAGAACTACATTGTTGTCATAATTGAGTTCCCTTTCCAGTCCCCAGCTTATGGACCAAAACACCAATCCAAATTTAAAAAAAGAAGAAGAGGAAAGTATGCATCTTTGTAATTCATAAGAGGGTCTTATGGGAAACTCATTCCACCCAAAGATTTCTTATATCTCCTTGGAGTAACAGTCCTCTCAATGGTTCTGTACTTCCATATAACTTAACCTAAACTTATGCGTAAAAAACGTGGTTATATAAATTGATTATCATTAAAAAGTTTCTGATTTAAGACGGCGGGCCTGGTGCGACAGTAAGAGTGCTCCATTGTGACCAAGTGCTCAAGGGTTCAAGTTTGGAAATAGTCTCTCTGTGAAAGCATGGGTAAGGTTGTGTACATTATGACCCTCCCCAGACCCCACAGTGGTGGAGTCATTTCAAGAATGGTGAAATTTCAGTTGCCAACAAGAAGGGATTGCTGAATGCCCTGAATTGCTGATCAGTGCATGTTGGTAGGTAAGTGAACTCCCCACCATACTCTATGACCATTGGGAGAGAGATAATTTTCCAATCACTCACAATTCACTTCTCTGATTTTTGTCTAACTAATAATGAAATCATATATCTGCAATAAAAATGGTACTTGGTTGAGGATACATTGGCTGCCATAAAGGACTCCTGGATCAAAATTATCGCTGGAATTACATGATTTGGATCCAATTGGGCCTACTATGGAGAGAGGGGGGGGGGGGGGCACTTCTCAATGTTCAGGTTCCAGAGTTTCCAACCAATTCACAGAGAGGAAAATGTCCAGAGTGAGGAAAAACCAAACACCAAACTTTTCTTATATACATCAAGACCATTTTTAACTACAAAAAACCAAGGACTACTTCCCTTATATAGTTTACTAGACATACTCTTTGTCAGGATCTAGACATTTCAGCTGCTTCTCAACCCATATTGCATTCTCCCACACATGCTCACACGTGTCGTGTTGCTACTAGTGGCTTAGTTTGATACATTCTGATTGATAGTTTTTCATGGTAAGGTTTTTGCTAAAAATGTTGAGTTAGCAACTAGGCATTACAGAGAATTAATCAGTCAAGAGAAATGGGGAAAGAAAATGTGAAAATCAAGATAACTGTGTTATGTCCATCAATTTCTGTGTCTTTGTGTTACTGTTTACCTTTGGATCTTTGATTTGGAAGATATAGAGGGAATAAGAGGAGCAAAGATTTGTACAAGGCAGCAGACAAATTTTGTTCCAATTTTAGTGTGGCCTATGAGTGCCACTTAAAAAATCACTGTTCTTCTCTTTAATTTCCTCCTTATGGTAGTTGTTCTGATTTGATACAAGTTACTTGGTAGAGTGGAAAAACATATTCAGTTGAGGTGGTGGTGGTTGTTCAATGACAGCAAAATATCTTAGAAATGAGCTTGGATACGCTTTGCCGTCACTAGTACATGGGTTAGTTCATGTGATAGAGGATCAAACAAGCATCTCATTGAATTTAGTTCAGCTTAAAATGAATAGAGGAAGTAGGTAAAATTACAAATGATGTTATTTTGTATTTTATATTCATCTCCATTTGATTTTTTTTTGTCCTATCCTACCTAACTGCCCAATGGGACTTTAGCTACCAACTACAAGAGAATCTATCACTACCGGGGAGGGGGGAGGGGGTAGGCTCTACAACTACCTAGAGAGGGGCCATAATTTTGCCCAAATATGCAACTAGGAGAAGTCGATCACTTGACCTCATTGAGGGCGATGCACTCAACTGGCACACCACTAACCGACCCAGCTAACGGTTGTTTGCTCTCTCCATTTGATGATATTTTGGTAATTTTACTAAAACTTTGAATCAGAGTATGAGCTACTTTCTTTACTTATTTTGAACTAAAGTTTGGCCATTGAGATGTCTGTGAGGTGCCTCTATCACATGGATTAACCCATGTACTGTCAACTGGTAAATAGTGAAGCATTATACTTTACATAGTGACACCAAGAAGGATCCTTATTTATTGGAGTGAATCATGGAAGGCCAGAAGCAGAAAGAGCAAACAATATATGGGCTAAATTGGGCCAGGCACAAGTTCCACATAGCTCACCATTTGACCCATATGGCCGATAGGCCCATGCTAAACCCTTGATTCTTATTTTCTGGTTGAGCTTCAATATTACACAAAGGATATTGGAAAGTTAGAGCTACCCACACACTGTCTTCTAGCTCTTATTAGAAAGGAGTCTATGACTCTTTGTAGATGTAGACATTCACATGAAACTAGGTCCATTCGAACTGTATCACCTGGAGGAACAACTAACTAGTTAGAGCTCAATCTCACCTAATTGATTGACAAGGCAAAGGAAAAATTCTGCCATTTCTAAAAGCAACTTTAGTGGTTTTGGTTTTGTTCATATATTTTTTATGGATAAAGTTTTCTTCCAACCATAGAAGATGGTTTACCCAAAATCTTGGGGTTCACAAACCGTTCCTAGGATTTTAATATGTTCCAAAATACCCTTCCGATACCCATTCCTATTCTCTCCCGCCCCTCGGTGAATGGGATCCCATTCACCGTGGGTGGAGAGAAACTCAGATCCATTTTTTATTGTTATGAAACACTATGTATACTATTCTGTAATTGTTTTTTTTTTGGTAAATAGACTATTCTGTAATTGTTAGTTGTTTCTTATATAGTTTTACCTATCTCATTCATATGAGTTAAATGCCTTTGTTCAGCCTCAATAAAGTGATGAAATAATCCCTACTTTCGTTATAATCATGGAAAAAATATAAATATTTTACAAAAAAAAAAAATAAAAATCTAACGGATAAAATGTATCACTTGGCTTATCTTGTAAAGGTTTATGTGATCATGAGACGTAGGAAACATTTTTTTTTTATTTGTTTGCATAGTATCATAACGCTTTCTAGTTGCGTGGAGCCTGTGTCCAAACATAGGAACGTGTAAAATTACATTCATGATGCCAGTATTGGCCCCGTGCTGGTGCAGGGGCTATGCAGCCAGGCAGCAAGCTATTGTCTTAATTTTTATTTGACTCAAATTTGATAGAAAAAAATGTTAAAATATTTTACTCTTTTTTTGATGAATAACCTGGAATGTGTGATAGGGTTTGACTTGTCACAACTGATTGTTTTTGAGGTGAAATTTAACACGTTGCAAATAAGAGTTTGGGTTGTAATGCATAGGGGTGTCAATGGGTTGATCCCGACCGGTTTTGGTTGGGCCCAATCGGTCCCTTACTTTAGAATCCCACACCGTGACCGGTCCGTTTAAGTACTCGGTCTTCATAGGTTAGGTATGGTCCCATTTATAAACTATCGGTTGGGTGTCGGTCTATAATCAGTAGCACTGCAACAGGGTCGGGTTGGGCCGGGCTTTATAGAACCCTATCCCAACCCTAAGTCATCTTAGCTGGGCCCAGGCCTGACCTGACCCGACCCTGACTCAGGGTCTAAAAAATCCAACCTTGACCCGCCCTCAGGGTCGGGCCGGGCTGACCCTGATTGGCCCTGATCATGGGGAGGGGGAAGGAAATGCATGGGCTGGAATGGGCTGGGGAGAAAATTATCAATTTTACGTAAAATAACACTATAATAAAATGTATTATATCACTTATTATCTTCATATATAATATATTATATAACAAAATATGGGTGACGTTTAAAGTTTATAATATATATATTATATCAATATATATTTTACAGTATAACTTAAAACAGGGTCGTTGGGCTGGGCCAGACTTAGCCCTAGGCCTCTACCCTGGCCCGACCCAACCCTGACTCAAGGCCAAAAATCTCAGCCCAAACCCTGTTCGGGCTCAGGGTGGGCCAGGGCGGGTTCGGGCCAACAGGGCCAAACTTGCACCCCTATTAATCAGGATTATAGGGGTGCGGGTTCGGGCCGACAGATTATAGAGGTGCAAGTTTGGCCCTGTCGGCCCGAACCTGCCCTGAGCCTGAACAGGGTCTGGGCTAAAATATTTGGCCCTGAGGACGGGTCAGGGCTGAAAATTTTTGGCCCTGAGTTAGGGTCCGGTCGGGTTAGGGTTGAGGCCTCGAGCTAAGCTTGGCTTGGCCCGGCCCGACCCTGATTTAAGTTATACTATAAAATATATATTGATATAATTTATACATTATAAACTTTAAATTTCACCCACATTTTTTTATATAATATCTTATATATGAAGATAATAAGTGTTATAATATAATTTATTATATTGTTATTTTATGTAAAATTAATAATGTTCTTCCCAGCCCATTCCAGCCCATGCATTTCTTTTCCCCTCCCCATGATCAGGGTCAATCAGGGTCGGCCCGGCCCGACCCTGAGGGCGGGTCAGGGTTGGATTTTTTTGGCCCTGAGTCAGGGTCGGGTCGGGCCTGGGCCCAGCTAAGGGTACATAGGGTTGGGCTAGGGTACTATAAAGCCCGGCCCAACCCGACCCTGTTGCAGCCCTACAGGATTATATTAAACGGGCTAAATGTGCCCATAATGGACTCATACTAAATGAACTACAATCGGACTATGCAAGTTTGGTCCATATAGTTCCTAATGAAATTCAATCCTTCGGGATAAAACAATAATTTACTTGAGAGAATGTTCCTCACTGAGCTAATAGTTAAATAAGTAAATCTCAAATTTATTTGGAGCTCTATGGGCATCAATCTCAATGGACATACATATGATGTTATTTCGAACAATATAAATGGACTTGATTATGCGCTCCGTTTATTTTTTGACTCATCAACTTCATAGATCAATAATATTCAATTATCAGTTTTATGTTTTTACTCGGCCCGTAATCTTTTATATATAGCTTACATAATACAAGAAGATAACGTAATCAAGGAGATTAAAAAATGGTATATTTGAGATAAAATAGGGAATTTATGGGGGAAGTGTAAAACAAATGGTCTATAAACAGACTTAAATGTATTGGTCCTTAAACGTGTTAGGTTCGACCAAGCGTCTGTTGATCCATTCCCGCTAACATGCAGGACCTTAGTCCGACATGTTTAGCTTACGTATTGGACTAGTTTCAGGTTTTCACTGAATCGAAACAAATCCATCCTACCGGTGCGGGTTTAGAATTGACACTTCAGAGCTGAAACAAGATTTTTCCTTTTCTTAAGAAACATAAAAACTACATTAGGTAAACAGGCGAGATGGATAATATAGCACGAGCGGATCCATTAAAACAAGGTTGCAAAAGCAATTGGTAATGTCAATAGATGGGATTGGAGCCCACAAGCATGTGGATATTATAGCCATGAGATATTTGTGCGTAAAACCACTACCTCCCAGGTGGACATTTAAATAAACAGATGGAGCATGTTTTATTACCTTTTGTTTCACTTAACCAGTCTCCTCCTTTACCAGTTTTTGTTTTTGATAAGAAAGCATTTCTCTTATTGTAACTCTCAGTGTAACAGTTCTGTTTTTGTTTTAAGTCCTTCACTTGTTACTATCTCACCACTATGCCCTTTCTTACGTAACCTTTTACAACTCCAAATCCCGGCGCAGCGGCGGAATCCCATTCCCATAAACAGAAAAGAAACAGAAATCAAACCAAGAAAGATAATTTGGTCTATGATTAAATAGGTCCAGGATCTCTGTATCCCCAGTGAAAGACCAGTACTTTCTAATCTTTAGAAACAAGTAGGAGTCCACATAGTTCACATTCCATTATGTTATACCTTATACGTACATTTAGCCTCCATTTCTTAGCTAGTATTTTGGGTTTTGTAATACTATTATAGAGTCTCACTCTATTGTATGTCACTCATTATTCATCACCAGATATTTCAAAAGTGAAAATGATAGGCCATTTCTCTCTCACATTTTCTCTAGTTAGGTTTTTTCTCTAATCCGTCAGTCTTTGATCGTTCATCGGTCACTGATTGTTTTCAATTACTGACTAATAGGTTAGTCTTGACTGAGATAGATTTTAGTCTATTTCTCTATTGATCAAAATAGACCAAAAATAGGGTGTAAACAATTTCAACGTGAAAATGATGGCCATTCCTCTCACACATACACTCTCTAGTTAGATTTTTTCTCTAATCATATGGTTTCCTGTATACAAATCGTGCGATGCTCCCTCCCGTGCCTTTAAGATTGTGAAACCTTAGCCCTAATTGGTGAAAGTGGATTGAACCAATCGAAAAATTACAAAGTGAACCTAACCGGTTTCTTATTGGTTTGATTTCGTATTGGGTATTGTAGAACCGAATGAAAACTGAACTACATCGAAACTGACTGAAAGCACATTAAACCATAGTAGGAAAACCAGGTTTTTCGATTTAGACTCATCTTTCTCAAACCCTGGTGACTTGAACGAGTCAGTTAAAATTTTAAATATATTTAATAATTAATAATATACTTAATATCGAGAATAGGCATAACCTTTGCACTTTTTCCTAATTAAAAAATTATTTGAGAGACATTAAATATTTTATTCTCAAGGAGTCAAAGCTTCATTATTAATATTCATTAATAATGTCAGTAAATAAATTAATATATTATTAATGTATTAAATGAGAATTAAGACTTTTTGTTCTTTTCCTTAGGAAAAGGGAAGTGCATTAATACATGCGTTTAACTTATTAAACCGATAACAAATAGATAAGAGAAAACCGAACTAAACCCAATCCAAAGCCATAGTAATTAAACCTGAACCTTCCCTTATTGGTTTGGTTTTGAATTCACCCTTTCTCACACCTAGAAATCAGACCAAACCGATTAATTGACACCCCTACGGTGCCTCCATTGGCTTGGTAAGGGGATTCTATTCCACACCACAGGATTGTAGCCGGTGGTCCCCTGCCCCATTTCAAAATAGTGGTTTTCAGTCGGGCCGGATTATTTCTATCATGGACAGTACTACAATAAGAAAAGTACAAAGACCACCTTGAGCCGGATTCGATCCACCAGAGTCGGGGCACAAAACCTTTATGTACGATATTAGTAGTGCCGCGTCGCATGTGACCGTATTTCCAATTGGGTCGGAAAGTGTATTTCACTCATTTCGGCTGAGTCAAACTCGTCCTTAGTCTCTCCATCTCCACTTCCCAATTGCCCACTTCTTCACCAGGCCCCACATCATGCAACCCTGATCCACTCTTTCTCTCTTTCTTTTCCAGCTTCATTGCTGATATATAAGGCCCCACCATTGCCGTTTTTCCAGTTACATTAGCTATCTAGCTAGGGTTTTGACATGTAGTTACAACTCCTGTCTTCATCAAATCGTATGTGTATACCTACCTCACATCAATAACACTTTTCTATCCTTACATCACCGTCCGTTTACCCGTTTACCCGTTTACCGCTCTCTCTCTCTCTCTTCCTTCTCTGCTATAAAAAGGCATTGGCCAGCCCGTTGAAATGCAACCGCGAAAATACACACAAAAACAAATAAATCAGTCAAGAAGAGACTGAGCTTGCGTCTTCACTCCTCTCACTAATAGGACGGTGTGTGTGTGAGTTTTGTGTGGTTTATAGCTTTACACAACAAAATGAAGCTCTCCATCGGCACGGTTCGTCCCTGTACCGTCCCAACACCCAAATGCGTCACTGCCGCCGTAAAACCCATCACCCAGACACCAAAATCGGCCAAGCTTGGCAAGAGATGGATGGAGTATCAGGGAGCTCGAAACTGGGAAGGCTTGCTTGACCCACTCGACGATAATCTACGTGACGAGATTCTCCGTTACGGCCACTTCGTCGGTGCTACTTATAACGCTTTCGACTTTGATCCTTCTTCTCCTACTTACGCCAATTGCCGTTTCCCCAAACACTCCCTCTTCCACCGTTGTGGCTTACCTGGCACCGGTTACCGGGTCACCAAAAACCTCCACGCCACCTCGGGTATTAAACTGCCCCGTTGGATCAGTAAGGCACCTAATTGGGTTTCCAATCAGACTAGTTGGATCGGTTACGTGGCAGTTTGTCAGGATGAAGAAGAGATCGCCCGCCTTGGCCGTCGTGACGTGGTTGTTGCCTATAGAGGGACTGCCACTTGTCATGAGTGGCTCGAGAATTTACGTACCACGTTGACACATCTCCCCAATGTGGGCCTGGACGGCAGAACTGAGGCCGAGCCCCAACCCGAACCCATGGTGGCTAGGGGATTTCTCAGCCTATTTACATCTGGAACCGCTGAGCGCCGTAGCTTAAGAGAAGAGGTGAGGGATGAGATTGGTCGTCTCCTTCAATCCTACGGTGACGAACCACTCAGCCTGACCATCACCGGTCACAGCCTTGGTGCGGCGTTAGCGACCCTCACAGCCTACGATATAACCACCACCTTCCGTAATGCACCGTTGGTGACGGTTATCTCCTTCGGCGCACCACGTGTCGGCAATCGTGGCTTTAGATGCCACGTGGAAAAGTGCGGAAGCAAAGTACTTCGCATTGTAAACTCGGATGACCTCGTCACAAAGGTCCCAGGCTTTGTCATTGACGAAGACGAAGATGATGACGTGTCAAGTAAATGTAAAGGTCAAGATAAAGATGCCATCAACGTGGCTGGACTTCCAAGCTGGCTTCAGAGACATGTGGAGAATACACTTTGCCAGACACAATGGGTTTACGCTGACGTGGGCAGGGAGCTCCGAGTCAGCAGCAGAGATTCTCCATATCTAACGGGACCCACCACGAATTTAGCCACGTCACACGAGCTAGATACGTATCTACACTTAGTGAATGGCTTTTTGAGCTCCAAATGCCCTTTTCGGAAAACTGCGAAGAAAATGTTCGGTAGACGCGGCGCAGAGAAAGCATCTGTACTGCGGTAGAACATATCAAACTACTGCACAGTGTATAGAATTTTTTGTACAGTCTATGGGGGGTAGGCTAATATACGCCACCGGCGTTGATTTCCCATACGACCGGAGGAAAAGAAGAAGACGAAGGGAGGCCCCTGAAAAAAAAGGCAATTGTTGTTGTTATATTGACTATATAGAGAGAAGAAGAAAAAAAAGTGAGAGTTGACGTAATAAAGGTTTGGAATTTTTTGATAAAATGACAGAAATAACCTTGTCTCTTCTTCTTATTTTCATTAAGTACCTCCACCACCGACCCCTTTTTGGAAAGGAATTAGAGGGCACACGCTATACCCTTCACCAACTTGGGCACCGGCCTTACCAAATACGCGTTGGTTTGGCTTTACTCAAACTGGGCTTTATGGTAGAGAAACCAAAGCATTTGGTTTATTTGAATTTTGTTGATAGAGGAAGTTATATAGAGATTCATCAAAAACATCAGATCTTGAAAAGGGTGAGAGATATGGGTGGGTCCTTTTAGAGAATGTAAATTTGTTTAGTAGTGAAGTACAGCTTTTTTCTGATCATAAATGATAATCCAGTAGAAGATACCAAAGGCATTTTAGGGTTCCTTTAAATCAAAACTATAATCTTTTGGTCCACCAAGAAAGATTCTTTTTCTCTTCTTTAACACTATACACACCATGGAATAACCTTATTACTTACTTGAATGAGTTTGTTTCCTATAAAATCTAAATCAAGATTAATGGGTATTGAAAGCTTAGGTGTAGCTAGGTGTTTGTAATCTTAAAAGTGAACAACTTTTCAATTTTTTTGATCTAAAAATCTAAGACCAAAACCCTAATAAATAGTTTTCAAATTATAAAATGGGTGTTCTTCCATTACTTGTGTTTTTTTAATTATGTAATCTTTAAGGCTTTTAGTTGTGAGAGCATGTTGGTGACAGCCAATTGCTCAAGAATTCATGATTTGGTCTAGGAAGAGGTAAGCCCTCACCACCTGATCACCCCACTCCCATCCCTTCTCAAAGCTAAGGATTCCTAGAGATATATATAAAAAATCAAACAACGGCTTTTTTTGGAAATATATTTGATAGCTGCTTTCTTCCATAGATAGTTTTACTTTTTTTTTTATTTATTTTGGTTAAAAAAAAAATGTATAGTTCTAAGTAGGGAGAAAGGACAAATCAAGTTCCATGTTGTTGGAATGAGATTGAAATAGACCTAACCTCAAATCAGTTCATTCAAATTTGATCTTTCCTTGGGTTTGCAGTCTAAATGAACCTAATCCACCCTTGTAGATAAAGTGACAAGATAAAGTACATAAAGTGAAAGAATGAAATCCACTTGATCAAGCTCTTAGATTCTTACTACAAATCCTAGCTAACTGTTCCTACATACAAAGGGCCAGTAAAAGATTTCATCAGTCCTTTTGAACCTTATCTGACCTATACAAAATGGCCTACCCAGTGCACGAGGCTCCTGTTACTATAGGGTCTGGGGAGGGGTATATGCACGCAGTCTTATCCCCACCTTTTTTGTGGAAAGACTGTTTCCTTGTTTGAACCCGTGACCACCAGGTTGCAATAGAGCAACCTTTCAGTTGTGCCAAGGCCCGCCGCCCTCTTCATCTGATCTGTACAGTAAGAAGGAAATTAAAAGTGAAGTCATGAAATCCACTTAAACCCTTTGATTCCCTCAGTAATTAATTCTATTTTTTTTTTGGGTACTAAAAATCTCTATTAAAATCAACGTAAAACACACATGGAAGGAGAAGAGCACATCTGGATCCATGGAATGGAATTGGACCAAACCATCGCACATGTCACCGACAGTAATAATTCTAGTTAATTCTAAGAAGTTGGAAAGAAATAATACCTTTAATTTGATGCAATTACCAATTATCATGTGCTTTATTTCCTTGTTTGTAAAGTTCATGCTTGTAATGTTAGGGTCTTAAAGAGTTTAAACAACAACAAACTCAGCCTTATCCCAACTTAATGGGGCCGGCTACAGGGATCCAAACAAACAAGGTAGGGAAAATAAAAATAAAAATGAAGAGATGGGGAAAGAGATAAGAGAAGAAAAATGAAAAATGACAAGTGGAAAAGGGAACTAAAGGACAAGATGAAAGATGAAAGTCAGAGGAAGAGGCACAACCTAGCAAGTCAGGAGAATCTCAGCTAAATGGGATCTCCTACATGGATCCTTGTCTGCTCTATGTTAGGTCATACTTGGAACAATTACAACTTCTCCTATGGTCATTTTAGGTCCGCTCCTAACTCTTTTAGTTCCTTCAATCAAAATCATGCATATTGATCACTCCTACTTATTGGGTCGTCCCTAAGCCTCCGTTGGACATGACCATACCATCATAAAAGATCTTAAAATTTCTTCCATATGAATTTCACTATTCAAATGACTGCTACAACCACAAAAGCTAGTGGAGGGGAGGGGGTGCCACAAGAAAATATATGTACGTCTTCATGTATGTAACTTAGAGTGATTTTCACTTTTAGCATGCAAATGATTGAAACCTACCATTAGAGAAGAGGATATGAACCGAATCAAAATGTAATGAACACTGATGATAAGACTAGAAGTACCAATCAAAACCCACGTAATTGGAATATTAAAAGACTTCAACTTCAAGTAGAACTTTGAGTATAGAATAGACCTAATCACAGCCATTCAATTCTATTTCGTTTTTTTGTGTAGACTACATTAACCTAAGCAAAAAACGGCACAAGAAAGAAAGAAGTGATAGAGAAATACAAAAACAGGAAAATCCAACAAAGAAGGAGGGACCCATCAATAGTTTTCCAAATTTACACGTGATTTGGTGGTTTTTGGAGAACCTTAGTCCTATCTCTCTCAAAGGTCCACAATTTGATCTTTTAAGGGTTGGGTTCCATAAAAAAGGAGAGCCACACAGTTACACCGTCCGAGTCAAGAAAGAAAGAAAGAAAGAAAGCTCTCCGGCCATGGCCATGAAAGATTAACAAATGGAAGACACGTGGAACGCAGTAGTATCATCTGAGGGGTGGGGGTCATTTGCATAAGTTAAATGGAGTGAATTGAAGAAGTGCACGAGAGTAGTTCTCAATTAATATCAAGAAAGTAACGAAGAGCTTGGGGAGATGGTGATCAATAGATGATGGTGACTACTGTGTGCTGACGGTTTCCTTTTAAGTGTCATAATTTAAAGTGATAGAAAAAAAAATACACCATGGATGATTTGGGTCGTACTGTAATGATCTAATAGTTTGTAGTGTTGTAGGAGAAGTAAGAAAGAATTGATGGGGAGAATGGAGACTTTGGTTATATTATAAGTTAAGTAGGAATTTCACTATCAAAAGTCTATGTCGGTGGTCTTCAGACCTGAAATATTTTACATGAAAAAAAAAAAAAAAAAAAACAATCTTGATTCTCAATAGTACTGGATGAGAGGTCTAGTCCATTGCTGACTTATGGTTAGAAACAAAATAGTCTCTCTGTGAAGTGGGGGTAAGTAACGCTGAGTACGTTATGACTTTTTTTCAGATCCTGTAGTAGTGGGAGTCTCGTGCCAGGTACACCTTTTGGTTGAGAAGTTATCTAGCCCTCAACTTGATAGTTTTTTTTTTTTTTAAGTAGGGTGGTGGCGGGGGGGGGGGGGGAAGAGAGAAATCCTCTGCAGTGCCTTAATATTGCGGTGTCTTGCAGTTCGGGCTTGAGAGCTCGACACGTAGAAGATGGGTGCTGGAGCTCGAGAAGAAAGAAAAACAAAAAAAAAAACTGGGTCAATGCATGTCGAGCTCTTAGACCCAAACTGCAAGGCACCTCAAGATGAAGGAATTGCAGAGGATTTTAATTCGGGTGGAGGATGGGGGAAGATACAAGATAGACAAAATATATTTAAACTCTCAAACCCTCTCACTGGTGAAGGAGAGAGTAGATTCCATGACCTTTTAAGACCCCTAATACCACTACTCAACGATTAAGTTTTAGTGGAAAAAAAAAGAGTTCACCAAGTGGTAAATTAAAGTAGGGCAGATGTTCTGTGTGACACATGGGCTTGCCATTTAGGGGGTAGGGTGGTCATTTAGCCCACCTCCATGTGTCTGGGCACAATCTGCACCCTCGACACAGAGAACATTTGGCCATTAAAGTATTAAAAAAATATAGAACTATGAAGAAAAGTGCATACAAATACATTGTGGGCATATTTGAGTATGAAATTTGGCATATGGTAATGCAAATTAGCTATTCCCTAGATATCAACATTCGGAATTGCCATGTCTCCCTTCCACTAGCGGCACAACTAGAGTTGCAGTCCATAAATTTAGCCAAAAGAATACCTACATAGGAGAGAGAGAGAAAGACAGAGAGAGGTCAAAGGTTTGGAGTAAGGTTGTAACAGGGTCGGGTTGGGCCGGGTTTTTTAAACCCCAATCCAACCCTAAGTCCCCTTAACTGGCCCCAGGCCCGATCTGACCCTGACTCAGGGCCTGAAAATTGAACCCCTAACCCGCCCTCAGGGCCAGGCCAGGCTGATCGTGATTGGCCCAGACCATGAGGATGCAAAAGGGAGAAGTAGGGGCTTTACTGGCTGATCCACAATGTGTTCAACACAAGCGGGAAAAATGCTTTTCGTTTTTTAACAAAGAAATATTCTCATGCTACCAGAAAATTCTAGAGCTACTTTTTTTTGGGGGGGGGGGGGGGGTAAAAAAGGCTACTTAACCAACATATACAATCAATAACAATGTGAACCTAAATCATTTATATATAAATGAATTACAGGGTTGGGTTGGGTTGGGCCTGGGCTGAAACCTGACCCAGGGTTAGAGTTTTTCAACCCTAACCCACCCTCAGGGCTATAATTCTTAGCCTAGGCTCTGTTTGGGCTCAGGGTGGGCCAGGATGGGTTCGGAGTGTCAGGGCCAAACTTACACCTCTAGTTTGGAGTATAAAAAAGGGGAGTGTTTTTTCTGTAATGTGTGTGGGTTATGGTTCCATATCAGTGATATAGGGGCTGATTCCACATTGGTTGCAAAAAGTAATTTGGTGCGGGTTGATATGGTCTTGGGCTCCCTCACCGTATAAGTTGGTTTATGGGGTCGAGTTCTCCCAAAGTTCAAATCATACCATATCAACCCATCACTTGAGGCGTATAGGTTTTGTACTATAGATTTGGGAAGTTTTCCATGCTTCCTAGTGTAGGTACAAATGGACCTGCAAGATTAGATCCTGGCCCTCTCTCTTTCGATAGTAGAGAGGGGAAAGGGTTTTCTTCTTTTCTTTGGGAGTTGCCACCTAGATAAGGGTCTAAGACCCGACAATATCTCCCTCTTTCAGGGAGAGAATGAACTCCAAATGGATAGGCAATAATAATCAACCTCGAGGTTGGGGTAAATGTCAAGTTATGGATGCAAAGGCATTAGGCACCCAGTCCGCCCGGTTGAAGGTTGGTCTCCTTAGACCATGTGTGTTTCTGCAACCTTGATATAATTCATTTGTATGTTGAACCCATTTTATTCCATTTAAAATCTTTATTAGGATTTGAAAAAATATTTTGAAATTATACTGACCATAGTAGGGTGTTTGCGAAAAATTCGGTAACATAATGACATATCTCGGCAAAACGAGTAGAAAATCCCACAATGTAATGGCATATCGAGGCAAAAGAGAGGGTTGGGTTCTGGTAGGGGTGAAATAGGGTCGGATTGGGCTAGATTTTTTAAAACCCTAGCCCAACCGTGAGTCCTCTTAGCTCACCCCAAGCCCAACCCAGCCCTAGGTTGGGCTAAGATATCTTAGCCCAGGCCCAACCCTACCGGGCTCAGCACAACCTAGCCCGACCCTGATTGAACCTGATTTTTGCTAGGGCCAAGGCCTAGGTTGGCCTTGAGTTGCCCTGCTTTTTTGCCATTTATGTCAGTCCTATGCATTAAAAAAATGAGACACATGTGATTGGGTGTTGGTTTGTTTCATACTCAATTGATCAGTAGACTTTTCTTTAGGTTAAAAAACTTAGCCCAATCTTAAAATTATAAATATTTTCGTTCAATTGATAATTAGCCTTTTTTTTTGGTGAACCAATAGATCTAGATACTAAACAATTAATTGCAAAATATAAACAACAAATTGTAAAACATAACCTAACATAGGGTCGGGCCGGATTGGGCTTAGCGCGAGGCCTCAAACCTTGCCCCAGCCCGACTAGAGCCTGAAAATTTCAACCCTAATCCGCCCATATGGTTGACAAATCCAGCTCAGGCCCTGTTCGGGCTCAGGGTGGGCTCTGGCCGATAAGACCAAACTTACACCCCTAGGTTTTAGAAAAGACCAAAATAATCCATATGTATGCACTCTCTTACATACTCTCTCCTCTTTTATATGTGCGCTCCCCTGCATATGAGCCATATAGTATCCCCTCTCGCGCTTTCATTGACTTGATTTGGGAGATTTCATCCCACAGTAGCAACTTATCAATGGGACTTATGACAAAAATTTTGTTCGTGTATGTACTCTCCACTTTTCTTAAAATACTTAACTAGTCTTTGACTTGGAGTCACAATCACAATACAGTAAGTGCCAAATTTTTAATGATTGGGATTGGAAGAGATTTGGTGGATTTAGCTCCCTTTTCCCTTTTTGGCCAACCAAGGTTATAGGTATTGATAGGCTTATTGGTCAGCCTTGATCTTGATACTGATATTATATTGTAAAAATATATGTCGGAGTATTGAGAGATCAAACTTAAATGAATAGTAAAATCTTTTACAAAAAGAAGTTTCAAACTATCACTTGAATCGTCTCTTTTAAAAACTTGTAACAAAAATTCTATTAGAATAATTGATGGGCTAAATCGTGTCACTTGACATTATCCTTAAGATCGTAAAATAGTACGAATTAACCTTCAAAATAAAATAGCCCATTGGCTTATCTAGTAATCGTACACTCAACTACTAGACCCTTTCGAATATTACTGGATTGTGTTCAAACTAAAAAGAAAAACACTCATAAATATAGATTTTTAAAACTCAATAAAAAACAAAGCGAAGAAAGAATTACAACACATGGACACAGATGGCTTAAGAGGGACTTGATTTGGTACTTCAAAGACTAAAGTCTCCTCTCTATTTATATAGGTAGGAAGACATTTTGAGATGAGGAATTAAGAGGAGTCTTTAAGAGGAGATTTTAAGAATTGAATAAAATAACGATTCTACGTAAATATTCTCTAGCATGTAGATATAAAGAGTCTCCAAAATTGAAGAAAGTGTTTTGAATCTTCATTTGTTTAAGAAATTTATTTAAAATTATGGGAAATTTATGAAACACCCCCTAAAAATGGGTCGAAACTCAGATCACCCCCTGAAATTTGAAAATACTCAGATCACCCCCTCTACACTAACGGTGTTAGTCTGCTGTTAGTTATTGGGATAAAAGGACTATTTTACCCTTGTACTAAATCATTAGAATTAAATTTACAATACTACCCTTTTCTTCATCTTCAACCTAATTTCACCCTCTTCCTCACACCTGCAACTCAATCTCAAGCATAAGTTCGCCGAAGAGAAGGAAAAAAAAAAAACCAAGAGACAGCGGGTGGCAGCTGCTCCGATGGTGACTCAATGGCGAGGCAGCTGCTTCCGATGGTGACTCACACCCGCAACTCAATCTCAAGCATAATGTCCCCTTGAAGAATCTTCTCCCAATCGGGAGGACCGTGCGAGATTCAACAACGCAATTGGGTTTTCTTCAAAACCCTCTATTTCTCAGATTCATCTCCTCAAAACCCTCTTAGTCAACCAACAAAGCCACTGGAATAGCCGGATGAACACATTCGGTATGCCGGATCCAATCCAGAGCATTCCGTTTGCTCTCGGTGATTGTGCATCTGAAAGTTTAATATGATCCGGTATGCCGGAATTCGGTATGCCGGATCCAATCCAGAGCATTCCGTTTGCTCTCGGTGATTGTGCATCTGAAAGTTTAATATGATCCGGTATGCCGGATTCAGATTCGGTATAGCGAATCAGTTGATTTCTGCAAGTCCTTAAAAGGACTGATATCCTCCGTCGTCGGCTTGTTCCACTCTGACAGCTCGTCTTTCCCCTCTCTCTCTCTAACTTTACCGGCGGCGAAAACTCAAATTAAATATTTTCTTTATTTACATTTTGGGTGAATTATGAAAATAAACCGTATGAGCTTGTTCTACTATAAAATTACATTGTGGGATATGAGATTACAGTCCATAGAAATTTCTAAGGGTAATCTTAATTGAGAGTTACCACTTACCAGACATAGCAGTCTGGTATGTAATCCTAAAGCACACGAAAAAGAGGGGGGGGTTATTTTTTTTTGGGGTGGTTCCAAATCAGTCACTCGATCATCCTCACTACCTTCGACCTCATCGCCCCTTTGGATGTACAAGTTGCGAGAAGATTATGCTTGAAGATTCCTCGTTGTCTTCGCTGTGACAAATTAGATATTTAAATTGAGTTGTAGGTGTATGGAAGAGGATCGAATTAGGGTTTTAGTTGCAGGTCATAAAGTCTTTCCAGATTGAGTTGCAGGTGTGAGGAAGAAGATGGATTTGGGGTTTTTAGTTGCAAGGGTAAAATAGTAAATCAACACTGGTCAAGGGTAGTTTAGGGATTTAAAAAAACTTAACTATCTAACTTCATCAGTTAACTAACGGTAGGGTGTAATCTGAGTATTGGGCTCTAATACAGGGGGTGATCAGAGTATTTTCAAATTTCAGGGGGTGATCTGAGTTTCGACCCATTTTCAGGAGGTGTTTCGTAAATTTCCCTAAAATTTATTAAATACAGATCGGATCGTATTGGTCCATATTGAATTTGTATCATGCCGCATCGACTTGTATTAGATGAAAATAAATAAAAAAAACCAATCAATTTTAAGTCTATACTCCCTGATCCATATTGTTAATCATATTGATATCAGATACCAACAATACTGATACAGATTAGCCGATATGATACCAATACCTTGATCCATGGTTGGCCCGGGGAAGGCAGTTCGGGCTGATTCACGTGCGAGGTCTAGGCTGGCTGATAAAATCTTGAGTTGGGATACATAAACATGCCAATGAACGGTTCTAGAAGATTAAAAAAAGTTAGAATCAAAAGTGGATGCCAATACTCGATGTCCCAATCTAAGGTCAATGACCCTACTAGGTGGGTTGGCTGAGGTAAGCAGTAATCTTAAGCAGGTTTGGTGAGTTTTGGTTCTTACGCATGAGAGCCTCAGAGCCTAAAGGTGCCAAGTGGATAAGTCTCATCTTTAAAAAACTTAAAAGTCAAACAGTTCACATCAAATGGGAGCTCAACTTAGCTCCCTTCTTATTTTGAGGTTCCCAAAAGAAAGCAAAAGGACATAACGTGTATAGATATTTTTTGATAAGACATAACGTGTATAGATCGCGGAAGAAATCTTCCTTCACTTCAGTTGCAGCTATTGTGAATAACACCAGGATTTTGTGGAAATCGTTTATTAAGTGTGGGTCTTAATGACACGAGAAAATGAAATCAAAAAAATAATATATATATACACAAGAAACACAGGGATTTACGTGGTTCTATTTTTAACCTACATCCACGGGTAAAGACAACGAGATGATTTCATTAAGAACAATTGGAGAATAAAAGAACACTCTCACATTAACCTAAACCCAAATATACCCCTTGAATTCTTCCTACCTCTCAAATTGAAATATTATAAGAACTCTATGTAATTCTATGCTTGGGTTCTCTGTACCCAATGAGTTGAAAGGTCTCTCCCTTCCTATTTATAGGTGAGTAAATAGAACTGCATCAGTTTTTGAATTCTCTCTCATGTGTACCGAATGCATAATGTATGAAATACAAGTTTTTCATATTTAATGGAGGGATAAGTGAGAGCTGCACCTTCCAAGACTTTTGAAAGCCTTTATCTCTTATGCAATTAAGGATACTTGTGTTCATCTTATTAAAGATGAAGACTTTATCTCCATTTGGCTAACGAAGTAGGAAGGGCTGCACCCTTTTACTTTTCTCCTTCTCTTCTGCAATTGCATTTATTGTAATTTAGACAATGAGACTTCACTTCTTCAATTCTTGAAGCTAACACTTGAGAGAGATGAGAGTCCAAGTAAATGTGGCATTATTTATTGTGGTTTCAAAATTCAAAGCCACTATTTTTGACAATTCTCCATCTTGACTTGAATTCTCTTATGCTCAACAGTTAATCTTCTCCAGCTATCTCCACCTCAGCCCCCAATGAGGCTCTCACATGCTACTGACGTCGATTAAGTCCAAACAATGTTTGAACTTGACTACTGGGATATGCTTGGTCATCTTATCTACTGGAATTTCTGCCATTGGAATCTTCTTCACAATGATTCCTCCTTGAGAGATTATATCTCGAATGAAATGAACTCTAACATCAATATGCTTGGTTCTTTTATGATACATCTGATTTTTGGTCAAATGTATGGCACTCTGGCTGTCACAATACACAACAGTCTGATCCTGCTCGTCTATCTCTGCGAATCTTCATATCCAAAATTTTCTTGGCTGCTCCCAAGTCTGTCATCTCAAACTCACTAATCAACTAAGTCTTCAACCTTTTAATTTCTAATATGTTCTTGGAAGCAATTAATATGTCATCAACATACAATAATAAGTACACAAAAGATCCATCTGAGAGCTTCCTGTAATAAATACAGTTATCATACTCACTGCTTGAGTATCCGTGTTTGATCATGAAAGTATCGAACCGCTCGTACCACTGTCTGGGAGACTGCTTCAGGCCATATAAAGATTTCTTCAACAAGAAAACATGATCTTCTTTTTCTCGAATAGTAAACTCCTCTGGCTACTGCATAGAAATATGCTCCTCCAGCTCTCCATGTAGAAAGGTTGTCTTGACATCAAAATGTTCAAGCTCTAAGTCAAATAGGGCAATCAGTGCTAGCAACACGCGAATAGAACTATGCTTCACGACAGGTGAGAATACTTCATTGAAGTCGACACCTTCCTTCTGAGTATAGCCCTTCGCCACTAAGCGTGCTTTAAACCTTGCATCTTCAACCCCTGGAGTTCCTTCTTTCTTCTTGAAGACCCATTTGCACCCAACAATCTTTTGGCCTTTGGGTTGTTTTACCAGCTCCCAAGTATGATTCTTGTAAAGAGATTCAATCTCCTCAACCATGGCAACAGTCCACTGGGCAGACTCGAAACCCGTGATAGCCTGCTGATATTTAGAAGGATCTTCTATGTTCTCATCTACAGATAATGCATAAGCAAAAAAATCTGCATACCTCTGAGGTAGTCTGATTTGTATTCTTTGTCTGCCAATGACAATAGTGTACTGTTCTTCCTCTTCTTCTGCTTCCTCCTAGATGGGCTGTGAATCGTCTAGAGTTTCAACTTTTAACTCCACCCTTTTACTGAAACCGTGGTCTTTTCTTGTATCGACAGACTCCTCCTTTTGTTGGTGTAGCATCGCAGACTCATCAAATTTTACATCTCTTTTCCTTTCACACCTGATGCATAGCCTAGGAATATGCATTTTCGTGTCCTCGACTCAAGTTTACCATCATTCACATGAGCATATGCAAGGTAACCAAACACTCTCAAAGTAGAGTAATCAGTAGGAGTACCAGACCATATTTTTTCAGGAGTCTTACACTCGATAGCAATCGATGGCGACCTATTCACCAAATAACAAGTAGTGCTAACTGCTTCAACCCAAAAATCCTCAGAGAGACCAGCATTTGAGAGCATGCAATGCTCCTTCTCTAAGAGAATTTTGTTCATCTGTTCTGCAACTCCATTCTTGTTGTGGTGTTTTTATAATAGTGCGGTGTCTCACTTTGCCTTCGTTCTTGGAAAACTCGTTGAACTCATTTTCACAAAATTCTATGTCGTTGTTGGGTCTCAGACGCTTGATTTTCTTCCCAGTCTGCTTCTCGATCAACGCCTTCCATTGCTTGAAGTTGACAAAGACATCATTTTCGTGCTTCAAGAAATATACCCAGACCTTTCTCGAAAGTCATTGATAAAGGTTAAGAGATATCGAGCTACCCTTTGATTGTACAGGAGCGGGAACCCAAAGGTCTGAGTGGATGTAATTTATTGTACCTTAGGTCCTGTGAACTGGCGTGCTGAACTTGACTCTGCAATGCTTACCGAAGACACAATGCTCATAGAAGTCCAGCTTTTCGATGTTCTGACCGCATAACAAACCTCGTTTGCTCAGAATCGTCATGCCCCGTTCACTCATATGCCCAAGCCACATATGCCATAGTTGAGTGGTATAACTTTCTCAATTTCTTGACTCAGAAACTGACGTATTACCTGATACAGTATTACCTCAAAGGTGGTAGAGGCTGTTGATCAGTTGCGCCTTCATCATGACCAGAGCACCCTTAGACTTTGAGAACTCCACCTACAAATGAATATTTTTAGCCTTTGGAGTCGAGAGTTCCCAAAGATATGAGATTTTTCTTCAATTTTGGAGCATGCCATATGTCTGTCAAAGTCCTCACAACATTGTTATGCATCTTGATTTGAATTGTTCCTACACCTATAATTTTGCAAGCCATATCATTTCCCATCAAGACGGTGCCACCATCGGTTAATTGATAGGTGGTAAACCAATCATTCTTGGGACATATGTGAAAGGAATAAGTCGAATAAAAAATCCATTAATTTTTCAAACGGCCGGTGGTCACGAACAAGACATTTTCTGCAACATCAAAATTCTCCTCTACAACAGTTGTTTTAGCACTTGTAGAGGCTTTATCTTTTCTCTCTGGATAGTCTTTTCTGAAGTGCCCTTCGTTGTGACAGTGGTAATACTTAATTTTTATGGACTTGGATTTTGAGTGACCTTTGTTTCTTGAACCCCTTGCTTTGTCTCTACCTCTCAAAAACTAAACCCTCTACCTGATTTTCTACTACGTTTTTAGATACTCTCTTTCTCAATTCTTGAGAGTTCAGGAAGGCTTTAACATCCTCCATAGAAATAGTATCGTTTCCATAAAGTAGAGTATCAATGAAATGCTCTTATTTGTGAGGTAGAGAACATAACACAATCAAAGCTTGGTCCTCATCACTAATTTTAATATCAACACTTTTCAAGTCCATAATGATTTTATTGAACTCGTCAAGGTGCTCATTTATTTGTGTACCTTCTTTCTTCCGCAGAGTGTATAACCGTTGCTTTAGGTACAACTAGTTCGTGAGAGATTTTTGCAGGTATAAATTTTCCAATTTCTTCCATAAACCGAAAGCCGTCTCTTCATCTGCAACTTCTTGCAACACCTCGTCCATCAGGCTCAACTATAAAGCACTGTGTGCCCTTGCCAGCAAGTCTTCCTTGTCCGCTTCTGGTAGACTTGCAGGTAACAAGCGAAGCTTTCATTTTGATACGCCACAGGCTGAAGCTATTTCGCCCATCAAATTTCTCGATCTCATACTTAGTAGCTGAGACGTGTGCAACAATTGTAACAACACACCGGTAGGTAGTGGCTCTGATACCATTTTGTTGTGAATAACACCAGGATTTCACGAAAATTGCCTACTAGGTGCGGGTCTTAATGACACGAGAAAATGACGTAAAAAACAAACATACACAAGAAACACATGGATTTACGAGGTTCGGCTTTTAGCCACGTCCACTGGTAAAGACAATGAGATGATTTCACTAAGAATAATTGGAGAATATAAGAACACTCTCTCACACTAACCTAAAGCCCAAATACACCCCCTGAATTCTTTCTATCTCTCAAACAAAAATATAACAAGAACCCTATGTAATTCTGTGCTTGGGTTTTCTGTACCCGATGAGTTGATTTCCAAAGGCCTCTCCCTTCCTATTTATAGGTGAGTAAATAGAACTGTCAACTTTTGAGTTCTCCATCTTCGAATTCTCCATCCCATGTTTGTCGAATGCATAACGTATGAAAAATAAGTTTTTCCCATTTAGTTGGTAGGATAGGTGAGAGTTGCACCGTCCAAGACTTTTGAAAGCCTTTGTCTCCTATGCAATTAAGGTTACTTGTCTTCATCTTATTAAAGATGAAGACTTTATCTCCATTTGGCTGATGAAGTAAGAAGGGTTGCACCCTTTTACTTTTCTCCTTCTCTTCTTCAATTGCGTTTGATGCAATTCTGACAATGAGACTTCACCTCTTCAATTCTTGTAGTCAACATTTGAGAGAGATGAGAGTCCAAGTAAATGTGGCATCATTTATTGTGATTTCAAAATTCAAAGTCACTATTTTGATAGCAGTAACAAAAGGTCATCATACACTGCGAGAGAGAGAGAGAGAGAATCATGGCTTTGTGGAGTAAGTTGTTCATTCACCTTTGTTTACTTCAAAAAGAGTCACTGAAACACTGACTGAACTCAAAGCTCTTTCTTTCTTTCTTCCATTTCAATTATGTCCTTCCTTATCAATGCAGCCCTATTTTTATTACTTTTTCCTTTTGAACTTCTAAGCTTCTCATAGATACATTTCCAATGTGAAAGGTCCAATATTAGCAAAGAATCTGACTTACTTTTAGAACTCAATTACTACATGGAAGTCAATTATGTTCAACAATCATCTAATTAACCAGATACCTAATTAATTAATGGTAGGATAAATGCTAGCTAGAAGGGATCTCAAAGAACACAAAAGTGCAACTCATCATTGAATGACTCCCAAAATGAAATTAAAAAGCTCTGGTAGAGAAATCTGCCACCTGATTAGAAGGGTTTATGAGATTCTTGAATTAGTTCATTCTTTTTCCACCTCCTTATTACCTGCAGGTAAGCCTTCTTTCTAAATTTGTTAGCCTTTATTTAGGTATTGCATTTGTTATTGCTTGACCTCTTTTAGGGAGAGTTTGAATGGAATTATGCGAGAATTTTATCAGGTTTGGTTGATCTAAATCGGTTTTATGCATATACTGGCCCAAATCGAAGGTGAACCATTAAGGTGAGATTTGGTTTCAACTGAAACTACCGAAGGTAAACTGTTCAGGTGGGATTCGGTTTTGGTTGTTTCGTTTTGTTTTCGGGTTTTATTGGATGTCTTAATGGACTCTTATCGGTCCATTATCAGTTTTCGATCTATTCAATATTGGTATTCCATATATGTAAACAAAAAATAAAAATACTCCATAATCGAGCCTTGATAGCTATAGTGGCCTGAAGTCTATTTCAAGAGCCAGAGTCTCAATGGGCTTCTTTCCTTAAGTCTATATATTTTTCAACGGTTGATTTCTTACATGCAAGATGAGGAAACCAACCTTTATGGGTTTGGACATATTCTGGAGGGGTGCAAGGTTCAATTGGAAGGCCTACTTTAGAAGATTGGCAGTGGTGAACATATTCGCATATGGGAAGATAGGTGGATCCCATCTCTGCCAGGATTTAAAATCCAATCTCCTCTATGACTGGGTTGTACATACTCTAGACCGTGTCTCTGAGATTATAAATCATGAGTCTCGTTTGTGAAATGTTACTTCTACATGCTTTTTTTTTATCCCACTACAATGGCTTGCATTCTGTTTGTTCCATTTTCATTATTTCCTGGAGAATATCATTTGATTTGGGGTGCATCGAAGGATGGAAGATTCTCTGTTAAATCTGCATATCACCTTCAATGGAATTGCTAAAGGGAGGACAGGGTAGATGCCTCCTCCTCAAGGGTGCATAGCTGGGAGAGTACCTTGTCATCAGTTTGGAGGAACATTTGGCACTGTCAAACTTTGCCAAAAGTTAAAAATTTTCTATGGCATGCTTGTGTATCTGGGTTGGCTTCTGGAGAGGGGCTGGCTTAGCATTAGGTTCCTATTGACTCCTAATGTCAGAGTTGTGGCCTAGCAGTGGAATCTTCAACTCATATCTTGTCACACGGTCGTTTTTCCAATCAGTTTGGTTTGATAGTGTGAGGGCAAATGACATGGTGGAGGATCACCACGTGTCCACCTCATCTCTCTCTGGGGAGAAGAAAGAGGTGGATTGAATGTGTTGGATATGGGTGTCAATCAAACCCGGTTCAATCCGGTTCGACCCAGTTTATTATGTATTAAACATTTCAAACATTTTTGTTTAATATGATCACATGTGATATAAACTTTTGAGCAATGTATGTCCATAAGTATTAATTTAAATTGGTAGTCACGACTAGGGTTTGGGTTGGGAAACCCTTATCATATGATCGTCACATTGGGTATGCCAAGACATGTTTGATGTCGTGGTACGAATGCGAGTATGCACATGTTGATGTGTGTATTAGCGAATAATCTTGTTTTGTTGATTTCTTTATGTATTACTACTAGATGTAGGTTTGGGATAGACATGTGTCACCAAGACTCAGTACTTGAGAGGGCATTGTCACTGCATGATGTGAGCGTTTTCTTTGGTTCACCAATGACTGCGGTTCAAGAGAACTAAAGCCGGTGTTTTAAGAATGCATAAATATTATGTGAGTGAAAGAGTCACTCAACATGGTCTCCACTACTCGACTGAGGAACACCAAGGGGAGTTAGTCTATGGATGGTCGAATTTGAATCAGTTTCCTGTACTGTTTTGTGAATGGTTTTGCAAAACATATTTTCACATAAAAGGATATACTATATTTATTACTTTCATTAAAGAGTTTAATCGTGTTTTGCAGATTCCGATCACGTACACACTTCGATACGGACATGTACCATGGAATGGGGTTTGGCAGTACGAGTGTACATGCCCTAGATTCCATGATGGTGATGTTGTTTAGTGGAGGGTTAGTGCATATTTATTATGCAAGGGTATTTCTGGGATTTACTAATTAGTAATTAATTTATTTAAACTAGTATGGGATTAATGTTAATTATTTAAGGCACATTAATGTTTAAATTTATTAATTACAATTATTTCCTTTTAGATTCTGCTTCTTCACTAATTAGAAGTCCATCAGGAAAACCCATTAGGGTTTTAAGTCAAATAGAAGAGAGAGTGTCAGACTCTCACTGGGAGTGTGGCTTATAAAATAAGACCACTAGGGGAAGCAAAAAGCACCGCACCCTGGACAAAATTTTTGCTCCCCCCCTCCACAGAAAAATCACCCACTGCCTCTCTCTCTCTCCTTTCTCTTCTCCCTTGCTCTTTAGAGTTGTGAGAATAGTTAGGGTTTCGGAAACCCTAGTTTTTTTTTTGGATTGGATCTAGTGTTTTTGGAGAAGAAATTCTGGTTTGGCTTGAGGATCTTCTACTGCATCAAGGAGATTCAAGTTGGGGCTTTCTTGAAGAGCTTGTTAGGGGAAGAACCATTATCTGTTGGAGGAGCAACACTTGAGGCTCAAAAGGTTAGAAAATCTTAATGATTATTTTCATTAATTGACTTATTAATTATTTGGTAATCATGGGATGTGAAAGAAACCTGAATTGATCTATTTTTCATTGCGCATTCGGGTATGGGATGGATCTCTAGGAGCTAAGATTGTAGTGTAATGACTCTCATGTAATGCCATTTTGGGGACAAATGGTCTGTTGATCTGGGTATGGGTCACGTTACGGTCCGGGGAAGGTATTAGACACCCCAGTTTGCTTGGATTTGTCGATCTTTCTATTACTTGGAAGGGTAGGGTTATAACATGCTTTTGGGTGAGAATGTAAAATGTAAAGAAAGGTAAAAAAGTAAAATACAATGGAAGGTTGTGGGACATACCTGGAGGTGTGGCTGCATGGTAAGGGTTAGGATGTGCGAAGGTAAAGGCATATAACGAAAGAGACAAAAATAGAGGTCGACATATGAGGATTATGCTATGCAGGTCGTGAACATCAGTGGTCAAAACAAGATAAAGATAAAAGGATCTAAAAGATGGGGTGAGTATAAATATCATGACAAAATTTTAAAGAAAGGACAGAGAAGAATCTAATCTAAGTGCATGCATACAAAGGGTTAAAGCATGAAAGAAGAAAGAATGTTGTGGGGGGGGGGGGGTGCAATATAATGCATGAAATGCGACGCATGAAAGATGTATTAGACAGTCTTAAAATATAGAAAAAGTAGGTTCTAATCTAAAAAGATGAAAAAGAGAGGGAAGAATAGGAAGCACACAATCACCTGGAAGGACTAATAAGTACAAATAGTGAACATAAATAAGGGGAGTTTGAAACTATGGGGGATGGGGATAATGTTGGAGGTTACACAACATAGAAAACAACAAGATCTTATGTGTGATCACCATCTAAAGAGATGGAATCACACACCTCCAATGAGATGGAAAACAAGTGTGGAGGAGAAAGCGATAAAACAACGGTGAAATAGCGAGAAAAAAAGGGGATTTACCTAGTTAGAAGACTTGAACTTAAGGAGTGTTGGAGGTTTTCCCTTTGGTGACTCAGGGGAGTAGCATATGGAGACAATATTACCACTAGTTCAAGCTTTGTTGTTGCTCATTTGGGCAGCACTTCGTCATCCGTACTCCGGGATCACTCAATATGAGTAAAATTAGCCAAGGTAGGGCATAGAGAGTTGTCCAAGGGTTCAAGCATTCAAAGGATGCCTAGAGGATCCTCCTCAACGTGAAAGGGGTGTGTGCACTCCCAAATTCGAGTAAGGATATTGGGTTTGATCCGGATCATCGATAAGGCATTTCTTTGCATTGACAGTGGGTGTTTGGTCACAATAATGGCCAATGGGGTGTGGCTATGTGGATTATTGCCAAAGGAGAAGTTTCTGAGGCCTAAGGAAGCTAAAATACACATCTAAGTTGCCAAAATTGCGCTTGATCGCGGATGAAATTGAAATCGGAGCTAAACATGGCAAGTTTTGGCTTCTCGGATTTGCACAGAGTTGACATTGAATTGAGGTCGAGTCGACATCGAGAAGGGGTTAGGTCGACATCGAGTGGCTGTCGATGAACAACTCTTGACATTGAAGGAAATGCTTCATATGTTGGTGAAAAAATTTTGAATGTCGAAGTAGGATAGACATTAGGAATTCTCTACTCGACAGTGAGTGGAGATGGCTCGATGTCGATGGAAGCTGGGGCCGATGTCGACTCGGGGTCTTTGAGTGTTGACCTAAGCTTCAGTGTAGATAGGGAGGATTTGGGCCATGTTCTGTCTGGGCAAGGTTGGTTCCAAGGGTCTGGGTCATGGCTAGCCTTTCCAGAGGATTTTGGAGGGCTTTGAGGCTCTGATTTTGAGCTCTGACAAAGGAGTTTTGACGATCAGAAAATGAATTCAGCAGTGCACACTTGCGCAACATCTACAGATACTTCTGCTCTATGCCTTGGATGGTGCTAATCATCGTCACGAGAAACCTCCGGGTGGATAGACAAAATGAGGTGCCTACAGGTAGTACTCTTTCTCATCGAATCCCAGGTTTGGATATTACAATCTACTCTTGAGTTCAAGGGTGGCTTCAATTTGATCGCCATGGGAAGAAAATCAGTGGGGAGTGTACCACTCTCAGTTTTATTACATAGTATCTTTGGCGTGCCCGTAATGAACTAGTGTTTGGTACTAGGACATGGACCCCGATGGAAGTAGTTCAAGCCATTTAAGCAATGCACTTAGAGTTTCTCCAGTCCAGGTAGCCTCTGAGACAAAATTCCTCTACTCAACCAGTTGTTGAGGTTGAGAATCCAATGTAGGGCTGGTGTCCTCCACCTCTACCCTTTTGTAAGCTCAACATTGATACCTCTTAGGGTAATGATCATCATAATGGGGTCTACGGGTAATTATTCGAGACTCTTGGGGATAGGTGCATGTTGCGATGTCTAAGAAGACAACTTTTAACTCCATTGTAGTAGGTGAGGCAATGGAGGTCATAAGTGGATTGTTAGAGGCTCTCTCAGATTGTATTGAGAAGTTATTGGTGGAATTTGACTGCCAAGAGCTTGTTTTATATTTGAATGGAACAACATCGAACATTCCACTATTGGTTCAGCTGGTCATTGAAGATATCTTGCATGTGTCATCATATTTTAGAATTTGCACTTTTGATTATATTCCTAGGGAGACCAATTTTGTTGTTGACTCCTTGGTAAGAAAGACCTTGTCATAAGTGTGTGATATCGTATGGCCAAATTCCACTCCATGGTTGAAGGAGCCTTCTGGCCCAACAATTATGCATTCTCCATGATCTAATGAATAAATTTCATTTTACGTAAAAACAAAAAATAAAATTTTATAAGTTTTATTGCTTTCTTTCAGTTTCGTTTAGCTTTACCAGTTGGTCTCATTCCTGAAAACCCAAACAGAACAAAATAATAAGAGAATGGGGACCAACCAATTTGGGTTGAATTTCGACACCCTAGTAATATTGATAATCGTTCATGGTTGAGTCTGATGATTGGTAAATGGCTTAGTCTAGGGTCCTTATCCTATAAGGACAATAGATCCTAGGGTGGATCCAAGTTACACCTGGATGGGAGGTATGCAGACTGCTACCTGGTACCTCGTGGTAGTACCCTCTCACGTAGCAAGTGGGTGGACCGGGGAAGAAAAATGGGAAGTCACCACCTAGATTAGGGTCTAAGACCTACATATGATGCCCCTCCTTTATAAAAGGGATGCTAAATTAACTCCAAACTCAATGGCAAGTCTGCCTCGGATCACTGGGTAAGTGTTAGGTTACGTTTTGAGAAGTGTTAGGCACCCACATAACACCTGGACGAAACCGGTCTTCCTAGACCATACACTTGTTGTATGTATGTTTTGTGCACCTAATTAATATAGTTTAAAAAGATAGTTTACATTGGTTAAGGTTTATAAATCTAATTAGACCAATAGAATTAATGTCTTAATTCTATTACTAACCCTAAATTAATCTAATTAATGCATTTTATCCTAAGTTAGAGACTCCAACTCTATGGTCAACTCTCTAAGATAAATTGTACAGAATAAGAGAAAACCTAAACTATGTTTAACATGATAAAAAGTACCTACGTTACAAAAAGGGTTAAACATTATTGTATACAAAATGATAGAATTGCCAGGGGACCACCATGCAAAAAAAGTACATGAAATCTTACTTAGATTCCAGAAGTGTCTAAAAAAAAATGCTTAAATGACATTACAAACATGCAAAAATCATGAAATTTTTTTTATAAAATTCTAATGAAAATTATATGTAGAATTATCAAAATGTCCCTAGGGGCAAGAATTGAAGGTGGACCCCTAGGATGTCCTAAATGCCTGAGAAAATATTTTAATGACTAAAATTAACCTCAAAATGTTATTTGGCACAAGTGAAAAATGATCTCATGAGTAGTGATGACAAAATGATGGTCGAATGATTGGATTGCCCCAAGTGGCAAAAACGATAAATATAGCCAAAATCACTCTTTTTACACAAGAGGGTTTGAAAATTATCATGTACGCAGTAAAATATTTTGATATGCCAACAATACATTTTTAAATATTAAATATTGAGTTTATCCAAAATTTGGTAAAATTACCAAAATGCCCCTAGAGGGTAAGAAAATGCACTTTTTATGCAAAAAACCTTTTTAGTGAGCATTCATGATTATAAAACATTGTGAATACACTTAAAACATTTTCATGTGCCCAGAATTACGATCCCCTAATCCTAAGCATATCACAGTATCTACATCATGATGTAGTCCTAATTATAAAAAACAGGAAATACATTAAATAAATAAGTAAAAAATCACGTAATATGATTTGAGCATGCATTGACATATCAAATAGTGAATTATGACATTTCACATAATTATATATCATATCTGGGAAGCAATTAATTTTCTATCCGAGAGTGTGGCCTACACCATCACTCCCACGAGTCTATCTCTCTCCTCCTCAAAACAAGGGGGCATATGTGTCTTTTCACATGGGAAGGAGAGAGATAGACTCATGGGAGTGCTGGTGTAAGCCACACTCCCAGAAAAAGTTCTTTTTCCCTATATATATAATATGTATTTTCTTTTGGATTTTTTAATTAAAATAAAGAAGTGACATTTCTGTCACAGAGCATGGTGTGATCATGCAATTAGAGGTCAAATGGACTGAGAATTGTATAAAACAGTAAAGGGCACATCATAAAGTTCTTGGGCTTTTTCTAGAATTTTTATATTTTTAAGTGCCAAAGACCAAAATGCCCTTTTAAAGGTGGAGGAAATGGTAAAATATGTTTGCATGTTGTTCAAGGCCGTTCTTCCTCAAACCAGAGACCAGATCTATGCATTAGGATGTATTCTATCAAATCCATCCAAAAAACCAGACAAAATTTGGATTTTTGAACCCATATTTATAAAATGACTAAAATGCCCTTTAAGGAAAAAAGGTTATAACCAAGAGGATTTGGACTTCAGGATTTTCAGAAAAGCATCAAAGACAATGTGGGTTATTACATATAAAATTTTCAAAATTTTTTGAAATCTCTAGATATTTTTAAAATAAGATTTAATACAAAACACCTAGCTTTGCACCTATTTAGAAGAACATATAAAATAAGGGGAAAGGCTGGGCAAGCTCACATGTGTCATCCTCTCTCCTCCCCCTTTAGAAAATACCCCTTTATCCTTTGTGTCCCACCATGTGATTGGTGTATGCCTCTAGGTTACCGAAAACTGTCGGAACACCCAATCTTCTCCCATAAAATAAATGAGAAAATAAAAAACTTACCCTTGATGCGTGGGATAGTCTCGTCTTAGCATGTGTGCATCTGGTTTGCCAGAATCCACTGCCGGGGCCAGCGAAAGAGGCTTAGAAGACGATGCTTCAAGTGTCAAAACAACACAAGGTAGGGGTATTGTGGAAATTATTTTGGAATATAGGAGACACTTGTGAGGGCGGTCAAAGAACCATTGGAAAGAGGGGCTAGGGGCGATCTCTCCTCCAAATTTCATCCCAAATAGCTCCTATAAGGCCTCCAAACGAAGCGGTATGTAAAGCCCAAAACCTGCTCGATGAAATGTCTCAAAAGCCCTTGGGGGCATGGGCTTGCAAAGGGACTGTGCGTAGCTGTACGGATCCTCCATGAGATCGGGTTTCTTTTCCCCCGGATGTGTGGGTATGTTGAGGTTCCTCCCGAAAATGATCTTCCCTTCGAGGACTAAGTTAAAAAGAGTGTAAATATAAAAGGGGTTGCACAATTATTGGGGGGTTTGGGATCATGAATATATATAATGGAGTCGCCACAGTGATTAGGGTTGGTATAGTCCTATAAAAGGCTACATGATTCCACATGGTCTGCTCAGAGAATTTGGGTAAGCTGTCAGATTACGAGAGTGGGAAGGTGTTAAGCACCCACCTCGCCCGGTTGAACCGGTCTTTTTACTAGATGCTTAATGTTCTCCCATGATGACTTAATTTCTACAAACATGTAAGATGGTGAATATACAAAATATGATGAAAAACTGCAAAAATAGCGAAAATATGCTTAAACGATCTACGTTATGCCAAAATTAATTACCAGAATAAAAATATGTACCTAAAAGATAATTACCAAAAACACTAAAAATGTGCAATGGGTCACCACTCAGCTCAGGTGGAGATGAACAGACTACCTAACTTTCTCTAGTCAGGTGTGGGTATCGCAATTGGACCCCCTAGAGGAAAAGAATGGGTCCTCTGCTCCTGAGGTGGGGGTGGCCTTTTGCAACCCTTTTATGTGATTGAGAGTATGATTCATTATTTACATTCATGATTGAGAATAGGGGGATGGGGTGATGCTTTTCATATACATTAAAGAAATAGGAGTCACCACCTAGGGTTTGGGCCTAAGACCCAACAAGTGGTAGCCCAATCTCTCGGGACTAGAAAGGGCTACATGATTCCATATGGTCTGGTAAGAGATTCTAGGTAAGTGGTTAAGTTACGAGGGTGGGAAGGTATTAGCACCCGACCCCACCCGATTAAACCGATCATTCTATTAGATGTTAGGTTTCAAATGTTCTCCTATGTCCTATACCAACATGCATGGCTAAATCATGATACATTAAATACTAGGAAAAAAAAAACAAACATGCTATTTTATGAGTTAGAAAGTACTATGTACACTAAATGGAATAGTTTAAAAGTCTACATTGTGCCAAAATAAAAGGAAAGAAGCAAAAATGTATACTTGTACACAAAATCGATGAAAACACGAGAAAAATGATTGACTTATCATTTGTCAAATGTAAAGGTTAGGTTTGATTCTCAAAATTTAGGCAGATTATCGGCGTCATGAGAAATTTTAAGCCAAATGCTTGATTTTCGAATAGAATAACATCGCTACATTGGAACTCATGGGATTTATGGATGCAAGGTATGAGAATCGGTTGGATAGTCGGATCTGGGTGACTCGGACTATAGACAGGGTAACAGGACTAAGGATTTCAAAACTGGGGATGGGGCAGACCCCGGGACAAGCGGAACAAGGCTTTGAACAATGAAACAGGCGAAACAGAGCTCTGGGGTGCACTTCCCAAGAAAAGTGTTCCTATTCAAATCAGGGAGGTGACCCCTATTTGTAGGGGTTTTGGGGCATTCCACGGTGCCGCATAGGCTTTCTGCAAATGTTGCGGACCAAATTTGAATTACTGAGCCACCGCAGGTAGCTCAGTAATTCAAGTTTATGATCTGCGGTGCCACGAGAGGATTTTCTTCCTTTCGGGCGCTGCAAAAGCCCAGCCTAGGCTTTGTAGTTGGGATTTGGCTTAGGCATATTTTGTATTCTTTGGAGAGGTTTCTAGGTCTCAAGGGGGGGTCCTCGAGAGACATCGTCAATCATCCATTTCCTGTTGTCGCCATCATCGGGGGGTGGCAAAAATGTAATGTCTACATCGGGTAGAATAACGGCTTATCAAAAGAATGTTGCTAGGACCCCACACTGTATTGCCGAATACAAAATGCAGTGTCTACATCCGAACATCAGAAATCCGAGACACTACATGGTTGTGAGAATTTCTATCACTTGGCTTTGTATTTTACATTTTTGTATCCATTGTATATGCTAGTAGTAGGGATGCATGTTTAGACCTATGCTAGATGTAGTTTCATTAAAGGGCATTCATATAAGCCTAAATTTGTTTGAATGTGGGTTTGTTCAATTAGTGTTGGACACTAATCGGCCATATGTATAGCCTTTGGTTTGATGCTGGGATATTTTTCGTGGGTGCGGACTCTCAGCTCTATGCTGGGTAAATAGTGATTAGTAGATGTTGAAGTCAGTGTGACCATTACTCCGTGCATGTAGGCAACTTGTCGAAGCATGTATGTTGTGTTGTGCATTGTGCTTGCGGATTTGGAGTGCTTGTTGCAGAATGAGTATGCATACCAGGTAGACCTTGCCACATGAATTGTACGCCTACTTGTGGTTGAAAGAAAATGTGTATCACATGATTGTGTGTGTAAGTATGCCATCAGTGTGGCCCTTCAGCAATGTTTGAGGTACTATGCTTGATTGAGAGGTGCAGAGTGTGCTAATCAATTTCAGGCAACATTGAGAGACTTCCAGCATCTGGCATCATTAGCTCTTGGCAATAATATTAGTGACTGTGATTATGTATGCCTAACTCTCGGTTGTTAGATTGTAGAACTTATGTGACTGTGCATTTGAGAGGATTGTTGAGTGGTTGCGTTGAGTACTAAGGAGATTAATAGGTGAACTAGGAGGTGAACCTGTTGAGGGAAAAAGTTTTAAAATCCACTGATTCGCCCCCCTCTTAGTGGCCATCACTATTCAACACTAAGTACAAGGCTATCGGCCAAAATATTACTGACCATCCACAAGCAAACTGCTCAATCAAGTGGGCTACTACCCTAAGTGTAACCTAATTGATCTCAACCAACTCATTCATTTGACTCTTTTGCAAAATTCAAGAAATGCATAGAAAATGGTTTTCAAAATGTGATTATAACAAGTTATTGAATTGTCACACCCCGCTCCTTATAACCCAAGAGACGTGACTAGGATGCTTACCATCATCCTACTCAACCTGTTAGGATGTCAGACACAGTATCTTAACGACACAGCCACAATCAAGAGAATCATAATCCTCAGAGATAGCAGAAGACTAAAATATAGTAATACTGATTCTCATAACTGGGAAACTAAATGTGATAAAACACTACATATCTCAGGTTTATTCTTTTTCCAATAGTTAACCATAATATAAATAATAATAATTACATCTAGTGGTATAAACTCATCAGAAAGCAAAACATGGAGGGCACTGCATCCTCGATCACAATACATCGTAAGCACAGTAGTCATCCGTAACCGACATCATGTCCCTTGGGTTCTGGTATCCTCCAGTCTCCATCATACTCTGTCATAGAGGAGGAACTGTCCGCTCCCAATGGCACTACTGAACCTACATCATAATCTAAATGGGGGTATCCACGTGGAGTGAGCTTCACTAAGCTCAATGAGGGGATGGGGTCATGCAAGCACACACATATAGTCCATGATGCGGTGCATGGATTCAATTAACAACAAAACTAAGTCAGGGATAATAGTACTACTGCAACACACTAGACAGTATGCCTGGTCCCAAAATGTGCCTCGGTCACCTAGCGATACTACCCTAGTTGCGGAGGGAGCCTACCAATCCCAGAATGTGCCTCGGTCACCCATCAAACCCTCGATATTTAACCCGGTGCCATGGTACCAGAATACCATCGGACCTACCACGGTAGGTTATCCAACAGATAACCCGCTATTGGCAAGGGTCGTAGCACAGGTTCAATTGTCCTAACCACATGTCTACTAGCCATGACAATATATAATATATATACACATATACTTGAGGCCGATGATCACAGTATCAGAATACCCTCAGCCACACCGTCCTCCCGTTTCCTCAAGTCTACACATACACATACGATTGAGTATGCGAATATGGTATCGGAACAGACCTCGGCCACACTGCATTATAATAGTCAATGAATTAAAATACAGTTAGTATGACGAATACGATACTGGAACAGACCTCGGCCACATCACAACCCATTTTCAAGCCTTTGTCTAATGCAACATGTATGTCATACAATTAGCATGGCTATCACTATACCAAAACATCATCGGCCACACTGTATCCCATTTCCCAAAAACAATATACAACCAATAAATAAATGATTATAGAATACATAGTGAATTTATAAAATCAAAACATGCATAGTGAGATTATGAAACTAACGCATGCATAGTTAAAATTATATAACAGAATGATGGATGCTATGTGGGTATGACACAACATTTATGAATTTGAAATACTCCAGAAATTAAGTCAAACTACACCCACTCACCTTGTCTCAAAGACTTAGTGATTCGATCGTAAAATCAAAACCCGAGCGAATCCCCAATAGACCTCACTGGGTTGATTGTATCTGACCTAATTATGTTTACAAGGTGTTAAATCAAGTGTTGGAAGAATGCCCGAAGAATTCACAGAAGGGTAGAGTATGAATCAACTCTGGGAACCCACCGACAGATGTCACTGGTTGATCATTGATTGGCAGAAGCAAAAGCCCTAATTTTCCAGACTTGTCCACCGGCAAAACTCCACCGGTTGATCTAGATCTCCCGGTGGGTAGTCCGAGAACTGGGTTTCAGTTCAGGTTCCATCCGATATAGTTTCGGGGTCATTTTTGTTCCATAGAGATTGTATAGGATCACTCGACCTATCTTTTGAACTAAGTGGCATTGAGTTTCACCGCACGGAACAGGAGATTCGACCGAATCTCTGATCGAAACTCTAACTTTAGGTTTTGACTGTTTTCACCCAAAACACTAGGGATTCAGTCAAACATCAGGTTGGGGGCATGCATGAGGGTGCAGTACCCTAAAACAATAGCACACCAGCTGGCCATAGAGATCAGTACTGGATTTCAAGAGAAATCCAGCCAAAAATCCTAAATCCTAGGTTTGTAAAACAACAGAAATGGAGAGAGAGAGAGACAAGGAACAATGGCTCCTACCTAGAACCAAGTGGATCCGAGCTCACTTCCCCTTGTCTTCCTTCTTCTCCTTTCTTTCCTTTGTTTCTCTCCCTTCCATGGTATGGTGTTGTGAATATGAGCTTGAGAAGCTCATAGTCCTATTTATTGGTTAAAGCCATTAAGGCACGTTTGCCTGCGCAACTTAATTTAGTCAAACTGAGTATTTTTTGATTTGAACCACGTGGGCCCACCACCTAGGAAGGTGAAGGTGTGTCTCACAATGATTTGAGACACACGGGAGAGGGTTTGACATGAGACTGGGTTCTCACAGACAACAATCCATTATTAGACAGCAAGACCCACCGATTGATGTCATCGGCAGATCAGGATCTACCTGTGATGATCCACCGATGGATCAATTCCAGCTCTAATTCAGCATAGATTTTTCACCAGTGTTTTTCTCCCGCTTTCAAGGGTATTTTAGGGGGGTTGTGCACAGTATTTTGTTAGTATATGGAGGTTGGTCAATACTTCCACTTCATTCCTTGACTGTCACAGTCTTCATGTCATTAGGGTCGACAGTTGTCCAAGTAGCACCTATTATCAAAAGTTCAAATTAGACCTGTTTTGAGCACGAGTGTAACATAAATTGTGGTAATTAATCTTGGACCTAAGACCCATCAAATTTGAACCACAAATCCTACTCGCCTGACACTCTTTGCCTCCAAGCTAACCGTATTGACTAGTAAGGGTCAAATATGGAATATAAACCTCGAAGGAGAACATGGGTAGGACACATTTATTAGTGGAGTGTAGTTAGTGGTACGATTACTACAGGACAAGAGTACCCAAACATAATAAAAACGAGAGAAACATATCCTTGTATCACTGATGCACTGAAATATGCCAAAAACTTAGCCATGGATTCTCCATTCTTTTAATTGTAAGATATTGAGGTAGTGGCTGTGTAAAACTTTTCGAATGAGGGGGCTAATGGTGGATTTTAAGGAAATATAAAACTAAACTAAGATGAGATATATGAAAAGTTGCATACAAGCTCAAAAATAAATGCATATGGAGTTAAGAAAACTGGGGCTGTACAATAAGGGATTTTTGGTCATAATATAAGTTTTTTGCACAAATATTCTCTATCCTGAATAGTTTTTGGGTTTAATTTCCAAAACACCATTTTAATGCCTTTCCATTCAATGTGGCAACTGTAGCATTCACAATGGACTGGATATTGCAGATTTGATTGCCTTACCCAACCATTGTTTTAAGAATTTCAGGTGGATGGATATTAATAGGAAAATTATAAATTAGAATCATAGAGAGGCTTGGATGGTTTTTTTTTTTTTTCCCATTCAAATCATTTTTTGGGGAATTTTTTAGTTCCAATTTGGACTCAATTTGGTTAAGTTTCATCCATTTCCTATGATATAAATTTTCTTTATGGGCAGCTATGGTTGCTTGATGTTGTAAATTTTTTTGTCTGTTTTTTGGATTGGATTTGGTGACCATCTACTTTTGTTTCTCGTGTATTTTTAGCAGTTTATTTTTTACAAAAAAAAATCATATGCATTTTTCATGTGCTATGGATGATTAAATTAATCTAATTGAGACAAAATTGCTGAATAACTGAAGCTACCACGGCTGATCTAATTAATGATCTTTCACTTTCGCGAAAAATGAGGGGCAAAGGGATTGATCGATCGAGAAAGGTCTCTTGTTTTTATTATAATATTCATGCATTGAATCTCATCAAAGGAAAATGAAATAATTAATAAATGATTGTTTTATAAAAAAAATATTTATGTTTTTTTGAATTGAAGTGACTAGAAGAGCTACAGATAACAATGATCTGCATAAAAGAACTAGCTAAGTAGCTTAATACCATCATCCTAACGTGCATCGTTAACCATTGGGATTTTAGAGCATCTATCCATATTATGGATTGTTGTAATACATCATGTTGACGGGGCTTTTAACCTTGACATAGAAACTAGGGTAAGAGATGTGTTTGCATATGGATGGCTCTTGGAATCAAGAGGTTTTGATGCAAATTGATTCTCAGCCAATCAGAGTTAATATTTTAGACTCCAATTTCTGTCTAACAAACAAGGAGGACAAGTTAGTGTGGACTCCGGCCAGTGATGGTAAATTCTCTACCAAATCGGTGTGGAATGAAATTAAACCAATTTCAACGACCAAGCCTTTTGCAAAATGGTTTTGGAATCGCTCTCTCCCCCCTAAGACTGGTTTTTTCTCTTGGCAGCTTATGCGTTGTGGCATCCCTACTAATAATGCGGTGAAAGCTTTGGGAATCCTTTTGGCATCAAAATGTTCCTGTTGCGCGCACCTCTCTTGTGAATCGGTTTCCCATTGCATGGTGGATGGTAAAACGGCTTCAAATGTGTGGACTTGTTTTTCAAGAGTATTTGGTGTGGAGATCATTGCTTCACAGGACATAAGAAGTCGTATTTTATTCTGGCATGAGCATACTAGGGAAAGAGTTTATGTGGGGTGATTATTGGATTGATTCCCTCTCTCATCATTTGGGAATTGTGGAAAGAACGAAATAATAGAAGGCATGGGGGGAGAACTCGCTCAGCTAGTTTCATTGTGGAGGCGATTAAAAATTGGGTGAAGGAGATCCCTTACTGTGGCTCTTTTAAAAAACCCCCTTCATTCAAAGAAACACTTGTCTTTCAAATCTTTAATATTTCCCCTTCTCCTGTTTGGTACAAGCCTCATATTGCTGTTTAATTTTTGGTGTCCCCCTTTCAATGTTGTAAGGCTTAATGTGGATGGGGCGTGTAAAGGGAACCCCAGATTGGGTGGAGGAGGTGGAATTATAAGAGATGAAAATGGTCATGTCTTGGCAGCCTTTGCAAACTTTTATGGTGATTGTACTAATTCCATTGTGGAATTTAGAGCCTTAAAGGATCCACGTCAATTCGGATTCAGCCTTGGCGGTGCACTGTATTTCCAAGAAGGAGTGCAATGTTTGGAATGGGTGGTACTGGTTCCACGAGATTTTGCTCTTTGTTCAAACTCTTCGCTCGATGATTTTCTTCACCTTTAAAGAGGGTAACAGAGCAGCAGACTGGTTAGCAAATTATGCGCGCTTCGGCGTCCAACAAGCTATTTAATTCTTTTGCTAATCTTCCTCCTGTTCTTAAGCAGATTACTCGGGAGGAGGCGGCTGGTTTCCCGGTTGTTCGAAAATAATGCTGTTTTTTTACTTTTGGGTTTGTGTAAGGTGGTAAGCTCCCCTTTCGAGTGCGTGAGAATAGTATGTCTTTTCGGGTTGGGGTAAGGCGGGAAAGTACCCTTGTGTATTCTTTTCTTCATATTTGATCTGATCATTAATAAAATTTTAGGGGCTAGCCCGGGTCCCAGATAATATTCGGGTGAAAAAAAAATGGATTGTTGTAATACCTAGTGCATGAGACTTCCGCCACTGCGAAGAAGTTGTTTCTAAAGACTCAAACCCGTGATCACTTGGTCACAATGGAACAACCTTACCATTGCACCAAGGTCCACCCTTTATTAAGGAAAAGAACTTAATAAAAAATAAAAAGTAGCTTTAGGCATGTGCATTGCTTGTCGGATAAATAATTGTTTCAAATATAAACTTTTGGATCTCAAAAAACAATTTTTTCCTGTAAGATTGTTATATAATAATGGCATTTTTTCTTGGTCACTATTACATAGTTATATGACTATGTAGATTATTTATAAAGGATCGAGTTTCCCTTCTCCCACGGTGAAGAGAGAATCTCCTAATCAACTCTCTTTTTAGCTGTCAAGTGAGACTATAAGAATAGTGAAGGTCATTCCAGACATTCGCATTGTGGGGGCAAAGTAATTTTGACCCTCCATCTCTGATTAAATTTTTCACCCAAAACTTTCACCATATATAACTTCAAATGACAGAAACATGGAAGCCTCGTAGAAATCCTTTCTCACATAGTGCAGTTTAAATATCAACAACTGCCATGTGGCCAATCAGTTGGGGCCAAAATTTTATGGATAGGTAAACCACTAGGTCCGTGTTCACATGTGAAGTTTCAGCTCTACCGGTCCTAAAAGTCGGTTAACCTTTTGGGATTAGTGTGTGGTTTGTGTGATTACACTTTTATAAAAACAAAAAAGCTGTGTTGTGTGCGCTGGGTGCACTGGGTGCGTGGGTTTAGTCCCACATCGGGTGTGTGTATTGTGTATATCCATCATTCCACCGTCCTAAAAGTTGATTAACCTTTTGGGATTGGTGTGTGGTTTGTGTGATTACACAAAGTTTCAACTCTACTGTCAAAATAAAGCTTTTGAAAATCTAAGGTTATGATAGAGTGATATGATTTATTTTTATTCCATGATACATGATAATCAGGTGCTCCATGTGTGACTTTTTCTCTGGGGTGACATTTGTCTTCCTCTAAAGGAGGGATCAATATACTACCCTTATTTATTGGCATCTTTCACGCTAAGCCAATGGACACAAAGTAAAGAACGCCTCATGATATGTATACAAAAGGATATACTACCCAAACTATGGTTTTAGGTATCAGATATCAACTGGATGGGGATCAGTATTGTATTGGTCTTCAAAATATCGATATTTGACTGTATTTCGACAACTTTACCCTTTATCCGTACAATTCACCAATCTGATATCAATGTCAGCCAATATTGATACAGCTGATCCGAAACCGATACCTAAAACCATAAACCCAACAGTGTGTCAATCATTTGCCCTTAATAGGACAACCCATATATTCTGAGTCCAGCCCACTAAAATGGGTACAAAACCGGTTGGACTCGGGTTTTATCCACACACAAGTCTAGATCCATTTCCCTTCAACTGACTGAGGGTCATCATCATGGAAGTACCTCAAGACCAAATATCTTAATGTAGGATGGCCCACACAAAATCCTTTAGATTACTCCCATTAAAGTGAAATCTAGGATTTTCAAGAATTGCGTGCTATCCCAGCGCATGCGCAATAGCCAGGTTAGGTTTCTCCGACCATAGAATTAGATGGGTGAAACGTGTTTTAGACATTTTTTTGGGGGAAAGTTTTTCTATCAGCCACCGTCCTAAGGTGAATTTTTATCCTGTGCAGTTATTGCAAGGTGTAGTACTACATCGTGCGGCAGCTGTAGAGGCCATGTGCATCATGTAGGGCCTGTTATGTTACATGGCCTCTGCTGCACCACACGATGCAGTACTGCACCATGCAGTTATAGGAGAGGATAACGATTCTCCTAAGGTCATCAAACATCCCCTTATTTGGTGATAATACCCCCTAGGTCCTGTGTGTTCTCCTCTCCTGCCATCTGAAGGCAATGGTCAAGGGATGCTCCCTTGAATTCTTGATCATGGTTGAAGGAAAACTCTATCTTTGTTTTTTTTGACTGTTTTTTCGTGTTTTTTAAACACCCATGGCTGACCTTCAGCCACCATACTAAGGTCATCAAACATCCCCCTATTGGGTGACAATACCCCCTAGGTCATGCATGATATCCTCTCCCCCGTCTATCTGAAGGCCGTGGTCAAGGGATCCTCTCTTGACTATGATTGAAGGAAAATTCGAATTTTGTTTTTTTTTTTGTTCCTTTTTTTTTTTTTTTTTTTTTTTTATACTATTTTCCAAATTAATCCTAACTATATATCAAAGAACATCTACAAAAGCACAGAAGTTTTAAATGCTTTTGTCTTCTTTGAGTGGAAAAAATGGCATTTAAAAATATAATCTTTTTTCTAAAAGATAATTTAATATTATAAAAATTTATGTCTCACATATATTAGTATTTAGTAAATAAGACATGGTTTGGTTGCACAATTTATATGTGTACGTTGTTGCTAATTTTTTAGTCTAGTATTTTTCAAATCTAAACATTTCAAACATATTATTTTTTTTTATTTTTTTTTTTTGCCATTTTCAAAATGCTTGACAATATTAATTATTTTCAAATACGACGTACCAAAAACAAATTAAGTTTCTTTATCAATCTCGATTTAACTAACTACATGTTCGACTCGGCCTTTCCAAACATGGGTAATGATATTACCTTTAGAAAGACCTACCCACATGGTTCAACCTCATCGTGCCACATGGATAGGTAATATGACTATTCCGACCATTAGATAGAAAGAACTTGATCTGAGATGAGTCAAATATCGAATTTCAAACCCTAATTTAATCAAATACTTGTTTACATATTAGCATGCATCCCCATGTAGGTCCACGCACTTCTATGGTACTCTGACCATAATTATGTATCTCATAGTTTTATTTTTCAAAGCCCTATTTTTCCACTTAGAAAACTGGATCTAGATTGAAATTTGATATATGAGATAGGACCTTGGGTTATACTTATCCACAAAATATGACCTTGATGCCATATACTAGAATTCCCCCACTCCCTATGAAGGCCTTCATATGTTTGGGAAATGGGGGACTCTTCTTCCATTTCAATAAACTACAATGACCAAGTATGGGAAAAAGTTTCCTATGTAGTCAATGTATCATACACTATCTCACATGATTTTTTTAATTATTTTTTATATTCTCCCTTACCATGTTAGCTCCATATAAATGATATTGTTCTCGACACCACCATTGATTTAGTGTGAGAGATTCTCAATGTGGGAAACTTCTCCCTATAAATAATAGGGAAAAAAGAACGTTGCTTGATTGTGTTTCCCTATGCCCACACAAGGGATGCAAAATGACCACCACACGTCTTCTCCTGTTGGATGCCTCAACACACGCCACCCCCTTCATTGGCCCCCGTATTGATGCAAGGATAAAGGGGAGCAAACCCTGCCCTAAAAAATTGAATCTAGTTCCAACACCCTGCATTGGAATTAGATGGCCGGACCCCCCATATCTAATTAAATTAATATATAAGAATTTGGTCTAACAGGCCCCAATTGACAAATTATATAAGAATTTGGTCTCCATCTGAACCGGGTTCATTTGAGGAAGGACCCACTTGACAGGTCCAATGTCAAGATGTGTGTTGACCTCACCTCTTATCCTATCTGTTAATTAAAATCTTAATTTACGTAGTCAATGAGTTGACAATCTTTTGTCTCCCATCAAGTTTGCAGCTCACCCCGTTCTCACTCTGTTATCAGGGTTTTTGTTTTGTTTCATTTTTCTTTTTTTCCTGTTCTACCTAAAACAAAAGTGGATTGTTGTTAATTAGTTAATAATAGGGTAGTTGTTTTATTGTCTTTTTTCTACCTAAACAAATCAAAACTGAACTGCATTAATTATATATAACTTTAAAGTTCCAATATTGGCCTTTCATTCTTGTTCGTCCTCTACTCTTACCTAATCTAATATTTTTCTTCTTCACTTCATAAATTCAATCTCTCTCTTTCCTAACTTCTTCAGTCACTATCTTGTAGTCCACATTCTTGTCACCTAAGAAACCTCTTTAAAATCTAAAGGAGACCAGCTAGCTGTATTATAAAGCTTTGGAATCTGTAAACAAAGCTGTCTTTGAGGGAATTGAAAGTTTGTATTGCAAGAGTTAGGTGAAAGGAATTAAATTGTTCAAGAAAACTAGGAACCAAAACCTGAGCTGGGTTCACAAAACCTTTCAGGTTTTGAAGTCTAAGGGGACAAAGAAAAGGTTAAACTTCAAAGAAGTTGACAAAGTAGGACGGTGGTATTATATTTGTAGTAAAATAACTGAATATAAAAGATACATTACTCTCCTTCCAACAAGTTTCTTAGTTACACTTTCTGTAAATAGTGCAATCTGAGCTAACAAAATTCAAAATTTCAAAAGCTTCAGTTGGTCCAGAGAAGTTTTCAAGCAGACTTAAAAATAAAACCCAAAAAACAAAGAAAAAAAGAAAAACCCATTTAGTCAAAATTCAAAAAGAATTGAGTTTTCTTTAAGGCTTTTTTACAAACATAAAGTAAGCAACAAGTTTGAACAATGTTCCAACTAAAATCTCTTAATAAGAACTGGGTCAGGTGTCTCTTTATGGTCCCCATGAGTCATGACTGGAAAAATCTCATTCGTTCCTAATTCCTACACAGTCTTTCCCCGTCTCTGAAGTCTGAACACATAGGTCACAACTGACGACAACTTAGGTCTGGGCCGTCTAGGTGAGAGCATAACAAACGTAAGCCACTATGCTTCTCTGATCCGATTTGGATACGGAAGCAGAGACGAATGTGAGGCTACCTCACCTCACAGCTGGCCTTGCTAAACACGTACCATTGGAAAAAAAATACCCTAAAAAGTGTATATGAGATCACTGGGCTAGATTTGATGACGTCAAAAATGTGAGTGTTTACACTTTTGTTTTTATGGTCAACAGTAAAATATATTGATTATTGACTTTGGACATGTCAACTTTCTTATATTTCAGCTTCAATTTATTTCTCCGTTGGGAATTGAAAGGTTGTATAAATACATCTAGCTTGTATACCAAGGTATTCAATCAACTTGACTCTTTGAATGTAAAATTATTCTCTTAACTCTCATAACTTTCTTTACTCTATTTTTTTTTTTTTGTAAGAACATTTTCTACTCTCTTTGAACATGGTAATAAGATAAGGGAAGCACTTTTCTATTCGGGAGTGCTAGCGATGTGTCTATCTCTCTCCTCCTCAAAACAAAAGGGTAGAGGTGTTTTTTCATATGTGGAGGCCGAAGAGTGACAGACTCATGGGAGTGCTGGTATAGGCCACACTCTTGGACTGAGTTCTTTTTCCCATATAACAAGGAAGAAGAAGAAAGTACAGACATCAAATGGTTCAACTAGAGGCCTACACTCTCATTGGCCCCACATTGGTGCAGGGGTCACACCTCCTCTACTTTATGGGAAAAAAGAAGGTTGTCCGACTATGTGCACATGTGTCGAGACACAGAAAATTAAGACGAAATGATCACCTCGCGACCTGTGAAATGAAAAATCCCATCCCACGCCTGTTGGATACCCCTCCATGTGTTCTCATTGGCCCTATAGTAGTGCAAGTGCCACGTAGCCTAGCAGTAGTCCCCCCTCCCCTTTATGGTAACTGGAAGACAGCCAAAGCTATGTAACGTCGATGCCCAAACATAGAAAAGACAAAATAATCGCATCACCACCCGAGAAATGATAAATCTCACTCCTATTAGATGACCCACATGCATTTTCAATAGGGGTGTCAATGGGTAGGGTTGGGCCGGGGTCTGCCCTAAACCCTAACCCAACCCTAGAGGCCTTAACCTAAACCCTGACCCGACCCGACCCTGCCAGGACTAAGAAACCCTCAACCCAGTCCCGAACCTGCTAGGGTTTTTCCTGACACGGCCCAGCCCTGATTGACCCTGATAGGGTCGGGCAGGGTCAGGTTGGCCCTGATTGACCCTCTCTTGACCCAGACCCTGACCCTGATTTTGTCTGTAATCCCATGTGCCTTTAGGGCTTTTTTTGTCTTTTGTTTTTTAATTTTTTTATTAGACTATATATATAAATAAATATTAGACCAAATATATATATATATACAATATTATATACTTATAATTAATACAGGGTTGGGCCGGGCCGGCTAAGCCCGGGATCTAAACCTTGACCAGGCTCGACCCTGCCAGGGCTAGATTATAACTAGACCCAAACCCGCCCTCAGGGTTGAAAAATCAGGGTCGGGTCTGGGCCGGGCTCAGGACGGGTTTGGGCGGATTCAGGCCAGCCGGACTTTATTGACACCTCTAATTTTCAATGGCCCCGCACTGATGCAACAGCCATGCAGCCTGACAAAGAAACCCAACCACTACTTTATCGACCTAAATTGGTCGGTGAATCATACTCGGGCGAGTCATTGATCTCTCTACTCTGCGAGTCATCTCTTGTCATTGTAATAGGACGATGTGTAGCGCGTGCGCACTGTAGAAGTTAAAACACGACACATATAATAATGACTACCCGAAGTTCTCCATAGTTTCTCATTTCTCAAATGCTTCTCGTTCTGCACGTGCATTCATATATAACGTTTTAAGTCCAAAACTATAAGTCTGCTTCACTCGCTCAGCGTGTTTACGCGTGTGCGTGTCCGAGGTTCTCCCTCACCATCCCACTTATATTAAATACAAAGGGGAATTTTTTTTTTTTTTTTGAGTGAATAGAGAAACTTATATTAAAGAAAGCGAAGAAGAAGGTGTGGGAGAACTAATAAAAGAAAAAATAAATTGAGAGATAATTGATAGTGGGAAAGGATAATAACCTTTTTCGAATAACTGTGGTCACAAAAAAATATCTATACATATGGATCTCTTTATATATGTGCCCTGTATAGCATATAGCACTTTATCTAATTATTATTCCTTATCACTCACTTATCTATTTTTTTTATCTAAATTTCTCAACTAAATCGGATTTAATCACTCTTAATTTTAAACTAAGTTCTTCATTTCCTCCAACTGGTATCAACTTACTTACCAATCTACTCATTTAATTGGACCTCTAGTCTTCAAATAAATCTCTCTCTCTCTCTCTCTCTCTATCTCTGTCACTATAATGTATTTTACTTCCATTCCCATGTCAAATTGTTATCCACATACCATACAAATCCCTCAACTAGATCTACAAAAATGAATTTGACCTTTGAATTTATTCATTCTTTAAACCATAAAATTCTATTCAATTTTCAACATTTTTGACAAATTAATTGGTGTAATCTCCATGAAACTTCCTACGTTTAATTTGTTCTTTGTTTTTAAAAAATTCTATACCTTACAATGACCAAAATATCCCCAACTAGTAGTTTCCCAAGTTAGTAGGTTTTTTTTTTTTTTTTTTTTTTTTAATATAACCTAAGCTAGTAGGTTTGGTGGCGTATAACCAATGAAGGATTATAAAATGGTATCATCTATGTGGGGTCATATCTGGTTCATATTATTGGTTAGTTATGTGACAAAGTTTATAAAAGAATCTATACAAGAGGAGTGTAACAATCTTTGTCTAATTGTTTTTAAATGATCTGACAATTTCATTAAACCGTGGAAGTTTTGAAATCAATAATTATCATCTTTAATTCACGGGCACCTCCAATTCCTCTAATAGAAAGGCGTGGATCCCACCTTAGACAATGTTTCGGGTAAGGGTTAGAACGATCATTCACACCCCATATGAAGAATTGAAAGGGACAACAATTCAATCGTGGGTGATTCTAAAATCGAAATCCAAAACCATTCCAATAATTATTGAGCGGGACTCAAGTTTACACTCTTTAGTTGAGACCGAGGGTAGTAATATAATTTCGCACGAAAAAGAAGCAGACAATTTCGGACTATTTGATGTATTAGAAGAGTCAACGATAAACTTTAAAAAGCCCGACCAAAAAAATACCCTTCTCTTTAAAAGATATTTCCTTCGAGCCATTGACATTTCTTTGTAGTTTTGGCACAAAAAGCAACCTTAATCTGTAACCCTATCTCTATATATAGTCTTTGGATCCTTCCACCACCACAGCTGTCCATACCCACTCCAAACTCTCAGAAAGCTCTCTCTCTCCCCTCAAACTATAAGGTCCTTCTGGGCTTCTTTTTAACTCTCTGAACGGGTGTCTCTCTCTGTCTCTCTCTCAGACAAAATCAATGGAGATCGTCCGAACAATTTCAGCCCAGAACGGACTTGGTTTCCAAGCATCACGACCCAGCTTGGCCTGCCGTCGAGTGTCCCGTTTAAACCCTCTCACAAGAGTATCAGCTTCGACTCAGACTTTAACAATTGAATCTACTCAGACCCACCTCTCCAACCTCGAGAAGCTACTCCAGAAGCAGGTCCCTCCGCCCTTACAATATAATACACAGCCTCCTCACAAGGATTCCGGTAATGGGTCTTCACCGGAAAAAATGGTCAGGAATCTCTTCGAAAACTTGAATTTGACAAAAATTTTGCCAGATAATATGAAGGCGGCGGCGGAGGAGATGTCACCGCGACACATGAACCGCTTGCAGCGCCTCCTCTCGAAATCGCCGGAATATTCCCCAAGGAATAATCTCGGTAGTCGGTGGCGAGAATACCACGGTTGTAACGACTGGGTCGGCATCCTTGATCCGTTGGATGAGAATCTCCGGAGAGAGATTGTCAGATACGGTGAATTCATCCAGGCCGCATATCAAACCTTCAACTCCAACCCCGCAACATCAGACGACAAAGCTCCTCTGCCTCGGCAGGTGTCGTTGCCTGATAAGTCTTACAAGGTAACAAAGAGTCTGTACGCCACGTCATCGATAGGACTGCCATCATGGGTGGATGACATGGCACCCGATCTTGGCTGGATGACACAGCGGTCCAGTTGGATTGGGTACGTGGCGGTTTGCGATGACAAGAGGGAGATTTCACGGATGGGAAGGAGAGACATAATTATTTCGCTCCGTGGGACTGCCACGTGTCTCGAATGGGCCGAAAACGTAAGGGACGTACTGGACCGGGTCCCTGGAGAGGATAACTCTGGTCAGGTCCAACCGGCCAAGGTAGAGTGCGGGTTCTTGAGCTTGTACAAAACCCCCGGTTCAAACATGCCAAGCCTATCCGAATCGGTGGTCGAAGAAGTACGGAGGTTAATGGACCTCTACAAGGGTGAGACGCTGAGCATCACGGTGACCGGCCACAGCCTTGGTGCGGCGTTAGCCCTACTAGCCGCCGACGAACTGAGCACATGTGCACAGGAAATGCCACCGATCGCCGTCTTTTCCTTCGGCGGTCCTAGAGTCGGAAACCGGGCATTTGCGAACCGGGTCAGCAATAATGGAGTCAAGGTGTTAAGAATCGTGAACTCACAAGATGTTATCACGAAGGTTCCAGGGATGTTCGTGTGCGAAGAACTAGACCAGAAACTGAGAGACAACGAAAAGGTGGCAGGGGTAGTGAACGTGTTGGATAACATGCCTTGGGCCTACTCACATGTGGGGACAGAGCTCCGGGTGGATAGCAAAATGTCACCATATCTTAAACCAAACGCTGACGTGGCTTGTTGTCATGACCTGGAGGCATACCTTCACTTGGTGGATGGTTTCATGGCTTCTGACTGTCCCTTCAGAGCTAATGCCAAACGAAGCCTTACGAGATTACTTCATGAACAAAGGTCAAACGTGAAGAAATTGTATATAAGCAAAGCAAAGGACCTGAGATTAAATCTTGACAACTTGCAAGCAGTTGCAATCCCAAGTTGTTTGCCAAGTCCATCGTGACTGGTCAGCCAAGTTTGACCATGATCGAACCGGGTCCTTATAGTGGTTGGGCCGGAACATGTAATGGTTCATAATTTTTTAGAACCGTTAACAATTGTCGACGTGCCCCATTTTTTTATTTTTTATATCATACAAGAATACAATTTGTTGCCCTAATCTATTCCATGAATGCATGGGGGATTGTTTACCATTTTATAGTTTTTTCTCAGATTTACAAACATTTCACGTATAGAATGTTGGAAAAAAAAAGCTATCTTGCCATGAAGAATGAAAATAGTCATCGATCTCATATAATGTTTGGATTTTGGAAATTAAGGCTGTGTTTGGTAAGTATTCTTGGAATAAATTATCGGTTGATTTTACATTCTCGAGCGATCAAAACAACTATTTTTATCATCCGAGAAGACGAAATCAACTTAAAATGCATACCAAATGCTGCCTAAGTGAAATCTAATGAATGTAAATCTTGGTTTTCAAAATGCATTTGAGGTCAATATTAATACTGAAGATAGAGTAGTCATGGTCAAGGTGTTAATAGAAGTAACAATGGTTCATGTCATGAAATTCTATGTTTTTTTTCATTAATTTCCACTGCTGACTATACTATTCTTCCTTTTATACAAAGTTGATGGGTTGGATGGAAAGTTAAAATACCAAGCAAATCTAGCATCATTTGAAGGAATTTGCTAACCTCACCACTGATCCTATGACACAAGGTTTCAAGTATATGCAATAGGACATGGGATCAGCCTAAGGGTGTCAAAATGAAACCGAAATCGACCGTTTACGATCGAACCGAACTGCACCGTAGAAAAATGATCCGATTTTGATTTTATAGGTTCTCTTCCCGGTTCATTTTTTATTTGCAACTCAAAACCGTGGTTCTAAACTGAATAAGAAACAAAATAGAAACCGATACCTCTTACTTGAATACTAGCACATGCATCAATTGGATTAATTAATAACATAATAATTAATTTAATAAACATAATTATTGTATCATTCTTGAAACATAAAATAAGTAAAATGTAATGGGTTAACTATATATTATATTTTTTCAAGTATGAATTGAAAATGATGTATGATGTTAAAATGGATTAACTAAACCCTACTTTCTAATAAAATAAATAGTTTATTTATCATGTGAGAGTGGAGAAGAAAAAAAATGGAAAAACAAAGAATAGGAAAGGAATAGAACGACGGTTAAGGATGGGAATATTTTTTTTTTATCACATAGGCATGGGAAATATGATGAGTGAGAGTAGACCGGGAGAGAATGGGGAAACATGGGAATATAAAGGCCTTGAAAACTAAGGATGTCTTCATTACTAGTTCTCAAAACGACACTATACAAACCGCATGTAAACCGGTTATGAATCGGATAATGAAAATCGAATAGAAACCGGTAAAATCGGACCGTATGCAAAACGATTATGATTTATCTGATTCATATCCGGTTCGATTTTGATTTCACCTTATCAAAATGTAAACCGCACCGCAACCCAACCGAATAACCAAAATCGCACCAATTGACACCCTTAGATCAGCCTCTATCGATTTTGATCTAAGTTGGAACTATTCTGAATATTAACAATTAGAATCGGGGAAGAAAATTCAAAAAGTAAGTTTCATTGATTTTCTATTACTTTACTTGATAGAAAAATGAAGGTAAAACATTAAATCTTTTTTTTTTTGGGTTTTTTATTGAAAGATCACTTTATTGAGATTAACGTGGAGTATGCATCAATGGTCTAGAACACATGTCTATAATCCATGGAATGGAAATTGGCCAAACTGTCGTATACGTTATCGACAATGCCTTCCTTGCCTATAAGTTGGCAAAACTATTTTGCTCCCTTGGAATATAAGAAAAACAACAAGATTCATAATGGGATGACAAATAAATACATCCAAGATAGGCTTAATAACCATTGGTGAAACACCATCTCCTCGTTGAAGATATGTGACAATATCCTTGTGATCAATTTCCACCAACAAACGATCAAAGCCCTCTAAAATGCCTTCTAAAAGTGTTGATCTTATAGCCAAAGCTTCGCCCACCATAACAAATTGGATTCTTCCTGTCTAGAAATAGTGTGAAGACAACGCCCGTGATGGTTTCGAAAAACCATACCCAATCCAATCCACCTTTTGTTATTGAGGGCAGGAAACTTGCATCATAATTAACCTTCCCTACACCGATTGGTCGTGGCTCCCATGAAAAACATGAAATCAGTTAGGAGATTCAAAAGAGAGGGTCCTTATAAGAATCTGTTGGGATCAGGATCAGCTGGCTCGATCATTTCCAATTCGAATCATGTGATTCACAAGATCTGATTCCGATAACGTCTACGACACCATTGTTCAATCACATGTTAAATAGACGTTTATTTCTTTGGAAACCCAGATCCGACGGATAATAATCAGGGTTTTAGATATTGGTATTGGTCGATCTGTATTGGTATCAACCATAACCATTTCAAATATGATACTGATATATTGTTGGATTTCTGTGTCCTTCAAACCCGGTTTAGTTTATATTGAACCGTTTATGCATTTTGGTTTAATATTATCACATTTGATATGAAATTTTTGGGCATTGTGTCCTTAATTTTACACTTAAAATGGTAGTCACGACTAGGGTTTGGGCTGAGCACCCTTATCATATGGTTGTCACATTGGGTACACCTACGCATGTTGATGTCAGGGTACGAATGCGAGTACACATACTGTTGGATATTGACGAAGAATCTATTTATGTCAATTCCCTCATGTGTTACTGGCGGATGTAAGTAAGGAATAGACATACGCCATCGAAACCCAATACTTGAGAGGATCTTGTCCCTGCAAAATGTGAACACATTCTTTGGTTTATTAATGACTGAGATTCTAAGAACCAAAGCCGGTATTCTGGGAATGTACGAACATTTTGTGAGTGAAAGAGTCACTCAACATGGTCTCCAGCCACTACCCGGTTGGGGAACATCAAGTAAGAGGTTGTCTGTGGATGGTTGAATGAGAACCAGGATCCTATACCGTTTTGGAAATGATTTTGCAAAATTTATTTTCACATAAAATTATACGTTATATGTATGTTTTAATTAAAAATGTTTGACCGCGTTTTGAGGATTCCAACTACATACATAGACGCTCTGATATGGACATGTACTATGGAATGAGGTTTGGCAGTATATGTATACATGCCCTAGATTCCATAATGATAATGATGATTAGTGGAGGGTTGGTACATAATAAGATGTTATTATGTAAGGCTATTTTTGAGATTTGCTAATTACTTAGCTTGTTTAATTTAATGGATGTGGTACTATTATTTTATTATTCATTAAATAGAAATAAAGAATTAATTATTATCCCCTTTAAGATTCTGCTTCTTCACCAATTAGAAGCACACTGGGATTAACTAACAGAGGGGTGTTGGCCAAGCACTCTTGGCTGAAATTTCTCTCCACTTCCCTTGGCCGAATTCTCTATTCTCTCTCTCTCTCTCCTTCTTATTGCTCTCAAGTATTTGAGAGTGGGTTTTGAAACCCTGGTTTATGTGAAGCTTTGAGGAGACGTCGAATTGACTTAGAGAACCTTAGTTGCACCAAAGAAGGTTCAAAAATTGTTTACCTGGTGTGCTCATTGGAAGAAGAACCACTATCTGGCGGAGGAACAACACTTGAGACTCTTCAAATTAGCAAATTTAACTAACTCTTTTGTAGTCATTCTTGTATTATTTGTAACTCATGGGATGCGAAAAAAAAATCCGAATTGATCTCTTTCCGCTGCCCATTCGAGTATGAGATGATTTTCTTTTTTCATGAGATGGAAAAAGATATTCTTTTCTCTTCTTGTCTTTTCCCTAATTCTTATGGAATAGAAGAAGAGATTAGTGTAATAAAATTTTATCTTACCATAAATCCAATTTTGATTGTTTTCCACATCCACAATAATGGGATGGGAGATGATCCTATGACTTCCAACATATATATCTTTGGTATCGACAAAAAAGATTTTGAATTTGCAGTTGATTCGGATTGATATTGTTCATTACGAATTGGTATCGTATCATTATCATGACCAATACAAAATCCGCTATAATGCACTAAATCTATTACAATAATCCAATGGTTGGAGATCCATAGAGATTACACTCCATCAGCAACTGATGAACTTGGTTCCTAGTTCCTCTCTAAACCCTGAAACTACCTTAAGGATATCATTTGGTTTGGTTTCAGTTTTTTGGTTCAATCCAAGATGCAACATATGAAATTCAAAATCGAATTGAAACTAAATAAGAGCCAATTCAGTTCCTTATTCGGTTCACTATTTAGTTTTGATTTGATTTTTACTTGGTTTAGATCCTATTTTAGGTGTGTGAACTTTTTACTTCTTCACCAACCAAAAAAAAAATTTTAAAAAAAAATAAATTTATTTCTTAAGACCATAATCCATCAATTTTTTGTTTTCAAACATTAAAAAGGAATAGAATTTATTAATCATATTGATTAAAACATTAAAAAACGAATATGATTAATTCAGTTCGAAAATAGGTAATTCGGTTCAATTTAACTATTCAATCATTAAACCGAACTGATTTGTTTCGAATCCGGTCAGTTCATGGTTTAGATTTCTATTCTAAATTAACACCCTTACCTATTCTGTTCAGAATGTTTGGAAATCAGTTGGGATAGATCAAATTCCACATAAACCCTAGAAATAGAATGTGAGTCAGCCATTCCAAAAAGGGAGAAAACTGAGATAGGCAGATTCAATTTCATTTTTTGAAACCGTGCCAAGGATTAGATAATTGGATGGAAGCTAGTAGATAATGAAAGAAGGGGAGAAAAAAAAGGCATATCTAGTGCACGAGGATCCCTCTACTGCCGGGTCTAGGGAGGATCATAAGATATTATTTCCAAACTCGAATCTGTGAATGGAGCTACCTTACCGTTGCACCAAGGCTTGTAGATAGTCAAAGTAAACCCTAAAAATAAGTTTAAGGTAGGGGTGTCTAATCCTAAATCGAGCCAATCAAATCAACTAAAAAGCTCAAACCAAATCGAACCAATTCCTTAATGGGCAAGCTTGGTTTTGGGTATTATGAAACGGTCTAAAAATCGAACCGTACCGAACATGGAAAACCTGATCGATACCAATCCGAAAAACAATTAAAAAATTTGTTTCTCCATAATGTATATAGATACATGACAAACTGAACCAAACACTTCAAACCAATTACAAAAAAAAAAACCAAAAAAACAAACGAAATAAACCAAACTCAAATCGGACCTCTAGCCAAACCGCTCAAAATCAAACTTTCCCTTTTTGGTTTGGTTTAAGATTCACCCATTCTCACCCCGAAACCAATTCAACCTGACCGAAATTAGACTGAACCGACCCAATTGACATCCCAATTGGGTGCAAAACAATAGAGAGAAGAATAATCAGTCCGCCAACTACCATTAATATATCTTGGTCTTACGGCCCACATAGCCTCGAACTCTAGTCTTTTTGTTTTCAATCCTGATGTTCTAATCTTTTCCTTACTTTGTGTTCTTGCTAAATATATGTATGTTAGCCGAGAGTAGATACAGTTATCCAACAATATTATACATTCGTTATCTTTTATTACTTAATATATATTTTCTTTTCCTATACAAAAAGGATGCAGGCTGCACCCAGACACATGGGGGTGGGCAAAATGACCACCCTGCCCCTGAATGGCAGGTCCATATGTCTGGATGCACGCTACGCTGCGGCACAAAGAACATCAGCCCAAAAAAATAGAGAGAAGAATAGCAAATTGACAGAAAGGATTTACATGTAAAATCAGTCTCCAAAATAGAATGAACTATAAATATTTTTGGTGAAACTGAAACGGAGAAGTAGACAACCCTGTTGAAAATAGAAACTTAGATAAATTCCATCTGGGGGTTCTTAGATATTGGCGAACAACTAGCAGGGGCAGTGTAAAATAGCTTATTTCGGTGTTTTTATCTTTCAGAGAAGTTTACGACCCTACGTCATTGCCGGGCTCTCAGATACTTTAACGATAATGGCAACTCAAGAAATTGGCAGTTTTGGTAACCGAATGGTGAATACTATATATATATATATATGAAAGATTGGGGAAAACATGAAAAACCCCCAGACACAGAGGAGAGAGGGGGAGGGGGAGGGGGAGGGGGGGAAGGGAGATGGCAATGGGGAAGGAATCAGGTCGAAGGTGTTCACACTGTGGAAACAATGGACATAACTCAAGAACATGTAATGTGAAGGAGAAGGTTGGAATGAAACTTTTTGGTGTAAGGATTTTGAGAAAAGAAGATGATGATGAAACTATGAAGAAGAGCTTGAGCATGGAGAGTTTGGGTACATGTACGGCTGATTTGAGTTCTTCTGATCCTGGGTCTCTCTCAGATGGGCTTCTTCATACAAGGAAAACCACCACACATGAAAGAAAAAGAGGTATTTTTGGTTCTTCTTTTATTTTTTTTATTGAGATAGTATAATTCTTTGCTTTGAGTGAATCTGAACATCTAAAAGGGTTTGCATGTCCTGTTCTGTTCTTCTCTGTTCTTGAGTAGTGTTTCTGACCTCTGCAACCTAGGTCAGGACTCAGGACCCTATCCTTTTATATTGAACTTCTATTCCCACTTCCAATCCATCACTGAAGAGGGAGAGGTCTAATCCAAAAAACCTAGTTATTGTGATTCTATTAAAATTATCCTGTATAGTTTTTAACCTGACAACTAAGTTTCAGACATTGCATGACTCTGATTTTAGGATAGGCTGCATAATAGGAAATACTGAAGAATGAATTCCACCCATATTATGGATTTTCAATGCAAAGGTCTATCCTACCCCCCAAAAAAATGCAAAGGTCTATGTGTTAGGGACTTGGGTAGATAAGGAGAGGGTGCCCAAGTTACTATAAGTCTCTAGGGCAATCGAGTTCTTCTTCATCTCCCCCTCCACGCGAAAGAAACTTCTTGTGGCTCTGTTACCACTTGTTAGGGACTTGGGTAGAACTCAGAGGGAGCCCAAGTACCTATAAGTCTCCATATCTGGCTCCTTACATCCGATTTGGGATTATTACTTTCACCTTCCACGTGGATTCCCAACACTATGATGATTGATGATACAGTGCAGAAGCATTGGATTTAAGTTCTTGTGTAGGATTGATTTTGGTCTCCCCATGAATGGACATAGGAGTTAGTAGGGGAGTTTGAGTTGTCATTGTTTAATCTATAGTATAAAACTGTTTTTGTGTAGAGTAGGATTGGGGACTTTGCAAAGTAACTGAATTGTTTTGAGAGCTTGAGAACTCATCCCTTATCATGAACATGGGTAGCTTTCATCTCCTTCCTTCTTCCTTCTTCCTTCTTCCTTGTTTGAGATGTTGGAGAAGATTGAGTTTTTAGTTTCTTTTCTGTATGAAATGTTAATTCCTTTGATTCCTTCAGGGATGCCATGGACAGAGGAAGAACACAGAACATTCCTTGCAGGATTAGACAAACTTGGGAAAGGTGATTGGAGAGGAATTTCAAAGAATTTTGTGACCACCAGAACACCAACCCAAGTGGCCAGCCATGCTCAGAAGTATTTTCTCAGGCAGGCTTTATCCAATAAGAAGAAGCGTAGATCAAGCCTTTTTGATGTGGCCATTAAAAACCAAGTAATTCCTCCTTCCTTCATTGACTTTTTTTTGGTACTTCTTGAACTTTCAAATTCTTATTTTAAAGTGTTAGATATAACAGGTTCCAGCTTCCCAAATTTCACCAGATAATGAAGCCTCAGAACTGGTAAACTTATTCTCTCATTACAAGAGAATTTTTATTAAAAGAAAAACTTATTATCTTTTGCAATTTCTTTGAATAATGTTGCTTAAATTGGATGCCTCAGGCTGGTGTATCAGCTCAAATTACATCCCAAGTTGCTGGTATAGGATTAGAATCTCCACCAATTAGCCCCATATCTGCTACTGCTGGTGCTCCCTATCTCAACAGAATCCCATATATGGTATAAGTTTACAGTAACTATCTCATCTTCTCTGCAATTCTTTTGCCTGTTCATCATGAATTTTAACAAGTTTTAACAATTCTAGCATGTAAAAAATCCTTCTTTTGTTTTCTCCCATTTGTCATACTAATCTTTGAATTCTTAAACAGGCAGGATTCGGTGGCATGAGACTGAACTATCCAGCAGTTAAAATTGTTCCAACTGTATCTTACATCCCTGTGATGAACTATCCCAACCAAGGTTATCCATACCTACCTAAATCCCACAACCACCTTTCCACTTGTGCACCCATTCCATCCCAAATGCCTATCGATAACTCATCATCTCAACTCCAACAATGTGTATCTCAGGTAGATTCGGTGGCTTCAATTTCTACTGTGAACACTGATCTAGGTTTGAGTATCAAGCCACCTCGATCGCCTGACCGGGCAAAGTTGTCATCTCAGACATCCAATTTCCATGAAGCTGTTGGAGTGATTTGAGTCCTATCTATTGGTGTAGATGAAGTAGCTCCCTTTCTCTTCTCACCTTTTTCAATTGAGAAGCATAGATAATGAAATTCTCTTTCAGCTCTCCCAAAGAAGATGAAAAATAAAGTGGGGAAAAAGAAAAAAGAAAGATACTTATTCTATTTCATTTAAGTTTAGAGGTTTTCATTTTTCTTGTATAATTTCCTGCATCTGAGATATTCTAAATTTCTATCTCTATAGAGCCAGAAAGGATAGTTTGGAGAATATTATAGAGCCTGGATCTTGTACATTTCAAATAAAACCTTTGAAAATAAACTGGATAACAGTGGTTGTTACAATATCTTGTACATTTCCTTTACTTATTTATTTTTTATAAAAATAAAACTATCATTAAAGGTAATCGCAAAATAACATACGGTGGCGGTTTGTAGAGAGTTTTCCTCTGATTTAACCAGTTCTGGTTTTAGTGGTAGGTTTATGATCCATGGATATCAAGTTCCTACCTTGCTTTAATACACTAACAGAACCAATGGTTTTACCAAAACAGAGAACAATTCCCATAGCCATTGCTGTTCTTATTGCTTCACCATCAAGTTTATCAAGTCTTGGCAATCAGTTCAGACCTCTATGATGTTGCTTCCCAGAGGCATTGCTCCTTGAAGTCCTTTTTGCAATCTCCTTCCTCTGCTTAGTTTTCAAAATCATACCAACTAAGTTGTCAATCATACAACATCATTTCTTAGATAACTAAAGTCATGAGAAGAGGTAGGATCCCAATGCGATCCTATCTAGAATGAAATGTTTTTAAAAATATTATATCAATGAAATACTTACTGAAACATACACATTTAGATCCTTTTAATAAATACTTCCCAAAGTAGCAATTATTTACGAACTAGTTCTTTCATTTTACAATATCACATGATAGATTATAGGGCATGTATTTAATTATTGGTTTTTTTTTTTTTTGGTAGATTGTATTTAATTATTGTTAGACCCCAATCTATTGAAATCCCTTGTCCAGAGATTCCGTAATTATGATTGGATCATCAAGAAAATGACTGATCCTAAGGTCCTCTAGTCATTTTCTTTCTCGAGACAATTCAATTTCGGAGCCACAACCAATAAGGGCTGTAGCAAAGTCATGGGAACAAATCCCACCTTCATTATAGGAGGGGAGGGAATAGTTGGGGGTGTTAAAATATAGGGAAAAATATCCCTGTTTGTTGGTGCTCCCTACACCCTCTCACACAACACCGTGAAATGAAGTCCTTGCCCCCTGGGTAGTTTCCCAGGCATGCTCCAATGTTGGCCCAGATGCTGGTGTTGGGACCATGCGACCAAGTAGTGATCCCTTGTCCTAAAATATAATATATCTTTTCTATTAAAAAAAAAATCAACTTCTTAAAATAATTATTATCGCACAGGATGATATCATATTGAGCTGAGAATTGGCATGTATACCTTGTACTTTCAACCGCATTTGTTGCTGGAAAAGTTATATTTTCACATTGGATTTTAAAACTTTTTTTTTTTGTCATTTGGCCAACTTTATTTTAGCTGAAACTTGACATATGAACAGAGGACCTTCGGATCCACTTGTCAACAAAATTAATCACCTCAATGCCCAACTTGGAAATCTCTCCTCTACCGCACCCTAGCCTAGCCCCTAACCCCAAAGGCTAAGGAAAGGAATTATCTCTATAAACGACTCCTCGAGCAGTTTTATCCACTCTACAATGTGGTAGGCATTTGAGCCAGTCCAGAGAAACTCTCTAGACATGTTAGACTAGAAACAACTTTATCCGATTAGACAACAGTTAGGCAAAGTTTTTCTAGTCTATAAAGACGAGAGATTATCTCTAGACTGACACTATGTTTTGCCATGTGGAGTGATGATATGATGATTACACAGATATCTAAAAATGATTCAAATTTGTCACATGCCAATTTCAAACTTATTGGCTCCAAAGGTAATTTCTTGCCAAAAGGCAATGTTTGTTGGTGCTCTATCTTTGATAGCATTATTATCTCCAAGGCACCCATTTGCAAAGGAGGCAAATCCAATGTCAAAACCATGTTCTCTCCATCCTTGCTCTAGGCCTAGATACAAGCTATATCCTCCTTCTGTGGGCTTGCACTTGCGTAGAACCCTATTTAACTCAATTGAACGATTCTTGGGCCCATGGGTAAAGGTTAGATAAACAGGAAAATATATAGACTACTATAGAGTTATTTATGCTTGTTCTAAAGGCCCATTGCAAAGCTCGTTCATTATGTCTTATAAGGAAACTCTCAAGTGGCTGAGGCAAAGTAGTTGACACCATATTTAAGTATCCATCCATTCATCTTGTTACAACATGAATCCCTTCTCAGTTCTCACCATCAGAGTTTCTGATTAAGACAACAACATTGCAACTTTCTTTTGTTTGTCAAGAATAGTTGTGTGAACATAAGGATTCAGCAGTATCCTCCTCCACTATTTTCTCAAACCCAACTTTGATGGATCAATGCATTCCCTTTTAGGGCATTAGATTAGGGGATTTTCCAGGTCGCACCTGATGAAAATTTTCCTCTAGCATTCATTAAACATACCCTAAATCAAGGCAACATGAGTTAAAAGCACATTAGTTGGAGAAATCCGAAATAAAATTGGAAGAAAAGAAATGAGCTCAGGAAAGAATCCTACAGAGATATTTTTCAAGGCAACAAAATGGAAGAAACAAAAATAACCGTAGAAGTTTAAACAGATATTCTTGGTTGCATCGGACAGTGAAGAAGAAGAAGATGAAGAGTTGCAGGGGTAAAATAGAATATATTCAAGCAGGCGCCAAGACACAAAGAAACATATTCATACCCTAAAATCATACCTTTGAAGCTTTCAAGAAGAATGAACACAAAAACCCTAAAATCCACACATTTTATCAAAATATGCCCTAAAATCATACCTTCGAAGCGTTCTTTTCAAGCTATTAGATGAATGCACCAAAAACAAACGAAGGACCAAGTGATTCAGAGCTTCAATGGTGTTAGGGTTGAAAGAGAGATCTAGGGTGAGAGAGAGAGAGAGAGAGAGAGGAAGGTTACCTTCACCGATTGCGAGTGAGAGACCTAAAGGAGAGTGACAATCGGCAGAGAGCTGAAGGAGAGTGAGGATCGCAGAGCACATCGTGTGGAGTTGGGTCGCAATTTTTAGAAGCCACGAGAATCCATTTTTAGTCATGATATATATATATATATACCTGGGTCTGGAAAGTCAGAAACTTGGATTCATTTTAGAATTCGCCCCTTGGGTGAATTCTAGTGGATTCTAAAATTACACAGAAAAAAGGATTCTTGTGGATTCTTATAATCCAACACGGAACTGTGTACCGAGCAACCAAACACAAAAAAATTTAAAGAATCTAGATCCCGTCGAATCCGTCTCCGAAGAAACCTTCAACCAAACTAGCCCTTAGGCCCTGGCAGGGTTGGGTTGGGCTTGGGTTTAAGTTAGGCACCTAGGGTTGGGTTAGGGTTTAGGGCAGGCCCAGCCCAGCCCGACCCATTAAAACCCCTTCACTTACCTTCATCAATCTACTGTCCTCTCTCGTCCCTATGAGTCTGACTGAAAACTCCAGCAAGCTGTCAAGATCATCGTCTTCTACAGTGCTGCGGTGCAGAACCAACTTTGAGTGCACCACCCCTGCTTACGCTCTCTCATCTAGGTTCCCTCTCTCTCTTTCTCTCTCTCTCTCTCTCTCTCTCTCTCTCTCTCTCTCTCTGATCTTGTTGGGTAATTGTATTACAATTTCTTACAAACAATTTGAAACAACACAAATTGTAATACAATAGAAGCAATAGAAACTATGTTTGACCTTTGGCTGAAATGAGAAGAGCAAAACTTGAATTTAATGCAGATTCACACCCGCAACAACTTGAACAAGCTTGAGGTTGAATCACACTTGTGGTGCTGTCTTTAAGGTAATTGATGCCTCCTACTGCCAAAGATTATTCTGCACCACTACCCCAAGATAAAACAACCTCCAACTAGAAGATAAAGTAGTTCTTCTAGTTCCTTGAAGGAGCCAAGAGCTTCAACACAACAACCTCTTTCACACTTAGAAGAAAAGAGAAAGAAAATAAGACTTCTTGTGATTGCAACGTATGAGCATGGATGTATCTCAAGATGTGTTTTGCAGTGCATTTGGTTGGGTTTATATAGACCCAAAACCAACCCTTGCACACCCTTGGAATTCCCAAGAATAACCACCCACTTATGATCAATTTAATTAGAGAATGATATTCATGTACATGAATTGAAAATTAATTCCTAATTCATGGTCATTCCCCACTAAGGATCATGAAAGGCCTTAAAATCCATTCATTCCCCACTAAAGACCATAACAAAGCCCTTAACATCCATTCATTCTCCACTAAGGACCATAAAAGGCCTTAAAGTCTCATAAAGAGAAATACATACCTATGGCCATGAATTGAGAATTGATTTCATAAATGAAATTAATCTCAATAAATATCCTTGACCCACTTTCCCACTCATAGTAGTGACCATGAATGGACTTCAGGGTACCCATAGGATGTTACAACCCTTTGGAATTACTTCCTTGATTACATGGGTCCCACACCATAACAAAGCAATCAAAAATATTTTGAAACTTAAAAATAAAATAAAATATATATTAAATATATTTTAAATCTAAAATCCCCCACAAGTTTCAAAACGACACGAAAGACACATAAGACACACCCTGTGACTGAATTAGACACTATAGGACACATCGTTGTAGGTGTCTTTCGGACTTGAACCTACACTAGGTCTAATGGACCGCGTTACAGAGTAGAGGTAGAGTCGGACTCCTTGAACCTTTCCTCATTGGTGTAGTTGACCGTCCCATTAACCATACCCCATAGGTCGACTCTTGAGCTGCCCATCATATAATCATTTTGGACTTTTGAACTAGTCATGTCCCTTATTTTGAATTCATGAATGTTTTAGAGAACTCGCCTATAAGTTCTCATTGGTGGCGGCCACACCCCCTACATTCACTTAGGTTAGTCCCTAGTGTGCACCACAACTGACATACCCCCACATTTCCTGGGTTTAGACTAATTAAGAGCTTTACCGCTCAACCTCTTTCTTTATGGTAGTACTACTTTCACTATGTGCAGCTTGGATTGAATATTTATACAAGTAGTAGTATAGAGCCGGTCAACCGGTGACTTCGTTTGTACCCCTTGAACCTAATTCAGGCATTTAACCTCTTCACACAGGTAGGGTGTCCATCACATTACCTATGGATTAGGCATTAACCCCAGTCCTGTAGATGCACTACACAAGTTCTTGACAGACATAGGCTTTGTGAACATGTCAGCTTGGTTACTTTCTGACTTCACATAATCGATAGCTATCATTCCTTCATCTATGTACTGTCTCACAAGGTTGTGTCTGAGGCGTATGTGCCTCATTTTACCATTATATATCCGGTTCTTGACTAGATGTATAGCCGCTTGATTATCACAATGTAGTGACACCGATGACGTCGATTTTTACCATAATGGAATATCCGCCATTAAGTTTCTAAGCCATTTGACTTCCGTTCCTGCCTTTTCCAAGGCTATAAACTCAGCTTTCATGGTTGAGCCCGTCCCACAAGATTGCTTTGTGGACTTCTATGAGATTGCACCGCCTGTTAGTGTAAATACATACCCACTAGTAGCTACAGATTCGTTTGTATCTGAGATCCAATTTGCATCACAATACCCTTCCAAAACCGCTGGTTTACCACTATAGTGTAAGCTATAGTTTATAGTGCCTTTTAGGTACCTTAATAACCTATCAACCGCGCTCTAATGTTCCTTACTTAGATTATGAATATGTTGACTAAACTTTCCTACCGCAAGGGCAATATCTGGATGCGTACAATTCATTAGATATGTGATCGAACCAATCATTTGAGCATATCTTTTTTGATTCACTGGTTCACCTAGGTTTCTTTTCAAATAATACCAAATATCAGAAGGTGTTTTAACCGCTGAAACTTCATGGTACCCATACTTTTTAAGTATGTTTTCTGCATAATGGGCTTGGGATAATGAAATATGATTTCCTTGCTTGATGATTTTGATCCCAAGGATCACATCAGCATCTCCTAAGTCTTTTGTGTCAAAACTAAACATCAAAACTTTCTTAGCTTGATTAACCATTTCCAAGTTTGCTCCCATTATAAGCATATCATCTACATATAGTAGTATGAATACACCCCTACCACCATAGAACCTGCTATATAAGCATCTTTCAACGTCGTTTATAACGAACCCATTTGAAATCAGAACCTTGTCCAATTTAACATGCCATTGCTTCGGTGCCTGCTTCAATCAATATAAGGATTTTCAAAATTTGCACACCTTTCGCTCTTGGTCAATTACAACACAACCTTCTGGTTGCTTTATGTATATTTTCTCCTCTAAGTCCCCATTTAAAAATGCCGTTTTCACATCCATTTGATGGATGATCAGGTTATATATTGACGTCACTGCCAACACAACCCTTATCGTGATAATTCTAGACACTGGGGTAAATGTGTCAAAGTAATCAATATTAGGCTTTTGCCTAAAACCCTTGATAATAAGTCTTCCCTTGAAACGATCAAGTGACTCATCGTCTTTTAATTTCTTTCAAAATATCCACTTTGTTTCCAAAGTTCTCGACCCGAATGGTAAATCCACCAATTCTCAAGTGTTATTCGTCAAGATTGAATCTAGTTCACTCTTGATTGCTTCTTTCCAAAAGACGGCATCCGGTGATGTAATAGCCTCTTTGTATGTAAGAGGGTCCTTGTCTACTAGATAGACAAGCCACTCATCATCTGTATATTTGGGTCTTTTGAGTCGCTTGATCATCTTAGGCCAACTTTCGTCATCATTACTCAATTCTTTATTGGTAATCCTTTCATTTGACCCCATTATCCCATTAGTCAATTGATTATCCTTACTTGTAGGTAAGTTGGACTTAAAGGAAAATAAATTTTCAAAAAACTCAACGTCTCTTGATTCTATGATGCTATTTAGTTCAATAACATCATCCATGGTTTTAATCACCATGAACCGGTATGCCATACTATTTATAGTATATCCCAAAAACACACAATCATATGTTTTTTGTCCCAATTTTTTTTTCTTGGAATCCGATAACAACACTTTAGCCAAACAACCCCAAACCCGTAGGTGTTTTAGACTTGATTTTCTATCAAACCATTTCTCAAATGGAACCATACCAGTCTTGTTATGTGGGATTCTATTTGATAGATAACATGCCGATAGCATGGCTTCTCCCCACAGATCAAGTGATACACCTGAACTCAATAACATAGAGTTCATCATCTCTTTAAGAGATCTATTTTTTCTTTCGGCAACCCTATTTGATTCTGATTGGTATGGAGCGATCGTTTTCATGGATAATTTTATTTTTCTCACAAAACTTATCAATGTTAAAGTACTCAGCCCCTCTATCGGTCTTAGTACAAATAACCCCTCACTAAGATATCCCTTCCCCACAAAAAATTATTTTTAGTGATAACCGCCTTATCACTTTCGAAAGCTAATTTCATTCCTACTTTATTAAACAAAGAAACTGAAATTAAATTACACCTAATATCCGGCACATGGAGAACATTGGTGAGAACCACAGTCTTTCCCGAAGTGAAATTCAAAGTCACTTTTCCTTTTCCTATAACAGGGGCACTTTGGAAATTTCCTATAAATACTTTTTCATCTTCTATACTCATAGAATAGGAGAAAAACATCTTCAAATCACTACAAATATGTCTTGTAACACCGGTATCCAATACCTAATCTTTTGGTTTTTCAACCAAATTTACTTTCGTGACCATAGCTATAAAGGCGTTATCTTCAACTAGGTTCACCTTTTCAAAATTTTTCTTCCTGAACCAGCAATCTTTCTTGAAGTGCCCTAGTTTATCACACATAAAACAAGTAAATTTCTTCTTCTTGAAAGAAGACTCATTATTGTCTTAACGATTCTTCCTTTTCTTGCTTTGTTTGTTGGTTTCTACAAAGTTCGCTTTTAGGCTTCTTTCCCCAAGGTCTTTTTCACCCTTGTCCTTGTGCCGGTTCTTCTCCTCAATTTTGATCCTTACAATCAATTGATCTAAAGTCAATTCCATCTTCTTGTGTTTCATAGATGGCTTAAAGGCATCCCAAGAAGAAGAAAGCTTTTCAATCAAGGCACTAATCATAAATTCTTTTGGTAGAACCATCTTTTCCTTTGCTAGCTTTCCACCCAAAAATTGAAATTGACCAATTTGGTTTGAGATGGTGTCATTATCTTTCATAGCAAAGTTTAGAAAGTTAGCCACCAAGTACTTCCTTGACCTAGCATCCTCAAGAGAATACTTTTTTTACCAAGGCATTCCAAATTCTAAAGAACTATACACATGGTATAGGTCATTTGATCATGTGTTCAAGATCCGATTCTTGCACTGGTAATTCGCTTGAATCCAAGTCACCCTTTTGCCCTACTTTTCAAGATTATTATTTTTTTCCGACATGGGTTCAGTCAAGGCAAACACCACCCCAATTTGGGCTAAAGCAAACAACATCATTTGCCTCCATCGTTTGAAGTTTTGACTTCCAAACTGTTCGATCTTATCAAATTCAGAGACAATCCTTATCTTACCCAAATCCGAGACAAGCTCCATCACCGACGGGATAATATTGTTGGGGATTGAGTCAATGGTAGAAAAAAGAGAAATCTCCTTACCATTGCGACTAACAGAAACTTCGCCTTCTTGGTTGTTGATTGCTCCTTTAATATTATTGTTTGAAGGATTTTCTTCGTTGGCAGCTCCATCAACAGTGTTGTTGTTCGAAGCATCACCCTTGTTGCTTACAACTCCAAGATCAACTATGAGATCTTACAACAATCAATTACCTTAAACTTGTTGGGTAATTGTATTATAATTTCTTACAAATAATTTGAAACAACACAAATTGTAATACAATAAAAACAGTAGAAACTATGTTTGATCTTTAGCTAAAATGAGAAGAGCAAAACTTGAATTTGATGTAGAGTCACACCCGCAATAACTTGAACAAGTTTGAGGTTGAGTCACACTTGTGGTGCTGCCTTTAAGGTAATTGATGCCTCGTACTGCCAAGGATTGTTCTGCACCACTATCCTAAAATAAAATAACCTCCAACTAGAAGATAAAACAGTTCTTCTAGTTCATTGAAGGAGCCAAGAGCTTCAACACAACAACTTCTTTCACACTTAGAAGAAAAGAGAAAGAAAATAAGACTTCTTATGATTACAACGTATGAGCATGGATGTATCTCAAGATATGTTTTGCAGTGCATTTGATTGGGTTTATATAGACCCAAAATCAACCCTTGCACACCCTTGAAAATTTCAAGAATAACCACCCACTTATGATCAATTTAATTAGAGAATGAGATTCATGTACATGAATTGAAAATTAATTCCTAATTCATGGTCATTCTCCATTAAGAATCATGAAAAGTCTTAAAATCCATTCATTCCCCACTAAAGACCATAAAAGGCCTTAACATCCATTCATTTTTCACTAAGGAACATAAAAGACCTTAAAGTCCCATAAAGAGAAATACATACATATGGCCATGAATTGAGAATTAATTTCATAAATGAAATTAATTTCAATAAATATCCTTGACCTACTTTTTCACTCATAGTAGTGACCATGAAGGGACTTTAGGGTATCCATAGGATGTTACAACCCTTTGGAATTACTTCCTTGATCACATGGGTCTCACACCATAATAAAGCAATCAAAAATATTTTGAAACTTAAAAATAAAATAAAATATATTTTAAATCTAACAATCTTGTCTGTTCTTCTTCAATAGAAGACCGTGCGAATATCCGTTAAGGCAAAATTTCTAGCGTTCAACGATGACTGAAAGCCATTATTGGCTCGAAATCTGTACAAAACCCCATATTTTTACCTTCGTTCTTCTCTCATCGTTAGACCTTAGATTTTAAAAATCTCACAAAATTGTTAAATTAATTTTTTCCTTCGTTTTTCTGAATTGACATTGTGTATATTTGTGATTTGTTGATCCTCTATCTCTCTCTGTGAAGCTTGGACCTTTGAAGCTACATTTGAGCATTTAGTAGTTCAAATTGTCTACTCTAATCAGGTATGTCTATCTCTTTATTTCGAGTTTATTTTAATCTAATTTCAATGAGTTGTTCAAACTGTCTGCCTCTGAAATTTGCAAGTAGAGAGAGATGTGCCCTTCCCCATGTACATCGTTGTTTCCTTTTGGGTACAAACACAGTCTCCTGCAATATGCATAAATTATATGTGTTTATAATAGTTTTTGAGTTATAAAAAATATGATAAGCAATAAATTTAATAAGGTGAATAAATATTGGTGTATCATTTATATCCACCAGCTTGAAAATTGCCAGAGTAGTATATTTCAAATGAGAAATTTGAGAGCAAAGAAAATGAATTAATCCTAAGTTGGAAGTAACTTGGAGGTTATTACAGCTTACAAGACAAAAACATCACAAAAAGGCTCAAAATGAGCCATCTACCCTGCCAAAATATGAAAAATTAACAAAAAAAGATGTAACCTGACAGTAATTTTTTTTGTTTCCCTTCTCCTTCTACGGGCTTCTCATTTCCTTTTCTTCTTTTTTTCCCCCCTCTGGGCAACTATCAAATCTATATTTTCAGAAGTCACTCCATTGAGAAAGATCCAAGTTGAGCCAGTAGTCTTGGAGAATGTAAGCAGAAAGATCGATCTATTTGTGTTGATATGAGATGTACAGGTGGTCTCTTCTCCCTATATATCTTGTGGGTTGTTGTTGCCAAGCTCTGAGCTTTTATGCATAAGAACCTAAGCCTCTAGCCTCTGATCCTTTCATGATTCGGAGTCTTTTGCAAGAGGAGATAAACATATCCCATGAAACATCTCCAACCAACATCCAGTCACCATCTTTGTCTTCAAAAGTAGGTGCATACTCAGAACCAATAGAAAATTAATTACATAGTAGGCTGTAACAGTGCCAGCAGAATTCCCAGGTACTAATTAGATTAGTATTTCTATACTTCCAAAGAGGTATGCTCTATCAAATTGAATTCCAGACCCTGACAACTGAACCAAAAGAAGGCATTAATAAGTTAGCATGGTAGGAGAGAAGGTTCCTTAATAAGGTCTCATGAGCAAGAAATTGAGCAATTAATATCAGGAGAGGCCATGCACTAGTCTTGTAATATGTAATCACTAGCTAGCCACCATGATCAATTAATATATGTTGAAGGGATTAACACATTGATCTCTATGGTTATTAAGGTGAAATGTTTAAAATTTTTTACGAATTTTACTGATGGCATGATTGATATCAGTTGATACTGTAAAGGGTTATGACATTTAACAGTAATGGGTACCATGTTTTCTTTTGACTTGTTGCAGAAAAAGAGGGTTTTCCATATTACTACTCTAGTAAATTTCACAGCAGGAATCCACTTCAGATTCAGTAAGTACACTGCTTTAGTAACCAATATCGTTCAGTTTGCTGATTTTCCAACTCATGGTTCACTTGGTTTTGTTGCATTTTATATTTCATAATTTGCAGATAATAGCATTCCTACTTCTCAGACTCCCTATGTGTTGGGTTCATGTGGGATTGTTAGAATAATGTACACCAAAATACCGTGGGGGTATTCTGGTCCTTTTGGGGTATTTTTTTATGTTATTTAATGTGTTAAGTTTATATTGGTTGTGTGGGTTTAGTTGCACATCGCCTAGCTTACTTTATTTGTAACTTCCCCTCTATTATAAATAGAGGGGCCTTTCTATCATTAATACAGGCCATTTTATTATTTTATTCCCTTTCTCTGACCCACGGTTCAACCAACATGGTATCAAAGCTGGTCTGATCTAGGTTAGAGAAAAAAAAACCTATTTCTCCCTTCTTCTCCTCCAATCGATCTCTCCCTTCTTCTCCCTTTTCTCAGTTTTCGTCTTCTCCTGTTCTTCTTTCGCTAAGCCTATAAAGGAGTAGCACCAATGAGGCAAACAGAATATCGATGATTTAGTTGCTGCCCCCCTTTCTCTTCTATCTTTTTTATTAAAAAAACCCTGTTGGAGCCACATCTGCGATTTGGAGTTCCCCTTCTTTGAGATCAGATCTCTATGAAAACTAATCCTCTAATTTTGGAACACCCTATGTAGCCTTTTTCCAGCCCTATTCTGCCCTATTCCAAAACCTAACTTTCCTTTTTTCTTTATCTCCATCTTTTAGTATTTTTTTCCAGCCTCAATCCCCAAATCGATTTCACCTTGTCAGGGTTTGGGGTTTCCCTTGTCAGATGTAGCCAATTTTCAGGGATAATTCCCAACTAATCCAAGCCCTAATCGACCCCAGTTTGAACACTATCTAATGGTTGGATCTGTCCCTACAACAAAATCTTCTCATCCTGCCTTTTATGGTTCCTTGTTAAAATCCTAACTCAAATCGACGTTAAGGTTGCAGGTTTGAGTTTTTACTGCCTTTTTTGAGGGATGATTACTCCACCTACAGAGACCACTTGACCTCAGTATTAACTTCTTTCCAAATGTTTGAAGACCCCTAACCCAAATCAATCCTTCTTTTCAGGGTTTTTTTCAAAACCCTGACCCATATCGATTTTAGGGTTAGGGTTGTTTGCTGCTATTGGAGTTTTTGTTGGTGTTTCTACCATCAAGAAGGACATTCTACTTCAACTATTTATGGCTTGAAGAAGGTCTACTACACAAGATAGCTGCTGCCCTCCTTTTCTGCGATTTTTTGGTGTTTCTCCCGCATGAAGATCAAGTCTCAAGTACCAAGGAGATTGGTTATTCGAACTGGAGATCCATTCCAGCAGTTGTAGTCAGCATCTATTACCATAAGAAATTACCTTAGCCAAGTCATCCTCACTTTTGTTGAAGCCCTTTTCCCTACAATCGATATTCACTTTCAGGGATTTTTACAAAACCCTGGCTATAATCGATCTAAGGGTTAGGGCAATCCACTCTTGCGGCTTTTTTTATGAGAGTTTTATAAACATTAGAGGAGTATTCAGCCCATTATTCAGCATCATTCATCAGGTTTTTTTTGTAAAAATTACAGTTCATTCTGTTGGCTTAGTTTCTTCAGTTATCAACTTATTTCTCTCACTTATTCCTCTATAGCTGGCTGCTTCAACTACCTATGGATTTGTCTGGTTATTTATCGTATATTTGCTGGTTATTTTGAGCTTCACTACCTACCTGGCTGGTGTTATTGATTGGCTTCTGTAAGAATGACTGGTTGATGTGTTACTGCTGCCTTCATGTGGAATACTGGTGCCCTATGATTGTGTCTGCGTTTCCTATTATTGGAGATCGAATTTCTTTCGTGATGGAAGACTCGAATCTGCTACCCTGGAGATCAGCCTATTTGGGACTACAACAGTGTGTTCCACAATTATTAGCTGCACTTACGAACCTATTCAGTTATGTGGAGCTTTTCTGGTTCATATCCGGCACACTTTGGAGCTTGAATCCTAGCATTGCTACTGATTCAGATCTGATCCAGTTTTGTTGAGACTACATCCATTCATTTCTGTTCAAATATTTTTGTTAGTACTGTTTAGCATGTGGGAGTTTACACCTTGGAGTTTTCGCACAATTGTTCCTCCTTGTTTGAAGATTGATCAAGCCTTGAAAAATGGAGCATTTCCTTGAAAAATGGGGTTTCCATCAAAAGTGTTTGTTTGATCGATGGAAGATGGTTGGGACTTTATATGTTGCATAATTAACTCCTACTTCATTATCCCACTGCTGGTTTTCCTTCACCACCTCCCAAAACATACTTTTGGCATTCCCCACAACCACTTTAGAAGTTAATGGTATTCTCTTCTTTATCATTTCTTTTTTTTTCATTACCCTTGGCAGCCATTGAAAAATTCTGGAATGTTATGTTTTGCCCTATCTCTAAAATCATCTCTCTTATGTCCATGTGCACTACACGTGAGGGGGGAATTATATACAGTATACCTGCAACCATTGCAGAGAGCAGAACATGCAGGGACACTTGGTGCAAAACATAGAAGGTCAGAGGTTTCACCATTGCCAATGGGTATCTACTTTGTTATTGGGTTAAAATTTGTCATAAGAGAGAGGTTGGCCTTAAAGTTTTGAAGATATTTGGTTATTGCCTGCCCATATGAGATCCTACAGTTTGGTTGTTTTTTTTTTCGCTGCTTGAACTTTACTGCTGCTTGACTCATTTGCCGGCTACCCTAGTTACTTATCTTCAAGATTATAATTTCGAGATTCATTATTGGACAAAGATTGGTGAGAGAGATGCCTTTTTGCTGATCAAGTCTGTCTAAGTTTGAAGGTCTATTTTTTTCAAGTCCTTGAAGGTCTATTTGGGAGCTGCATTCATTTTGGAGCTGGATTCTGCTACAACTTATTTTTTTTCATTTTATTCAAGTTGGGCATTAGTACCTTGTATGCGCCAACTTGAGGGGGAGTGTTAGTATTGTTACAGAGAGAGTTTTTTTCTTTAGTCCGAGCTAGATCTTCTTTCTTTAGTATTTGTATAATCCAACTTGAGGGGGAGTATTAGAATAATGTACACCAAAATACCGTGGGGGTATTCTGGTCCTTTTGGGGTATTTTTTATGTTATTTAATGTGTTAAGTTTATATTGGTTGTGTGGGTTTAGTCCCACATCGCCTAGCATACTTTATTTGTAATTTCCTCTCTATTATAAATAGAGGGGCATTTCTATCATTAATACAGGTCATTTCATTATTTTATTCCCTCTCTCTTGACCCATGGTTCATGCTTTATTTTGACTTGTTGCAGAAAAAGAGGGTTTTCCATATTACTACTCTAGTAAATTTCACAACAGGAATTCACTTCAGATTCAATAAGTACATTGCTTTAGTAATTTGCAGATAATAGCATTTCTACTTCTCAGCCTCCCTATGTATTGGGTTCATGTAGGATTAGTTTCCACATCACATCTATTGTTGGCTGCAACGACGTTCAGACTTTAGACTTCCAGAGAGAACCACTCGTGCAGCAGCGAAGAAGAAGAAGTTAAGCACAAAACGTTATATAGAACAAAATGATGTTGGCTCGAAAGCTTTCACCTAGAGTGCTAAGACGTTTCGTTCCAGTCTCTTCTATAGCATCATTACCCATTAAAAACCCATCATCGGCGCACCTTTCTAATTTCGTTTTTTCTGAAAAAATTCTTTATTCAAACTCTGCTGAGTCTCGAACCAACTTCTTCTTCTTCCACCCGCTTCATAGACCTTTCTCCTCTGAAACCAAATCTTCTCCTCCCAAGTCCCTCAATAGGGATGGCAACTACGACGAAACCGCATCTCGTAATCAGCTCATCTGCCCCGGTTGCGGTGTCTACATGCAGGATACCGATCCTAAACTCCCGGGCTACTTCATTGAACCCTCTGCGAAAGACCCAGATTACCGTTCTCCCATCGACCGAAGACCTGTTGCAGAAGAAACAGAGATCTCCAACTCCCTCAAGATAGGAATACTCAAAGAGCTCGTCGAAGCCGAGAACACTAACCCTAGCCTTAAAGAGAAACCTGTAGTTTGCGCTCGATGTCATGGGTTGCGCCATTACGGGAAGGTCAAAGATGCTACTGTCGAGAATCTGCTTCCGGATTTTGATTTTGATCATACCATTGGTAGAAAACTCGCCACCACGACTGGTACACGTTCTGTTGTTTTGATGGTGGTTGATGCTGCGGATTTTGATGGGTCATTCCCTCGTAAGGTTGCTAAGCTGGTTTCGGCAACCATCGATGAGAACTCTGCAGCTTGGAAACAGGGGAAGTCAGGGAATGTTCCTCGGGTTGTACTTGTGGTGACAAAGATTGATTTGCTTCCGCCGTCGTTATCCCCAACTAGATTAGAGCATTGGGTTCGGCAACGAGCGAGGGAGGGTGGAGCCAATAAACTTACCAGTGTTCACCTTGTGAGCGCAGTAAGAGATTGGGGTCTGAAGAATCTTATTGATGATGTCTGTGAATTGGTTGGTGCCAGAGGGAATGTTTGGGCTATTGGGGCACAGAATGCAGGAAAGTCGACATTGATCAATGCGATTGGGAAGCATATTGGAGGGAAGGTTACACACTTAACTGAAGCTCCTGTTCCAGGAACTACATTGGGGATAATTCGGGTGGAGGGTGTTCTTCCTGGGCTCGCAAAATTATTTGACACACCCGGGCTTCTAAATCCACACCAGATTTCAACGAGGTTGACAAGGGAAGAGCAGAAGCTGGTGCATGTAAGCAAGGAATTGAAACCCAGGACGTACAGGGTCAAGGTCAGTGTGCTTCATTACTGATTCAAATTATTAAATTTTGTGTCAATTCATCTTCTTTTCCCCCAAAATTAATCACTAATGAAATTGGATATACTACCTGCAATGCAACACTTTGATAAAAATTTATTCTCTCAGAAGACTAACATGTTTCTTCGCCTAAAAAATGAGAATCATTCAAAGTTTAATCTACTCAAGGCTGTAGCTGAGGTATCACGATTCATATTTTGCTGCCACTTTTCAGGCTTCTTTCATTGCATTAAATTCTTTTGGTATTCCCTTTGCACTATCTAGTTTAGAGAGGAAATATACTCCATTTCATCCTTTAACATATTTACTCTAATACTAATTAGAGTATGTCTTTTAAGATTAGAGTTTCAAGAAAGGATGAAACCCCCTGAAAGAGGATTTCTTGGAAATATCTCTTCGTGTGAGGAACAGTTTACCTGCTGACAATGTCTTAGTTTGAGCAATGGATATAAACTCGAATATATTCTTTTTTGGATAACTGAAAATACTCAAAATACATGTCACAAAATACTCTTATTATCAACAAAACCAATAGTAAATTCAGGTCCTGCAAATGAACTTCTTTTGTAATTTGAGTGTGAAATAGAATACACAATAATGGAAAAACCAAGGCTTCTGCATTTTGACCCTGCATACATTCTTCAAGTAACCGTGATGCAGAAGACAGGCTGTTTGGTAAACAATTTGTTAGAACCAAACACAAGAAGAGGGCTGGTTCACATAGTCAATTGGTAAACCATCCCATTGGGCCATAGGGCCAACCAGCCTTGAGCTGGGCCAGCCTGGAGTTTGTGGGTCTTTCAAACCCAGAATCATGGGGGTATTTAGGACATATTAGCTTGACATCTTCAAGAGTCGCTACTGGCCGATAATCACTTATAAGAGTGGGGACCACATGAGACTCCAAGATTTGACAAGAAAGAGAATCGGCTGCACACTTCTAGAAGATTTGAAGACTTAATATTTAGTTTCTATTTTCTTGTAATCCTAGTTTCTAAATATTAGTTTCTATTTTTATCTCAAGCAAGTTAGTTTCTATTTCCCTTGTAACTTGAGAAGCAAGTAATGCTCTCTATATATTTGTAAGGCTTTTAGAAGCCTCCCCATGATTTTAGTAAGATGACAATACCCGAGGTACTATTCACGTGAACAGTGCCACAGCCATATTGCCTTGGTGGGAATGTTACTAGAACCTGTGGGGCCCAAGATCAGATTGCATGGAGGCTTTATTAGAAAATTCAATTTTGTCTATGCATGGGGGATTTAGGATTTCAGTTTTGTTTCTACTTATAGTTGACTTGGGTAACAAGTTAGTTAAGTTACTTTCCCTTTTTAGTTTCAGCATCTTTGTTTCTATTTTAATAAGTCAGTATTGTCCTTGTAATAGTTGTCTAACAACAACTAAGTTAGAGTTACTTAGGCAGCAAGTTATTCTTTGTTTTATCTTTGGTAACTTAGTCCTATATATTGTAATAGACCCAAGGGGCATCCCCACGATTTATTGATGAATGAAAAACTAGCTTTTAGCAATTTAATGTCCTGAGAGAGGATGAGAGGCTGGGAGAGCCGACCACTATCCCCTATCTATTTATCCCTTCTATCTCCTTCACTCTCCCATCGATCTCCTCTGCTGCTGCTACTGTAAGACTGCAACCAATTGCTGCTGCAATACTATTTGAAGGCCTAAATCAATTCATAATCACTACCCAAGCCTGCTGCTGTTGCACACTGCCGATTGAAGAGCTGCTGCATATCTGCGAGTCAGGTTCCCGACTTCCCGCCCAGATTCTGCTGCAACTTCAGATTTCAATAACTTTGCAACCTCCTCACCAGGTTTGAGAGATATTTGGAGCACAATCCACCCTTGCATAGGCCTTCCCTCGATCCTGCTGTGAGGCCCTGCTGCTGGCTGGTGTTGATCTGCAACTCTTAAGTTTCTATTTTGAAGGTTATTTTCTATTTTCGAGACCTACTCAGATCTCAGCATCTGGCCATCAGTTTTGGCCCAAATTTGGAGCATATAACCAGCCCAATAAAGGTACACTTCGACCAGAGTTTGAGGCCATTCTAAGTTCTGATTGATGAGTTATAGAAGTTCTCTACTTGGTTCAATTTCCTAGATAGCAGTGTTGGGGATTGTCACAGGTCCTCATTGGGGTTAGTTTACTTGTAAATTAACCTTACATTAGAGAGGAGTGGATAGAAACTAGAGAGAAGACAGAAAGTTCTTCTGCATCACCACAAGATAGAAAAGAGGACGAGAGGGAAAAACTCTAAAGAGTGGAGTGAGGCCAAGGAGCATTTATTGTAATCGACTACCAGTTGTCCTATTACTCAACGTCACCACAGAAGGGGATGGGAGGGGGAAGGAAAATGCAGAGGACGACGAGGCGTTGGAGGGGTAGGGGGAGGGGAGAGGGGAAGTGGGCACGGAGAGGAAAGGAAGAGGGATTTGGTATGGTGTTCTTTAAAAAGTGAATTTTCAACAATTACCCCTCTGATGTAGATCCAGGCCTCCTCGAATTGAAGAAGCCACCCTGGACCTAGGGTTATAGTAGGAGCCTTAGTATAGCCTATACTTAGTTTATTTCAGTTATACTTAGTTTTATTTTTGTTTTGTAATTGAACCGGCTTAAATTGGTTCCATCCAATTGGTTCAATTGGGTGAGTTTAAGTGAAGAGCTCCTATTGGCTAGTAGGATCTTATATCCTATTGGTTGATGAGGAATCTCAGCTAATTTAAAAGTTTTAAGTGTTTTAAGTCAATAGGGATAATTAGATCTTTCTCTTTATTGTCTTTTAAGTTGTTTTAAATTAGAACCCTCCAACGATTCTAAAGGAGGAGTTAGAGTTGTATTATGTTTGGCCTATGGCCTTATTATTAATAAGAGATCGTGGGCAGGCTCCCCCACCAAGTTTAATATTTAAAAAAAAATCGTTTCCTGCTGTTAGCCATTGCTGCTGCTGCTTCTCTCTTCAGAGAACTGTCTTGTGTGTCCAAGACCCCTTGTGAGTCATATCAAGGGTTAGGGCTGGTGGACTCCGGCGACTCCTTGCATCTTGTAGATCGGGAGGTCCTTCTTCTTCTTCAATCAAGTTTCTCCAAGCTGCCATCAAAGAACCTGCAATTCAGTAAGTTAATTTACTGTTTTGTTAATTCCCCTCCTCCTCCTAACCTTCCATTAAAGCCCTAATTGATCCCATAACCCTAGCTTCATCTATAATCATTAAGCCCTATTCCCCCATCAGTTTACACTCAAAATCTAACCACAGATCCATCACAGCAGACCCTCCACTCGACTGCCATCTCAGCCCCAACTTACAACTCTAAACCCTAATCCCCTCATCCCTCTAAAACCCCAAAACCCTAGGATTCCCAGATAGGTAGGAGACCTACTAGGAGCCAAACAATCGGATCAAATAACAAAAGGGGCTGCTGGTTCGAATGGACAGCACTAGGATTTAGGTTAATTCCTAGGGTTTGGGTTGGATATTGGGAAAGGGATTTATAGGGTATTAATGGGTAGGTCTAGGGGGTCAATATGGTATAAAAAGGTTAGGGTTTGGATGAGTTTTGAAATTCTGCAATTCTGGACAGAATTGAGTTGCAGGTTTTGGGCTTTAATGGAGTTAGGGTTTATGGGATTCAAACAAAAAATAAAGGGGATCAATTGGGGGAAAGGATTAGAGGGTTAGAAGAAAAAATTGGGTGTCAAACTTACTGGAGATTCCACTAGCAGCAACTTGAACAAATGTGAAGGATAGAACCACCTTCGAATTGAAGAAGATCCACCCAACCGTCACGGCGTAAGGAGTCAACCGGATCCCACTAGTCCCTTTCCACCTTGATAGAACCACAAGGATGCACACTCACAAGGAGCACAAGAGCAGCAACAATGGCAACCAACAAGCAAAAGCTTTTTTCATTAATCAAATTCGTGTACAATGCTGGCCTCCCTTACAAACTTATATAGAAGACTCAAAAATAGACTTAGACACTAAAAAGGAAAGGCCTAATCCTATCCCTAACCTATTAGGTAATTTAAATTGACTAGGAAACTAAAATACTAAAGGAAATAGACTCAAAATATGGCTGGACTTATAGAGTCCTAATCCAGCCCAACTTACATCACATGACCACTTAAGTTGTCACATGACCACTTAACCAACTCACATGATCACGTAAATTGAACCAATTGGATGCAACCAATTTGAACCGGTTCAATTAGAAAACATAAAAATAAACTAAGTATTGGGCTAATCCCGTATGCAACCTATGTACTCCTAGTTTAGACTCATTAAAGTGGCCTAATACATAGAAAACCCTTGGGAACAAAGGCCCAACATGTATATAACCCAACCCTAGGCCTATTTCTAAAGAAATAAGCCAATATCTATGATGAACCTGCATCAACTCTCCCCAACTTGAAAAAATTCGTCCTTGAATTTTGCAGTGATGAGGGAGAATCAACATGTGATCAGCAGCTTTGACCATCCCCAAACAAAATTCCGATGAGGCAAGAACATTGGGGATAAAATCTTCAATGCGTGGAGCTTTCTCTTCGAAGAACCATGGTGGCATAACAAACTCTATGTGTTACCTTTGTGAATCAGCGACAGAATCTGTCAATGTCTCGTCCATAGAGCCTTGGTGTTAACAACCTTCTCATCTAATGCATGAGACACAAGCTCCACCTCTTCAAGAGCAGCATCTTGAAGGTCATTGTTTTTCTTTGGAATGCTCTCAATCAGCTTTTCATCTTCTACTGGTTCAGCCTTATCTATATTGGTTTCTTCAACATAGATCACTTCAGTAGGATCTTCTGTTGGTGCATCTGCCATTGGTGAAACTTCAAACACAGTCGATGCCACTTGCATTTGAGTTGACATGTTTGGCAGTCCCTATGGTTGTACAGTCGATGTGGTCACCTTTGGTTGTAACCTTTTTAGAGTAAATAAATGGTATAGACGGTGTCGATCAGGTAGGATACACGAGTTGTTTTCAGGTTCAATCCAACCTTGTCGCTCGTCCATCCAATCACCACCTACTGCAATAAAACTCTTTGAATGTGGTACCGGCTGACACCAAGCACCATCATGGTATGAAGAACACCCAAATTCAACACAGACTTTACCTGTAGGCATGATGCAAATCTCTCCTGATTGGGACAACATATCCACCACGGATTGTGAAATAATGTTGTTACGTCACCTCTCATCAACAATTAATATGGTTGTGCTCCCATTGGGTACACGAACTCGGGTCTTAAAAACGAATGGAGGTGGGTCTTTCGACGCTTGGTTGGAGCTTCCCTCCGCCATAGCTCTGACACCAATTAATGTAGTCCTAGATAGGTAGGAGACCTACTAGGAGCCAAACAACAGGATCAAATAACAAAAGGGGCTGCTGGTTCGAATGGACAGCACTAGGATTTAGGTCAATTCCTAGGGTTTGGGTTGGATATTGGGAATGGGATTTCTAGGGTATTAATAGGCAGGTCTAGGGGGTCAATATGGTATAAAAATGTTAGGGTTTGGATGAGTTTTGAAATTCTGCAATTCTGGACAGAATTGAGTTGCAGGTTTTGGGCTTTAATGGAATTAGGGTTTATGGGATTCAAACAAAAAATAAAGGGGATCAATTGGGGGAAAGGATTAGAGGGTTAGAAGAAGAAATTGGGTGTCAAACTTACTGGAGATTCCACTGGCAGCAACTTGAACAAATGTGAAGGATAGAACCACCTTCGAATTGAAGAAGATCCACCCAACCGTCACGGCGTAAGGAGTCAACCGGATTCCACCAGCCCCTTTCCACCTTGATAGAACCACAAGGATGCACACTTACAAGGAGCACAGGAGCAGCAACAATGGCAACCAACAAGCAAAAACTTTTTTCATTAATCAAATTCGTGTACAATGCTGGCCTCCCTTACAAACTTATATAGAAGACTCAAAAATAGACTTAAACACTAAAAAGGAAAGGCCTAATCCTATCCCTAACCTATTAGGTAATTTAAATTGACTAGGAAACTAAAATACTAAAGGAAATAGACTCAAAACATGGCTGGACTTATAGAGTCCTAATCCAGCCCAACTTACATCACATGACCACTTAAGTTGTCACATGACCATTTAACCAAGTCACATGATCACTTAAATTGAACCAATTGGATGCAACCAATTTGAACCGGTTCAATTAGAAAACATAAAAATAAACTAAGTATTGGGCTAATCCCGTATGCAACCTATGTACCCCTAGTTTAGGCTCATTAAAGTGGCTTAATACATAGAAAACCCTTGGGAACAAAGGCCCAACATGTATATAACCCAACCCTAGGCCTATTTCTAAAGAAATAAGCCAATATCTATGATGAACCTGCATCAGGTGAATAAGAAATAGTGAAGTGAACTGCTTCCCTCTTCACAGTGACGTTTAGAAGGACCCATGTGGGCAGTTCTCTTTTATATATATATATATACTTTTATCATTCACCTGGAAAGGAAAGAAGGGGAAACAAATCCGCAAAGGAAGACGCTGAATCTAAAGTCAACTTTTCCTCTTGGCCTCCCCGTCTTTATGAAGGGTTAGGCCAGTGCATGCTCTGGTCGAGCACATCCGCAGGAGCAACGACTAAATGCATCTTGTCGTATATTTTTTTTATCCGCGTATATCTTCACATCTTAGGTCAGTACTGGGTACAATAGCTCTATTAGGCCACCAACACATCTCGAAGACAACGCCAAAAAGAGCAGCCACCAAAGAGTGCAGGTGAACAACTATCAGCCCACACCCATGGTCCAGGCAAGGCCAAAGGTAGGCAACAGCTCCCACAAAGATGGAATAAATCAGCCCCAAGAGCATATGCATCAAGAGTAGTACTGAACTTACCCGTTCCCTCGCTTGACTTGACTACCTTCATATGAAAAGATATATATATATATATATTCTTCTTCTTCATGGCTTTCATACCATGTTACAAAATCAGAGTTAATATACATTCAGGATCAGAGAAGAAGAGAGGAAACAAGAAAAAGAAAGGAAGGAGACGGACAAGGGAAGAGAATCAAGAGAGAGAGAAGAGATGTTACATGAGAAAAAGAGAACTGCCCTTATTTTGTGCTTACCTCTCCAACCTGGGCTGTATATTTTATTTAGGGAAAATTTCACGGACACCCCCTATAAGTATCCAATATAGCCGAAACTTACCATACTTCGTCAAAAAGGCACCGACTACCCTTATTTTATGAAGAAATATGAACTTAGTCCACTCCGTTAGGCTCTTGGCGTTAAGTTGCTGTTAATTTTCTCTTAATGGCCAAATTACCCTTAGAAGGGTTAAAAGTACCATAATATTCCTTAAGGGTTTTATCCTCTTTTACCCAAAAAACAAAAAGCTTCATCGTTTTACTATAGCTGGACTGAAGGAAGAAGACGATAGAACTCTGTACACAGTGAGCTTCGACGCCATTGCTGGGAAGACGAAGAAGACGAAGAAGGATGAAAAACTGAGTGAAACCCTATTCAGCCAAATGCATTTTCCATTTTGAATGGAATTAATGTATCCGGAATTCCAGATGCAAAAGAAAAATTGAGTAAAATGAACCCAAAAATGAAGAACTAAACAAAATTAAAATAGAGGAATTAAGGAACCTGTCCTGCTAGTTATGGAGAGGATCTGGGCAAGTGGAAACTTTTCTATTGCTTTCTTCAAAAACATTTTGGGTTTTGTTAAAACCCATTTCTCTTCTATCACTGAAGAACTTATTGAACAAATCTTCATTCTTGCTCTTCTTCTTCTTCTCATTCATGTAGGGGGTGAACGATTCTTTTAACTATTGTAAGGTACGGGCCAAATCCAGAACGATTCTTTTAACTATATTATTACTTTTAACGGAAACCTCCTGCAACCCAAAACCCATCTCCATGAGCCCCACCTGAAGCACTCCCCTGTAAACCCATTCTCTGCAAGCCCAGAGAGAACCAATTTACACAACCAAAAAAAAAAAATTTCTAAAAGAGACGCTCCCAAAGAGATCTCGGACGAAGAACTGTGAGATCTCGAACAAACGGGAGGCGGTTGGGGAAAACTCGAACAAAAGGGCTGAGTTGTAGCGGAAATGTTCGATTATTCGATTAGATATTTTTGGGAGCATCTAAACTCAGCCCTAGGGCAGTTTGAGATCTCGAACAAAAGGACTGAGTTTCATAGATCTCTTCCACCTGTGTTGGTTGTCCTACAATGAAATCTAAGAGAACTTCTCCGGGTTTCTCTACTGAAGCTTCTGGTTCAATCGGAGATATCAAAGCAAAGATGACGACAGTGGTTTCTCCCCCAAATCACCTGAAGCACTCCCCTGCAACGAAGAACAGGCCCCTGCAACGAAGAACAGGAAAGAGCAGGTTTATGGCTTTTTTTTATTCAACGGCTACGATTAAAAGGTAAAAAAAAATAAACCGTTCAGATTAAATTGTTGCGTTTAGTGTTGGGTTTAACGAAAATACCCCACTCACTCTTTTTAAATAACTAAGAGGGTAAAATCGACATTTTATCTTTGGGGTGTCAATCTGCTTAATGTTTGGGGGAAGTTTGCTATTTTGACGAAGTATGGTAAGTTTCGGCTATATTGGATACTTTTAGGGGGTGTCCGTGAAATTTTCCCTTGTTTTTATAATAAGTCAAGGGTAAATTACATGGACCTCCCCTGATGTATGGCTAATGTACACTTCTTCCCGTGTTTCTAAAAGGTACACAGACGTCCTACTTTCCAAACTATTTAACACATAAACCCAGGCCATTAGTGAATTCTGTTAGTTGCTAACGGTAGAAGTTTTGAATGATTTTTATGACAAAATTGCCCTTTCGTGATCCTCACCGTCTTCTTCACTGTGTTCAAGCCCAAGGACCCCAGGATCTCTGTGAATGCAATGCAGCTCCCAACTCTCCCCATTTCCAACGGCACAGTCAGCTATACCTTCTCTCAGTACATCTCAGTGAGGAACCCTAACAGGGCAGTCATTATCCACTACAACAGCTCCCTCCAGCTCCTCGACTCCGGCAACCAGGTGGCCTTCATGTTCATCTCTGCTGGAAATCTCGATGCCGGTCATACCAAGTACATGTCCGCCACCTTCACCGTTCCGTCTTTCCCTCTCATAGTGGCGCCGGCGACGTCGACAATGACAATGAATGTGACGCCCACCATCAGCAACGGCTTTGATGGGTCCAGAATGGGGCTCACATTGGTGATTGAGTTGAGGATGAGAATGGCTGGTAGGTAAGGGTTCTGCGCTTCTTCACCCATCATATGGAGGGCAGGGCTGGTTGCAGGGTAGCCGTTGCCACCAGTGATGGATCTGTCTTAGGGTTTCATTGCTGATTTCTTCTTCTTCGCTCTCGATTTGTCTTAGGGTTTCATTGCTGATTTCTTCTTCTCTCTCTCGATTTCCATGTGTTTGGGTCCTCAATATTGATTTGAATTTGTAATTCACTTGAGTGGAAGAATTGTAAAAACAGTAACAGGGAATTTTTATTTTATTTTATTTTTGGAATTCTTAATATCATGATTGACAAGAGATTAACACTTAAAACTCCTGCATGTGTTCTTAAATTGAAATGAGGATCGTGTGTGAGATAAGCAGAGTTGGATCTAAGTTTTTTGTGGTCCAATTGGGAGTCTTTGGGTCTGAAATCTGAAGCAATAGAACACCAAGCCACACCCTGCACCGGGCCCAGACCCTGTGCGCATCATCCCAGCCCCAACCCATTGATGAAATCACCCAACCAATGCCTTGCTCACATTGCTGTCCAGCTTGCGCTACCGCAACCATCTGCACCTCAGCCCCTGCCATAGCCCCGCCCAGTCCAGCCCTTCAACCCTGCCATTGCCCAGTCCCATCGCTCAGCACCTGCAATCGCACCACCCATGTGTAATCCCTGCAATTGCTCCACCACACCCTCTGCTGTGTAACTCCAGCCCCCATGTAAAGGGAACAACTTCCACCTTTTTTAAAACTCTCTCACACAGTTCTGGCGCTGAGTGGTCCGTTGGAGGTGAAGGCGAGCATCGCCTCGGCAAAAGACATGAAGGTGAAGGTGAAGTTGAGCATCACCTATGGTACAAGATCTCGGTTTCATGAAGTCTTGAGACGAGATACAAGGGGATACAGAATTTGTGTAGTACTCGACCGAGATCTTGGGTTGTACTTCGATCTGGAGTCGAACTAGACCAAACCAATGATATAAAAGAGCATCTTTTCAGCAAGATTTCAACTTCATTTCGAAATATCGCCTCTCTCTCTGTTGTGAAGGAAAAACACCTCCAAGTGAGGGTTTTGGCCAGAGCAGAGCTTGAGTCAACAACAACATGGTCGTTTTGATGATCTGGCCCGAACGTTTTTGTACTAGCTACTCTCAAATGTTAGGACTTGTTACACACTTACACTTTGATTTGTTTAATCTATGTTTCTTTCCAACTTCCAAGTTTCTAACAATTATTAACAAACTGTCAAACCATCACCATGTATGATTATGAATATGATGCCTAATGTTTAAATGGTTTAGGATTTGATGTTTTTTAATTCCTTATGCTTAATTAAGTTGGTTTACACCTCTCCTTAATTATACATGTTCTAAATATTGTGTGGAATAGCCTAGGGTAGAGCTCACCTACGCTGTCGACTAACAACCTAGGGTCCGAAGTCAAAGTACCATTTGGGTTTGAATTTTTAAAAGGGTTAAATACACGTACCCCCCTAAAATGCACCCAATATTCCTCATACCCCCCTAAGGTTCTGACAAGTTCACGTACTACCCCTACTCTACCCTCCTAAAGCCATTTAAGTCCACACCAGGCGTTAAATGCTAAAAATGACCAAATTACCCTTTCTTGTATCTTTTCTAAAATTTGGAAAGACCTAATTGCCCTGACCTATTTACAAAAATTTGAAAAGACCAAAATGCCCTCATCTTCCCCAAATCATCATCTTCTTTTACAATGTAGATACCCCCAACCACCACCACCACCACCACTACCACCACCACCTCCACCTCCACCACCCCCACCACCACCATTTACCAATTCCACCACTGAATCCGTCTCCCTTGCCTATTCCTCCACCAACACCGCCGCCCTTATCAAACAGGCAAAAGACTAGAGAAGAAACCAAGGAACAGCTTTACTGAGCTCTTCTTTGTTTGATAGACTCATAATTCTGATTTTGACTGTTTGATTGATTGATGAACAGAGATATATAGCTACCACTAGAGAGAAGAGAAAGAGAAAAAGGTAAGATGAAAAAAACCCATCTGGGACATGGAATTTTGAAGTTTTATCTCTTAGTTTTTATTTCAGTGTTCCTGTGAAGTCGGTGACAGACTCGGGAGATGCGGCAGTGATGATGGCTTTGAAGCAGAGTTTGAACCCTCCGAAGTCCCTTGGATGGACTGATCCAAATCCTTGTTAGTGGAATCAAGTGCGTTGCACGAATGGAAAGGTTAGTCAGATTCAGATTGGAAACCAAGGTCTCTCAGGCACTCATCCTTCTGGTCTCCAAAACCTCACCGCCGTGCAGTGTTTAGAGTTGATGAAAAAGAAAATCTCGGGTTCTCTTCCAAGCTTGAGTGTATTGGGTTCGTTACAGGTTTTGCTTCATAGTGACAACCAGTTCTCTTCCATTCTAGCGGATTTCGTTTCTGGGCTTTTGTCTCTTCAAGTTGTTGATTTAGATGATAACCCCTTTTCTACTTGGGACATTCCTGTTAGTCTTCAGAGTGCAACCAGTATTGCGAACTTCTCTGCTAATTCAGCCAACATTACAGGGACGATTCCTGATTTTTGGGGGGGAACCACCCTTCCGAGCTTGATGAGCCTGCATTTAGCTTTTAATAACCTCCAAGGTCGGCTAGGGTACGAAATGGATGTTTTTGTAATGGCCACCGCAGGCACAAGGTGTGGGAGTGGGACCTATCCATGAAAGGACTCAAAAGGTTAGGGTTTATGGGCAAGGTGTGGAGGGAGAGAGGGTTTTTGGCAGTATCCCAAACGGTCATGAGGAGGGCGGCGGTGTTGGTGGAGGAATAGGCAAGGGAGAGGGACTCGGTGGTGGAATTGGTAAAGGTGGAGGAGTTGGAGGTGGTGCTGGAGGTGGGGCTTCATGGTGGTGATGGTGTTAATGGTGAGTGGCGGTGGTGGTGGTGGGTATGTACATTGTAAAAGAAGATGATGATTTAGGGAAGATGAGGGCATTTTTGTCTTTTCAAATTTTTGCAAATAGGTCAGAGCAATTAGGTCTTTCCAAATTTTAGAAAAGATAGAAGAAAGGGTAGTTTGGTCATTTTTTAGCATTTAACACCTGTTGTGGATTTAAATGGCTTTATGGGGGTAAAGTAGGGGTGGTACGTGGAATTTTCAGGGGTGTTACGTGGACTTGTCAGAACATTAGGGGGGTATGAGGAATATTGGGTGCAGTTTTGGGGGGTTATGTGTATTTTACCTTTTTTAAAAACTAATGTTTCCATTGTGTTTAGAAGGCCTAAAATAGGGTGGATGTCAAGTTTGAGGACCTATCTTGGCCATATGACCACTGAAACCCACCACCGAGTCAAGACAGGAAAAAAGACACCAACTCGCCGAGATCTTGGCAAAACTCGGTTTCGTGGCCTGGTGAAACCGAAAAGACCCTAAAACCTTGGCATCACCATTGGAGGTGAAGGTGAGCATCATTCACCTTCTCATGGGTAGAGTCATCATAAAAATCATTCACAACACCTACTGTTAGCAACTAACAAAATTCACTAACGCCCTAGTTTTAAGTGTTAAATAGTTTGGAAAGTAAAGGACATCTGTGTACTTTTTAGAAACATGGGGTGGGGGGAGTGTACTTTAGCCATACATCAGGGGAGGTCTGTGTAATTTACCCTAAAGTCAATTAGTTGCAAAGACTGTAATTACCCCCCCCCCCCCAGTTCCCACACTTACATAAAAGCAACACTACTTAACAACACCACTATACTAAACATCAACATGGCTCATAAAAATAAACCTAAATACTACCACGAATTATGAACGTCACCACAAACACTAAAACACCACCATATTATTAAATGTCACCATATTTTCAACAGGAATCAATCATTGTTTAAGACGAAACATGGACAGACCATGAAACCCAACTGTGGCTGGATTCCTGTTACAAAAGGTAACTGAAATAAGCAAGTAAACTTAAACTTGTCTTAGCCATAGACTATTTGGAGCGTCCTAATCTAATCCAATTAATAACAGAGACTAGGACTTTGATTAAACCCCGCGATTGGGATAAACCAGAACTGAACCGTGGTTCAGTTTTGAACAATAAAATGGCTCAAAACAGAACCGTAAGTCAATTGTTTGGCTCTGGTTTTGCCTCTGCGATGTTACCATAGTTGTCACGCACCAACATGGCGATCCAAGTCGGTGGAGGGTGTCACGTCGATATATCGACATGTCCCCTGCCATGGCGAGCATGTCGACCATTTTTATTTTTATTTTCTCTATTTTAATGTTTTAATAGATGTATACTCAAGCCATGTTTTATTTTTCTCTATTGTTTCTCAAGTTTTAAGAAGAAAAATCAGAAATCGAAGAAGAAATCGAATAGGAAAGAAGAAATCGAAAATAAATCGAAGAGGGAAAGAAGACAGGGACGAAGAAATTGAAGAAAAAGAAATCAGAAGAAATCGAAGAGGGAAAGAAGAAATCGAAGAGGAAGAAGAAATCGAAGAGGGACGCCATGGCGTAGGGTCGCCATGCAACCTTCTCCAGCGCCAAGACGCCATGGCGACGCCATGACAACTATGGATGTTACTTGTTTAAGGCACCTCTTATATGCATCCCAACATGCCCTGAACCCTAAAAAAATTGAGGGACTTTAAAAAAAACTGTAACTTTCAGGTCTCCACCTATTTGGTGGAGCTGCAAATTTCCAAGACTTGTGAGTATCAAACATGTTTGGCTTCTTAATTCTTGAGGGGAGGGGGGTTAGGGAGGGGCATCCAAATACCTGGTTTAATAAATTGCCACAGAATTGAATTCTGACCTTTGAACTCCCAACACTCAAACAGAGAAAGGCTATTGTTCTGGAGAATGATTTAACTATAGGCTGAAGAACCAGAGTTATCCTAAGGGTTCAAGCTCTTCTTTTTTTTTTTTTCGTTGTTGGGGTGGGGGGCCACAGTCTGGGGGCATGGGGATGTTATTTAGAAAGCAGGGTCTTTGTGCTGTAAAAGTCTTTTCTATTTTTGAAGATTGCAGTCAGCCAATTCTGTAGCTGATAATTTGGCCTGGGGGAGTGGTATCAATAGACAGTTGTTGTACGTGGGAGTTGGGAACTTACCCCACTGATTACTCCCTTTGTGGGTTTCTTTTCCTCGTCCTCATGTTGTTGATGTTGGTGTTCTCTGTACTATAAGGCTATGTTTGGTAACGGTCCGAACGCCGTTCTTTGTTGTTCTTCCGTTCTTTGTGAACAAAAAAACATGAAAATCTATTTGGGTTGTCGGTTCGTTTTTTTGTTCTTTCAGAACGAACCGGAGAGAATATTCATTAAAAGAACGTTCTTTACAGACCGTCTCAAACACGGTCTGTAAAGAGCGAGAACAATTAAAATGAAGCCAAGATCGAGACATATGGGAAAAAACCCGTGATTTCTCTACCGTGGGGAGAGGAGAAGAGAACCTCGACGAAGCTCAAGTTTATCTTCAGGTGAGTTCGATCTCTACTCAAATCTCTCTCTCTCACTCTCTCTCTCTGTCGAAGTAAACCTAGAAAACCCAAACCCTACTCTGCTTCTTCTTCTCCTCACTGTAATAGCGTAACCCTAACCCTTAGTTCAGCAATGGGGCAAAAGTCTCTACTACGTTGGTCCAGAGCGGAAGCGTTTCGTGATTCCGAATTCCTCAACCTCCCGATCTTCATTTCTCTGCTCAAGAAAGCCGAAGAGGAATTCGGGTATCAAGCCCATGACGACCTCGCTTTGCCTTGCAAAGTGGGATTTTTTAAAGAGCTTCTGAAGGTTCTTGAGAAGGATGAACAAAGGTTCAGAAGGTTGGAGTTGGATGAGTTTTTGAAGATGTTCTCTGAAGTGGGTCTTGATTCGTGTAAGGAAGGGAACAACTCTTGCAGTGGATTCACTCCCCTGTTGCAGAAAGCTAGGGTTTGATGATGATCTTGATTCTAGTTGAATCCTTTCCCCCTTTTCACTCGGATGATCTTCCATGGTTGTGGGTTCTTTTATGATTACGGAGGAGGAAAAAAACAAGGTTTGTAAAGGAGAAGGCAGTGCAAGATTGGTAGGAGGGGTTTTTTTTTTTTTTTCCTTCTTCTTTTTCCCCCTTTTCTTTTTTAAATCATCCATGAATCCCAATCTTGAATGGTGGGTTTCAATGAGATGTTTAGCTGCTAAACTTTCTAGGGTTTTAGAGGAAACTATATGTTACATGTTTGAAGAACAAAGAAGTTGGGGATAATATTTCAGAATTTGATTTAATTTTTGTTGCCAAGTTTTCAGCTTATCCTGGCACACACAGACTCTCTCTCTCTCTCTCTCTCTGAAATTGTGAATTCAATTTGATTTTTTTACTTCCAAGAATTTCAAACTGGGCTTGTCTCTAATCTCATGGTTATAATGGAAAAAATTAATAATCTTCATTGCAAGCACAGATTATGGCTGTTTGTGTGTATTTCGAATTTAGTTGCGTATGCAGATTGGAGTCTGGATGGTTGATTCAGTTTACTAATTTCTATCGAGAAATTCTTTTCCCAACTGTATGAGTTCTTCCAAAAGGCATGCTATGTGTTGCCGCCACACAGAGAGAGCACACAACACAGAGAGCATGTAATGATGGTGCCATCATGGGATTCCCTACTTAATTTTGTTTTGTTGCAATGATTCATAAAACAGTGTCTTTCTTTAAATTATACACCTACAAAAGAGGAATTGATTAAGGGAGAAAGAGTATAACCATAAAACAAGGTCTTTCTTTAATTTAGATGGCAATGGTTTACCAAAAAATTTTAGATAGCAGTGGCATTATTGTAATTAATATCAAATAGGGAAGAACAGGTTTTATCAAACACCATTTTCGTCCTGAACACGTTCTTGAGAGGCCATTCCAGACCAGAAACACCAAAGAACATTTCTAGTCAAGAACTGGTGTTCTTTGTTCACACCGTTACCAAACGTAGCCTAAGTTTTGTACTCTAATTCTTTGTTTCTTTATAAAATCCTTTGTTAATTGTTATCTATGCCTTAGAAAAAAGGGAAAAGAAAAAAGAAGAAAGGAAAAGCCAAGAACCAGATTTATTCTTGTTTTTTTTATCATTAACTCCAGGATTCTGAACATCATCTTTTGTTATTGCACTATTCTCTGTGATCTAATCTTTTTAAAATAGTCAGGATACTTATTTATTGTTAGTATGGATATTAGGTCTGTAGTCATACAACTATTATTTCATCTTCTGACCCGAATCTAATTAGTGGGACTTAAGGCTTGACCGAATCAGCAGAATTTAATCCTTGAATGGTGCTTCCATTCCACATTGCCACCTCTATTGGTATAATATAATGTCTTGCATTCAACCTGCAAGTGCAAAGTTGCAATAGAAAAATATCAACCCTAACACCCTTCCCGAAAGGAAAGCTTTGCCATTTAATTCATGGGCCTCTGCCTCATCATGCCTAGGCTCATGTGTCTGCTTTGTAATTCTGGCAGGCAGGTCATTCAGTTCATATTGCTGGACTCATGAGGCTAGATATAGAAGAAGCATCAGTAGATTCTATATATCTCACAGTCTGGGCATCTCCTCATCTTCCATTACACATGGGGAGAACAGAGAATGCGAGCACAATGCTTGAAGATCATTTTGGTCGCCAGTTACAGGTATTATTTTCCTTTGCTGACGAGGGTACCTACAATTTCATGGTTTTTTATCTGCTGCTGTAACTGGTGCGCTGCTGTGCGCATCGTGCGGCACAGCAGCGGCTATGTGTGCACAGCGGGCTCCACTGTGCACATATGGCCACTGCTGTACCGCACGATGTGCACAGCTGCGCTCCAGTTACAGCAGCGGATAAAGGTCCCAATTTCATATCTTAATGGTGTTTCATATATTATTTGCCCCTTTTTGATGTTCAGAAGTGCATTTACACAACAATACCTTTTTCTGATGATCATGATCATTCAAGTTTATCTGATGATCATCAACTTTTAACTGTTCCTGCAGCCACCTATTGGTGAGAAAAGAATCGAGGAGCTTGGGAAATGGATGAGAAGGGAATTTCGTATTTGTGGAAACAGTTGGGATGTGAACTCTGTTGATGTTGCTGCTGCTGGTCTTGGTTGGTTTGCTGTAGGACTTAAAGGAGAGGCAAGTTTAGGTGTTTGGACATATGATGGAGTGGATATTACAATACGCAATTCACTGATCCCTCATAGAGCACAGTATTTTGAAGTTGCAGGCTTTACAGTCTCAAAAATTGTCTCTAAAGCTGATCAAAATTTGAATAAGCTGCATCGAAGTAAAAAACAGAAGCAGAAAAGTGGGCAGCAAAGTGACCCGAAACAAGCTTTTTCTGATCAATTGCCATTTACAGCTAATGCAGATGCAAGCTCTTGCTAACTTGTGCTAGACTGGAAAATGAATGTCCCTTAAATTTACTTGAGATTGTGAATCCGAGTCAGAAAGAAAGCATGTACATAAACAAGTTATGAACAAAAAGAAATGGTCTTTAATTCACTTTGCAGGAGGAAAAGCAGTATCTTTATATGCAGACAAGTTTAACAAAGCAGAATGGCATGAAGTCTCGTTGGGGGATATTTGATCCTCATAATCATCTTGTTCAGCGGCAAAATTAGGAGAATCTGATGGGATGGAGCTTGTTTTACTATACCTGCCAAAGGACAAATTAACTGCTAAGAAGTTGAGCTGATGCGTGGGATGAAGCTGAATGTCACGATCTCAACTTTCAGAGATCTGATTCATTGTTGAGAACACTTTCAGTTGCATTTATTAGAAGATGATACACTTGGAGATGTATGCTTCTCTTGTGCTGTTTTGTACCAAAGCGTAGACAAACTGTATCCCATTGTTTTTTAATTATTCTTTTTAAGGTGGGAGATGGAGTTGGTTCGGGTCTAACAAGTAATCTAAGGCTCTGGACATGGTTTTGCTGGCTTTTATTCCCTTCAGCATAACTAGGTTTATTTTATCTGTTTTTTTACTAATGAATTTCTGTATAACTATATTAGTTGCTTGATTGGAGCAAAGAAAATTACAAGCACAATTTTTCAGATATTATCAAACTTGAGTAAATTCTACAGTTTCCTTTCTGGCAGCACTTTGTGAAGTGGTCGCTATCCTTGCATTTTTCTTGTTAACTTCCAATATGTAAAAGCAAGTGTTAAAAAATATTGGCAAGAGATCTCTACTTGGTCGCATGGTCTCTACACAAGCGTTTGGGTCAATGGGTGAGCATGCCTGGAAATCTACCTAGGGGGCAGATCTCATGGTGACCTGTGAGAGGGTGTTGGAAACACCACCAAGTAGAGATCTTTTTCCCTAAAAATATATATTGGTTTTATTTTACTTTCTGGTCAACTCAATTTGGACCTTGACATTCGATTTTGGGACAGTGGGCAAGGGTGGACTTAGAAATTTCTCTTTGGAGCATGGTTTGTAATCTTGGATCGGATCGGTATCGGCTGTCATCAATCTTGAGATATTGTCGATGTTGTCTAGGTTTGGTGGAGCGGTGTTTGGATCGGGCGATCCGATACAATTGAAAACGCACAAAAGGATTTTAAAACATAGATTTCCTTTCTTCTTCGTTAATGAGGGTTTTCAGGCGCAATTTTAGCTCCCAAGATCCTCAGATCCGAAAGAAACTTAGGCTTTCTTACTGGTTTTGACTTGGGAATCCATCTAAGGTAAGATTTTAGTATTTTGAAGGCTGGATTTAGTGTTCAAGAGGCTTCCTCACCAAGTCCCAATTTGGGTTTTTCAAGGTTTTTCACATATTTTTGTTGATTTTTTCTCCAATAATGACCTCCATGCAAACAAAATATCCCCTGCTATCTTTTCCTTCCTTAGTTCGCTGCTTCTGAGCAAGCAGTATGCGTTGATCTAAGTTGATGAAAAGCACTTGAAACTAATGCGAGTGTTCACAGTTCATTGCTTCTGAGCAAGTTATATATGCTTTGGATCCTGGTCAATAAATTTTATGCTTATCAACAATGATCTCACTTTTGATCCAAGTTGGATCTCCACCTTAACAATTCTTCACTTTTGATCCAATCTCCTACTCGGGGCCTCGGTCAATGGCTAAACATTTTATTTGTGTATTAAAAGAGAAAAAAATATTTATTTTACTTCATTTTGAATCCGTCAAAGCATACGGCTGTAACTTACAGTTTTTTTTATTATTTTGATCAATACAACCAATACCGATCCAACTCGACCCAGATAATATCAGCTGATCCGATCTGATATCACAACACCTACCGACATATGGGCCGATCCACACAAAAAAAAAAAAAATCAAAGAATAGATTGATAATTTGTTGACAAGTCCTACTCTATCATATTCTATGAGGGGGAGGGGAGGGAAGGTGTGAACCAAGAGACTTGAACCCAAGACCTCTTAGTAGGATGAGCATTAACAATTCACATTCTACAAAGTGCACATAGGCAGTTGTTCACAATTATATCAATATTATATATATCTATAAAAGGGATTTCCAAAAATTTGAGCCCTTGTCCCTATCCCGGTCCTGCCGTCGGGGACAATTTCAAAACCATCTAGCCTACTACTGAGCACATGAGCAGATTTTAACCGTCTAGGAAGGACATCTAAGAAAATCTTTTGATGGTGTTGTTCTGAACTAAACACAACATCCCCCCCCCCCCCTCTCCACCCACCACCACCATTAAAAAAAAAAAAAAAAAGAGAGAAAATGTTGAAACTTAAGGGCTACTTTTTAGGGTTTAGACAATTCAATCATTCTTTAGTGCGGAACATTTGTTGTAAGGTCCATTTTAGTTTGGTATTAGAGCATAGGTGAGAGATTTAGGTGTAAAGAGTGTTGTACTAAATATAGTTGAAGCACTACTACTTCCATAGCCTATTGAAGACATCTCATGAGCTATTAAAGATATGTATGTTTAAGTGTGTACATATATCATCTTAAGACTTTTGCTTCTTGCAAATCTTGAAAGTTTTCTGTTAAAAGATTATTGTAAAACGCTTGCATCTATTAGTATTTTAAAGCTCATACTCCCTTTTGTTTGTCGTTTAGCATGAAGTGAACGCATGAAGGCAAGTTGTTGGGAACTGATTTTAGGCACAAAAAATACACTGATAGGAGGTCTTAGGTATCATCATAGTGTAATGACAGAAGATGATTATAAGTCAATAGAATGCATGAGTTCATGGATTAGTAGATGAAGTGATGAGTTTAATCACGTTTAGCATATAGATAAAAAACAAATCAAAAATCATGTCTAATTAATAGAATACGATAATTTAGTTAAATTATTAGATTAAAAAAAAAGGTGTACCCGATGCATGAGCCTCCCGCCACTATGGAATTTGAGGAGGATCATAATGTACGCAGTTTTACTCCCGCTTTGCGAAGTGACTTTCTATAGACTTGAACCTTTGACCACTTGATCACAATGGAGCAACCTTGCCGTTGCACCAAGGTCCATCCTCTGTTGAATTATTAGATCATTGAAAAATATTATATAAAGATGTTAATGTAACAGTTGAAGAAATAATTGTCTTGATCAAACAGATCAAACACACTTATTTGCAAAATGAAAAAATCCTACCTATTTTGGATATAATTTTAAAAAAAAAATTAGAGACCTTTACCTTTAAATAATTAATAAAATATGCTGAACTGAAAGATAACTTCTTAGATACCAAATCTAAAGCCAATCAAATGACGGTAAACGATTAATAAAGTACTTCTCTGATAGACAATCAAAAGAAGAACTTGAAGTGCTTCAAATCTTTAGAGGTATGCTTCCAGCCAAGAAAACATCAATCCAAGTTATTATGATGAGTCCAGACAAGATACTCATCAAGAAGAACTTCAGGCATAAAATCCATTAAAAGACATATGTATACATAAAGAATAGGGAGAAGGTTGGGATTGCCGCCAACTTTTGGTAAGCTAGCGACATACACCAATCACAAGGCTGAACTCAAGAGAACAAGGAAGTATTTTCCAAAAGGGGAGGGAGAGAGGGTGACATAGGCTAGACATCCTGGCAGCATGCCTAGCCTTTTCCCTAAAAATCAAGGCAATTTTATCATCTTCAAATAGGAAAAGTAGAAATATTGTTTTTATCTAATTATGGTGAAAAGCGTTGGACGTATGTACTAAGAGAGTTTAATTATATACATTTCTGGCCTATAATTTGTGTATACTTATAAATACATGTGTTATGACTAGTGTTTGTAGGTGAAATGCCTTATACCCAGAAAATTGGGTACTAATGAAGCACCAAATCCAAGCAATAGGAATTGATGGTACTGAAACAATGATTTAGTACAAGATTAAGAGCCCGCTTGATAACCTTACGAGAAACAGGTTTTGGTGTTTTTCCGTTCCGAGAAACAGGAAAACACCCAAAAACCGTTTGATAACGAAGTGTTTTTTGTGAGTGTTTTTGGAAACATAAATCAAAATTTATACTCCCTAGAAGATTTTTGATAGAACATTTTGGACATATTCTATCGTTCTGTGCTGAAAATTAAAAGTTGTGCCCGATTAACTGCCCACGCCTCTAACCTCTCTCTCACCTCTCACGCCTCTAGCCATTGAAACCTTGTACAACCTGCAACTCATCTTGGAGGTAAGATCGACCTTGTACTCTATCCCTTTCTTTCTCTCACTCTATTTCTTCCTCTCTCTCTCTCTCTCTCTCTCTCTCTCTCTCTCTCTCTCTCTCTCTCTCTCTTTTCTATCGCTCGCGCTCTATGCGCGATTCGGTTCACAGAAACTCTTAGAACCACGGTTTCTGTGTTCATCCATTGGAGTGAACTGAAAACCGTGGTTATTAGGGTTTTCCACTTGAGAACCTTCACGGCGAAGTAGGAACCCAAGAAACCTTCATCGTTGCTACAAACTTCAACAAACTCACCGGTTCAATATGCTTTTGCCATTACTAGAAACGAGAAAACCTCCCTCACTGAAAGCCCAATCGAAGGGAAATTTCAGGGTAGGTATCCGAATGGACTACCCTCTTAAGTACAGAGTACTTCTTCACCCAAAAGATCAAGCCAGAAATAAAGCCAAGCCATTGAAATCATACCTGGTGGTAAAACAGAGATCAGATTTGATTTCAGTTTGATATATGACAGCAAGGTTGGATTTAGGGTGTAAGAAACAAGGGCTAGGGTCACACAAGAGAATCAATTCAGATCGTAGAGTTTGGGATGGAAAGATGAATAATTGAGAAGGATCTGTGTCTCTCTTGTGGAACCAGATCAAGCTGGAACTGAACAGAACAAAACAGGGATGCATGGGTAAGGAAAAAATAAAAAAGGGAAGAAATTGAAAGGAACAAGGGAATCGTACCAAGAGGAGAAGGGAAGAAATACAAGTAGGCAAGTCAGCAACTCGCCAAGCAAACACACACAGAAGGTACGATCCATTGATAAAAGATTTAAAAGCAGGTTGCAATTGCAGACAAGACCCATAACCAAGAGAAGAAGAAGAAGTGGAAAAAGTGAAGAAAGAAAAATGTTTTCCAGAACAAGTTTATCAAGCGGGTCAAAAACGGTTTCTCGGCCTGAAAAGAAAAAAACTGTTCATGCGTTTCTCGGACATAACCGAATGGAACAACAGTATAGGTTATCAAGCGGGCACTAAGAAAACAGCTATTTGATTGAATGAGGAAAAAATTTTCTTTCTTTCCCTATGCACGACAACTTTTTCCTTGGAAATAATTTCATTGATAGATATTTATCTATACACATTTATCAAAGGTCTATTGCACTAACTTTAGATCAAAAGATAGTGAGATACCATTGCTAGAACGGCATACGTATAAATGTCATTAAAGGTTTAACCAACTAAGAGAGTTTATTTCAATATCCTCTCTTGATGAGACACATTGGTTTTACAAAAAATTGAAAGAAAAGTTTTGTTGGAATTTTTAAATCTTTTCATAACTGGGATGGAGGTGCTCTCTCGCCTCCTTTTTGCCTACAGGGATTTGAACCTTTTCAGGGTATCAAAGTGGTCCGGGGTGCTCCTGAAATCATTCACTTGTTATTTGCTGACGACCTTTTCATTTTTTGCAGAGCCTCCTCCGAAGACCTTCTAACCATTAAGGCATTCTTGGATTTATTCTCTGATTTGTCTGGACAAGAGATTAATATCTCAAAAAGTGACATGCATTTTAGTAAGAATGTCTCTTCGGCTGAGAAGTCTCGGCTTAGTTCTTTATTGAGTATCTCTGAAAATGGATAGAGGCTCATCCTATTTAGGGACCAAACTTTTCTACCATAAATCTAAAACTAAGCAACTGACTCCGTTGGTGAACAGGATCAATGGGAGACTCTCATCTTGGAAATCTAATCTTCTTTCCTTTGCAGGGCGTGGTATGCTTATCAAATTTGTGTGAAGCTCTTTACCTGTTTATCTTATGAGTTGTTTTTATTTTCCTAACTCTATCTGCAGGAAGATTGATTCTATTAGTTATAACTTCTGGTGCGGTGGAGGTGATAAGCATAGAAAACACTCTTATTTCGTGGAAAAAATTGTGTGACCCTGTCCCTTCGGGTGGTTTAGGTTTCCATCCTGCTCGTATTCAAAATAATGCTCTTCTGTTGCGTTTAGGGTGGAGACTCTTGAATGAAGAACATTCTCCTTGGGCTAAGGTTTTGAAAACAAGATATTTTTCCTACACCTCTCTCTTTCACCCCAGTACGAGACTGAAAAAAAGGATCCTGGGCTTGGAATAGTATTACTAAGATCTTCGGGCGCCTTCGCTCCTTGTGTTTTTGAAGGATTGGGAATGGTTGTCATACTTATTTTTGGACCGATCCTTGGATTCCATCCACTCCAACCTTTACCATTAAACCAAGCGAATCCCATAGACCGTTTCCTCAAAAAGTAAGTCTTTTTCGAATTAATAATCTTTGGGATGAGGAGGCTATTACAACTGCTGTCCCTTCTTACCTACCCAATATCCTCAATGTTCCTTGCTCTGATTCTGAGGATTCTTGGTAGTGTACTCTTTCTATTGATGGACATTTTAGTATAAAATTAGCGGCAAAATTTCTTTCTTGCACCTCTTTTAATGATTTTTCTTGTGCCACTTGGTGGAAATTGTTTTGGAAACTCAATCTTCATCCTAAGTTTAAATTGCTTTTTTTTTTGCGTGTATTAAATGCAGGGATTCCGGTTAAGGATACTGTTTCAAAATGGATTCAGGTCGACCCCACTTGTGCTTTCTGTGGCACTTGTAATGAGACCCTCTAGCATATCCTCCTCTCTTGTGATTGGGTTAAACATATCTGGGCAGCTGGTCTTTTGGGTCTTAGGACAGACTTCATTTCATCCCCATCTCTGAGACATTTCTACATTTCTACCCTCCTAAGCCGCAAGCTTGATAAGCTCTCTCTCATTTGGATTTTCTCTGTTTTTATTATCACATGCTATTTCATTTGGGATTCCCGAAACAATTGTGTTTAATTCTACTAAGCCTAATCCTCGCGTTGTGTTACGGAGGATAGAACAATGGTTGATGGATCTTCATATTGCTCCCCTCCTAATTTGGATGTAATGTGGCTATTTCTAATCTCACTAAGATTGATTTACCTATTCTAGATTTTCCTGTTTTGTTATGCACAGGGTCTGATTCCAAAGGCTTAGGCTATTCTGGATGGGCATTTGGCATTTTGCTAGATGGCAAATTCATTTTGTTGACCTGCAGGAAAGATTAAAAGCAGAATGAAGTTTGAAGCTAAAAGAAGTTTGGTGTTCCAACATAGCACTACCTGGACTTCTTCCAACTCCATCCCATTCTCCTTGGCCTTTTGAAGTCTTAAAATTATTTTTGCAGATTTTGGATCGAGCCAAAGATGTCTCTTTCAAGCCTTTGACAAACTCTACTCTATTAACCTGTTTAATATCTTTAGCTAAACATACAACCAGGCATGGTTCGTGATCTCAGTATCAGTTGGATCGGATTGGATTGGGATCGGCCGATACGGATTGGGATCGCCCAAAATCGCACAAATATGACACTTTTGTCCCTGTTTTTTATTTTAAAACAAAAAAAATTACTTTTTTTTTACAATTTTACCCCTATCTTTACAGCTGGATTGGATCAGTATCGGGATCGATCTCGGCCTATACCGATCCGATCCAGCCAAAATCAGTCGATCCAATCCTATCCGATACCTCAAACTATGCAACCAGGGTTAATGTACCTTGTATTGTTGAACACTATACGAATTTACCATCTCCTTAATATATATCTAATTTTCCTTCTTCACCAAAAAAAAAGTTCCAAACTAGTATCAGAGTATCATTATCAGAACAGACCAATACAGTACCCAATAACTTGATTTAAATCCCTTCCTACGACCATTACCACATAATAGGCAATAGGCTGGGCTACCAACCGAGTAAGCAATGGCATTTTTTATTTTTTGGTACAAATGTCTGATTTTTTATTATGAGGCTACAGTTTCCTTGCCAAATGAAATGGGCACGCATGGTCCATGTAAGAGGACCACACCCATCTCACTTTGGTTAAATTTCAGCCTGACTAATCATTCAATTTATGGAGGAAGTATTGCTCCTTCAAAGCTTTTGCCCTTTGCCACAACTTTGATGCAATCCATAAGATAATTAATTGTGAAAATGGTAGAGCACACAAGCCAAAAGAATAGATCACTATATCCAAGAAGAACAATGTAATGTATGTTATACCCCATGTCTTGCTTTGAGAAAATCATATACAAAGTAAAGATGGGACCCCATAGCAACCTTTAGTTTCTTAGAGGGCATCCCATAATATAACCATATAAGTACTTGGAGCTCATAACCAAAAAGAAAAATTTTCTTTCTTTACCACCCTTATATTTTATGCTATTTTCATTTTGAAATAATTTAAATGCAACACAAAAACCTGCTATGAGCTTATTCTAAAGAGTGTCCTTCTTAACCCACTGTTTCAACTGTTTTTTTGGATTCTGGGCTCTGTACCTTCTCATGCCGAGTTTCTTGTGCTCACTAGTGCTAGGCCTGTTTGAGGATTCACTGGAATTTGTTTTCAGAGTAGCTGTGCAAGATGCATCTTTGCTCTGTTGCTCAATCGGATCTTTGGTGGATATCATAGTGCTAGGCTTGTTTGAGGATCCACTGGAATTTGTTTTCATAGTAGCTGTGCAAGATGCATCTTTGCTTTGTTGCTCAATGGGATGTTCAGTGGATGTCATAGACTGTGCAATGGTTAAACTAAGAAACATTCCTGGCAATAGGACTTTATCTTTTTTGGGCTCATTGAGGCCACTGTTTTCTTGTTGAACTTTCAATACAGCCTCAAATTTCTGTCTTCTGATATTCTCCACATCGGAATGGAGAAGCTCACCATCATCATCCGCTTCTGCTCCTTGAAAATCCTGAAAACCAAACGAAAGAATGATTAGTCTTACATTCTTCAAGTTCAAACATAAACTAATTTTCCAAAATGAGTTTCCTTAACAGCAGGGTTTTCAGAAAATTCTAGTTTCTCATGGGAGAAATTAACTGAAGAAAATGGTTCTTCCAAAGAAAAATGCAAGCTTGGGTAGGGAATAATATATCCAACTCAACTCAACAAAAGCTTTTTCCCAGCTAAATGGGGACAACTACATGGATCTGATTTTCATGTGTAAGCAAATGTTTGTCGTCAACCCAAAAGGTTTGCTTAGGTATGTCCATAGTGTCAGCTGCCTACCTCACAGCTGACACCAACCCTCATCCTTAACTGGGCTGGGATTGGCAGTACAAAAAGCACTGGCAGAATTGGATGGGAGATGATGTATAATGTCATTAAAAAGCTTCACATAATTGCTCCTAACTAGGATGTCATCTATACACATCCCTTTGTGCAACTTCTTTTTCCATCAAGATATATCAGACTATATAGTTACAGTAGCCTAAATATGTTGAACTTTTGACTTTGAAGATCTACAAACATATATTCTGTTAACAAAACAGGAATTTGGTGAATGGCTTGATTGATCAATGAGATCAGTCAAGCTCTCTATTTATAATAATAATAATAAAAGAGATTACAAAGGGAAACACTGTTCATGGCACTGTTTACGATACTGTTCACATAAACAGTGTCACAACCCAAATTACAACTCTACCCTTGTTCAAAAGTACATAAATAAAGCATAAATAAAATACCAAAAGTACCCTTATAATATTGGGTAACACATCTCAACACTCCCCCTCAAGTTGGGGCATAGATATCACATATACCCAACTTGACTAGGCTAGGATAAAACAACTTTCCACTCAACCCTTTGGTGAAGACATCAGCTAGTATTTCTCCAGACTTTACAAAAGGGATACAAATCTGCCCACTCTCTAACTTCTCCTTGATGAAGTGTCTGTCAATCTCCACATGCTTGGTATGGTCATGTTGTACTGGATTATGGGCAATGCTAATCGCTGCTTTGTTGTCGCAGTACAACATCATTGGAAGATGAACAGACCCACGGATGTCTAGGAATAAACTCTGAAGCCACAATAACTCACATATGCCCTGAGCCATGGCACGAAATTCAGCTTCAGCACTTAATCTTGCCACCACATTTTGTTTTTTACTCCGCCATGCTACCAAGTTCCCTCCAACAAAAGTACAATAGCCAGAGGTTGACTTCCTGTCTGGGTTACCACCCCAATCAACATCTGTATAAGCCTCAATACAAAGATGGTCATAAGGAGACAAAAGGATCCCTTTTCCTGGGACTGATTTCAAGTAATGGAGAATACGGAGAACAGCAGCCATATGAGTGGAATAGGGATCATGCATGAACTGACTCACTAGGCTTGCAGCAATGGCAATATCTGGTCTGGTGTGGGAGCGGTAAATTAGTTTTCCCACCAATCGTTGATATCTGCCCTTATCAACAAGCTCACCATCCTTCTCTTGTAGACGGGTATTAGCTTCCAAAGGAGTGTCACAAGGGTGACAGCCAAGCAAACCAGTTTCTGATAGTAAATCTAGAACATACTTTCTTTGGGAGAGAAAGATGCCCTTTGGAGACCGGACAATTTCAATCCCAAGAAAATATCTTAGCTGTCCTAGATCTTTTATGTCAAATTCCCATCCCAAAAAAGCCTTCAGGTGAGAAACTTCATCTGCATCATTACCAGTCACAACTATGTCATCAACATAAACTATAAGAAAAGTGACTTTTTCTCCCTTTCTCTTGATAAACAAAGTGTGATCAGCATTACTCTGTCTATATCCATAGGAGACCATGGCTTTATGAAACCTACCAAACCATGCCCGTGGTGATTGCTTCAATCCATAAAGTGCCCTCTTTAATTTGCAAACTTTCAGAGGAAAAACCTAGAGGAACTTCCATATACACCTCCTCTACCAGCTCTCCATGTAGGAATGCATTTTTTACATCCAATTGCTGTAGATCCCAAACAAGATTTACAGCACAAGACAGTAAAACTCTGACAGTGTTCAACTTTGCAACAGGGGCAAATGTTTCCTGGTAGTCAATCCCATAAGTCTGAGTGAAGCCTTTGGCCACAAGCCTGGCTTTATATCTATCCACTGTTCCATCTGGCTTCTGCTTGACAACAAATACCCACTTGCACCCAACTGGTCTCTTACCCGAAGGAAGAACAACTAGCTCCCATGTCTCATTTTTAAGTAAGGTTGTCATTTCTTCCATCATGGCTGCTTTCCACTTTGGATCTGCAATCGCCTCCTGCCAATTCTGAGGAATAGAAACAGAGGAAAGAGAAGAAACAAATGCATGATAGGAAGGAGATAAAGCATCATAGGAAACAACATTGGAGATGGGGTGTTGGGTGCATGACCTAACGCCTTTACGGACAGCGATAGGTAAATCAAGAGATGGATCCTTACCAGGTGAAGTAGCAGGGTCTGAATCTGGATCAGGTGCAGACGATTGTAGAGGTGGTATGGTGGTGGTGGCAATCTCAACCTGTCCTGTGCGCTCCCGGGTATATACTTTATCAACAGGGATTTGACTGACTAGTCTCCGCCCCTCCTGATGAGAAACCACTGTAGGAGCTGAAGTTACAGAGGGCTCCCCCTGAATAGGAGCCGGAAGAATAGCAGACACGTCTTCAAAAACCAGATCCTTCTCCCCCTGAAGAGGTGTCTGGGAATAGTATGGCAAGGATTCATGGAAGACTATATCCATGGAGACAAATGTACAGCGAGTAGGGGGATGATAACACTTGTATCCTTTCTGGGTTGCAAAATAGCCCAGAAAAATACACTGAATGCTCCGTGGATCAAATTTCCTATGAGGATGATGATTGCGGACATAGCAGACACAACCAAATATTTTGGGAGGAACCACAAGGGATGACGAACCCTGAAGGAGAGCAACGGGGGAACGACCATCAAGGACACGGGTAGGCACACGATTTATGAGGTAAGCAGCTGTAAGAATGGCATCACTCCAGTATTGAGAAGGGACCTGCCGTGCAAACATAATGGCCCAGGCTACTTCAAGGAGATGTCGATTTTTCCTTTCAGCAACCCCTTTCTGGGCAGGTGTGTCAACACAGCTGGTTTGATGGACAATGCCATGGGCAACCAAATACTGTTGGAACTGACCCTCCATGTATTCTCTGCCATTATCACTGCGTAAAATCCGCAATATGGCATTGAATTGGGTCTGAACCATGCGATGAAACAATTGAAAACAACGGAAGACCTCACTTTTATGACTCATCAAGTAAACCCAAGTAGTACGAGTATAACAGTCTATAAAGGAGACGAACCATCTATGACCCGAAATGGAATTACAACAGGCAGGGCCCCACACATCAGAATGAACCAAAGCAAATGGAAACTCACTTCTTTTATTTAATGAAGAATAACTGGAACGAGTCTGTTTGGCCAAAACACAAGCCTCACATAAAAACTCATTCCGATTACAATTTTTTAGTAAGTCTTGAAACAAAAAAGCCAAGGTACTAATAGATGGGTGACCAAGCCGACAGTGCCAGAGATGAAGGTCAGGTGACGAGGTGGACTGTAAATGATGAGCGGTAGAGGAAGCCAAATGCAATGGAGAAGGCTGACCCGTGTCGAGGACGTAGAGACCACCTTGCATCTTACCAGCCCCAATCGTGCACCCCGTCTCCAGATTCTGTATAACACAATGAGAAGGGAAAAATGTCAGTTTGCAGTTTAGATCTCTAGTAAGGCTACTAATAGAGATAAGGTTGGTAGAAAATGAAGGAACATGCAAAACAGATTTTAAGGAAAGGGTAGGAGAGCAGCGTATGGAACCCTTCCCATTAATAGGAGAAAGGGAGCCATTAGCGACTCGAACACTGTCTTAGCCAGAAGAAGGAGAATAAAAATGAAACACATGGGATGAGCCAGTCATATGGTCTGTAGCACCGGAATCAATAATCCAAGGAGTGGATACAACCGATGCACACAGACTATTGACTGGAATACCTGAGGCAAAGTGAGAACCAGGATAGGCAACAGGTGCAGGTGGCGTAGTAGGAGCAGCAGAAGAGGCCTGAAGCATGCGACGGAAAGCTAGAAGTTCATCCTGAGTAAGCCCAATATCAGAAGAAGGGGCAGCAGTAGCATTAGGTACAGAATCAGCAATATGAGCCTTGGGTTTGGACTTCCCACGGCCTCTTTTTTCTTCATAATCAGCAGGCTTCCCATGGAGCTTCCAGCACTGAGCTTTAGTATGGTAGAGCTTGTGGCAGTGTTCACAGATGACTGGGCCTTTCTGGGCAGTAGTACCACCATCAGTAGTGGTAGAAGAGGAAACATTGGAAGCAACTTGCAAGGCAGATCGATCAACAGTAGAGGAATGCAACATGGCAGTCCGACGAGATTCCTCATTATGAACCATGGCAAAGGCTTGCTCCAGAGTGGGAAACGGAGACTGGCTAAGTACCTGAACCCGAATAGGATCAAACTCCATATTTAGGCCAGCCAAAAAATCATAAACACGTATTTTGTGGACGTGTTTGCAATAGGCAGCCAGATCTACAGCAGTAGAGGGCTGATAGTCGGAGTAGTGGTCCAATTGCTGCCATAAGTTCTTAAGGGCAGCATAGTACTTAGAAACAGAGAGGTCCTGTTGGGCAGTCCCATTGGCCTTTTCTCTAATCTCATAGACACGTGCATCATTCCCAGTGCGACCATAAGTCTCTTTAGCACCACTCCATATAGCCTGGGCTGTTTCCAGTAGCAGAAAATTATCGGAGATATCCCCCTGCATAGAGTGAATCAGGTAGGACATCACCATTGCATCATTAGATAACCACTTGTTGAGTGGAGCACCTTCTTCTGCAGGTTTTGAAGCTGTCCCGAGAAGATGGCTAGTAAGGCCACGACCAGCTATTGTCAGATAGGTTGACCGAGACCACTTCAAATAGTTGGAGCCATCAAGTTTGATGGGGGCAGCAAGTGGCAGCAAATCAGTCCTGGGTTGTCCATCAGTGCCAGAAGAGGCTGAAGAAGAATCAGAACCAGTCATGGTAACCAGGAACCAGAGTCTTCAATAAGTAGCAACCTTCCACAAAAAACCCAAAAAAACCCTGAAATCGATATAGGCAGAAATCGATTGCAGGATAGAGGGGCTGTAAGGAAGCCAAGATTCCCAGATTTGAGGCAGGGAATGATGATGAATAAGAGCAGCAAAGGTGCCAATCAGAGGCAGCAAGAACCAGCAGCCCAAACCCCAATATCGATTAGTGTCAGGGTTTTGAAAAAACCCTGAAAAGAGAGATCGATAAGGGGGAGGGGTCTTCAAACCTGTAGATAAAGAAAATGGAGGCTGAGAGCAGTAGCTGAAGAAGGTTCTCCAAGGGAAGAAGCAGCCGAAATTGGTAGGGAGGCCTGATCTTAAAAAAAACAGAACTTCTTCAAATCTCAGGCAGTCCTGCAGCCTCCATCGATCTAAAAAAGTGGTGGAAGAATGTGGGGTAGTTGGGGCAGCATCTAGATCATTGTGATCACCCCCCTAGTGCTGCCCTAATATGGGAAAAAAAATCAACAGAAGAAGAGAAGAGAAGATCAAGAGAGAGGGTGGGAATGGATGAAGTTCGAATGAGGGGAGGGTGGTGGGTTTTGAAAAAATCGATCAGAGTTGATTTGGCTCTGATGCCATGTTAACAAAACAGGAATTTGGTGAATGGCTTGATTGATCAATGAGATCAGTCAAGCTCTCTATTTATAATAATAATAATAAAAGATATTACAAAGGAAAACAGTGTTCACGACACTGTTCACGTGAACAGTGTCACAGCCCAAATTACAACTCTATCCTTGTTCAAAAGTACATAAATAAAGCATAAATAAAATACCAAAAATACCCTTATAATATTGGGTAACACATCGCAACATATTCATATCTGTAAGAGTGACGCATAAATTACTGATGATTCACAAGCTTAAATTTGCATCAAACACAATCTTATGGTAGCCGTATCTTCTTTCTAGCTCTCTCTCATGTCTCCCTCATGTCTGAACATGATAGGTGGACCTACCATGGCCCTGCCCCAGTTTTTTCTGATGCAACAGATTGCCAACAACTCTAATCAATCCAGGACTACTGGATCCAAGAACAGTGGATCTCTCCATGAAGATGTCAAAATCTATACTAGGCCCCCAGTAGTGTCACTAATTAATATGAAAGTCAATCCAAAAAGAAAACCATGATCTTACCCCTTGGATGGCTGATCTGAGCTCTTGCCTGCAACCTTGGTTTCTTCAGTCATTATCAGGATTTGATCGGGCAATCCAATCTGATCCAGATCATTGGAAGCTGATCCTTTGTCTATGACTTTTTGCCCATATTTGGCTTTTTTTGAATGAATTTTATTTTTTTGAAAATTAGCAAGTTGAATTAAACTCGAATCGATCACGTTCCAAATTATTTCTGAATCCAAATTTGCTAAACACGAGTAATCTGATTCATTACATAGTCAAATCTTGATCTAAAATTCCACAAAGAAACAGTTTTCATCTTTTACAGGGCGGGGAGGGGGGGGGGGAAGAAAGAAAATAAATAATTCGGTCTACAATGATGACCTATCATTTAAAATCATGATGTATTCAACTATGTGGTTTTTTAAGGGGTTTTTTTTTTTAATAGTCATTTAGTTCTATTTTAAATGAAGTTTCAGCAAGTGCACTGTATTCTTCATGCAATATGCATATTACAGAGTCTTACCTGCATTTCATATCTATAATAGTGGTCCCAACATGCAACTCCATAGTAGTACTTAACAATACCAATAAACAAATAATGGGTTGACAAGCATGAATAAGAAGATTAAAATTTACAGCTTGTTGGTCCCAGTGTTAAGAAATCATACCAACTGAGATAAAGAGGATTCAACCAAGTCAACCACATGTTCAATATCCTTGGTATAAAAAACTTTGCGACAAACAGGACATTTTCCCAGATTCTCCATCAATCCACTCACATCTGAGCCACAATAAACAATTCCATGATCAGAAATTAATGCGTTAGGTAAACAAGATGAAGGGAAAAAAATGAAGGAAAAAATACAATATTCAAGAAATTTTAACCACAAGTTTCATATTCAACAAAAGCAAGATATATTCTTGGCTCTAAGAAATAATTTCATATTATAAGAACTAAAGTAAAATTCTTTTAAAAACATGGACGAAAAAGAAAACCCAGAAAACCTGTAGCATACTTGCAGAGAAAGAGAGAATATATGACAAAAACACATCAACTATCAAGTAATTATCAATAAAACAATTAGTACAACAGCAACAAACTCAGCCTTATCCCAACTTAATGGGGTCGGCTACATGGATCCAAACAAAACAACGTAGGGAAAAATGAGGTCTAAAACAAAAAAAAAAAAAAAAAAAAGGGGAATGCGGAGATGGGAAATGAGATGTGAAATGAAAAATGGAAATTTAACAAACAAGAGGTAGAAAATAGAAGGAAAAGTGAAGGACGAAAGATAAAAGATAAACGTTCATCTTGAAGAATTTAGCTGAATTGCAGATGATAAAATACATTAATAGGACATATTTTAAAACCTTAACCAGGTGAACAAAGGACTGAGAATGGGGCAAATTCCAAGTGCATCACAATGTTCACCAACCCAAGCGAGAACAAGCAGAAAGTTTGAATAAACTAATATGTAATTTCAATGTAGATAGATTAATGATGGTAGTGCGATGGACGACTAGAACCAAATGCTTCATATTTGTTCACCACTATCAGGTGGCAATGACAGTCGGAACATTCTCATTCTTGCATCTAGGAGGAGTTCCTCAACATCAGAACATGGATTTGCATGGTACCCCACTAAAATGACTTCAAGAAGTAACCAAAACTGAATGAAACAAAGAGAGGAAGAACTGATGAAACGATGAAAAGAAGTCTCAAGAAAAGCAAAGAGTCCTAACAAGAATACGAGAAAAACATAAAATAGCAGTTGTAGCCAAATTCCTAACCACTGAAAAACCAAAACTCCTGACACCTCTCACTTGTCACAAACCCATAACACATAAACCACCTGCTCCTCCTCAAAGCACACCCATACAAAGCCCCAAAAGCGACCAGCCCCAAGAAAACCAACTCCTCCAAACAGCAGTCCGAAAACAACCCATAACCGCCAAAGGCAAACGAAATTCAGAACTCAGGATCAGATTAACAGCAAGAAAGATTAGACTGGGTTTTACAGCTATGCTCTCTATCCATCCATCAATGTTGACAAACCAATCCACTCCTAAACTACTGCTACATGTCATAACTCATAAGGTCATGAATCTCCGACAAAGATGACTCCTTAATTAATTGAGGTTTTGCTAGAACGTCCTTAGTTACAAACACTTCTACACTTTTGTAGTCCCTTCCTTCAGGCCTGAAAAATCAAGTGTGAATTCCCCTCTGCAAGGAAAGATGGCCGTCTTTACTAAGCTTCACTGTGCACATCACTTCTCAATCTGGGATTGTACTATTAATATTCACCTTTTTACCATATCCAGCACTTCCCTACAGATCCCCTCTTATATTTTCATGATCATGCCAATTTATGGCTTCAGGTTGCTGATCATAGACCATCCCCACTCCCTGTAATTAGCATTACTTGGATAATGCTTATGGCACTATCTAAGGAACATACTCCAGCCGGATTCTTCACCTGATTATCAAACTTCATTAGAAAGATATTGCCTGTTCCTTTCATGGCATCTGCACCATGGAATGATTACTCATTGCTGAGAGGTTTAATTTCTTTCTAGCTGTAGGCCATACTAGTCAAGGCATCAACGCCTAGACCTCTGATGCAGGAGCTGTTCCATGAGCAGGGCCAAACCCGTTTGAGAACCCAAACCAAGATGAACCGGGTCCCAACCATGTTCTGGTTCAGTAGGATATTTAGGATTTATTTTATTTGGGAAAGGTATGTAATCTTTTATTTCGAGATAGCTATGAGACATGTAGGGAAATTTCCAATTTGAGTTTTATTGAGTTTCTATTTTTATTAGTCTAAGTTTTAAGAAGTAAATAGGAGATAGGTTTTAATTCTATTGTTGTTTTAGACTTCAATTAGGAACTCTTAATTGCATTTTATATATATATGCTTGTAACCCAATTCATTGGGCAGATTGAAAACCGAGTGAATTGTATCCTTCAATTGGCTGTGCTTGCGTGGCATGTGGTGTTTGTGCGAGCTTCCTCCCCCCCCCCCTCCTTGCTTCCTGCGATTTCCCTCTCTCTCGTATACCTTCTTCTTCCTATCTGCAATTTCTTTTACTATTTCTTCTCTGTTTTCCTGAGTGATTCAAACAGTAGTCTCCCCTTCCCATTCAACTGTCTTGCTGTGAGTTTCACAATCAGATTCAGACCTGGTTTGTGATCCACCACCCAGGCCTGTTTCAGTCATTGATTATCAGCACAATACCCAAATATTGGATCTGCTGTTGAGTGCTTCTAAGTTCTAAGAGCCCTAGATGCTACGAACCAACACCTGAAATTTCAGATTGAACAGATCAAAGGTGAATGAGTTGTATCCTTCGAAACCAGCACAGTATCCACTGAAATATTGGATCTGTTGTTGAGTGCTTCTAAGAGCCCTAGATGGTATGAACCAACACCTGAAATTTCAGATTGAACAGATCAAAGGTTAGTGAGTTGTATCCTTCGAAACCAGCAGAGTTTCCGCTGGCTATCTGGTGTCGTAAGCCCTTTTCACGATTTTGTAATTCTGATTATTTAAACCCTTATTTCCACTATTGCCCTCCCTCCTCCTTCTAATTCCTCTTTGTCCTATTTTTCTTTCTAGTTCCTAGTTTACCCTCTATAATACTTCGTATGTTATATTCCTATGCCTATATTTGGAGTTCTAGTAGAGTACAATTCTCCCACTCCCTTATGGACTTCAACTTATTTACAGAATTACCACCCCCTATGTAAACATGATTTATTTATTGTTTTGCCACTTAACCTTGGATTTGAGTGTGTCCTTGCTTAGGTGTGCACCCAAGCAACCCAATAAGGGTATTCCAACCCGGGTTTTCACCAGCGTCGAGGCGCTTTGTTGTCGTCTTGCGTCCAGGCCCCCTCCAATGCCTTAGATCACCTAGAAACCGTGACAACTATGTTGTAGACTGCCTGCCTTTCCCTTTAAAACATAAATGTCAAAACTTAGAGGATATGATATAAATGATTTTTATAATACAACAGTACAACGGTCATACCCAAAATACAAGTATAAATTATCTTCGAAGAAAGATGTTTCCTAGGTTTCTCCTGATATATGATTATAAAGTTGAAGTGCTTTTAAGAATCTTCAAATTAAGGAAATAAGTTCATACGAAATAGAACATAGACTTAGCAAATTGTTGTATTATTGCCCAACAAACTTTTGTGTTTTATCCGCTAAAAAACCCTTTGCGATACCTTGTGAGCGTCCTAAATCTCTGGAAGGAAGGGTAGTTGAATCCGAAGAATTGTTTGAGCTCGTTGTATTTTGCTCTTTGAGCCACTTCCACCATCTAGTAATGCATTCGCTGCAAAATAATAGCAACTTGTGAACTTCTAACTCAGTTGATACAGAAGCACAATTTAGGAGAAATAAGAAACTCAAATTTTACCTGTGAAAACAGTGAAAACAGGACATCAGCTTCATAAATGGCAATAAAGCAGTTCCCTTATCTTCTGGAACCAAGGGATATAGACATAACGAGCAATCTCCATCAGGATGATTCATGTTAGAAAGCATCTCCACTGCTTCCTAGTTGCACTTCAATTAATCAATATACATGGCATAGATATTGCAACCAATTTATATATGATTATGATTAAGTAAATAGGACCTCAAGTTTCCAATGTGCCTGACTTACTGAGCTGCATTACTTTTGAGTATCATGATCGGCCAATAACATCCATGATCCAAGCCCAATTACTGTAATAACATCTATGTTAAACACAATGAAACTGATTACCAAGGAATCAGTTATGTTCGCATTTGTCCTAATTGAGAGCTTCTTTGGGGGGGTGGGTGGGTGGGTGGGTGGGGGAAGGTTATTATTTTGGTAGACTTTATCCATTGAAAGAAAATTAGTGGGATAGATTTCCTTGTGGCTCTCAGGTTTTTTTTAAGAATTTTTTCTCCTTTTTTTTTCCCCCTTTTGAGGGGATAGTGAGCGTTGAGTCTCATTAGATATGTGATGGCTTGTGCCAGTTCAATGTAGGAGACCTCTTCGCTCTTTTTACTCAACTTAGCCAAGCTTTATCAGTTTATCTCAGGTGTTTGATTAACTAGAAACAATAACACACTCACCCAAAAGGAGAGGTGGGTAGAGAGAGAGATAGGGAGGAAAAAAAAAAGGAACATGACATATCTAAAGGATCCCACATTACGCCAACAGCAAGTGAGGTCTTCCAACATACATCTTTTCTGCCATGTGGACTAATGATCTGGCTATTCTGATCATTGGGTGTAGAAACCGCTCCCTCTAAAAGGCCGACCTTGTAGGAAAGGGAGAAAACAATATGTATATCATACAGGAGTTCTAACACGGCAGACTATCCAAATGGGGACACGGGTGGATAAATAATTTAACACCTGCCCCCTCCCAGGGGGACTCGATACCGTGACCCCTGCCTGCTCTGATACCATGTAGAAACCGCTTCTTCTAAAAGGCCGACCTTGTAGGAAACGGATGAAACAATATGTATATCATATAGGAGCTCTAACATGGCGGACTATCCAAAGGGGGACACGGGTGGATAAATAGTTAACAATGGATAAATGAGAAATTCTCAAGATAGGCCGCATGTCAAATTTGGTCAACAGTCACATGACCCACTTTCCTTCAAACCTATTGACTTAGTGAGCAACATATAACCAAAATGACTGAATCCATGGCCTGGACAGCAGGAACACTAACAGATCACACCCAGAAGTGGGGCTATAACTAAACCCATTATAGTTTCAAATCAAGGCAAGCAAAACCATTGAGATACACTTCATTGTCCCAACCCAGGCCAGGCCGTCATCATTGATGGGTCAACAAACAGGTCAGGTTTCTGAAAATTGGTTTGGAGACGAATGCACAAATGCAATTGGGTCCTCCCCCCCCCCCCGCGCAAAAAATAAAAAGAAGAAAGCAACAAAGGTTAAAGTCCAAGAGGAACTATGAGGTCAAAACTTTCAGGATGCTAATTCTTAGCAAGTTTGACTATTATTTGGAAGAATGATGATAAATGCACAAAGACAGTAAGGGTAAAAAGGATCAACGTCTGAATTTTATGAAATTTTTAGGAGTTGTGTTGCAGCACTACTGCTTCTTGCATCTGTCTCAATTTGTTAACTGGAAAGGTGCCAGCCAGGCTATATTCGACTACTACACCTGTTTCACTGAAGATTGTCTATGAACTTGTTTGTTGGTATTTTCCCAAACATATTTTGGGTCGTGCTTTGTCTAACCACGGTTGGTTACACTGAACCTGTCACCATACCGAATTGCCCTCCTTCATATAATAGGGCGAGAAGTCTTCTTCATACTGTGGGAAGGCATAAATGGTATTACAAAAAAAGTTGTATTTAACCTGTCTTATAGATCCACATCCGATGGTGACAGGCTTAGTGTAACCATGCCTTGGTTACACGGAGAATATCCCTTTATTTATTTCTCTTATTTCCCTGTATCATTATTGGTAAGAAGTAATGTTCCACTTCATTGATAAGATTGAGCATCATATGACAACATTTTACAATTGGAGATTTCCCAAGTCTCATTAGAAGATGAATATTTCCCTACATACCCACACACACAAAAAATATATATATATGTATATGTGTATATATATATATATATATATATAAAATCCAATTTCATGGGCAGTTCAGAACATGTTCATCAGAGTCCAACTTTTAAACACCATAAACCATCATATAAATACACTACTGTTTGCGAAGTACTGATATGGAAAGGGTTTGATCGGTAAAAAATGTATCCTACAGGAATGGTGCCAGCATCAATGAGTATGAGAGAAAATTTAGCAAATACATAAATTACTTCACATAATAACCTATACACTCAAAATGGTATTCCTCAGTCTAGCCCCATCTTCAACTAAAGTAGATCACTTCCCAAATCATTCAGTTTTTCTAGATATTAGTAGAACTGATAGTTACCTCACAAAGTGCTACAAGCATTAGACATGAGGAGAGTTCACGAGCTTTGTCCTGAATACTAGTAAACAGATGTGCTTGACGTTTCCCATCAAGGCCCTTTGATTCTATAATATCAATATGAGGTGGTTCCTTAGGGTACTGCCACAGGAAAGACAATAAGATATAAGTACAAAAGGCAATTAATTAGAGTCATAGTGTTAGAGACTTAGAGTTATTAGATGTTTTGGTCTAAGGGTATTTTAGGAACTGGTTAAGTTCTAGCAGTTCTATTATGTATTTTCTTTCTCTTTTCCTCTTTTACCTTTTACCTCCCTAGGGAGGTGGATGTAATATGTTTATTATTATCAATGAATCAATATAGCTGTGTGGAGAAGACTCTCACACACAACTCTTACAACCATAACACCTTCTCCCTCTCTTATCTTCCTCTTTCTTCTTCAACCTTCTTCTTCTTTTCCTTGCAGCTCTAACCTAAACACTTAGCATGGTATCAGAGCAAAGCTTTCTGGTTTGAGAGTCGGCTACTCAGTTTTATCTTTCACCTCTCTTTGGAACCCTAAAAGGATAGAGGGTTCCATTAGAAGCTGTACAATATGAAGTAATACACCTCTTGGAGTTCTATTCTTGAACCAACATATGAAGTTTGAAGCTGCAGAAGTTTGAAGCTCCAGGTTCTGCTTCTCAAGTTACCACCAGCTTCTCCATACAGCTTCTTGTTTTTTCCTTCTCCCTCAACTTTTTGGGTAAGGTTTGCTGCATCTGAATCGCCTAGAGGCCTCCTTTCTTCCCCCCTAGCACTCGGTTGAAGCAAGTCTCAGTCTGAGGAGCATAGCTCGACCTGCGGCTGCTACAACAGTACTGCCTGCTCTATTTCTGCTGCTTGTTTGCCTTTTATCTTCAACAGCCAACACATTGGATGGTTATAAGCTTCTGAGAATGGAAGGTTTGAGAATTGTTTACATGTTGTTACATTTTAAGGTTACTAGTTGGAGCTCTTTTGCTGTTTTTTCCTGCAGATTGTGCGGTGGATTATTGCTGGAATGGAAGTTCTTTTTACTGATTATGAAGTGGCTGCCAGCTGGAATGATGTTGAGATGCACTAGAGGTGCTTGAGTTCAGTCCTTCTTAAGGACTTACTGCTGGAACTGCTTAGGCGGTGTGTTATCCTATTTTGTTTGTTGGATTTCTTGCTTATGTGTGGGTAGAGGTTACTCCCCAGTTGTGCAAGACACCAATCTGTTTATTTGGGTTGAGTGTGTACTCCCCACTTGTCTTTGGTGTTCTTGTTTATGGTCAAATGCCATTTCCCTGCCAATATGCCTGATTCGGATACATCTGTGCTTGGTACGGCTGATTCACAGTCCACTGTAACACCAACAAATCCTCAGGTTGTTTATGAGAACTCACACCCACAGATTTCCATTGTGAAGCTTGATAACACTAATTACTTAGACTGGTCAAATTCAGTGAAGCTTTCTCTTAGGAGCAAAGGGAAGCCTGGGTATATTATTGGTGCAATTAAAGCCCTAGAGGCTGGCTCCCCTACTTATACGAAATGGGAGACCGAAAATTTTACGGTTATGACATGACTCATCTTCTCCATGAAGCCCGAGATTGGGAGAAGGTTTATGAGAAAAGAGACTGCCAAGGCAATTTGGGACAGTGTCTCCCAGACATTTGACAGAGTTGGTGACTTTGCTAAGGTCTATTAGCTTCATAAAAATATTAACTCAATGAGGCAAGGTGATAGAACCATTTCCGAGTACTACAATGCTTACATTAGTCTTTTGGAGGAGTATGACCACTACGGGGATCTTCAATTGACTAACCCAGAAGATGAAGCAAAGGTACATCGCACTCTTGAAAAGGAGAGTGTTTTCACTTTATTTGGTGGCCTGAATCCTGAGTATGATCCAATTAGGCTCCAGATTTTGGTCCGGTCTCCTCTTCCATCTCTTGATGAGGTTTGTAGCTACTTACAAAATGAGGAGACTCGGCATGTTGCTATGGAACCAGCACCAGCATCATCTCTTGAGAGGTCACCTCTCAATTCTAGTTCTTTTCAGGACACCTGTGGAGATGGAAGAGGCCATGGGCCTAATCATGAGGAAGACAGAGCAGTAGAGACAAGTGGTGCTAATGGAGGTGGTAGAGACAGGTTCAAATGTGATCATTGTGGGAGATCTGGACACACCAAGGATAGGTGTGGGACTCTTCATGGCCATCCTCCTGGTACACGAGGTGGTGCTCGTGATGGCCGCAGAAGGGGAGCTCGAGGAGCACACTCTGTTATGACTGAGGCAGATGCTACACCAGATGACTCCACTTTGGCAGATGTAGTGTTTCGCAGGGTCATGTCACAACTGAGCACATCTCCTACACCCAAAGTGGCTAGCTCCTCGTCCTCCTCAGCTTTGCAGGTCTCCACCTCAACTTCTACTGCAGCCCAACCTTGGGTCATTGACTCTGGTGCCACTGACCACATGACTGGTACGTCCCATTATCATGATTCCTATACCATTTGTTCTGGTAAGGATAAGGTTAGGGTAGCTGATGGCTCCCTTTCCTCCATCTCTAGTAAAGGCAGTATTCCTGTTACATCATCTATTTCCCTTACTTTTGTTCTTCATGTTCCTAACCTTACTCTTAATCTTCTATCTGTGAGTCATTTGACAAAATCTCTGAATTGTTGTCACTTTTTTTTCCTTCTCATTGTTTATTTCAGGATTTGGTGACAAAGAGGATTATTGGCAGTGGTCGTGAGGAGCAAGGCCTTTATCTTTTTGAACCTTTTTTGCCCTCAGCTCAGTCCTATATGTGTGGATGTAATGATAGTAGTTCTGTGGATTCTGTTATGTTATGGCATAGTCATCTTGGCCATCCATCTTTTGTTATAATGAGGAAACAATTACCTCACCTCTTTTCTTCCATTGCCTCTTCTCATGTTTTTAAATGTAAACCATGTATGTTTGTCAAACACTGTTTGTCATTCACCTTATCCATATCATGGTAATAGATCTGCTTTTCCTTTTCATATTGTGCAAACAGATGTTTGGGGATCTTCCCCTACTACCTCATTATTTGGTTATCGGTACTTTGTTTCCTTTGTTGATGATTTTTCTCGTGCTACTTGGACTATTCTTATGAAGCATAAAAGTGATGTATGTGATGCATTTAAGAATTTTTATTAGATGATTCTTACTCAATTTGATACTTGAATAAAAAATGTTCGTTCTGACAAAGGGGGGTACATGTTTAGTGGTCTCCAATCCTTTTTTTATTGGCAACGGCATTATCCATCAGCTAGCGTGTGTTGACACACCCCAATAAAATAGGGTAGCTGAGAGGAAAAACCGTCATTTATTGGAGGTCACTCGGAGTCTTCTCTTTGGCATGCATGTTCCTAAGACCTTCTGGTCTGAAGCCCTTCTCACTGCTTCTTTTTTCATAAATCGCATGCCTACCAAACTCCTTGGTTCCAAATCTCCCTTAGAACCCTTATCTCCACGGGTTTCTGCTTTCTCCCTTCCTCCCAAAGTCTTTGGTTGTGTTTGTTATGTACAGGTTGACAAATCCCATCGCACTAAGCTTGAGCCCAAACCCCTCAAGTGTCTCTTTCTTGGGTGTTCTACTTCCAAAGGCTACAAGAATTATCATCCTTCTTCTTGTCGATGTCTTCTCTCCAAAGATGTCACCTTCCTTGAATCTGTTCCTTTCTTTGCTCCTTCTCATCATCCTCTTCAGGGGGAAAATTGTGGAAGTGAATAGGTTGTTGATTCTGATTTTCTGATTTTCTTCATTCTCCTTTCCCTATCTCTCCTTTTATGCTTGACATTGAGAAACACAGGACTGTGGATGTGGATGTGGCTGATACTGATGATCAATTAGGTGGGAATACTAAATTGGTTGAAAGTGGTTCTGGTAATAAGAAGGAGAAGGATAACCACATTAAGTACAAAAAAATGAAAGCTTGCAAAGTAAAGGAAAGAAGACCTGCCAAGAGTCCTCTTTGGATCCAGATCCACATCCTGAGATTCATTCTCCGCAATCAGGTGACATCCCCTCTCCTCCATCTGATTTAGACCTTCCTATTGCTGTTAGGAAAGGGAAAAGAGCTTGTACGAATCCTGTAGCCCAGTTTGTTTCCTATGATGCTCTTTCTCCTACAGGTCTTGCCTTTATTGCTGCTCTCTCTACTGCTTCTATTCCCAAGAATGTTACTGATGCTATGTCTGAGCCAAAGTGGAGACAAGCTATGTCTGAGGAGATGATGGCTCTTGAGAAGAATGGTACTTGGCAATTGGTGGATCTTCCCAAGGGCCGTGTCCCAGTTGGATGCAGATGGGTCTACACAATCAAGTATAAATTTGATGATACTGTTGAGCGATACAAAGCAAGGTTGGTGGCCAAGGGGTACAGTCAAGTCTATGAAATTGACTATCAGGAGACATTTGCTCCTATAGCTAAGCACAACTCTATAAGAGTCCTTTTATCATTGGTTGCCAATAAAGATTGGCTATTATACCAATGAGATGTCAAGAATGCCTTCCTTCATGGTGACTTGGAAGAGGAAGTGCACATGCAAACTCCATTAGGTTTCAAAATATCTTCTGCTGAAGGGAAAGTGTCTCTTCTCAAACAGTCACCAAAGGCATGGTTTCCCAAAGTCAAGCAAACCATACTTTCTTTACCAAGTTGGGCAATGGTACCACTACAGCCCTTATTGTCTATGTTGATGATATTGTTGTCACTGGTGATGATATAGCTGAGATAGACAAACTGAAGATCTACTGGCCTCACAGTTTGAAAACAAAGATCTGGGCCACTTAAAGTACTTCTTAGGGATTGAAGTATCAAGGTCCAAGAGAGGAATCAACATATGTCAAAGGAAGTTTGTTCTTGATTTGTTAACAGAGACAGGAATGTTAGGTTGCAAACCAACAAGTTCCCCTATTAAGCAAAACCACAAACTAGGAGAAGATTGTGGTCCCTCTCTTGTTGATGCGGGAAAGTTCAGAGGTTAGTGGGGAAACTTATCTATCTTTCCATAACACGCACAAATATTTCATATGCAACGGGAGTGGTGAGTCAATTTATGCATGCTCCTACAAGTGGCCACTTGGATGTTGTATATCGTATTCTCAGATATTGGAAGTCATCTCCAGGGAAAGGACTGTTGTATGCCATGCATGATCACTTGAGAGTGGAAGGTTTTACTGATGTCAATTGGGCTAGATCCATCACAAACAGGAGATCTACCTCAGGCTATTGTATCATTGTGGGGGGGGTAATTTGGTTACATGGAGAAGTAAAAAATAGTCTATTGTAACTAAATCCAGTGCAGAGGCAAAATTTAGGGCCATGGCTCATGGAGTATGTGACCTCATATGGTTGAAAAGACTAGTTCATGAATTGGGTTTTGATACTGAAGGCCCTATGAGACTACTACTGGGACAACAAGGCAACAATCAGTATTGCTCACAACCCAATGCAACATGACAGAACCAAGCATATTGAAGTGGATCGACACTCCATCAAGAAGAAAATAGACTCTGGCTGCATTTGTACTCCCTTTGTGAAGACTGGTGATCAATTGGCAAACATCTTCACCAAAGGGCTTACCTCCCTTTAGTTCGGTACTCTTTTATGCAAGCTGGGAATGCATGATATTTATTCTCCAGCTTGAAGGGGAGTGTTAAAAGTTATTAGATGTTTTGGTCTAAGGGTATTTTAGGAACTGGTTAAGTTCTAGCAGTCCTATTATGTATTTTCTTTATCTTTTCCTTTTTTACATTTTACCTCCCTAGGGAGGTGGATATAATATGTTTATTATTATCAATGAATCAATATAGCTGTGTGGAGAAGACTCTCACACACAACTCTTACAACCGTAACACTTTCTTCTCTTCTCCCTTGTTTCCTTCTTCCTCTCTTATCTTCCTCTTTCTTCTTCAACCTTCTCTTCTTTTCCTTGCAGCTCTAACCTAAAAACTAAACTCATAGGGCATCCACTTACGTCAAACTAGAGTTCTGGATAGGTCTCTTTTTCTTTTGGGAAAATTTGATTGTCATTTGTCACCCATTTGAGTGTCAATGAAGTTTTAACTCCACTTCTTAACCCTCCACCTCTGCTGTCTCTCGGCTATGGGTAACTTTTTGAGATTTTACACCATGGGTTAATAGTGGCAGGGGGGGTGGGAAACAACAATTTCTACTGCCAATCCTGGGTTGGAGGATATAACGGAAATGCACCTTGCTTGGAGCAAGGTGGAAAACCCATACCCCCTTCAACAGTGACTAGAGCTCTCCTCCTTCCTATTCCCAAGGTATGGCGCCGGTGACTGCAGTGCTCAGGCCATTATTGACCCCACTGAGGAGTGAGGACTACTCGAGAAAATAACTCATGGTTTTGTCAGTCATTACCAGGATTAAAGTTGATTGAAATGCATGAAATCTATGTTTCTAAGTTGAGATTGTGCTGGGAGAGCTGCTAAAATCCAGACTTCCCACATCAACTAATTCATTAAACGCCTATCCAATAACCTGTTGCAGCATACACAGAGAAGCCTCTTCGCTTCGAAGTCAATCTCCACCTGTGGAGTGCATTTTCTCTTTTGGTTGAGTATGCTGGAGAAGATGAATCCAGCTCTTGCCATGAGGGTTTGGAAAAGTGAAAGACAACTGAGTAAGAACGAAGAAGGAAAATGATGGGGGAGAGGGTTTTTGTAGGCAGATTTACAACTCTACTCTTTAGCTCCAAATAATCTTCCTGATGCAGATAAGTCACCTAAATGGCTTACTTTATTGAAAATGAGCTTTGGGTTGGGTTATGTAGGTGGGTTTATTTTGTAATTGGCCAACTTAATGAACCTAAGATATGGGTAAAAAGTAGGAAAATAAAGGGATTTACTTCATTAGTTTAATTAAAGTCCTATTTTGAGTCGGTTTTTGAGTCTTCTATATAAATTTATAAGGGGCTACAACCTTATACACTAATGTCATTAATGAAATTGAGGGGAAAAAAACCACAGCCTTGTGCTTTGCTCTGTGAGAGTATCGTGAGATGACATTGGTGAGACCAAAATATGGTGAGATGCCGTGGGTGAGAGACCCGAGAGAGTGAGATACTCGATACAATCCTATCATTCTTCTCTATTTTGTGTCTATTTCAATAAATTTAATTGTGTGATCTGCTACAAGTTCTTCAATTGTTGCCTAGTATTTTGAAGACCACAACAACAACAAACTCAGCCTTATCCCAACTTAATGGAGTCGGCTACATGGATCCAGACAAAACAAAATAGAGAAAAACAGAGTTATACTAAAAAGAAGGTGAAGAAAAGATGGCTGAAGAGGGATGGGCAAAGAGATCAGCATTAAACTTTGTCCAAGAATATCTTGCCCGGGGATAGGTCCTTTGTGATCCAGCCTTACATTATTTGGTATTAGAGCCATGGAAGGACGGCAGATGGAGACTTTCCACTGAAGTCAGATTCGACATCTCTACCAAACTCGAGGACAAGTTTTTTTTCAAGATGGGGAAAATTGATGTAGATGAAAATTCCACGTGTAGCCACAGGAACAAGCCCCAAAACCAGCCCCCGTGTAGTTGTGGGATTCAACTGCTGTGAGTGGCAGCCTGGTCTGATGATGTGGCAGGTTTTTGTTGGTTCAATGGAGCATCTCTACCAAACTCGTGGGCGAGTATTTTTTTCAAGCAGGGGAGAATTGATGCAGATAAGTCACCTAAATGGCTTATTTTATTGAAAATAAGCTTTGGGTTCGGTTATGTAGGTGTTAGGCTTTTGATCCCATTGGTTTACTTTGTAATTAGCCAACTTAATGAGTTTAAAATATGGGTAGAAAGGAGGAAAACGGGATTTACTTCATTAGTTTAGTTAGAGTCCTATTTTGAGTCTGTTTTCTTCAATATTTCATTTTCCTAGTCAACTTAGGATACCTTATTATTTAAGGATTGTGTAAGGCCTTTCCTTTTTAGTGTTTGAGTCTGTTTTTAAGTCTTCTATATAAGGAGCTACAGCCTTGTACACGAATAACGAATTTGATTAATGAGATTGAGAAAAAAAAATACATAGCCTTGTGCTTTACTCTGTGAGAGAGTATGGTGAGCTGCCATTGGGGTGAGACCAAAATATGGTGAGAGGCCGTGGGTGAGAGACCAGGGAGAGAATGAGATACTCAATCCAATCCTATCCTTCTTCTCTATTTTCTTCTTTGTTTCTATTTCAATCAATTTTATTGTGTGATCTGCTACAAGTTCTTCAATGTTGCCTAGTATTTTGAAGACCAAATCAGCATTAAACTTTGTTCCAGCCTTGCATTACTTCCCCCCAGGGCAGGAGTTTGAACTTAATCTCAAATGACCGTTTTGCCCTATCCATGTGTTTAGACCCAGGATGGACGAAATGGGTAACTCCCGATATTGAAACTAAGGTTAATACTTCAATTGGCACCCAATGGATGACAATCAGCCAGACCCTTTTCTATTTATTTAATACCACGCAGTAACAGAATTTTATTCATTTATCAAAATGATTTCTACACATGGGTCTAGATACAAGTTCGGAGCTATTTACAAGACATCAAGGAGAACATAATACCGAAATTTCGACAAAATATTTAACAAAATGACTTGTGAATTGAGGGATCTTCAACCTTCTTTTTTTTCTCACCAAAATGGACAATAGTTCGGTGGCATAATTCGATCATTTTGGCGGTATATTTTGGTGTTCGAAACCGAAATTTGGAACTTTGATCAAACCTGTCGGTCTATATTCTATGCCAGATGATGTCGAAGGGTATGAGAAGATAATTAATGTACAAACAACAAAGTTGAGGACTAAGAGAGGCAAATGGGAAGAATGGAAGATACATCCCTTCATTGGCTCCCAGTAAGAGATGGCATGGCCACCTGGGTATGTGAGCGGTGGATTGGGGCCTCCATTAAAGAACTTGCTTAAGCCTTGGATTGGGCTATGGGCTGTTAGTATAGATGTCGGGCTTGTGATTAAGGGATTTTCATTGTAAAATGGCAAACTTTATAAGCCCATCTGGAGGGATAACAGATTTTATATGGGATTTTATTTTATTCAGTTCTAGCAGATATAGTTTCTATTACAGTTCATGAAGTTCATACAAAAGCTACTTAGTAGCATAGTTATCAAGGCGACCCCATGGCGTCCAGGATCCTTGGTCGCCATGGCGGTGTCACTTTAATTTTTTACCCTCTAAAACCCCATGTCGCCTTCCCGCCTTGATAACTATGCTTAGTAGTTTGTCAATTTAGGAGGTTAGGGAACAAGTCAGTCCATAAGTATGGATTTATATCAGCATTGTGCTGCAGAATATGTGATTTTTAATGGATGAGAAGTCAATAGATTGCAGGATAGCAATTCCAATCTGTGATTGTGTGGACTACCGAGGGTCACATCCTGGATCTTAATGCTTAGTTTCTCTGCTGCTGATTCTTTATTTTCCTAAGGCTTTCTTGCCATGGACTGCAACAGATAACAAGTCAGACTGTTTGATGACTCTGCTGGTTATCTATCTGAGTCTATTACCGCCGCTGCTACACTGTGTTATTTGATTCTGTGTTCTACTGTTCTCTGTTATGTGGTAGTACGGACTGAGGAAAAAGATGTTGACACTACCTCTTCCCTGGGTCTTCTGACCAGAAATTTTGGGCAAGGTACACACCTCCCTAGGAAATCAGAACCCTAGAAGCTGGGCTTGAAAGACAACCTCTGTGTTGAGCTGTTGAGTTACAACCTTGTCTGCAAACCTGCACCGTTCATTCTCCCCAGGACATGATGCGAACCCAGAGTCGAAACCTAAGGTTGGGGTCACTATGGGCCCACCAAACTCTAAATAACTCAAATCAAGAATTGAGTGGCAGAATGTAAATACTATGAACAGTGTGGGACTCTTTTGGTATAAGACACAGAATCAAGACTCAAATGGAAACAAGTGTTTAAGTATAGGGGTATTTCTGGAATTAACAATAAGGAAAGAAATAATGTGTTAACGCAAACACCAAGAAATATGACGAAACAAAACAGATTCAAGCAAGGATGACACAGATTTAACATTGAATTTAGAACTATCGAGAGGGGAGGAGTGATCGTCTCCTACCTCTCGACCTTAAAAACAGGACGGTAGAACCAGCGAGGAGTTCAGGCAGTAGAACTCAGTCCACACTGCACCGATCAACTCAAAACTTTAGGGCATGGTTGTTACTCCACAATCCTCTGAACTCCAATCAACAGTTACTCGATTAAACAATCTGTAAAATAATAAATAAATAAAATATTCACCGAGACTAACTCTGGAGGTAATTTTAGATCTGCTTTTAGTTGCAGAGCTGTAAGGATGTAAATCCCAGCAGAAAGGGATTTCGGGAATGAGACTCAAGGGTATGAGTAGCCCTAGGGTGGACACCTGAGGTCCGAAATCTTAGGCTGGAAGTGCTAATAACTAGGGAGTTCTAACAGCTTCTTCCAAATCCAGCAGTAACAGTAACAGCAAACCCAGTTGTCACAGAATCTAGGCGACCCAAGGCATTGGAGGGGGCCTGGACGGAAGGCGAAACCAACAAGGCAACCAAGGCATCCAAAGCGCCAGCCTAGGAGACGCCTTGACAATTATAACACCAAGGAAGGTAATATCAGCAATAAATAGAGAAGTATTAAGAGGAATAAAAGAGAACAGTGAAGAAGGTAAAGAACTAAGACAGCGCATCAAGGAGAATAAGGAAGAAAGTAACAAAGAGAAGAGCACACCTGCAAAGAAGATTTCAGAACAGATTTGAAGAGGGGAAGAAGAAGACTACCAACCAGCAAGCTTAGCAGCACACGAAACTCAAATTAATTCATTCATTCCCTTCTTCCATCTAACGATGGGTTACATGGTATAAATAAAAAAGAAATCCTACTTAAAAACTAAATCTATTTAACCAAGAAGTTAAAACAAAATAGGAAACTAAACTTGAAACAACTCCTACGTATGGCTAAGTCCTACCAAAAGAAAATGTAATGACAAAGATATCCCCAAGTAGCTAATAAACCCCTACCAACCTTGTCTGATGCAGTATCAAGCCTGAAGAAGATCCCTCATGCTGTTTTTTTCCACATCAGAACTAGACCCAAACCGCAGAGCCAAGGACTAGAGTCAAATAAGCACAGCCGTGGGTTAAGCTGGCCAGGGTAAGTCCCTGTGATATTATTGCTGCCGGGGCCCATGAAGTCAACTCCAAAGAGCCTCCAAACCTGAGTTTAATTTTCTTAAAGTGTCTTTTCATTTTCCTAGGCTTAGTTAATGAGTTGATTTCTTTTTTCGAGGTGCTTCAATTAGACTTTTCAGTTTTCAAGTTGGGTCTTTTAAGTTTTCTACGTAGGAGTCCAAGAGTTTGTGTTAAGTAATTAATTTTACTTGGTATTAATTTCTAGGTAATTTAACGTTTTATTGGAGTTAGTTTCTAGGTGACTAATTAGTTTAGAATAGTGTGTTAGTCATTAATGTTTCTTGGTTTTAGTTTTTAGGAGTTATTAAAGTTCAAGAGTCAGGAGTTATTAAAGTCCAAGAGTCATTTTCTTCTTTAAATACCCATGTATCCAACCTTTTGTAACATGTTGAATTGAATTATTGAATGAAACAAAAGTTGGAGCCTTGGTAACCAGACCTGCGTTGAAGCAGACCCCTCCCCCACCCTCACATTTTTGGTGAGTCTTTCCCCTTCCCCTCTGCCCTCTCCCCAACGTCTTCTCTTCTTTCTCTCCCCCTCTCAATCTCTTCTCTCTCTCACGACGATACTCCCTCTCATCTCCTGTCTCTTCTTCTCTCTTCATCCAAGATCAGAATCTGATCTTGAAACCTTGTCTTCTCCCTTTATCCTATCCCTAACCTCCCTATAAACTAGATCTGTCCTCTCTATTACAGATCTGAACCTTTCCGCCTGCGTCATTGTTGGTCCAAAAACTCGGGTTGGCCGGTTTCATTTGGGCTTAGGTTTCCAAACCCCAGTTGTATCAATCCAACCACTCTAATACTACTGCATCAGGACAACTTTGGAGATTTATTATCATAGTTGTCATGGTGTCTAGACAATTCTAGGCATTGGAGGAGGGAAAAATCAAGGCAACATCAACAAGGCGTCAAGGCGCCCTTCCAGCAAAGGGCACCTGGACGCCTAGGAAACGTCTTGACATCTATGTTTATTATAATTCCAATAGCTGATAACTAGATCTGCCACTGATGGCATTCAAGATTACCTTAGGTTACCTTTCTAATCGTAGAATCTTGAACCATTTGGTTGAATGCTGATGAAGTTCCATTAATCTGAAGAGAGCTCTGTTTGTTCTGGTCAAGAGGTTGAAGAGACAACTTTCATATTTCACGTAAGGACAGACTCACTGATTACTATTAAGCCCTTCTCTTCTGAGTTACTTTTCCCTTTCCCAAGTTCTAGTTTTAATCCAGAGAAGCCTTTCCGATGTGGATCCGGGGTTACAAAACCCATTTCGGATCGTTTGTGGGCCCATCCAAATAATAGATAACTCAAATCTAAGATGCAGTGGTCATGGGTTCGAGCCTGGAAACAGCCTCTCTGTGAAAGCAGGGGTAAGGCTTCCCACAGTGGCTGGAGGCTCGTGCACTGGGTACGCCTTTTTGTTTTCAAATCTTAGATGCAGTGACACAATTGCAAATAACCAGAATTTTTAAGGGTTATTAGGAAGGCGGGTGTGGGATAGGACACAAAGGTATATATAATTTAAGTATTGCCACAGAATTGGAAGCAATTATAAGGGATGAACTAGCTTTGAATTAATAGGAAACACGAGTATTTTGGAAAAGAGAGGTTATGGTGACATTTAACAAGTAACAACCCATCACCATGGTCTTCTTCAACATTACGATAGGGAGAAGAAACTAATGGAAAAAATCACTTCAAAAGGGAAATCTCTCCCTGATGAAATCCATCAATTCAATACTTAATAAATCGCATCATCAAACCCTATTGAATCAGCAAGATTTTGCCCCAATCGTCCACTACGAATTGAGATATCCATTCTGAAATCAGAACCTGGCGGTAGTTGCAGCTTCAGAAATAACCCAAGATCTGGTTCTCGCAGGAGAGGAAACTTTAGGAGATGAATAACAAGTGAGTTACTCCCCCCAAATATGTGAACTGATTCCCAAAATTGCAGATCAAAAAAGTTAGTTCTGAAAGAGATCGATTAAGCCCTTTTTCAACCCGGTAAGGAAACAGTAGCAGCAAAGAAGAAAAGAACAGAAGATAATAATTTAAGAAAGAAAAGATGAAAGAGAGGGATAAAAGAGCAGGATTACCTGGATGAGAAATAAGAGCTGAATCAATTAAGGAAAGGGAATAGAACAGAAAGAGAGAGCGCGCGGTCACAGAACGCAGGTAAGCAATTACCAACTTTCTTCATTTAATCCTTCAAATCCAACGAATCCCTTATTACAGCATGTATTTAAAGACCTAGAATAATCATAATCTTACCTTGAAACTGAAACATTATTGGACTCTAATTCTAACTCTATGACTCTCTAACAAGATAAAGAATAAACAAAATTACATTATTATCTCTAATTAAACCTACGCCCAACTGCATCACTTTCTTTCAACATCATTTTACTATTATAGTGGTGCCAAGGTGTTTTTGCAGCTACTAGGCGTGCTCACGCCTTTCTGTTTGCTCAAAGGTGCCCACCATGGCAATTGGCAACAAGGCGTTGCCTTGTCCGCCTAGTCAGGCTTGTGACCTAGGTGCATGCCTTTGTGTATTCTGTCTTTTTCAGTTTTTATGTAATGCAAAAAAAAAAAAATTTCTAACTTTTTTATTAGTGTGTGTACATAGCTTAAGTGCACTGTCATGCATGAGACTGCATCTTTATAAAAGGAAAAAAATTTGAAAAAAAAAAATAAAGCAAGAAAGAAAAGAAAGGGGAGAAGAGGAGCAGAAGAGGTCAAACTGCCAACGGTGGAGTCACCTCAGCCCCATAACAACTATGTTTAGTTGTTTACTATTCTGTCCTATAGTCTGATTTACCCTTCCAAAAGAGTCCACAGCTATTTTGAAGTTAAGAAAATTGTCATTGATTTGTAGATTAGGAATTTTATTTTTTGGTACTGGGCCCTAAACAACATACCTTAGGGTTTTGAAACCCTATGTTGTAACAATGATGTAGTTCACTACTTGTTCTTTTCTTCTCTCTCTCCTTTTTTTTTTTTTTTTGGAGGGGGGTGGGGAAAGGTAACAGTAATGGTAATTTTCTTTCAAATATCGGGACAAGCATATATAATTATCAGCTCTAAAGTGTGAGATTATAAACCAATGGTAGCTTTCGTTAAAAGATAAGAAAAGTGTGGAGCAATATAATCTGACGGTTGCAAGAATCATTGGAGTGGCCTAGGGGATTTCCTCAATTCATAAGGCGAGTAAGATGCCCTGCTTCCATTCTGAAACCCTCATTCCAGTGGAACCCAATGCCAAATGGTGAGTTGAGTGATGACCTTGTGATGCAGATAAATCATAGAATTGGGCTTATTTTAGTGAAATAAGCTTTGGGTTGGGTTATATATGTGTTGGATTTTAGTCCAAGGGTTTTCATTGTAATGGGTCACTTTAATAGGCCTATAATATGGTTAGAAGCTAGGCATACGGGATTAGTCAAGTTAGTGTCTTTATTTCTTTATTTTCATTCTTACCGAGTGTTTTAGTCAGGCTGGATTATGATTCTATAAGTCCAGTCCTGTTTTGAATCAGTTTTCTTTATTAATTCAGTTTCTTAGTCAGTTTAGGTTACCTTACTAGTTAAGGATTGGGTAAGGCCTTTAGTGTTTAAGTCTATTTTTGAGTTTTCGATATAAGTTTGTAAGAGGGGCAGCATTGTACATGAATTTTGATTAATGAAAAACTATTGTTGTTCTTCTCTCATGTTGCGAAGAAATCCCTTGTGTTTGATCAAGGCTGCCAACTGTGAAGTCACCTAGTTAAAATTCATCAATTAATCAAAGGAGGGAAGGGGGAGCCCATTCAAAGATTTTAATTTAATCAATTTTCCTGTCCATGAGAGCCGTTCACAGACTGGTGCTTCTAAGGCCTAAATATGGAGAAAGAAACAGAAACCTTGTATTTCACCAAGTATATAGAACAAAGGTAAAAGGCAGCACACATCCATCAAACGGGGCAGGAAGCAAAGGTGCTGAGGATCCAGGGTTGAAGATACCATTTACTATTTATCATTAAGTAAATGCAATATGTAAATCACTAACTGTTACATTGTGGACATCTATATTACAAATAAGCTTCAACATAACCATTATCCACAAGCAGGTTCATCTAAAAATATTAACTGCAAGTGAAATTCAACATTATAAATGCTTCTAGAATCGTAAGTGCTTTTACCTCAGCACCTGCTCGTATTCCAAGAATAACTTCCACAAACTGCAATGGGAGGAGGAACATAACAAAAGGAACTCATAGTCAAAAAGTAGATATATTACAAAACAAAAAATCCAATGTAATAGTACTTAAAAGAGTACTTGACTGATATAAGAACAGTTTACTTTCTTTCTAGGAGGTAAATATAATCCCTGTTAGAATGATTATACATTGAAAGACAGTACAGGTCGTGTTCGTGTTCGTGTGCGTGCAAGCGAAATCATTGAATTTACGGATAGGAAACTAATCTTGCGAAAATTATTATATATATGAACGATTTCATCCTTACAGACACAGGCTTAGTTCCGACTTCCATATAAACGGAACAACATCAAAAACAAAATTTTACCACCAGAATCAATAAACAAAGAATGTGATCAAATTTTACAAAGGAGAACCGCCATTGATATTACAGAATAAACGCAATTGAAAAGGGGAAAAGAGGAAAAGGAACATATGAAATGGAAAATCCACTTACCTGTTGTGATGAATCATCAGCCGTTCGTGGCCTTATGTGAACATGGATATGAGGAGGGAAGCTCTGTATCACCAAACAATCGTCGTCGTAAACGGCTCGAAGGGCTTCCACTTCGAAGATCACTTCTTCTTCCTCCGCCATCGAAAGTCGTAACGAGTGGAGCTCAGGTGGTGGGTGATCGGAGGTGCCTGGCTTCCGATGCACAGAGAACACGAACCTAAGTAGCCAAACACCGCTTCACCAGCAGTATCTTGCAACCTTCAAGAAGAAGAAAGCGAAAAGACCGGGAGAAGAACTGTAGGAGCGATGAGACAGGCTCTACTAATCAAGACAATGTTTGAATGCCAAGAAAAGAAAATAAAAAATGGAAAAAAGATCTCTACTTGGTGGTGTTTCCTACGCCCTCTCACAAGGCATATGATGACTGATCCCAAGGTCTTTTGCCAAAAATATATACTGAGACAAAAATCATGATGATGCACTTATCTCTCTTTTTAAATTCAATTTCTTTTAAATTTTTTTTTTTGTTTATCTTTCTTTCTCTTTTCTTGACATCTAAACATAGGAGGGTTTTCTACCCAAAAAAAAACATAGGAGGGTTTTTTTTTTCATTAAAAAAAAAGGATTATTTTTTTCAATATAATGTATCATAGTTGAAAAACCAATTTTTCTGACTCATCTTTCAAAAAAATCTGTTGACTCGGCTTTGGCAAACCCAGTTAAGGCAAGTCACAATTTTTATTTTTTAATGCAATAAATATGTATAAATTAATAAAAATCAAAAAAACATAAAAATTATGTTCTCTGCATAGGACGCATGGACCACGCCCAAACACATGGGGGCAAAAATGACCAGTGCACCCCCCATGAATGGCAGAAATCCACCACCACCACCCCCAATGTGCCAGTGCGTGGGCTCTCATCGGCTGCTGTGAGCAACGTGGCCCCTATGTCCCACGTAGAGAACACTCTCCCAAAAATTAAATAAAGAATCATATATCAATGCATTTTGAGTTTATATCATTGAACAAGAGAAGGGAGTCGAAGAGTTGAGGGTATCTTATTGTTTTAGAGTATGGTTTTACTATTTTACTCAACTCAATTTCTAAGAGAAATGGCTTTATAGTCTTAAAAAAACGACTAAATTCGTCTAGTTTGTCTTGGCCAGGTTTTCCAAAATTTTGACTCGACTCGGGTGACTCACCCCAGTCAAAACCCAGTTTTCCAAATATAATTATATATTGGTTTTTGTGATAACTATTTAACATTCAACTGTAAATCGCATCTCATTCGAGCCTCATCAGTACTTGCAGCCAGTACATGCTATTGCTGCCTTGCCCCTTCATCTTCTTAATTTTTCACCCCAAAATGACTTGGAAAACCGTGAGTTGCATAAGTGCGGTCAACATGTACGCAATTGTTTTTCTACTGAAAAATAAAAAGCAAATTACATGCACCTCCCCTCGTGTTTGAACCATTAATAGAAAACCCCCCATTGTTTGAACAATTACATGGACATCCCCTAGACTATTGTGGTGCTTACAAGTAAGCCTAGTCCGTTAAGTTGAAATCGTTAGTTGAAGCAAAACATTCATAAATGGCCATATTACCCTTCATTAATGTACTTTTACCCTATTTGTATGTTACAAAACCCAAACCTAAACCCAAAAATGACAAGATATGCAAAAGGACCATAAGGCCCTTAAAAATTAGGGAAATGATAGGATTGTCTCCATCTTCAAGCTCTAGCAGCAATGGCTCAACAGTTGAAGAGATTCTTGCTCAAGCATTGGATTGATCCATTCTCGAACAGGTAGCGGCCATCAATTGCTCTGGATTCTCAAACTTTGTTCTCCCCACTGACCTCGAAACCAGTTGCAAACTCCAATCCTTCCCAAGAACAAACCAAAAGCAAAGACAGATAATTTTCAAGAGAAAATCAAAAAACTGAAAACAAAACGCAAAAACCCACCCAAGTTTTCTGATGGAAATCCTCGATCTGTGTGAAGGGATATATGGACCAAGAGGTGGAAGATCTTACACAAGGCAGTGTAAGCTAAAATCCAAACAGGATCGCATATAGATAGATTAAGAATACAATAAAAGATGTGACGGAATCGTTCATGGGAGCGTACCTTCTTCAGGATCCATGGAGATGACGAAGAACGCAGCGGAATAAACTCTCTCAGTCTCCCTTGAAGCAAGGATTTTCTCCTCTAAGCTCCCCTTTAGCACTGGCTCAATGGTAGAACCTTAGAGACACTGTTTCTCCATAATGGTGTTCCAATATTATGATTGATCAGGGTTAGAGGAGGGACCTAGCTTTCTTTTAATACAGATCTCCATAGATCTTCCAATTACGTATCTAACGGTGATCTGTGAGCCCACACTAGCCAGTCCATATTAGATCCTCAAGATACTGCATATCTTCCTTAATAGACCAACCTCTTAGGAATTGTACTTGCCACAATTAATAGAGCCAACATTTAGAAAGAATATAAAATAAAATATTCTAACATTCTCTCACTTGGGCTATATTAATTGTAACCAAAGTTAAAACAAAATTTTCGTTTTTGTCCAAAACAGTTCAAAATCATTTTTGAAAACATGCGCGTGCCTTTTCGTTGGTCTAGAGATAATTCTCAAAGATCAATCCCTTCACATAGAGTCTTAAACACTGAATCATGGTGGTAACTGCTTCTTTTAAGCGACACAGGATCATCCATAGTCACGAATGCCCTTAACTCTACTGAAATGGATGCAATATGGTAGTGTAGCAACTGAATGACACTTTGTAGATAAACTTTATGTGTCATCTCTTTTGTCAGTCCAATTCTCTTTCCTTAAGTGACGCAAGGACACATGAGAGAAATCTTTATGGCTCCAACGAACCTGTATGTCTTACATTTAGCAACTCAAGTTTTACTTTATGTGATACAAGACACACCTTAAGGCCAATAAATAAGTGCCCCGGCCTTTGCTTAAGGTTATCACATACTTTAAGACTTTAAAACTTATATATATATATAGAATGTCAATAAATAAAACACCCTTGTGTTCAAAAGAAACTGTATGCAATGACAACTGATGCATATAAGCCTAAGTTAACCATACGGTAAAAATTTTACAGATAAAAAGAAATTTCATTTTACAATGAAAGAAGTAACTCCCACTAACTAAGTGCATCCCATGATGCACCTGAGCCCATGCTTATGACATGTCTTTCAAAACACAAGGGCGAAGACCTTTGGTTAGGAAATTTGTAACCATATCATTTGTACCAATATGCTCCAGTACAATGTCACATTTCTTTACTATCTCCTTTATGGTCAAATACTTGACCTTCATGTGCTTAGACCCTCTAAGTCCGTTATTGTTGTTTATAAGCAACACAGCAAAGCTGTCATCATAGTATATCTGGATGGGTCTATTCACACAATCTAAAATTATCAACTACTTTATGAGATTCCTGAGTCAAATAACCTAAATAGCAGTCCCATGGCATGCTACAAACTTTAACTGTATAGTCGAAGTGGTCACCAATGTCCATTTTGTACTATTCCATGATACTGTCCTTTTTACCATCAAGAAAACATAACCAGATGTGGACCTCCTACCATCCTCACAACCAGCAAGGTTGCAATCTATATGACTCACCAACTTGAGTTCAGGAACGTGTCTGTAGGCTAGCGTATAATCTTTTATCCCCTTCAAGTACTTCAATACTTCCTTGGCAGCAACCCAGTGGCTGAGACCAGGATCTTACTGATATCTGCCAAGAAGACCCGTCACAAAGGCAATATCCGGTCTGGTACAGACCTGAGCATACATGATATTACCTAGTGCGCTAGCATAAGGCACCTTCTTTATTTCATCCTTCTCAGCTTCATTTTTTGGGCACTGTGTCGAGTTCAGTTTATCACCCTAGAGAACAGGAACATTCTCAGGTTTGCAATCCAGCATACTGAACCTCTCCTGAATACGATCAACATGGGCCCTCTAAGAAAAACTTAGTAAACAACGAGAACGATCCCTATGGATGTCAATGCCAAGGACAAAAGAAAGCTCACCAAGGTCCTTCATGTTAAATTTCCTAGATAATAGTTGATTTGAGTTATGCAACATCCCTAGGTCACTGCTAGCAAGCAGGATGTCATTCACATAAAATATGTGAAAACAGAATTTGCTCCCACTGACCTTGTGATTTATACATTGATCCACTTTGTTTTCCACCAAATCGAATGAAGTCACGACACTGTTGAACTTTAAATATCACTGCCTGGAAGCTTTTTTGAGACCGTAAATAGACTTCTTGAGTCTACACAAGATGGTCTGAGCCATCTGTCATAAAAATCCTCAGGTTGAACCATATAGACTTCCTCATCAAGATTGCCATTGAGAAAGGCAGTTTTAACATCTATCTGATGCAGCTCCATATCAAAATGAGCTACCAATGCCATGATCACCCTGAAAGAATCCTTCGAAGAGACTGGAGAAAAAATCTCGTTATAGTCTACTCCCTCTCTTTGGGTGAATCCCTTGGCTACCAGTCTGGCTTTAAACCTCTCAATTTTTTCTTTGGAATCCCTTTTGATTTTATACACCCATTTGCAACCAATGGGCTTACAACCTTTAGGTAAATTAATAAGCTCCCAAACATTATTATGTTTCATCGATTGCACCTCATCTCTCATCACATCTAACCACAAATCTAACTGAGGACTAGAAACAACGTCTGAATAAGTAACTGGATTAACCACACAGCCTATGTCGTAGTCATGTTCTTCTAGATAGACCTCATAGATAGATGGTATAGCTGAATTTCTCTCCCTGTTCTCTCCTTTATGGATTTTTGTAATGGTGCTACCACTACCTCACCCTGAATCTGAGAAATCTCAACTGAAACTGCATCAATGATAGGATCCTCAATCGCATCCTGATGAAGAGGAATCTCATCAGGTGCTACATGAATGTTAGGGATCGTATCAATATCAGGCTCCTGAATTCCAGCAGGTGTAACCAATGGCGTAGTATGCCCCACATCCGTCTGAATAGGTAGAAGAGCAGGTACTGATGTACCAACCATATCACTATCTTAAACAGTCTGAGAACAATCATTCTTTTCGGCCACGTCAAATTCTAAAAACTTCACTGTCTGTGACTCCACAATCCTAGTGCCTTCGAAGGGATTATTAAAATTTATATCCCTTCGAATGATCTGGGTAGCTAACAAAATAGAAACGAGTAGTCCGGGGATCTAACTTGTTCAAAGTCGGATAATATAATTTTACTTCAACAGGGCACCCCCAAACTCTAAGATGGTTTAAACTGGGTTTACTAGCTACATGGTTAAGAATATAAAGAGCAGTTTTCAAAGCCTCTCCCATAAGAACTTAGGTAAATTCATCCTACTGACCATACTCCTCACCAGTTCCATAAGGGTGCGGTTATGCCTTTCGGCGACACTATTTTGCTCAAGACTTCGTGGCATAGTAAACTGACCAACTATCCCAGAGTCCTCTAGATATTTGGCAAACATGCCCTTAAGCTGTCCAACATCGCCATGTCTGCCATAATATTCACCCCCACGATCGGATCTAACAATTTTAATAACTTTCTCTGCTGTTTCTCAACTTAAGTCCAAAAATCTTGAAATAGTGAAGAGATTTAGGCTTATCTTTAATTAAGAACAGATAGCCATATCGGGAATAGTCATCTGTAAAAGTGATAAAATAAAAATTTTAACACAGTGTAGCTGGATATGGACCACTAATGTCAGTATGATTGACCTCCAACAGGTCAGAACTACGGACTGCAGTTTTCTTCTTTATTTGGTCATCTTTTTCTTACAACAGTCTACATAAGTTTTTAGATCACTTTCAAGAGTAGGTAGGATGCCAAACTTTATCAACCTTTCCACTCTTACCTTAGAAATATGACCTAGCCTCTTGTGCCACAATGTAGAAAATCGTTCTTTAGGTAAGGGTCTTTTAGAAACAACGTTTTCAACACTGTAGGAGACGTAGATTTCATTAGGAGACAAACATAATCTGTACAATCCATTGGATATAATGTAGAAACCAACTTTACTTGAAAACAAATTAACCAAACTGTTCTTTATTTCAAAATGGTAACCATCAATGTCCAACACTGAAATCGAAATTAAATTTCGTTTGAAGGACAGTACATAAAAAGTGTTCTTTAAAGTCAAATTAAAACTAGAGACTAGTAATAAAATGATACCTCCTACGAATTCTACGTCAGCATATCCATCGTTCCCTATGACAAGCCTTGATTCATCATGATTTGGCCTCCTCCGATTTATGAACCCCTTGTATAGTAAAAGCAACATAAATAGTTACCCCGCTATCTAGCCTCCAAGAATTGGATGAGGTTTCTGATAGGTTGGATTCAAAGGCCAAAGAATCATTACCTAATGGCTTGGATTTTTTATAACCAAGTCTTCTATTTGTTACAGTCCTTCTTTATGTGACCCTTCTTCTTACAAAAGAAGCAGCAATCACTATCTTTCTTAAAAGAGTCTTTCTAGGGTCCCAAATTGTTAATTTGATCAGACTTTTTATTGGCAGATTTATGAGTATGGTTTTAGACTTTTACTTTTATGGGATTTGGAAGTAAGAAGGGAGTGGGGGGTTTATCTTTCTTTAGTTTCTCTTCCTCAGATACAATCCTAGAAATAAGGTCATTAATACTGCAGACTCCATCTTGGAAAATATATAGCAAGTTTGATTGATGTCAAATTCAAAAGGTAGGGTATTAAGGGCTTGATGGACAATTAGGGCATTAGAAAGAGCAATGTACAAGGCCTTGAGTTTAGTTCGGTAATCAACCATCCCAGTAATGTAATCCCTAACACCCCCAGAATCATCATATATCTTATTAAATTGCCCTAGCAGAAGTCTCCCAATCTTAGCATTCGATGAAACTTTGTATTTGTTGAAAATTGCATCTAGTAATTCCTTGGTAGTACATTTATCAGACAGACTAGTTTTAAGATGTTATTTATTGATTGTACAGCTAAGCGATTACTCCTTTCCCGTGCAGCACACACGGATTTTTCATCCTCAGTACTATCAGTTATTAGGTCTATTGGCCTATCCATTACAAGGGACGTATACACATCTATCATTTCCATAGCAAACATAATGTCTTCTTTTCACTTTTTAAAATTTAACTCAGTAAGAATCTCAATGGTAACCATATTATTGTTGACAGAAAAAGTGACAGAGAATCAAATAATGTGTATTATTAGTACAATGCGAGTAATGTGTAACTTTGAAAACCATATAAGTACACCTTTTGAAGAGTTCACAAGCATCACCATGTAAATACCTTTGGGAAGAATTCATGATATGCAGTTGTAATACCTCCTCACACACCAGCGGCCATGAAAATATATTATAATCCTCGATAATCTACCACCTTTGGGTGTATAGATCTCTTGGGTTAGTCAATCCCCAACTATATGTTGTATATATGGCCCTCTAAACACTAATACACAATCACCACATTTGGGTGTATAACTATGCATTAGAACCAGAGATATCTCATTACCATATGAGACCGATATTCCATAAACCTAATCAAGAGTGTCACTTTGGCGGTCACCACTTAATTAGACCCATGAAACTCTCTCATATAGGGACATGCTTTATGTTACTCACACAAACCATATTGTATGTAATTTTAGACTAGATGACAAGGAGTTTAATTGTCCAAAAATTACAACACATGCCAATCATATCGTTTGAAAGGGATTGCAAAAAGCAATCAAACTTAATTAACCAAAATTGTTAGATTACAAAAGTGAACATTCTAACAATATAGAACATGAATAAATCACAGAATCATAGCAAAAAATTTCAGAATTATAATAAAAATTTTCAAAAACCATGCAAAAGGGTGGAAAAGTAACAAAAAAACCACTATTTTGTAATTTTCATAAATCCCGAGACATCAAAAATACTCAAATTACATATCAAAATGTAGAGAATTCCGAGACGAATCCAACGACACCTGAAACGCCCCAAACGAAGCTCCCACGTTCTTTCACGCGTCGGTTAAAGTTAGCGCGTGAAATTCACGTGCGGTCAAAGATTCCAGTTTTTTTGAAAATCAATCCGGTTCACGGTTCAAAGGGTTCGTTTATGAACGACAAGAAAATTCAATCCATCAATCGGTTAGGGTCACGCGTACCCAAAAATGAGCGGGTCTCGGTCGGGTGACCAAATGGGTCACTTTTTTCTTCGTGACCAATTGTTTTTTTTTAAAACCCAATCGAGCGAGTGCAATCACCCACCGGAGTCCACCGGCAAGTGAGAGAGCGTCCAAAAGTCTCCGACAGCGATCCACCTATCAAAATGCTCGCAAAGCCGAGACCTTCAAGCTTGTATAATTAGTTTCAATTTTCACCGGCCAGAAATTTCGACAGAGGCCGAAAAACGTACAGGTTCGACAGGAAACCCCAAAAAAGAATTTTTTGGCAGATCGATTCAAAACCACAATGAACAAAAGTCACAAATCAATCCATATAGGTTCATAATCTAGTCTATAACCGCTTTGATACCACATGTAAGATAAAATCTAAACAGGATCGCACATAGATAGATTAAGAACACAATAAAAGATGTGACGAAATCGTTCACGAGAGCGTACCTTCTTCAGGATCCATGGAGACGACGAAGAACGCCACGGAATAAATTCTCTCAATCTCCCTTGAAGCAAGGATCTTCTCCTCTAAGCTCCCCTTTAGCACTGGCTCAATGGTAGAACCTTAGAGACACCATTTCTCCATAATGGTGTTCCAATATTGTGATTGATCAGGGTTAGAGGAGGGACCTAGCTTCCCTTTTATACGGATCTCCATAGATCTTCCCATTATGGATCTAACGGTGATCTGTGAGTCCACACTAGCCAGTCCATATTAGATCCTCAAGATACTGCATATCTTCCTTATTAGACCAACCTCTTAGGAATTGTACTTGCCATAATTAATAGAGCCCACCTTTAGAAAGAATGTAAAATAAAATATTCTAACAGGCAGATGTTAGAGGGAGAAGATGGAGCGACATACAACATGAATGGGGTGGGAAGAAGGCATTTGGTTGCATTCGATCAGTAGCAGTGGCAGTAGCAGTGGCAGTAAACCTCCCACTTTCACTCTTGATTTATTTTTTAAAATTTTTTTAATGAATTTAGCTTAAACTCGCTATCATCTCTGAAATTTCGTCCAAGACTTCCAAAGTAGTATTCAAATTAATCAAATTCCGTCGACGATGAATACTGGATAGAATGATCTGGCGAGGCTGCCGAGACCCAGGGACTTCTCCAAGGCCCTGTACAAATTTGACATTGGACAAAATGATCTCTTGGCCGGGTTCAGAATGATGAGCGACGCCCAACTTCGAGCAACCATTCCTGACATTCTTGATAAGTTCTCAGCAACAGTCCAAGTGAGAATTTAGACTTGAGACTTGCCAGTTAGTTATTGATATGGGAATCTACCCTTGATAATGGTGGAACCCGCAACAGAGACCAGTGATGATAAGTGGGACCGACAGTAGGGGGTGAGTTGCAGGAAGAAGAAGAAGATGATGAAGAGAAGGGGCAAAGTTGTCTTTTACATTTCAAAACTAACACCTCACTAACTCCGTCAGCCTTCATGGGTACTAACGTAATTATTCAAGCAACGGGGGGTTTTTTGTTAATGGTTCAAACATGAGGGGAGGTGCATGTAATTTGCTAAAAAATAAATGTACGCAGTTGTTTACTTAAAGAAAAAGGTAGGCAATTGCCTTGTAAATTATAACAAAAAGGGAAAAATAGTGATGTTGATCGTGTAGATCCTACGTCTCGACACAAGAACATATAAAATTACCATCCCGCCCAATGAAATAAAAAACCTCATCCATAGATGCCCCTATATGCACTCTCATTGGCCCATGCACTGAAGTATAGGCCACGCAACCGGGTAGCGATCTCTTGCCGTAACCGTAATTCAAAATAGTTGCCTCTTTTAAGTCATGGTTTTAAAATGCCACCACTACAGAAAAACAATCACTCAGATTTACTTGGAAGTCATGAGTTATGACTTTCATTAATAGTTTCTATACCAAAAATAAAACTTGGATTTATTTTATTATTATACTAGATGTTCTTGAATCTTTTAATGTCTTTGTGAATATATTAATAGTGTGTCTATTTGTAACCAAGCAAATTACAAACAAAATTTGTAACCAGTCTTTTTTGGCCTCCACAGAATGACATGGCAACATAATAAAAGACCTAATAAGGTAATTTCATAGTGTAGAGAGAGAACTATCCCTTTAGGCTGGGAGGCGAGGAGGCATTAAGCCATTAATAGGCATGGAGGTAGGGGAGGGGCAATACTTTGAGAGGCTACAAGGAGGAGAAGGAGCTGCTACTACTGTCATTTGTTACCCCACCATACGCTTCCACTTCGTCGGAGGAGGAGCATCAGCCTATACTTGGCATTGATGCCACCTATCAATGTCTTCTCATGATGCTTGCTCACGACAGTCATCTAGCACTGAGTTTCCCATTACATTCATATTTATACTCAAGCTCGGACATATGCAGACTTGAGATCCTCCTCAAACCATATGGAATTTAACAAAGAAAGAAACAAAAGGAGCTGATCAGATGTTTCGTGATGCTAGAGATTTTCCAAGATAGTTGAGGTTCATGACGGGTGGGGGGATATAGATTATGGGCTCAATTCCATTGGTTATTCCCCTATTATAGCCCTCATCGCTAGAACTATCAAAGACAGAGGGATCGACAGTGACATTATCAATTTCGAGGAGTTGCTCAAAGGCAAGAAGAATTGCATTATAATGGGTTCTAGAACTTTTTACATGTTCCAAGGTTGTGCTTCACCTCAAAATCTAACACCTCTACTCCTATTGATTATTTGATTGTAAAAAGGAGGGCAGAACCAAAAGGAATCACTATTTCAATCTTTTCGTACTCTTCCAGTTCTTGCTCCCATTCAATTATTTTTTTTCTGCACCTTTTTCATGACAAACCCAATGCTGACGACATCTTGGCCTACTGGAGTAGCTAAAATCTTATCAAATTCAGGCGGGATTGCAGTGTTGTGTATTTCACGCAGTGGCAGGAGCAGTGTGTGTTGGGCGCAGGGGCAAGTAGGTTGGTGGGGTACAGTCGGGGGCTATTGAAATCAGGAGAGGGGTTGTGATGTACTAGTGGGATCCAGATAAGGGGTAGTTTCAGGGGTGATGGCGGCGCATACTGTGGGGCTGACTGGTGTAGGGTGGGGTAGGTTGTGGGAGGGAAGAGTGAGTCGGGTACTTGCTACAAAAAGATAGAGGGTGTTGTGCATTAGGAGAGGGGTGGGTTAGGTCAAGAAGACAGTCGACGAGAGATGGGACTCAGGAGAGAGAGAGAGAGAGAATCACTAAATAAAAGGGGAGAAAAGCAAAGTGGAGCGTTGCCCACGTGGCCAGGCCACACCTAGGTTGCAGCCTTGGGCAACACTCTACTTTGCTTCTCTTCCCTTTTGTCCGGTGAATCTTTCTTTCTCTCTCTCTCTCTCTCTCTCTCTCTCTCTCTCTCTCTCTCTCCCCCCTTTGAAAAATAAACGATCCCATAAAAAATAGGGATTTGAGTGAATGTTTGTAAAAAACACATCATCTTATGAAGAAAAGTAGAAGAGAGGAATAAGTGAAATAATAAACCCTAACCAGAGTTAATGACATTATGTGAAACAAAAATAGAACATGTGTTCGTCGAAGAACATCACTCTGATACCAATTGTTGGTGGCAACGGATATGGTATGGTACCAAATACATAACAAAAAGTATTGAGAAGGATTTTAGTGAACACTTGTGATAATGAATCTAACCACTGATAAGAGAATGTTACCTAAAACGCATTAATGGCACATTCCTCCAAAGGAATGCAACACATGATCACGATCTCCAAAGAGTTGCTCCAACTCCAATGGCAACAACCATAGCTTGAGGAAGAAGAAGACTTTCTTTTTCTCTTTCAAGAACTCTCTTTCAATTGTTGAAAATAATTGTAATACAACAACTAGAGTTTGAACCAAGCCTCCCTTTAATATAAAAGCCTTAATTAGGAGATTACAAATCAATGATCAAGATCATATCATGTGGTGTGATCCTAAAGGATAGCCTTTTAAGTTGCCTTTAATTGTACAAAAAGAAGTCCTTATTTTTAAGTTTTTCTTAATTGCATAAAATGACTTCTCTACAATAGGAGTAACCTAAAAAACTCATATGATAGATATTTTCATTACACTTTCTCCTCACACTACCAACATCCACAATGAACCCTCACAAGTATGGAATCAATAAACCCACTAAAATTGCATGTACATTGTATAATTAACCGTAAGTATTAGGACCAATGATCAACCAAAATTATTTGAAACTCATTTCAAATAATAATATTAAAACTAATATTATTGAGGCTCTAGATTTCGATCGATCATTATCCAATTACTCATATACTTAGATGTTCACCCTATCGGGGTGTGAAACCTTATTAAGGAATATCCTCATTCATGTATGTACACCATACAATAAGCGTCCGATGTGTAATCAGTTCTGTTGATAGACATCAACCATTGGATCACCATGATTGCATGAAATATAAACACAACAGTAAGTGTCTCTCAGGTATGAGAAAAAGTAACTACTAGAAATTTTCCTTGCAAATACAATGGCGGTAAACTAAATCGAAAATTCTAATAGATCAATGTTCAACACAATTAAGTGCCCACATTTATATTTTCATACTGATCTCCATTAGAAAAATATACAATGTGGTAACCCTAGAACAGAGTGCCCAAATCTGTCCATAATTATGAACCAATAACGGTAAAATTGGGCATTTGTACATCATTAAAAAAAAATCACAACAAACATATGAGAATGAAAGTGTATTAATTAATTTAATCACATTAAATTAGGTTTGATGGACACATACATCAAATGTAATTAATCCAACACATCCTCCATGATTGACCTATTGTCTGATCTTTTTAAATCATATTTTTTTCTCATATCATTAATAATCTTTATTTCTTTCAGTTGTTTTGGTCACTTGCTATTATCTATGGTTGGTTACGAATCATTGTTTATTTACCAATTCTCTCCCCAATCCTATTCGCATTTTGAAGAATATTGATCGCTGGATTGTTGACCTTAATCTCCTTCCAGCCATTTTTCCTCTTGACATCTCTTCACTGCCATCATCTCTACTATCAAGTTTTGAATACGTTAAGATTGCTAAGCTGGAATATGTAACTGTTATATGTGATGTGTGTTCTATAAAAGAAACTGGGGAAGGAGGGTGGGCTTCAGTTATTATTCATAATAATTGTTTCATTATTACTGGTTTGGATTTTGGTTAATCAGAGCAATCGTAAGAAGCCGAAGTAGGAGGGTTACTCCAAGGCCTTCAACAATTAGACTCTTTAAATAACGCATGTATAGACATATGGATTGACTATAAGGAATTGCAATTATGGATAGAATATGATAATATTGTCAATGGCTATGAGAAGTATTTACTATTTTGTGGGACATCAAATCACTTTTAGTTAAGCCTCTTTTTGTTTGTATTAAAAAAAAAACATAGAAATATAATCGCAATATCACATGCTGGCCAAAACTACTAGAACTTTATCTACTGTATCTGTTTATTTTCAGTTCATTTTAATTTTCTCTTATAAAAAAACTTTTAATGAGATGACTTATTTGTTGTGATGATGTGGTATGAGTGTGTATTGAACTGAAGATGTTGATAGAAGGTTGAGAGGTGTCACTTGACACTCTCCCCCAAAGTTAGGATTTGCTCCCTTGTGATGGAACTAGGTTGTTTGCAAAACTAGCTCCAAGATAGAACAACCTTTAGCTTCGGGGAGCAAACATGCACTCATTTAATGCCTTTCGAGTACGTTGGAGTTGTTCTCAAATAGAAATAAAACTTAACTAAAAGCAATCGGTAAACCACCAACTAATACACGTAGAGTAGGAGAACGGAGAATGAAAGATTATGCTATGAAAACACATATTCACTAAAGAGACACTTACAAGCACAAACTACTCCACATGCTTTGTCACCATCCCTTTTTACAGGAGGGAAGTGACCCTTCAACCATGGTTCGTGATCTCAGTATCGGCTGGATCGGGATTGGATCGGCCGATACTAATCGGGATTGCCTAAACTTGGCCAATATGACACTTTTATCCCTGTTTTCTCATTAAAAAAAACTATTTTTTATATTTTTACCCTTGTCAGTACAGCTGGATCGGATCGGTCTCAGTCGATACCGATCCGATCCAGTCAAAATTGGCCAATCCGATCTAGTCTAATACCTTAAACCATGCTTCAGACACACCTGTCTAAATGGGTACATCTCTCCAAACTAAATGTTCATGATCTAGTGTCTAGTTATATCTTTATGCAAAGGTAGATCCCTTTGAATGGATGTGTCTTCATTTAGAGTTACTCTTCTTGTAAGTAGCGGTTTCTAGATGTCATAGGAAAAGACATATCTCCAATCCTCTTGGATATCTAGAAGAGTTGTCATCTTAAATATTTACATATAGGGAGAGCGTTCTCTGTGGGGGAGCACAAGGGCCACATGCGCACTGTAGCCAATGAGAGAGTGCATGCTTGCATCTTGGGGGCGGGGTGGTCATTTTGCCCCCATTGTGTCTAGGCATGGCATGCACCTCCCCCATAAAGTACATTTCCCCTTAAATATAATAGGTTTCCAAGCAAAATAAAAGGCATCCACACCCCTTGCTACATTGGCTCTCGAATGTGTAGGGAAGCCTCTCTTTATCCATGTGTCTTTACTTATGTTTTTTCCATCTTATCAAATGAGGCCTCTCCATACTCATCCATACTCCATGTGGGATTAAAGTATTAGGATTTAAAACCAAGATAAAATCAAAAGTGATGTTTTGAAACTTTTTTGTTTTGTTTTAAATTACTTTAAAAACTAACACATGGAAAATGACTCTTTAAATGAAGATATGGAGGAAGCTGAACCATCCATTGTGGCATGTGAGAAATGGTTCCTCCAACTCCCCTCACCCCCTTGAGGTTTTTAATGGGCTTGGATATGTAGATTGAATGTGAGAATTTGAGGACACTAAAATGAAACATTTGACAAAGTTGTTGTAAAAAACTATTTTTTTATGGAAAGAAAAGCAATTAATTATCCAAGAATAACAAAGCACAAATATTGTCCATATGCGTACACCTTATATGACCTAATCTAGCTTAACAATAGATACAGACTGTAACTGATACAATAAGTTTGAGATATCATAAAGAATAGCATAGATGTGCCAGGGCCATATATTGTCTTCTGATGCCATAAGACAATCAGGTAATTCTTGCAAGTTAGTCCAAAGTTCTACTCTATGACATCCTAACGAAAGTGCTCCTTCGATCCTTGCTTGATTGCTCTTTCCTTGGCCTCTTTTGGGCTTCCTATATAGTTAAAATCCGTGTGAGAAAAACAAGTTTAGTTTCCTTAAATATCTCATATTCTAATACCAAAAAGAAAGAAGTCACCATGGCCACAGATGTAGACCAAAAATGAGTGAGAAATTGGAAGATTGACTATTTGTCTCGGTTCCGTGCTTTGGCCTTACAGTTGGATAAGCCATCTTCTAAAGAAAAATAGGAGCTATCAAGTTTCATGGTGACATTTGAATCTTAGATGTGCCCTCGTTCTGATTATAGATGAATAGGACTCATCAGTTTCAAAGCTTGCTTCTCCGCTATTGGGTAGTGTAAGTACCATGGTCCTCGAGACGAGGGTTCCCCAGCCTTATGGCGACAAGGGTTTGAGTATGGATATATATATGGATAATATTGTCAATGTATAATATGGATAAATGGGGGGGTTGGGATCATGCATTAAAATATGCTAATATAATGTGAAGTCGCCACCTACGGTTAGGGCCTAGGGCCCATTAAGTGTAGCCCTATCCGTTGTGAGCAAAATCGGGCTACGTGACTCCATATGGTCTGACCAAAGGTTTAGGTAAGGGGTCAGGTTACGAGTATGGGAAGGTGTTAGACACCCACCTCACCCGGTCGAAGCCGGTCTCTCTGTATTAGATGCTATATAAAGACGAATGTTCTCTCTCTTTTATTACGGGGATGGGGGATATTATGAACTACATTCAGATGCTATGAATTGAACTAAAGCATAATAAACTACATTAAAATATATGAAAAATATGGACTAAAACAATGAAATACGGAAGGACTACATTGAATCAACAAGAATGTAGTAATTATACCTGTATGGTTGTATTCCCTTGGCTCAGGAGAGATAGACGAATGGACGGACGCCGATTCTTTCTGGGCAGAATAACGGCCCTTTCAAATGATTTGGAGAGGAGAAAAAATAGATAAAATAATGTCTAAAATAAAGGGGTTTTGATGATTATCCGTGCACTGACGGGATAACAACGCCTAGGAGCAGGAACGCTCTATGCTCGAAGGGATAGTCGAAGGATCTATCCACGACAAAGAAAATTTCACTCACTCACACTCTCAAAAGAAAAAGGAGAGAAAAGAGGGTAAAAAAATGGGACAAAGAGGGTGAAATCACTTGGGGAGGGTCTCTCTACCCAAAATTTCCTTGGAAAATGTGGGAGGGAACCCTCCTATTTATAGGGAGGGAACCCTCCTATTTATAGGGAGGGACCCCCTCTCTCTCCTGGCCAGATAAGTCCTCCACGGCGCCGTGGGGGACTTTTCCACGGCGTCGTGGGTGATGTCAGCAAGCTAATGTCACACCCCCTCATGGCACCGTGGAAATCCGGTACACATCCCCACGGTGCCGTGGGAAGGCGTTTACATTCCCATGACGTCGAGGGGGCGCAGTGTCATTTTTCTTATTTTTGGGCCTAAAAATGGGTCTTTTTGTGTTTCAGCATGGTTCTTGGTCTTATGGGTCAGGTATCTTGGGTCTAGAAAGAGGGAGAGTGTGTCGTCCATCGTCCATGTCCCGTTGTCATCATTGCCAATTGGGGGGTGACAAAAATCAGTGTCTACAGTCTGCCCCTCTTTGGCCGAGGTCTGTGCCAACAGCCGAAGGGTAAAGACAAAATACTGACTAATTTTGTCACCAAGAGCATGTACTGCTGACGCTTTGCTCAAAGGCGACAGAGTTGCTAAAAATAGACGGTTAATCACGATGAAATCTTTCGATAATCCTCAAAAGAAAAACTCGAAAAAACCAAATCTCTATCTTGTGAGCATTGCTCAATCAAATTTTAAGGGTGATAAGGCACCGCTCGACCGGAAATATGAGGGTGATGAGGCACCGCTCGACCAAAGATCTAAATAAGGCACCACTCGGCCCAAAGATCAAGATAAGGCACCACTCAGCCCGAAGATCTAGATAAGACACCACTCGGCCCAAAGATCAAAATAAGGGGCTCCACTGGGGATAGAATTTTGAGGGTGATAAGGCACCACTCAACCGAAGATCTAGATAAGGCACCACTCGGCCCAAAGATCAAATTTAAGGGTGATAAGGCACCGCTCGATTGAAGATCCAGATAAGGCACTACTTGGCCCATAGATCAAGATAAGGCACCACTCGGCCCACAGATCAAGATAAGGCACTACTCGGCCCGAAGATCAAGTTTAGGCACCACTCGGCCCAAAGATCAAGATAAGGCACCACTTGGCCCGAAGATCAAGTTTGAGGGTGATGAGGCACCGCTCGACCAAAAATAGGAGGGTGATAAGGCACCGCTCGGCCCGAAGATCAAGTTTGAGGGTGATAAGGCACCACTTGATAGAAAATATGAGGGTGATAAGCCACCACTCGGTCCACAGATCAAGATAAGGCACCACTTGGCCCACAGATCAAGATAAGGCACCACTCGGCCCGAAGATCAAGTTTGAGGGTGATAAGGCACCGCTCGACCAACGATCTAGATAAGGCACCACTCGGCCCAAAGATTAAGTTTTGAAAGATTTCACTGGGGATTGTTTGAAATTTTCAATGAGGATGTATAACTCTGAGGGTGATGAGGCACCACTCTTCCGAGAATTAGGTTTTGACAAATCCACTAGGAAGGCATAACTCTGAGGGTGATGAAACTCCGCTCCAGAAGGTGAAGGGACACCTGTTTGAACAGAAATCGGGATTGAAGAGTAATGGGGCACCACTCAACCAAGGATCAGATTTTCAGAACTCCACTGGGGATGTGTAGCTTGGTGGGTGATGAGGCATCATTCAATAAGGTTTTGACAACTTTATTGGGGATTATGTTGCACATACACCCGTAGAACAAATGTTCTTTTCTAGAGATACGATCCTCCCAAAAAGGAAAATTCAATAATGGATTGACTCTGTAAAGAAGACCTATGACTCTGGAAAGGATCAGCTGCTCATAAGTGCGGACATAATTAAAACCTCAGCCAAACCGTACACGGGGCCCCATGATTCGAGTTACAAGTGGCTTTCATCGTAATCGGATAATCCATTCACACGAGGAATAATCCTCAAACTTATTTTGTTTTATTTATTTATTTATATATATATTTTTTGTATATATATATATATATATTCTTTTCTTTTTCTATTTTTTCTTTCTTCTTTCCTTTCCTTTCTTCCCCTTTTTTTTTTTATATATTTTTTTTACAGTCTCTCTCTTTTTTTTTTCATTACTATTTTTTATTCAACTGTTGTCCCAACTATTTTTGCTAACCATTTGCCTAATTTTTCTTTGCAGGGCAACCCCCTTCCTTCGCTTAAGAAGTATTGTGGGCTGGAGGCTGTTTCAGAGTAGTACCGTACACTCCGGCCAGCAGTACAGTCGCGGGTGGTTTGGACTGGGCTGGGACACATCGCCTCATCCCTAGCCTATGAGTTAGATAGCCCGACTGTGAGGGCTTTGATAGAGAGGTGGTGGCCGAGCACCCATACGTTTCACCTTCCATTTGGTGAGGCGACGGTCACCCCCCTAGATTTCTACATGATCACGGGATTATCCTTTGGAGGGGTACCCGTGATACTGACTCTGGAGGAGAGGATTATAGCCTCGACGAAGTCGTAAGAGCGCCTGGAGTATTACAGGCAGCAGTTGGGGATCGCTGTTATTGGGAGAGAGATCCCCGTGTCGGTCCTGAGGGGTACCTGGGACGAGAGGGTTGTTACAGACCAGTCGCCGTCCGGTCTTCAGGATCAGTAGGCTCGATGCTTCCTCCTCTTCTTGCTGGTGGAGGTGATTTTCAGCGATATGACGGGTACGGTGACAGCTGATGCCGCATATGTTCGCTTTTTTGAGAACTTTGACGTGGCCTCGGGCTACGATTGGGGCGGTTCGGCGTACTCCTATTTCCTGGATATGTTGGAATATCTGGTTGTGGGGTCGCCGAACCTGATCGGATGTTGTTATGTCCTATGGGTAAGCTTCCCCAACTTTGCCTTTCCTTTTTTGTATTTTTTTATTTTTGTTTATTTGAGCTCAGTTACGACTATCTATTACAGACATGGAGCTATGAGATTCTTCGGTTCTGGGTCCCCACCTTCAGACCTGGGTATGACCCTGGAACCACCTTTCCTCGGACTACGTGATGGCATAAATCCCATTTGCTCAGGAGCGATCGCCATAAGGACCTTGGGTCCATTTGCAGCCTCCTGAACAAGCTGCAGCCTACCGAGGTAAATCTAAACTGATTGTTTTTTTTTATTTTCTCTTTTCTTCTCTTCCTTTTTTTTTTTTTTTTTTGCATTGATCTTGACTTTTACTTGACAGGCTTCTCTCCGCCCTTACTTGGGGGAGATGATTTTAGAGCCAGACCTGTTTGCTAGGGCCTCAGCTCTCTCTACTCACAGGGTCCTGGTGCCCTGCCCTCCTCCTGCTCTGGTCCATCAGTCAGCCTTGATGGATCGGGAGGAGATCGAGCACTGGAGGGTTGATGAGTCTGCGGCTGGGCTGGTGCTAGCCGAGACGGACTATACCGACTTCCTTCTCCGAGAGACAGTCTGCGTCCCCCTCACCCACGAGGGGCCTCAGGTGAGATTTTCTCCATTTTTCCCTCTTTTCCTTAGATTGTTAAACTAGCCTTTATCTTGATTTGTTTCTTTTCTTGACAGTTTCTAGATTGCCCCGTGATTCCAGGGGTCTATGGTGGTGGGAGCTCTTCTTGCATCTCCCGAGTAGGGGAGGCGGAGTCAGGTGTTGGGCCTTCTGGAGAGGCTCCAGCCCTGCGGATTGTTGGTCCAGATGACCACATTCCAGGGTATCGTTCATGGTTTATTTGCCACCAAGAGCCTGGGATGGTTGAGGTCATCTTACCACCTCCTCGGGCTGCAGACACGGACCTAGGCCTCCCTCTTCCTTATGATGGGGTAAGCATATCCAACTTTCCTAACTTTATCCGTTAATTTTCAAATTCTTGACATCTTGGATGAATGCCATGTTTAGGTGGATGCGAGCCGATACGCCGACATGAGGCGCATGATGGCGACCATGGACGAGACGATCATCTCGCGTGTGGACGCGGGCCATAGGATGGTAATACTTCATCTCTTTCCCCCCCCCCTTTTTTTTATTCATTTTTTTTTATTCATGCTTATCTTTTGATTTTCCTCTCTTTTTTTTCTTTTTTTAGAGGGTTGAGCTTGACAATTACAGGAGAGAGATGGAGAGACTAAGGCTTGCGAATGAGCAGCTGCAGCTCAACCTCACGCGGGTCGAGGTCGAGAGAGATGCCCTGATGGGGTCCCAGAGCGGAGAGGGGGAAGGCTTGGATGTTGACGATTACTCCCCTGAGTCGTGACCCCTCCTCTTCTTTTTTGTTTTGTTTTTTCTCTTCTTTTTTTTTTGGAAATATTGTTACAACTATGTACATTTACTCTTGTTCCCTTTTTTGTTTATATATTTTTTGTATGGATACTAGTGCAATTTTTATGTACACTTTTCTTCTCTTTTTTTTTTGTACACATAAACGAATTATTTATGAATTCATTGGATATTTTCTTCTTTAGAATGCACACAAGACTCCATCCCTTTCTTTAGAAGTACAAATTCCATTGATAAATGATTTCATTACATGAGAAAGGATAAAGAAATTGAAAAAGGACAGACAAACAAGTAAAGATAGGAACATCAGATTGATATCACTTATTTACAACATTTTTCGGATAACAGAATCACCACTTCTTGTGTCAACATCTCTGGAGTTCTGAAATTCTCCAACTTAGGCTGTTCCTGCCTCGGAGATACTAAGGAAGGGATATAAAAACTGGTGTGAGTTAGACCCATGAATCTCACATAATTGTACCCTGGTGTTTTTGGTTTTTCTATCTCGGCCTTCATCTAAGGGTAGTTCCATTGGATTTCTTGGACATCTCTCTCTTCCAAATATTTCTTCCAGTCTTGGACCTTGTGGAATTCTGACTTTTCCCTTTTTATTTGATAATGCATAGGTCAGAGGTGAGGACACAGAATTGGTGTTACCAACTTTAGTTTTTTCACCAACCACATTTGGAACACCGTCGGAGATCCATGAAGGAAGTCTGTTCCGTACTTCTAAGACTGACTCATGGTATCAAACCCTTTGAATGTTTCTGCTAAAATGGTAGGAGCGATGTCGCATCCTTCTTCAATCTGCTTAACCACTTCTGCAATCATTGGAGACATGCCTTTTCCAGGAGATGCTAACAAGTACCTCCCAATCATACAAAATAAGTACGCCCACTTTCTGCGTCGGATCTGTCTTTTTTCTTCAAATCTATTGTTGTTGAAGATCTTCACAACTTTCAATGCATCCACCTTGTCATAATTGAGAACTTGCTTTACCTCCTTCTTATTCATGGCAAAGAAATCTTCCAAATTTTTGAAAAGTTGTTCTTTCTTCATAGTTGGGAGGAACAACTTTCCTCGAGGGGGTGACATCATGCAAGCCCGAAATTCTTCAATGGTCGGAGTTAGCCAGACTTTTCCGAAGCGAAATGCATGCAATTGGGGGTTCCAGTACTTTGACACTTCCCTTAGCAAGTCATGATGGAGCTGAAGCAACTGATTCTTCCCAATACTGTCAGATGGTGATCCTCTAGAAGTGTAGGCTCATCCACATTCATCCGGAGAGTCCACTGGTGCAACTGTTCGTCAAGTCCTTCTTTCTTTGGTCCCCTCATACTACCTGCATCAAGGATTGGGTTAGCATTTTGTGACATAGAATGAATAAATCCTTCGTTAATAACCAGCCCTAGATGACTCTACTCCTAAGCTAAGTCAAGGAATAGAAGGCCAAATGGCGAGATTTACCCATATGTGCAAGGGATGCCGGCTGGCAGAATTTTTGGGAGGAAACCAACACAATGCCCTCTCTTTTTTTTAATTTTTTATGAGACCGTACCCGAATACATCGAGTTGCCTACGTATCCTTTGAGAGGAATCAGGTTGAACGTAGTTCAAATCCTTACATATCTCAGATGAAATACTTCTTTAGCTGGTCCATGTTGACCAATCCCCGAAGGTCTTCTCCTTCAAGATCAGAGAGTTGGACCGCCTGTCCTGGCAATATGGTCTTGACTTTGTAGGATCCACTCCAATTGGGTCAGAATTTTTCTCTTGGGTCGTAAATTGGAGCTCACTGCTCTCTAAGGACCAAATCTCCTTCTTTAATGCTTCGAGTGCGGACACCCTTATTGAATGCCCTGGCCATTCTTTGTTGATATTTCTTAAGATTGTCCATGGCGTTCATCCTTTTCTCATCCAGGAGATTGAGCTCTTCATATCTGGCCCTTACCCATTCCCCTTCTAGCAATTGACTATCGAGTAAGACTCAAAGAGAAGGGATTTGAATTTCTATTGGCAATACAGCTTCCGTCCCGCATACCAGAGAATACGGGGTAGCTCCGGTAGAGGTTCAGATAGACTTTCGATATGCCCATAAGGCCAGTGGAAGCTTCTCTGCCCAGTCAATGTGTGTATCAGCCATCTTTTGCAATATGACCATCATATTTTTATTGGCTGCTTCTACCGCTCCATTAGTCTGTGGCCGGTAAGTAGTAGACTTATGCCTCTTAATGCCAAATCGGTTATAGAGTTCTTCCACTTTTCCCTTGAAATGCAAGCCTTGATCTGAAATCAACTGCTGCGGCACACCGTATCTGCAGATGAGATTCTCTTTTATGAATTTTGCCACCTTGGTGGAAGTTAAAACTGCATAAGATTGAGCCTCCATCCATTTTGTGAAATAGTCGATGGTGACTAACACGAATTGGTGTCCATTTGAAGCTTTTGGAGTTATTTTACCAACTACATCAATTCCCCAGGTAGAAAATGGCCAAGGGGCATTTAATGAGTGCAACTCTGTCAGAGGAATATAAATGATGTTGGCAAATATCTGGCATTTATGACATTGTCTTACGAAGGCAGCACACTCAGCTTCCATAGTGACCCAATAGTATCCCATCCTGCAAATTTTCTTGGCCAACATCCTTGCATTCATGTGTGGTCCACATATTCCTTGATGGATTTCTTCCATAATGATTTGAGCCTGATCCTCATCTACACATAATAGTTGAATACCATCATAAGACCTCTTATACAACAAGTTTCCTTGGAGGATGAATTGAGTAGCATATTTTCACAAATGCCTCTTCTCTTTTTCTGAAAACTCTTCAGGGTACCTCCTTTCCTTGATGTAGTCGACCACTAGAGCATACAAAGGCCTTCCATCCTCGGTGAGTGCATTGACTGGCTCTCCATATGCTAGGCGGGTCCTCCTTTCTATTAGGAAAGGCTGGATCTTGTCCCGAGTATCACATTCTACCATGGACGCCAAAGTGGCTAAAGTATCGGCAAACTGATTGCTATCCCTGGGTAGATACTCAAAAGAAACTTCCTTGAAGCATTGAGTCAGTTGTTCCAGATAAACTTGGTAGGGCTTCAGCTTCTCGTCCTTAGTCTTCCACTTTCCTTGTGTTTGACAGATCACAATGGAGGAATCTCCGTAAACTTTAATTTTGTCAACCCCTACAGACAGAGCCATTTGTAACCCAATAGCACAAGCTTCATACTCTGTTATGTTATTGGTGCAACCAAATTCTAATCTGAAGGCCATCGGAAAGTAAAAATCCTCTGGGGTTATCAGTAATACCTCTGCACCAAATCCTTTTTTATTGGCGGCTCCATCAAAGTACAATTGCCACTCTTTAGTTGGTTCTACGTCTATGGAGTGCAAATCTTCATCTAGGAAGAGGTCCTCTGTTGCTCGGGAATCATCCTCTAAGGAAAATGCTGCTAGATGGTCGGAGATTGCCCGCCCTTTCACAGACTTTTGATTGACATAAGTTATGTCGAATTCTGATAATAACAATAACCACCTAGCCGTCCTCCCTGTCAATGCTGGTTTCTCGAAGAGGTACTTAATTGGATCCATTCAAGAGATCAACCTGATGGGATGTAACACTATGTAGTGCCTCAGACGCTTAGTTACCCAAACCAGAGATGTGGATGTCTTCTCTATTGGAGCATATCGAGTTTCATACTCGAGGAATTTCCTGCTTAGATTGCGTGCTCTTCTCCATCCGTCTTGCCAATTTGGGCCATCATTGATCCGACCGCTGTTTCTCTTATTGACAAATATAGGAGCAAAGGTTCACCGAACACTAGAGGGACAAGTATAGGAGGAGAAAGTAGATACTCTTTGATTTTCATAAAGACATCTTGGCATTTCTCATTCCATTCTTTCGGTTCTTTCTTCCTTAGGAGTTTGAAGATAGGTTCACAAGTGGATGTCAACCGAGATATGATTCTGCTGATGTACTAGATGCGGCCCAAAAACCCTTGTACCTCTTTTTCTATCTGGGGTGGTGTCATTTCTGTGATGGCTTTTATCTTGTCAGGGTCCACTTCTATCCCTCTTTCGCTGACAAGAAACCCCAGTAATTTTCCTGCTTTGGCCCCAAACACACACTTCTGAGGGTTCAGCCTTAGCTTGTATTCTTTGATTCTTTCAAAAAACTTTCTGAGAGTTGCAAAATGGCCTTGTCGATCAACAGATTTAACTATCATATCATCGACATATACCTCTACTTCTTTGTGTATCATGTCGTGGCCGCTCTTTGATATGTTGCCCCAACATTTTTCAACCCAAAAGGCATTACTTTGTAACAAAATGTGCCCTAAGGTGTGGTGAAGGCAGTTTTCTCCTTGTCCTTCGAGCACATACTAATTTAGTTATATCCTGAGAAACCATCCATGAAGGACAGTAGAGCATGGCCTGTAGTGTTGTCCACCAAAATGTCAATGTGGGGTAACGGAAAATCATCCTTCGGGCTGACCCTATTTAGGTCACTGAAATCCACACACATTCTGACCTTCCCATCTTTCTTAGGGACTGGGACAATATTGGATAACCATTGAGGGTACTGGGTTACTTGGAGAAATCCTGCATTCTATTGTTTGATGACTTCTTCCCTGATCTTCTTACTCCATTCCGGCCGCATCCTCCTTAACTTCTGCTTGACTGGGCTAGCCTCCGAATATGTTGGTAGTTCATGTTGCACAATCTTTGGATCGATGCCGGGCATATCCTTGTAGGACCAGGCGAAGACTTCCTCAAATTCCTTGAGGAGAGAGATCATTTGGGATGTTTCATCTTTGTTGAGAGAAGAACCAATTTTGATCATTTGAGGGCATTGATCGGTCCCTATATTTACAAGATGGGTGCCCTCTCGGATGGGTTGAGCTCTTCTTTGCTCCAATTGTTTTAACAGATTACGATGTTCTAGGACATTATCATCATCAGAAGAATAGGAAGAAGAAGAAGAAACATACTCAGAATCAGCAATTTCATTCATGAAAAGGGGAAGAGTACAGACAGACCCAATGGGCTAGACATTTCCACAGGACTCAGATACAGACTCAGAGACAAACTTAGACAGGACTATGCTAAAGCTGGTTACAACTTCAGACTCATTAATATGGAAATCTTTCATCATTCTTGCCCAATTCGCTATGGATCCTTGGAGAGGTTGTATGAGAAGATGTGGTGCCGGTCCTTCTTCCTCTTCTTCAATGATCACCGCCACTTCGAACAGCTCGTCGATCCCTTAATCCCCTGTGACTTCTTTCTTGCTGGTTTGATCCAATTCCATGGCTCTCCAGTCCACTTCATTTTCAAAGAATATTTCAAAGCCTGGTAAACGTTTTCCCTGCTCTTGATTGAACCATGGTTCTTGATTTCCACAATAAGGGAAGTCTTCTCCCTCTTTCACGAAGTACCCATTTAGAGTCTTGAAGTATGGCACACCATTTGCCGCACTATTCTTCCGTCCTGTGGCTTTCTTCCTTGGGTCCTTCAGGTTAAACCCTAATCCACAACAGTTAGCATTGGCTGGTATTTCTGGGAATGTTGGTACCCCCTGTTGGTTCTTTTCCAATCCCAGTTCAGGAAAATATTTCATCTTTTTCATGATCTTTACAGAGGTCTCGCTCCACATCGTCGGGAATTTCCCTAGACTCTGATCTTCTTCACTTGCAGAGGTAGTACAAATATGGTTGATTTCAAACCCACCCAGCTGTACCTCCTGCAAGGATGAACCACCTACTTCAATATTGGCCAAAATGTGCACCATTTCTGGGTCTCCAAAGATGGTAATCACTTTCTGGTCATATATGAACTTCAGCTTTTGATGAAGACTTGATGCTAGGGCTCTTGTTGAATGCAGCCATGGTATTCCAAGCAACATATTGAAGGATGCTTGAATGTCGATGACTTGGAAGTCTATGGTAAAGCAGGCTGGTCCAATCTTGACACTGGTGGTAAGAATCCCAATTACCTCCCTACTGGAATTGTCGTATGCCCTGATGGTTTGACTGAATGACTTCATCTTGTCTAGAGATAAACCCTTGTGTAGACACCACATTTTGACACCTTGGAAGTATGTCTTGGCAATGATGGTTAAGGACGTAACTCGTGTGGTGACTGAATGGCAAGAATTACCAAATTACCCCAACCCCACTTTTTGTAACCAAACTGTCCCAAGTTGAGCCTAAACCCTTAACATAGCCGTATTTAACCATTTTAAGTTCACATTTGAAGTTTCACCCAAATCCAACACCTTTCAAGAAAATGACCGTTTTGCCCCTGGAACGGTTCTCGGTATCTGAACCACCCGATTTACTCCGAAATACTTTGGATGACCTCATTTGGTCATATTAAGTTTTCACGTAAAGTTTTGGCCAAATTGGGTAACTTTTGTGAAAATGACCGTTTTACCCCTGACATGGTTCTTGGTACCTGAGCCACCCGATGTGACCTGATATCATTTGGATAACTTTATTTGGTCATATTGTGCTTACACGTAAAATTTCATGTAATTTTGGTATCATTTGGACATTGATCGGTGTGAAACACCATTTATGTGCTTTTCTCGATATCCGTACCATTTTTAGGCAAAATCCAGCCATATCTGCCACACGGATGGAAAGTACAGGTTGAGACCTTCGCGGCAATATGTGGCGCGTCAAAATCGGCCACATGGATTGGGAGATATTAGCATTTGAACGTGGACCTTTAAAATGGAATCTTTAAATGGTTTATTAAAAAATAAATAAAATAAAAAAGGTGGGTCAAACTGAGTTGACCCGAACCGAGTCAACCCAGTCTGACCCGGCCCAGCTGGATTGTCGACAGGGGACAAGCCCCCACCATTTAGGCTGAGCCACACATGGCCCATCACCCATGCCCATCTGCCCAGCAGGCCTAGGCACACGCATGCCCAGGCTGCACAGCAAGCCTAGGCACACGCAAGCCCAGGCTGCTCAGCAAGCCTGGCCACACGCAAGCCAGCCCATAGCCATTAAGGCCCCAAGGGTCTTTGAGACCTTTCCTCGAACAGATTTTCTCCTATAAATAGGAGGCCATTTGGAGGGTCTAGGGACAGCAAAATTAGTGAAAAATTACCTTCACGTAGTCCTTGATCCCCTCTTTCCAACCATGGTTTTCTCATCCATAGGTTATGCTTCATTATTGATATAAAATTCCATAAATACCCCTTCTTCACCACTTTTGCCATTCGGAGCAACCACACTTGGAGCGGCTTTTGGAGGTTTTCGACGACTATTTATGGTCACACAAGGTTACTCAAGCTGAGCCTAGGCACTTCCACGCTTCAAGGGTATTTTCCCATATTTTTTACTTATTTCTAAGTATTTGTTTTGATTTTCTTTACAACAAAGGTTGTTTTTCAGTTATAGAAATGTTAAAAATAATTCAAGAGTGATAAAAATATGAAATTTTCAGGGATGATGTCTGTCACTATGTTTGACATTCATTAATTTTCTCAAGCTCCAAATCATTTTTTTTGTGACATTTTTGCCCCTGTAAAGGATTTTGGATTATGTAAAATCTGAACTTGTGGGTGGGTATTTGGACAAAAGTGTTATGACTATGTTAAATATCATGTTTTGATTACTGGGAATGGGCTCTGGTTTGATCCAATTCGGATCTGTGATGGGGATTTTGTATTTTTCTTTGTTTTCCCTTCTTTTTTAGCATTTCAGAAAATATTAAAAATAATATACATGCATAAAAATTCACAAAAAAATTATGGAATGCATATTTCATCATGCTTGATTTTATGGAATTATTATCCACTGACATGCATGTTTGATAGTTTTTATACATTTCCCACCTCATTTAGGGGTATAAATGTCATTTTTCTAATTATAATGAAAAATTCTGGAAAAATATAAAAAAATGTTTTTATGCATGACATGCTGTTTTAGAATGGTTTAGGATGTTTTCGTATGCATACGTGACCATCATGCTTGATAGATATGCATACAAAGTCATTTGTGCCCTCTAGGGGCATTTTGGTAATTTACCAAACACGGGCCCAGACTATCATTCTGGAAATATCATTTGGTGTGTTCAGTCATTTTAGGATGTTTAACATCACTTTCGATGCCTACAATGATTCTAAGTATCTTTTGACACTTTTGCCATTTTGCCCTTAGGGGCATTTTGGTCATTTTGTGACCAAACCTTGCTTAGGACCCCGGAAAGGCTCCTGTTACTTTTGCCGCATGTTTTAACATTTAATAAACATATTTTAAGCATAAGTCAGCATTTTCATGAATTGTCATGCATTTTCTACATGTTTGCCATAACAGGGGCATTTTGGTAATTTTTACCACCCCACATTTCCTTGCCATTTCATGTGCTCTTGATGATCCAAATGCATGATGTTAATGTTATTTAATCATGTTTTGCTTATTTACAGCATTTAAATATGATTTCATGCCTTTGTACATATTTTGGCCCTTTAGTGGCATTTTCATAATTTTGGCTATTTTGGCCTATGAGCTGTTTTGCTTATCAATGATTGTCCTTTTCCATAATATAATTAAACTTGGTTTTCTTTTTTACAGTCAACCATGTTTTTGACCATAGAGTTAGGCTTTCTAATTTAGGTAAAATCCATTAATTAGCTTAATTAGGATGCATAATGTACATAATCACCAAACTTAGGAGTAGTAATTAGGATTAAAACATTAATCTTAATTAGCCTAATTAAGTTCATAAATTTCAATTAAGTTAATAAAAAAATCTTCAAAAAAAAAAAAAAGTTTAATTAGGTGCATAATATGTATAACACAACAGTACACAACAGAGTTTGGTCTAGGAAGACCGGCCGTCGGCCGGGCGGTTGCTGGGTGCCTAACACCTTCCCAGCCTGTAACTTGACACTTACCCAGGGATCTGGGGCAGACCATCCATTGAGTCATTGGAGTTAATTTAGCGCCCCTTCTGCGAAGGAGGGGCACCATTCATGGGTCCTAGACCATAAATCTAGGTGGCGACTCCCATTTTTCCATTTTCATTCTTTCCCCCGGGTGCACGCCAGCGACCCTCCGTCCGCTACACCTACTGTGGCGACTCCGCTGGGGACTGTCAGACTTCTGATTGACCACTCTTTGTTGTATACTTATTGTGTTATACATAATTGTTTATATATATTGTGATTGTACTAACTGCATCATGCATCGTGCTCGGAGTGAAATCAAACGACGAGGGTATTCCCTGTTGTGCCTCTACCCTCGGGGAGGTGGGGCACATCATACTAGGTACTCTGAGGTCGGATGATAGCCACTTCCTGCATCACATTTGTGCACACACTCACTGCATGGAATCACTCAACCTCGTGGTTAGTCATTGGAACCCATGTGTAGTCATGGGTAATCCACGACGAAGCCACAGCCCTTGATATCGTACCTTTGGTATATCAAAGGAACCACGTACCCTTGACTCACTTCGTACATACTAGCGATAGGTATGTCGGTTCTGTCAAGGGTGACCTTTTCTGTCCTATAGCCTACCCTATGCATGCATCATGTATTGAACATAGACCCAATGCGTAGGAGCGCCACAATTAACTATACTTTGTCTGCGGTCCATTCCGGAATTCCTTTATAGCCAATCCTACTAGTTTCAGTCTCCCATCTATTGACAGATGAATAAGGATTTGACTTTAACATTATGGAGCAAGTGTTTATAACTACATCAGTGTTGGTTTTTACGTCCACACTACAAGATTGGAACTATAGGGTGATGCCTACTCCTCGATAATCAATCCAATGTGGCGTAGATCTCAACCTGGTAAAGGTTTTACATTTTTGTCCTGGCAGTAGGGGAAGATCCGAATTTATCCACCATATGGTCCATATGGTCTTTGGTGACTGTCTCAAGGTAGTGTTGGCTGCATGAAATTCTTGTTTGGACCATCTCGTTTGTTTTGTCAAAAGAGGGTTCCCCCAATTTGGGTATGCCTTTCCTTAATGTGCTCTTGAGTTGGTGGTACTCTCTTCTGAGCTAATTTTTGTGTGTTCGAGTCCCCCATTGTATGCCGAATGTTTATGACCGTGTTTAGAAGAGAGATCATCACCTCCATTATTCTCACACTTCCCTTTCTCCTCTTATCAAGGGGGTCATACAAAGTCAGACACTGTAATCTCCCCCGCCTCACATCATTTCTCGTCAAAGAGTTTCTTGCCAAAGAGAGCCTTGGGTCAGAGATCCCACTACAAGCAGACTTGTCAGAATTCCTTCTTTGCCTCCATCAAGTGTCACATCAAAGAGTTCAGGAAGTTCCATCAGTTCAGGCAGAATGAGTGAGCATGGTGATCCCCCGTCTGGATGGGAAGCAATGGAAAATAGATTAATGGCTAAAATGGAACAGATGATGGTGAACATGATGACAACTATGAGGACACAAGGGAATCCCAACCGTACACCAAATACTCCTGTACAATTGGATCCTCTTTATCCTCCAGGATTCTTCCTGCATCAGCCTACACCACCAACCCTAGCAGCTGACGGTGAGGACCAAGTCGTGATCGATTCCACTCCTGCTCGGCAAACACAGCAGGGTCAACAGGATAAGACTTGGGAAGATAAGTTCTATCGACTTGAACATACAATCAGAAACCTGAAAGGAGTTGAGGATCAAATCATCGATACTGAAGGATTATGCTTCTTCCCCCATGCAACACTCCTTGACAGATTTAAGTGGAAGACCGAGAAGTTTAATGGTAGAGGAGATCCTCGTACCCACTTGAGGTCTTTCATCGGCCAGTTGAAGTCTCGTGGTTTCACAGATGAACAGTTGGGGCAAGCTTTCCAATTTTCACTAACTGGTGCTGCTCACCGTTGGCTGATGGCCTTAGATCCATCTGTGATTCGGACTTGGGAAGACATGATGAAGGGTTTCTCCCGTCAATACTCCTACAATACTGAGGTAGAATTGACCAGGCGAGAATTAGAGACAACAAAGCAATTGCCTGACGAAGGGTTCACTAGCTACCTGAAAAGGTTTCGTGACAAAGCAGCTCAGATGTGGGACCGACCCAGTCAGCGAGAGCAGGTCAGCATGCTTATGAAGGGGTTGCGGCATCCATACTGCACATACATATTTGGGCAAGGCATCACCACTTTTGATAGCTTGATTGTCGCCGGCGAACAGGTTGAAGATACAATTCATGAGGAGAATCTCCCACAGGATGGCAGATACCAGACAGGTTCCTATGAAGCAAGCAGTAGTAGGAGACCTCCCCGGCCGAGAAACAAGGAGGTGAACACAATGATGGTAGCTGCTCTTCCTCCACTTCCTCTTCCCGAGCCAACACTATCCACAGTACCATACCAGTTGGAACAAGCAGTCCACCCGACCCCTCCTCCAGCTCCTCGATCGTCGAAGAGAAAGTTTACGGATCTTGGCATGCCATTGGAAGTCGTGTTTGAAAATCTCCTCAGAGCCGGCTTAATTGAGAAATCTGGACCCCGACCAATCCCAAATCCTCCTCCAAAATGGTATGATCCTGAACTGTATTGTCACTATCATAATCAGAAGGGGCATGCTACCAACAACTGTTACAACCTCCGGCATGCTATTCAAGATAGGTTGGATTCTAAGGTGTTTGAACTCCGACCAAAGCAGCCAAATGTGACAACCAATCCTCTTCCATCACATGACTCTATCAACATGTTGCAAGGAGAATGTATGGAGACAGATCCAACCTCATTAATCCAGCCAATGCCAGCAGATGACAATGGAAAGTCAAGTGACTCAGAAGCAGAATTCAATGAAGATAACACTTGGTCATTTAACTCTGGTTCCCCATACTACACGTCATCTACCCCTCCGGGAGAATACATTCGGGTAGATACAGATGAGTTGAACATTTCAGAATCTGCCCCAATCCCAGGTCCAACCAGGTCAGAGTCTACCACTGAATCCGATTCTGATCCTGAAGATATAGAAGAATGGGAGTTTTACATTCAGGAGCGTATGGTCGAGACAAAAGATGAAAAAGAAAGGAAGATTGTAAGGCGAGAAATCATGCATTTTTTGAAGTATGGAGATCGTGATTTGGGAGGATGCGGCACTCTGGAAGTTCTCCCTCCTGACTTTAAGATTCCTGATGATGCCTTTAATGTGTACCCTCCTCGGAGCCCTATCAATGCAGTTGAACCACACAATGCAGCTGACCTATCTGAAGACTCTGACTCCGCAAGCATCAATGTAATTGCGGCTGATACCCAGGGATTTCCTATTTTGGAGCCTCAGATATTTGAAGTCGATGACTTAGAGCAGTATGATATGGAAGTCCATATACCAGGGCATGGTCCCAAACCGGTGGCGGTGAAGGAAGAGTTCGAGATCTACATCCCAAGGAAGAGCTTAGAGGCGACAAGGGAACAACTAGATAATGATTTAGAGGTATACATCCCTATCACTACTCCCCAGTCTGAGGAAGTGGTTGCGGAGACACGGAGTGAGAAGAAGTACAAGCCTACTGAGTTAATTGTTGAGAAATCGGGGCAGCAGAAGGATCCGAAACAGGCAATCAACCAGGCAGAACCAGAAAATCCAGTCATGAAGTAGCTAAAGAAGACTCAAGCTCAGATCTCCATCTGGGGGCTACTGATGGCATCCCCTCCTCACCGAAACGCAGTGTTGAAAGCTTTAGCAACAATTCAGGTTCCTATGGAAACTAACACTACCGAATTGGCAAATCTTGTAGGGGCAATGTATGCAGTGAATTCCTTGATGTTCGCGGATGCGGATCTCCCTTCGGGGGGGCCTAATCACACTAAGGCATTACACATCACTGTGGACTGCAATAAGAGTAGGGTCCCTCAGGTTCTGATAGACAATGGGTCCGCTCTGAATGTAATCCCACTTCGTACTTCAAGCGTTTGGGATTCGACCAAGCACAGCTAAAGCCATCAAACCAAAGCGTTAGGGCCTATGACAATACAAGGAGAGACGCATTGGGTGTATTTACCACCATTTTCACCATTGGATCAACCAATTTTGAAGTTGACTTTTAGGTCATTGATATACTCACCTCGTTCAATATTTTGTTGGGTCGTCCATGGTTGCATAAGGATGGGGCAGTCGCTTCAAGCCTCCATCAGAAGGTGAAATTCATATCCAACGGGAAGGTAGAGACGGTTGAGGCTGATCCTGAACTAGTGAACACTTTGGCTACCATTACAGTTGATGGTAAGGTGGTTGGTGATGTTCGTTTTGGGGGTTTTCATTTAAGCAATGTGAGTGCCATAAACGGACCATTTCCACCAAGAGAACTGTTTTTCCTCCCAGAGTTCAATATCACCAATCCTGTCGTACCGCGAATAATCCTGCAGATGGGCTATTTTCCTGGGATGGGTCTTGAAAGGTATCAACAGGGCATCATAGTTGTACCAGCTATTTCCCCAAATAATTAACGTCATGATCTCGGATATATTCCAACTAAGTAGGATTTTCAAACTCGGGATGAGAAAAAGATAGTGAAGAAGTATGAACAAGAAAAAGCCTATTCAAGTGGTCGTAGGGGCCAAGACTGTGGTCGAAGCAACCGCCGGCAGCAAAAGGGTGAAGGATTTAAGAAATCAACAATCATACTTGAGCAAAGTCAGTTTGAGGGTAGAAATCTCATGGCAAACAATGGCAAGGGAAAGGCAGCCAGCACAGTGGCAGAAATACCAGGTCAGAAAGACAAAGAAATTGAAGACTTTAAGATGGCTCCCTATTTTAAAACCCTGAATGGATAATTTCTTAGGAAGGGTGAGGACTATCCATACTATGGGTTTCCTGAGCCGTGGTATGATGGGGTCACCAAGTGCAAAGTTTCAGGTTTCGAGATCTTTTTTGATGCTGAGGTTGATTGGGTCGAGGTGGAACGCGACATCCAAATGCAGATGAACTAGTTGCAAGTGGAAGAGGCGAACAACCTGGATCTAACAGATTTGTTCAATGAAGTGGCTATGGTCATTGAAGACGGAGGAGATGACGTTCCTACCCCACACCTAATGATTCACCCTGCTATAGGCGTCCTCCCCAACTGGAGCTGCTTGGGTGACTTTGTTTACCACCCTCTGAATACTATGGAGTCTGTTGTGTCTGGACCTGAGTCCTTAGAATTCATAGGTTGTCCAGTCCTTACTCAGTCCATTCCTGTAATCCCACCATATAATAATGGTGCTTCTGTTTCTGCTTTTCCTTTTGAAATGTTCGAGTCGACCCCAGTTGGGTCAGTTGCGTCTGATGTAACCGCTACTTCTGGAATAAATGAAATGACTCCATTTGCGTATGATTGTTGTCCCACCTTTCATGATTCTCTTTCTAATGATGATGAATCCTGCGATGAACCATCACCCAAACTTTTAGAAGCAATAAAGGCCTCCGAGGAAAACAAGGCCCAACCCTTACCCGATGAATTCAAGTTGGTCAATTTGGGAACAGAAGAAAACCCCCAAGAGGTCAAGATCGGCATATCTCTCAATGAAGCTGAAGAAGACAAATTGGTGGAGTTGCTACAGGAATTTCAAGAGGTATTCGCTTGGTCGTACATTGACATGCCAGGCATCGATATTAGGGTGGTGTAGCATAACCTCCCTTTGTACCCGAATGCAAAACCATTTAAGCAGAAGCTCCGACGCATGCGTCCTGAGTGGGCCTTGAAGATAAAGGAGGAGATTGAAAAGCAGTTCAATGTTGGGTTCATTGAAGTGTCAAATTATGCGCAATGGGTGGCGAATGTTGTAGCAGTGCCAAAGAAGGACGGTCGAGTCAGGGTATGTGTAGATTACAGAGATCTAAACAAGGCAAGCCCCAAGGACAATTTTCCTTTACCACATATGGATGTTCTGATAGACAATACTGCAGGGCATGCACTCCTATCATTTATGGATGATTTCTCTGGCTACAATCAAATCCAGATGAACCCTGAAGATAAAGACAAGACTTCCTTCATCACAGAATGGGGGACATACAGATATAAGGTGATGCCTTTCGGACTGAAGAATGCTGGCGCTACCTACCAAAGGGCTCCAACTACTATCTTGCATGACATGATACACAAGGAGGTGGAAGTGTATGTTGATGATATGATTGTGAAGTCTATCAATCGGGATGGACATTTCAAGGCCTTAAGGCTCTTTTTCGAGCGAATCAAGCAGTTTAAGTTGAGACTGAATCCCCAGAAGTGCGTATTTGGAGCAACAGCAGGGATGCTCCTGGGATTCATGGTTTGCCAAAGAGGAATTGAGGTCGACCCATCAAAGATCAAGGCGATCCAAGAAATTCCTCCACCTCAGACAGAGAAGGAAATAAGAGGGTTTTTGGGACGAATCCAGTACATCAGCCGCTTCATCTCACAGCTAACCACAATTTGTGAGCCTATTTTTAAATTACTAAAGAAGGGACAACCGAAGGAATGGAACCCTCAGTGTCAGGAGGCCTTCGATCGCATCAAGGAATATTTAATGAATCCACCAGTTCTCGTTCCTCCAACACCAAGGAGGCCTCTACTACTATATCTTTCTGTGCTTGAGGATTCAATGGGATCGATGTTGGCCCAACATGGACCAGATGGTCATACAGAGCAGGGTGTGTATTACCTAAGCAAGAACTTCCTAGATTATGAAACAAGATACACAACCTTGGAGAAAACTTGCACGGCTTTGGTATGGGCTACATGGAGGTTGAGGCATTACATGTTGGCTCACTCGATTCTCTTGATTTCCAGGATGGACCCCTTAAAGTATTTATTCAAGAAGCCTGTGTTGACAGGGAGACTTGCCCGATGGCTACTACTTTTATCAGAATTTGACATCACTTATGTCACACAGAAGGCTGTCAAAGGAAAGGCCATCGCAGAGCATTTATCTGCACATCCAGTCATGGATACACGAAGATTAGAGGATATCTTCCCTGATGAAGAAATAGCAGTGATAAATACAGAAAGGGAGATAAAACCTTGGTAAATGTATTTTGATGGTGCAGCCAATCAGAAAGGATGCGGAGCTGGCATTCTACTTATAACCCCTGAGGGAGTCTACATGCCCATGGGGCCATGGCCACTAGATTGGAATTTGAATGTACCAACAACATGGCCGAATATGAAGTTTGTGTCATTGCCTTGGAGGCAGCTCTCTCCATAGGGGTAAAAAACCTACAAGTATACGGTGACTCGTCCATCGTGGTATGTTAGGTCCGAGTCGATTGGAAGACAAGAGATGAAAAGTTGAAGCCTTACCAAGGGTATATAGAAGTCTTGATGAAGCAGTTCGTGGAGATTAGTTTTGACTATTTCCAAAGGGACAACAATAGATATGCCGATGCCTTGGCAACGCTTGCGTCAATGATCAATTTTGGCCCAAAGGAGAAGATTCAACCATTCATGGTAGACTTAAGAAGCCAACCCTCATATCAGAACTGCATTAACACTTTGACCCCTGATGGCCGGCCATGGTTCGCCCCCATTATAGATTTCATTCGAGAAGGGAAGTATCCGACAGATGCGACCTTGAGGGAAAAGAAGTTTCTTAGGCGTTATGCCACCCAGTTCATCATACATGAGAATATCTTGTACAAGCGATCTTACGATGGTGTGCAATTGGTGTGTGTTGACAAAGATCAAGCCCAGACCATCTTGGACCAGATACATCAGGGGATTTGTGGGCCACACATGAATGCTCGCATGCTAGCAAAGAAAATTCTAAGGTTGGGTTACTATTGGAACACCTTGGAGGCAGACTGCATTGAGTATGTGAAGAAATGTCATAGATGCCAAGTGTTTGCGAACCTAATCCATGTGCCACCAATAGAGCTACACACACTAAGCTCTCCTTGGCCATTCTCTACATGGGGCATCGATATCATCGGGAAAGTGACACCAAAGGCCTCGAATGGGCATGAATTCATCTTAGTGGCCTTCGACTACTTTACGAAGTGGGTCGAAGTCCAATCTTATGCAATATTGACAGCGGCTAAGGTAGCTAAGTTCATCCAAGAGAACATCATCTGTCGATATGGGGTACCCCACGAGATTATCTCTGATCAAGGTACACATTTTCGGGGGAAGGCCCAATGGATATGTGATCAATTCAAGATCCATAGGCACAGATCTTCGCCTTATCGACCTCAGACTAATGGAGCGGTTGAGGCGGCCAATAAGAATGTGAAGGTAATACTCCAAAAGATGGCTGACACCCACTCGGATTGGGCCGATAAACTATCATATGCACTATGGGCATATAGGACGTCTATCCGTACTCTGACTGGGGCAACCCCATATTCCTTGGTTTACGGTATGGAAGCGGTCCTCCCCGTTGAAATAGAAGTACCATCATTGAGAGTACTCATGGAATGCCAACTCCCTCAAGCTGAATGGTTGAAGACGAGGCATGAAGAGTTGCACTTGATTGATGAAAGGAGAATGAGGGCCATGGACAATGCAAAGAAATATCAGCAGAGGATTGCAAGAGCCTTCAATAAGAAAGTCCACCCACGCCCTATGAATGTTGGCGATTTAGTGTTGAAGAAGCAGAGGGCTCCCATCTCTGACCCAAGGGGGAAATTCCAACCAAATTGGAGCGGCCCATTCAGAATAACAGAGATCCTCCCAGGGAAGGCAGTTCGTCTTGTTGACTTAGACGGCCAAGAACTACAATATTTGACCAACTTGGATCAGCTGAAGAGGTATTATGTCTGATCCATCCACCCCCACGAACTACGTTTGACCTGATTCCCGACTTGGGATACGTAGGCAGCTTTCAAGCCCGGTTACACCACCCATCACATCATCATCACCATAAAAACCATCATTTTGGGCTTCTCGTGAATTTCCTTAAAGACTTTTATTTTGAGGGAACGATGAATTCATCGCTATTTTCATCATCTAATCCTCCCATCATCTTAGTTGAATTCTTTCCACTGCCTACTCCATCGGTAGAATTCCCAAAGAGTTCTATCCATCTTTAATGTCAACGGGATCTGCTCTTGCTAACCCGCCATCCACTTTTCTTTCAAACCATCAACTTCTTTAAAATGGTGCGACCTCTCTCGCGAGCTCACCATTCCTTCCAGTCTCTCTACCCGTGGTAGAGCCATCGGACGTCCCTGTGGAGTCCTAAAAAAAAAAAAAAAAAAAGTCTCTTATGGTTGTCATAGGTTTGAGTGGGTCCAGACATAATGTGTTATTTCTTGAATAGGCCATCCTAAAAAATCAGTAGCAGCAGAAGGGGAGTGCCAAAAAAAAAAAAAAAAAGAAAAAAAAAAGAAGGGAAATAAGAAAGAAAGAAAGAAAAAGGGTGTGGGGATGTGGTATGTTTATCCGACTAATTTGTGGCTTATGGTACAGATGCATCGACCACGCACCGAGACTTTGGATGATTTACTACGAGGATGGACCCTCACTAGGTCCACCGGACAGTCCGACATTCTAGAAACTGTCAAACTCCAGGTCCTTAGCCGCATGAGATGTATGGAACTACATAATGATTTTCTACGCCAAGTACCCCGATTTTGGATACTTGATTTGCATGTGTTCCAATTCGGATCAGTAGAGATTTGCCCTACCATTGAAGAATTGAGAGCCTGCTTACTGTCTCCTCCTCAAGGCAATGTGTTCTGCCCCACTCTACGACAGGATTACTCTCAAGATATCCAACAATTCTTTGGCTGGAGTACCAAAGAAATGAGGCAATTTATGAATTTTGGGAAGATCGACATCATGAAGGTCGCCAAGTCATTCGCTCCTCGACGATACGCAGAAAGAATTTTTCATGAGCAAAGAGAGAATGCTTATCTTTTTTGCATGATAGCTCGATGTCTTTTACGTGCCCCAGGGCGTGGTGCATCCCCCATTATCATTGATGTGATCAAACAGCTCAAGGAGGGTCGCGACATTTTGCCTACAGTTTTAGCTGAGACTTTCAAGGGTCTTGACCGAATGCAACAACTTCAAAAATTTGGTATAGATCATTTCGCAGGTTGTCCTTATGTCCTCCAACTCTGGTTGACTGAAAGGTTACAATTATTGAAGCCCTTACCAGCTGATCACCTCCGTACATTCCATTATCAGCGCAGGAGAGAGATCACAAATTTTCATCTGATAAGTGATTGGTAGAAATTTCTCCAAGATAAGACAGTTGAGGACATCCGATGGGATTGTCATTGGTGGCGAGAGAGCAACCCGATACTCAAATCTCCAGGTTATAATTACATCAGATTGATGAGCTTGACCCATACTTCATTTTATATGCCGACTCGCATTCTTAGACAGTATCGACTAACTCAGGGGGACCCGGTTGAGGTTGTGAATTTTCACCCGCCCGAGGAATTGTCAGATAGGACGGTTTGCTTGATCTCAGGGCTATGGGGGTAGCATCAGGACCAAGCCTCAAGATAAAGTGGGTCACGAATATCAAGGATTGGGGCATCTAGATCTCTTTGACTCCTCTCTCATGTCCCATGTTTGTTTTTTTGTAACCTTGACTTTAATGCAATGTGATTTCGCACCATTATCTTGTTGCCCTCCATGTCGCCCATCTCAAGTATACACATGACATCATGTACCCATCTGAAATTTCAGTCTACACACCTGAATTCGGCCGGTGATACGTGGTCTCTCGAATAAACATGGTGATAGATTACTTTCTTTCTAAGTTCCTTCTTGCTTGACCATTACTGTGTTAGAATATGTTGGTAATCACTAAACATGTTATAATAAATGCATTATTTTCTAGCATTCATAAGAAAATAAAAATAACAAAAGTAGCATTTTGCCTTGAACTCTCATAACGAGGTATTATATTCTCAGGGTATTTAGTCCCAAGGTATTTAGCCCTCTGGGTATTTAGTCCCAAAACAACGAGGTATTTAACCCTCCGGGTATTTAGTCCCAGGATAACAAAGTTTTTAGCCCGCAAGGGTTTTGGTGCAGTTGATCGCAGTTTGGAACTTTCGTACTCATTTTTATTGGCGTAAGAACTGTAAGATTCCACTTCATCATGCATTATCCTTTCAGAGATTCAGGTAAGTATTTGACCTCCTTCCTTTAAATTAAGCAAGATTTGCCGGACGTTTAGAATAGTTAAGGGATTTATCGGGTTTTCAATCGGGTAACCGCCTATTTGGGTTATTGGATATCTCATATTGTTGATCTTTAACGACTTCTTTTCCAATCTACCTTGCTTATTTTTCTCTTTTTGAAATTCTTGGAATTTGTTTGCCGAGGGGGCTTTCGGTTTCCGAATTTTCATTTTAACGCTTGCATCCTTGAGCAAGGTGCAGGTCGTATTTTCGCTCCCCTGTGACAAAATGCGGAATCATTCATTTGACTTTCGTCCACTGCGTGCCCTCAGTCAAATGGGGGCATTCTGTAGACACCACATTTTGACACCTTGGAAGTATGTCTTGGCAATGATGGTTAAGGACGTAACTCATGTGGTGACTGAATGGCAAGAATTATCAAATTACCCCTACCCCACTTTTTATAACCAAACTATCCCAAATAGAGCCTAAACCCTTAACATAGCCGTATTTAACCATTTTAAGTTTACATTTGAAGTTTCACCCAAATCCAACACCTTTCATGAAAATGACCGTTTTGCCCCTGGCATGGTTCTTGGTATCTGGACCACCTGATTTAGTCTGAAATACTTTGGATGACCTCATTTGGTCATATTAAGTTTTCACGTAAATTTTCGGCCAAATGGGTAACTTTTGTGAAAATGACCGTTTTGCCCCTGGCATGGTTCTTGGTACCTGAGCCACCCGATGTGACCTGATATCATTTGGATAACTTTATTTGGTCATATTGTGCTTACACGTAAAATTTCATGTAATTTTGGTATCATTTGGACATTGATCGGTGTGAAACACCATTTATGTGCTTTTCTCGATATCTGTGCCATTTTTAGGCAAAATCCAGCCATATCTGCCACACGGATGGAAAGTACAGGTTGAGACTTTTGCGGCAATATGTAGCGCGTCAAAATCGGCCACATGGATTGGGAGATATTAGCATTTGAACGTGGACCTTTAAAATGGAATCTTTAAATGGTTTATTAAAAAATAAATAAAATAAAAAAGGTGGGTCAAACTGAGTTGACCCGAACCGAGTCAACCCAGTCTGACCCGGCCCAGCTGGACTGTCGGCAGGGGACAAGCCCCCACCATTTAGGCTGAGCCACACATGGCCCATCACCAATGCCCACCTGCCCAGCAGGCCTAGGCACACGCATGCCCAGGCTGCACAGCAAGCCTAAGCACACGCAAGCCCAGGCTGCTCAGCAAGCCTGGCCACACGCAAGCCAGCCCATAGCCATTAAGGCCCCAAGGGTCTTTGAGACCTTTCCTCGAACAGATTTTCTCCTATAAATAGGAGGCCATTTGGAGGGTCTAGGGACAGAGAAAAATTAGTGAAAAATTACCTTCACGTAGTCCTTGATCCCCTCTTTCCAACCATGGTTTTCTCATCCATAGGTTATGCTTCATTACTGATATAAAATTCCATAAATACCCTTTCTTCATCACTTTTGCCATTCGGAGCAACCACACTTGGAGCGGCTTTTGGAGGTTTCCGGAGATTATTTATGGTCACAGAAGGTTACTCAAGCTGAGCCTAGGCACTTCCACGCTTCAAGGTTATTTTCCCATATTTTTTACTTATTTCTAAGTATTTGTTTTGATTTTCTTTACAACAAAGGTTGTTTTTCAGTTATAAAAATGTTAAAAATAATTCAACGGTGATAAAAATATGAAAATTTCAGGGATGATGCTTGTCACTATGTTTGACATTCATTAATTTTCTCAAGCTCCAAATCATTTTTTTTGTGACATTTTTGCCCCTGTAAAGGATTTTGGATTATGTAAAATCTGAACTTGTGGGTGGGTATTTGGACAAAAGTGTTATGACTATGTTAAATATCATGTTTTGATTACTGGGAATGGGCTCTGGTTTGATCCAATTCGGATCTGTGATGGGGATTTTGTATTTTTCTTTGTTTTCCCTTCTTTTTTAGTATTTCAGAAAATATTAAAAATAATATAAATGCATAAAGATTCACAAAAAATTATGGAATGCATATTTCATCATGCTTGATTTTATGGAATCATTATCCACTGACATGCATGTTTGATAGTTTTTATACATTTCCCACCTCATTTAGGGGTATAAATGTCATTTTTCTAATTATAATGAAAAATTCTGGAAAAATAGGAAAAAATGTTTTTATGCATGACATGCTGTTTTAGAATGGTTTAGGATGTTTTCATATGCATACATGACCATCATGCTTGATAGATATGCATACAAAGTCATTTGCGCCCTGTAGGGGCATTTTGGTAATTTACCAAACACGGGCCCAGACTATCATTATGGAAATATCATTTGGTGTGTTCAGTCCTTTTAGGATGTTTAACATCACTTTCGATGCCTACAATGATTCTAAGTGTCTTTTGACACTTTTGTCATTTTGCCCTTAGGGGCATTTTGGTTATTTTGTGACCAAACCTTGCTTAGGACCCCGGAAAGGCTCCTGTTACTTTTACCGCATGTTTTAACATTTAATAAACATATTTTAAGCATAAGTCAGCATTTTCATGAATTATCATGCATTTTCTACATGTTTGCCATAATATGGGCATTTTGGTAATTTTTACCACCCCACATTTCCTTGCCATTTCATGTGCTCTTGATGATCCAAATGCATGATGTTCATGTTATTTAATCATGTTTTGCTTATTTACAGCATTTAAATATGATTTCATGCCTTTGTACATATTTTGGCCCTTTAGTGGCATTTTCATAATTTTGGCTATTTTGGCCTATGAGCTGTTTTGCTTATCAATGATTGTCATTTTCCATAATATAATTAAACTTGGTTTTCTTTTTTACAGTCAACCATGTTTTTGACCATAGAGTTAGGCTTTCTAATTTAGGTAAAATCCATAATTAGCTTAATTAGGATGCATAATGTACATAATCACCAAACTTAGGAGTAGTAATTAGGATTAAAACATTAATCTTAATTAGCCTAATTAAGTTCATAAATTTCAATTAAGTTAATAAAAAAATCTTCAAAAAAAAAAAATAGTTTAATTAGGTGCATAATATGTATAATACAACAGTACACAACACAGTTTGGTCTTGGAAGACTGACCGTCGGCCGGGCGGTTGCTGGGTGCCTAACACCTTCCCAGCCCGTAACTTGACACTTACCCAGGGATCTAGGGCAGACCATCCATTGAGTCATTGGAGTTAATTTAGCGCCCCTTCTGCGAAGGAGGGGCACCATTCATGGGTCCTAGACCCTAAATCTAAGTGGCGAGTCCCATTTTTCCATTTTCGTTCTTTCCCCCAGGTGCACGCCAGCGACCCTCCGTCCGCTGCACCTACACCATGCATCCGACTGCTTTGAGGGGCATTACATTGAGGGCAGACCCATTGTGTATCAGAACCTGGGGGACCTGATTCTTGTTACATTCCACCGTAATATAGAGTGCCCGGTTGTGATTCTTTCCTCCCCGGGGCAAATCCTCTTTTGAAAAAAAGAGTGACTGAATGGCATAAGTGGCCCCCACTATGTGAGATAATTCCTCAGGCCCCATTTCTATGGGCACTTGAACCTTGGTAAGAGCTTTCAAAATAGCTTCTCGGTGGGTTGGTGATGCCATTAATAATCCCCAGATTGAGGTGTTAGCTTGGGCCTTTTTTAATTGGTCTAGTACTCGATTTTCTGGCTCAACAACCGTCGTTGATTGGCTAAACTGATCTTATTCCACGGTCAAATCCTTATTTTTGAAGTTTCGGCCACTCCTGGTTTCCGTAACCTCTGACTCTCTTTCTTTGATGACCAACCGGACTGGACAAAAGTCACCATCTTCTTCGTCACTATCAGTGATGATAATAGGACCCTTGGGATAAGTTCGGGTTTTACCTCCTTCATCAGACAAGGCCACAATAGACTTCCGGGCCTGACTTAGGATTCCTGATAAGGTTTCTTGCTTTTTAGCAACCTGCTGGACTATATGAGAATCTTCTGGTAACAATTGGCTAATGGCATGAAAAGCTTCCGAAGCCGCTAGGTACATCTTTCTTACTTCCGCCAATGACTTATAGAAGTTGCGATCCTTCTTTTCTCCTTGAGAAACTGAACTTTCAAACCTCTCTTCAGGGTTTGAAATAATGGGGTGGATATTCCCTGTTGGGTCATTTACTGCTCCTCCCTCATTAACCTGACATATATAGAAATCATCATGTGCTCTTGCCCACGCACGGTATTTTGTGTTACCCCGATATGGAGACTGGGGAGGAGTCCCACATAGGTCTTGTGCCAAGGCTAAAGTTAGCTTTACGGAGTTTTCTAAGTGATGAATTGCTTGAGGGAGCACCCATTGTTCTTTAACAGGTTCCAGCTGTTGAAGCTCTTCTTGGTACTTATCATCCAAGACCACCATTCTTATGAGTATTTCCTAGATTTTATCCACATCCCGGTGGATCTTGTTCACCTGGAATGATAAGTCCCATGGCGCGGGTCCACAAAGGTTCTCATACTTCTCCAGACACGTCCTTGGTTGCGTTCCTCATCCTCTGTTTCTTCTTCCCCTTCGGACACTTCATCATTGGATTCTTCTGATGCAGATTCTTGCTCACTTTCATCTTCTTCGGATGATTGTTCTTCTTCTAATGGCTCTTCCCCTTCATCATCGATGTCCATAGGAAAGATACCTCTGGTGGGGTCATTCTGAAATTCCCCGAGGCCCATATCATTGATCCATGCGTCCCATGTTTCACTTCTTCAGGGTGGATCCGGATAGGAGAATGAATCAGAATACAAGGCCAGGGTCTTCTGGAGGAGTTCCGAACAGATCACGAGCCAAAGCATTGACTAACCAAGTCATATTTTTCAACTCATGGAGGGTCCGAGCAAGTACATCGCTTTCATTTGGCATCACCAAGCTCTCACAACGTTCTGCGAAGTTACTACACACCAGATCTGGAAATAGAGAAGTAGCCTTGTATAGGATCTCTTGAGTATTGGTGGAAACATCGAGTATATCTGCGACCTAGTAGAAGGCGCTCATGCTCCAATGCTCGAAATCTTCTCTGGACACCGTCCAATCGCCTCTGGGGACTTCTGGAGATGATATCTCCTCATCATCTCTGCTTTCATCCTCATCTGATGATATGGGTTGAATAAGGCTGGTAGGATCATTATTATCATTGCTTTCGATGTTATTTACCCAATCCATCGCTTCTACTCCTTCGTCCTCCATCATTGGACTTTGTTATGCATACTCTATCCATCCCTCGTGGATTTCTTGGTCGCCCACCTCATCTGAACTGTCGCCAGTATCTCCCCCTATATGGATAAGAGAGACTTCTTCTGTCAGAGCTTGACCAATAGCTAGCGCTGAGACTGCTTTAAGGAGCTGAGGTGTGACTCTGGTAATTTCATTCCCTTCTTCTTCTTTAGGCACCAGGTGACATATTTCGGATGATGAGAAACCATACTTGCTCATGGCGTCATTGACTCGAGACCTTCTAATCCATACTCCAAGAAATCCAACTTTCGAAGCCGGTTGATGGATGCTATACCTCTGCCTTGATCACATGGTTGTTCGCTTGTTTGGATATTCCCGTCACAGTTGGTTTGGGCGCAGTAAATGCAGACCTGCATCCTTTTTGCCCGTGCTTGCCGTGACCGCTCATCTCTTCCTAAATACCACGGGATGGGCTGGATCAATGTAGTAGGATCTTGGAATGGTGTTTCTTCCTGCAACAAGTTTACTGACCTTGTAGATGACTCTGGAGAATAGGTTCCCTTCACCAGTGGTTGTGAGATTTTTCATGTAGGTATCTGGTATTCTACCCAGGTGGCACCTTCTGACTTTAGATGATAGAAAGGGGAATCGGGCCGATCCACTTCCTGAGACATCTCTTGTTGAATCTGTGGTTCTTTTTCCTCCTTAAGTCTCTTAGTCAACATTGCTATATAGACTTGTGCCTTCATTAGCTTCCTCTTCCCAACTGGATAAATCAAAGTGGTAGGATCTGCTTGCTTGGCATCCTCTTGAAGCATGTTTACTCCATGGTTAGGCAGAGGATTTATGGTGACATTTGGCGGCTGCTTGTTCTGAAGTTCAATTTTGCCCTTGTCAATCAAGTCCTGGATTGCATGCTTAAGAGATAGGCATCTATCCATGTGATGGCCTTGTTGGTCATGGTAATGACAGTATATATTAGGCTTATACCAGGTAGGTGGATTGTTCAAATCCACAAGCCTAGGAGGAATTGAATTGATCATTCCCTGCTTCTTGAGCTTGGTGAATAACAACGAGGGTGTCATTCCTTCAAAGTTGAAATTCCTCCTGGATGTTTCAGATTCAGTTTGGATCACAAGAGGGGTGGATCCTACGACTACTACCTGGACTTCTGCCGCTTGGCTGCTTGTCCCTGCAGTATTTCCTCCTTTGGCTCTTGGGCTTTTCCTCACCGAATAGCTTCCTGATGCTTTACAGGTCATACCCTGATTCTGCCTTTCTTTAAAGATCTTGTCTTCAATCTTTTTCCCAATCGTCATAAGAGCATCAAATGTTTTGATGTGTTGATAGTATATCTTCTCACGGTACTCCCCTTACAGATTTTCTAACAATATCTCATCCTGCTCCTCCTCAATAGGGCGGTGCCACATCTTCGCGGCCTTCTCTCTAAACCTCATGATGTAATTTAAAAATTCTTCAATTGGTTCTTGCCTCAAGGTTTCCAATTCTCTTCGAGTAATATCCATCTCGGTGTTGTATGAATATTGATTAGTGAAGGCTTTAACCACAGAGGCCCATGACTAAGTTTGAGTGTGATCAAGCTGGGTTAACCACTTCAAAGCAGATCTGGCCAAAGAATACAAGAACGCCTGTCCCATTTGGTTTTCAGAAAGTCCCCATGATCTGGCAATGGTGGCAAAAATCTTGAGATGAGCCCTAGGATCTCCCGATCCATAGAACTTATCCAATTTTCACTTGAAATCTTCATTTTCCCTTCGGGAAAGAACACTAGGTCTTCTTCATCTTTTTCTTTGACATTGCCCTTGACAACCACTTCTAACTCGGCTACTTTTCTCTCATTTTCTTCTCTCTTTGAGTCTCAGGAGGGTCCACAGGGTGGCTATCTTCCCCTTCTTCTACCGGTATGATGATTGGAGTCTTGAGGGTTGTGGTGTTAGTTTTTCGAACTTCCTGCTCTGCTAGTCCAGCTATGGATCCACCCTTAGATAGTTCATTAATTGATTGAACTAGTTGTGCCATGAGTTGCCGCATTTTGGCCATGTCTACTTGCAGCCTATCCACTCGATCTTCGACGTGACTTTCAGACAAGTGATCCTCCGGAGGATTTATGTTGCTCACAAGTGATATCTCAGAAGATGAAATAGAAGAATGAGAAGGAATCAGGGATCTTAAGAAGAATGGTGGGCTGGCTAGAGTCAGCCTTTCACCGCATCGGATCCAGATGGGCAAGGACGGAATTGTGCTTCTACGAAAAAGAGAAGAATAGTCTAGTTCAGGTCCTAAGAAGGAATAAATCTTATTCAACAATCCTTTTTTTTTCTTATTTTAATTCCAATTTTTTTATTATTATTTTTTGTATTTCATCATATATATATTTTTTATTATTCTTTATTTTTATGACATTTTTTTTAATTTTGTTTGGCTCAAGTAATTGAAACCATCATCAGAGTTCCGTTTGGGCTTCTCTGAATGCGGGCTTCAAATGCCGTCATTGCCCAAGCACAATCAAAGAAAATAAACAAAAGAAAGATCCTAGTTACCGGGTTATTGACGATTATGTCTGGAGTCAAAATGAGATGCCCTTATTTTGAGGGACATGTAAGGTTCCATCATATGGAAGTGAGCTTCCATTCTTCTTCGAGGGACCATCACGGGACTATGGATTTCCTTACCTTCGGTGGCATCTCATATCAAAGCTAGGTTAATCGTCAAATGACCCTAAAACTCGGTCTCTCTTACAGCTAACAAAGGTTAGTTTGTGTCGTACCCGAGTCATATATGGTCTATTTTCCTACATGATGCATGTAATGGGTAGGCTTTCATAGGACAGAACAAGGTCACCCTTGACATAACCAATATACCTATCGCTCGTGGTCGCGAATTGTAGGCATGTGGTTCTTTTGATATACCTGGAGAATAGGTCACACAAACTCAGAGTAATCGAGCTATTGCCTTTTTTGAGTGGCAAAGCACTCCACAGCACACTAGTGAATACCCTCGCTGGTGATTCTAAACTCGTACAGTAAATATCAAGGGTTGTAGCTTCGCTGTGAATTACCCATGACTACTCATGGGGTCCAACGACTAACTACGGGGGTAAGAGGGGTTCCCATGTAGTGTATGTGTGCAAAAAAGTCGTACAGGAAGCGACTATCATCCGATCTCAGAGTACTTAGTATGACGTGCCTCACCTCCCCGGGGGTAAAGGCACGACAGGGAATACCCTCGCTGTTTGATTTCACTTCGAGCACTATGCATGATGCGATTAGTACACACAGGGGTTAGCCAGACAAACAAATTATGGTATTTACTTTTTTTGTATTTTGTTTTGTACATTTATATATATATATATATATATATATATATATTTTTTTTTACATAAAAGTTTGGAGAGAACATTCTGACATTTATTGATAGCACCTATTTAGAAAGTTTGGCCTCGAGTGGATGTTTGTCCACCTATCCCCAGTGAAGTTGCCACTGTAAATACCGTGGTCCTCGAGACGAGGGTTCCCCAGCCTTATGGTGACAAGGGTTTGAGTATGGATATATATATATATGGATAATATTGTCAATGTATAATATGGATAAATGGGGGGTTGGGGTCATGCATTAAAATATGCTAATATAATGTGAAGTCGCCACCTAGGGTTAGGGCTTAGGGCCCATTAAGTGTAGCCCTATCTGTTGTGAGTAGAATCGGGCTATGTGACTCCATATGGTCTGACTAAAGGTTCGGGTAAGGGGTCAGGTTACGAGTGTGGGAAGGTGTTAGGCACCCACCTCGCCCGGCCGAAGTCGGTCTCTCTGTATTAGATGCTATATAAAGACGATGTTCTCTCTCTTTTATTACGGGGATGGGGGATATTATGAACTACATTCAGATGCTATGAATTGAACTAAAGCATAATAAACTACATTACATATATGAAAAATATGGACTAAAACGATGACATACGGAAGGACTACATTGAATCAACAAGAATGCAGTAATTATACTTGTATGGTTGTATTCCCCTGGCTCAGGGGAGATAGACGAATGGACGGACGCCGATTCTTTCTGGGCAGAGTAACGGCTCTTTCAAATGTTTTGGAGAGGAGAAAAAATAGACAAAATAATATCTAAAATAAAGGGGTTTTGATGATTATCCATGCACTGACGGGATAACAACGCCTAGGAGCAGGAACGCTCTATGCTCGAAGGGATAATCGAAGGATCTATCCACGACCAAGAAAATTTCACTCACTCACACTCTCATAAGAGAAAGGAGAGAAAAGAGGATAAAAAAATGGGACAAAGAGGGTGGAAATCACTTGGGGAGGGTCTCTCTACCCAAAATTTTCTTGGAAAATGTGGGAGGGGACCCTCCTATTTATAGGGAGGGACCCCCTCTCTCTCCTGGCCAGATAAGTCCTCCATGGCGCTGTGGAGATGTCCACGGTGCCGTGGGGGACTTTTCCACAGCGCCGTGGGTGACGTCAGCAAACTGATGTCACACCCCCTCATGACACTGTGGAAATCCGGTATACATCCCCATGGTGCCGTGGGAAGGCGTCTACGGCGTCGTGGGAATGAGTCCACGCCGTCGTGGGGGCGCAGTGTCATTTTTCTTGTTTTTGGCCCTAAAAATGGGTCTTTTTGTGTTTCAGCATGGTTCTTGGTCTTATGGGTCAGGTATCTTGGGTCTAGAAAGAGGGAGAGTGCGTCGTCCATCGTCCATGCCCAGTTGTCATCATCGCCAATTAGGGGGTGACAAAAATCAGTGTCTACAGATAGTAATCGCCTGTTCTTAATCAGTCTACCAGAGGTTGGGTTCGGCTACTATTTGCTCTTCTCTACTTCGACTTTCTCCTTCCACTCGCTTACGAGGTTCGGTGATACGTGTGAGTCCAAGCCTGAAGCATTGTTGGAAGTGGTAGGCATAAGGGCATGGTGACATCTAGTTGTTGTGCTGGTTGATCGGGTGTAGATGGAAAAGATCAAGCTTGTATGGGAGAAAGTAGTATGAATAAACAAGAAAAGCGCACAACTTTAGCAAGAAAAGAACCACTAATGAATGGATAGAAGAACTTGGGGGTTTTAAAATTAAAAAATTAGAGGTAAATGAACCATCTCTCTTACCATAGTTAGTAAATCTGCATATAATACGTGAATCTGAACGTTTAATTGAAAAAGTCATTGTTTTGCATATAAAATGTTAGAGTCGGATAAATACGCGAATATGAAGGGGTGACGTATTATACACATAAAACGTGGATTACACGTGTATAATATGTTTAATTAAAAAATAATAATAATAATAATAATAAAATCTAAAACCAATGTTAGGTTACCGAACCCAAGCCCCAAACCAAACTCTCATCCTTCTCTTCCTGGTTCTTCACTTCTTCTCCATCTCTTCTTCCTCTTCTTCTTCGGTTGGTGGCAACTGGTTCTTCACTTCTTCCCCATTCTTCTCCATCTGACTGTGGTTCTTCCACGGCAGTTTGCAGCCCTTTCCCCTCCATTCTTGTAGCAGTCGATTTGTCAATTCTGTAAAGCCAAGTTCCAATGTCTAATTATACCATAATTTGCTTGACACTTTTTGCTTGTGTATATGCTTCTTGTTTATAGTGTATTGCTTATTGGCTTAGGTGGATGTTAGGCTCATTGTGTGCCACTTTATATGTTTCTTTACATGTTGAGCTTATTACACAACCATTCATTGGCTTGATTTAGGATTGTTGATTCGATTCTAGCCCCATATGTCGTGCTTTGTATCAAAACCCTTTTTCCATGGCATCAAGGGTGATTTCTTGATTTTTTTTCTTTCTTTTATATGCTTTATTTGGGGATGAATGATGTTGAGCCTCCAATGCTTGAATGGACATTGGGTTTATTGATTTAAACCCTCCATTCCCTGCCTTATGTTGAGAGCCATCTCCGTAGGTATTAAGGCTCAAATAGGGTGTACCAAGGCCATGTCCATGTTTTTATTTGACTTATTTCCTTTGTAACTGCATCTTGATGGATTTAATAAGCCAATGCTTTAACTGGGCATGTTATGAACCTTTAGGGCCTTGGGGTTCCTTGCCCTGACACATGGATTGTGGGCCAATGCTTTAATGTGATAGTTTATCTAATTCCTTTCAATTGTCCCTTTTGATTGGTCATTCTAAGCTCTACAGTGAAGATTGTAATGAATCTAGACTTGTTAACCAATCAAACTATATATTTAGGCACATCAATAAATGCTATTAATTGTGTTTATTAGGTGTACATGCCTGTTGCATAGTGACTATATGCCCATATTAGGAACTAGTGCATAGGTCATTTTAGAAAAATGGAAGGCCTGTAATATGCACTTCTAATTTAATATTACGGAATTTAAATTTCATGTAATGCTTCAATTCGACCAGAATTTATTTTTTTTCTTTTAAAAAAATGTTTAAGATATGTTCAGGTATATTTATCACTTGCACTACCATTTTAGCTAGTGTAAGATTCATTATTGTGGTTATTATATGTAAATATGCATTGTGATTAACATAGATTTAAACTTCCATGGATAACCTTGAGATATTGGAGCCGCTCTTGCAGCTCTCCTCTCTCTCTTCTCTTTCGCTTTCTTTCTCTATTTTCCTTTCTGTTCCAACAAATTGAAGAGAGTAAATAGGTCTCAAGTTGTAACTAAAACCCAGTTTTTCTCTGGGATCCCATTTCCGCTAATATGCATGTTCTGCTCCACTGATTTATGTGTTTTTGTTTTTTTTTTCTTTCATTTTTCTCTCTTCTTCACCCTATCAATCAACTTCTTTTCTTTTCCATACAAGATGGGTAATATCCCATTACTACCTGCACCGATTCTCAACCAACAACAACAACCTGTCCCATACCTGAACTCTAACCAAAGTAGTCAACCTTCCACTTACCATACACCCCTCCCCAATAGCCCACCTCATGAGTCAGATTACATAGATACTGAGGAAAACGACAATCTCATTGGATATGAGTTTGAGGCCAATCTTACTCGTAGGTGGGAGACCATCCTGGTGGGTCAGGTAGTCCTATGCAGATCTTATCGAAAATAAGCTGTTAAGGAGGCACGAGACAACCAATAAGGGGGGGTTGCTTGGTCATTTCACAGCCCCTTGTGAGAGGGCATAGGCGAACGTGACCTAGAAGCGTTCTTTTTCCCTTCATTTTAATAAATGAAACTCAATTGAATGAGCAAAAGGTGGGAGGATTGTTGAAGCCACTGTAATTTTCAGAATGTGAGGGATGATGCATTAGAAACAGTCGACAATGGCAGAAAGAAAAAGATGAGGTTGCAAAAATGTGAGATGAAATCCTGGGTTTGAATGAGGTAAATTAGAGGAAAGCTAGCGCGGGAATACAATGTAGCCCTTTAGGTTTAGAATTTTATGTGCAGGGTGGATGGAGTTGAGCATTGATTCTTTTTATCCCTTCAAATTTCAGAACAATTTACCTTATGTTGATCTAGGATCAAGTGGGTATTTACCTCATTGCTAGACCTGCTCAATTTTAAAATTTTAGCAAGGAAAACTATTTGTTCGATATTTGGAGCCTAGAAATATACATATATTAAACCCAGTTGATTCAAATTACTAGTTTGAAATAGCTATTGGATGCTTCTTTTTATTAGTTGTAAATGTGTGAATGCTTGCCACAACTTGGGCAAACTAGGTAGAGATACTTCTTCAACGTAGGACCGTGCCACTTAGGACCATGGTTTCAAGAATCGGGATCGGATCGAGCTAGATTGGAATTGGCCAACAACGATCCCAATTTTGATTAATCCGACTCATATAATTCTTGTACAAAAAACCCTAGATGCCAAGAATATTCTGATTCCACAACTGATCCAAGCTGATTACTATCCGATCTGGATCAAAATCAACAAGGACCAATCTAGATCCTGATTTATCCTTGCTCACGACTCAAAGAAACATGGCTTGAAACTAGGTATAATATTGGTTTAGTTTTTCCTATCCAATAATCCTTCTAAACAATTGCCAATTGCTTTTCCTTCTTGGGTAGTTGTAAGACAATAATTTCTATGAATAAATTAGTCTCACTTTAAATATTGTACCTTATCAAACAAAGGAAAAACTTCCCCACAACGCAAGAGTGTAGTTCCCTTTTCACAACAACAACAATTCAACCGTATCCCAACTAAATGAGGTCGGCTACATGGATCTTTGCAAAGACAAAAGATTAATAAAAGTAGCAAAAAGAAAAAGAACATAACAACAACTCAACAATATTCCAATTAAATGGGGTTGGCTACATGGATCTTTGCCCTCCAATCAGCTCTATTCGAGGTCATACTTGAAACAAGACCTAAGTTATGCATGTCTTCCTCACTACTTCTCCTAAGGTCATTTTAGGATTGCCCCTAGTTTTTAGTATATTCAATTTGAATAAAGTTACCCTTCCAAACTGTAGCATCTGAAGACCTCGTTGAAAATGACTATACCATCTAGGAGATTTTATTGTAGTTCATCTTGAATCCGGACAACTCCCAAATCAGCTTTAATATATGATCATTCCTTATTTTACCTTTCTCAATTTTGCCACACATCCATCTCAACATCCTCATCTCCACTATAATTATCTTATCAATATGATGTTTCTTAACTGCCCAACATCCCACACCATACATCAGAGCTGGTCATATAATTGTCTTATAAAATTTTCTTTTAAGCTTTAAAGGAATCCATCGATCACACAACATTCCGGATGCACCTCTCCGCTTCATCCGGCTTACTTTAATTTTCTATGCAACATCATCTTCTATATCACATTCCTTACGAATGGATTGATCCCAAATACCTAAAGTAATCACTTGTGGAATCTCCCTCTCATCAACTTTTATCCCCTCATAATCTGTCCTGAAGTTACTAAAGTCACACACCATATTCTCCAATCAGCTCTATTCGAGGTCATACTTGAAACAAGACCTAAGTTATGCATGTCTTTCCTCACTACTTCTCCTAAGGTCATTTTAGGATTGCCCCTAGTTTTTTGTATATTCAATCTGAATAAAGTTACCCCTCCAAACTGTAGCATCCGAAGGCCTCGTTGAAAATGACTATACCATCTAGGAGATTTTCTTGTAGCTTATCTTAAATCCAGACAACTCCCAAATCAGCTTTAATATATGATCATTCCTTATTTTACCCTTCTCAGTTTTGCCACACATCCATCTCAACATCCTCATCTCCACTACAATTATCTTATCAATATGATGTTTCTTAACTGTCCAACGTCCCACACCATACATCAGAGCTGGTCGTATAACTATCCTATAAAATTTTCTTTTAAGCTTTAAAGGAATCCATCGATCACACAACATTCTGGATGCACCTCTCCACTTCATCCGGCTTACTTTAATTTTCTATGCAACATCATCTTCTATATCACATTCCTTACGAATGGATTGATCCCAAATACCTAAAGTAATCACTTGTGGAATCTCCCTCTCATCAACTTTTACCCCTTCATAATCTGTCCTGAAATTACTAAAGTCACACACCATATACTCCAATCAGCTCTATTCAAGGTCATACTTGAAACAAGACCTAAGTTATGCATGTCTTTCCTCACCACTTCTCCTAAGGTCATTTTAGGATTGCCCCTAGTTTTTTATATATTCAATCTGAATAAAGTTACCCCTCCAAACTGTAGCATCCGAAGGCCTTATTGAAAATGACTATACCATCTAGGAGATTTTTTTGTAGCTTATCTTGAATCCAGACAACTCCCAAATCAGCTTTAATATATGATCATTCCTTATTTTACCCTTCTCAATTTTGCCATACATCCATCTCAACATCCTCATCTCCACTACAATTATCTTATCAATATGATGTTTCTTAACTGCCCAACGTCCCACACCATACATCAGAGTTGGTCGTATAACTATCCTATAAAATTTTCTTTTAAGCTTTAAAGGAATCCATCGATCACACAACATTCTGGATGCACCTCTCCACTTCATCCGGCTTACTTTAATTTTCTATGCAACATCATCTTCTATATCACATTCCTTACGAATGGATTGATTCCCAATACCTAAAGTAATCACTTGTGGAATCTCCCTCTCATTAACTTTTACCCCCTCATAATCTGTCCTGCAGTTACTAAAGTCACACACCATATACTCTGTTTCTATTAAACTTATCTTAAATCCTTTTGATTCCAAGGTTGATCGCCATAACTCCAGTTTGGCATTAATTCTTGCTTTTATCTTATTCACCAAAACAATATCATCAACAAAAAACATATACTAAGAAACATCATCTTGGATGTCCTTGGTTAACTCATCCATAATAAGCACAAATAAACTAGGGCTTAAAGGTGATCCTTGATGTAACCTAGTTGTAATTGGGAATTTACTACATTAACCCCCTATAGTTTTTACACTAGTCACCACACCATCACACATATCTTCAATTATATTCACATATTTATTTGAATCCCTTCTCTTCCCTAACACATGCTAGATTAAATCTCTAAGAACTATATCATTAGTTTTTTTTAGGTCAATAAAGATTAAATGGAGATCCTTCTTGCTCTCTCTAGATTTTTCCACGAGTCTCCTAAGTAGGTGGATAGCTTTTGTTGTAGACCTTTCTGGCATAAAGCCAAATTAGTTCTCCAAAATAGTGTTCTCTTGTCTCAGATGTGTTTCAATAACCCTCTCCCATAATTTCATAGTATGACTCATTTGTTTTATACATTTATAATTATTGCAACTCTGGATATCGCCTTTTATTTTTGTGAATCGGAACAACAATGCTTCTCCTCCATTAATCTGTCATTTTCTTAGTGCACATAATCTTATTAAACAACTTCGTTAGTCAAGATAAGCCATAGATTCCTAAACGGAATGACTGGAGCAGTTGTGTTTGTGAAGAAAAAGAAGTGGAAGAATAAGATAATTAACAGATGGGAGAAAGAACGTCACCCAGTCGCACATCACATGCCACCTCTGCTCCTAGACACAGTGGCATGCAAAATGATTATCGCACCCCCTTAGAAAGATGTAAATGACTAGGGATGCAATGATCATTTTGTACACACTTGTGTCTAGCACAAGGGCAGGTGCTGTGTGACTAGATGGCATTCTCTTTCTCTCAACAAACATGAAATTTAATAAAAAATTAAAAAATTCAGAATATAGACATTGTAATAGAAGGTTCCCAATTTAGTGGAGGAGACATGGCAAGCGTACAAAGAAAATTTTTTTGCTAACTAATACAAGGAAGTGAGCCGGACTTGTACCTATACTATTAAACAGTCTAGATTCCTTAAATACACCACGTGTTCAATGTCTAGAAGATGAAGATCCACTGTTTGGTGCTGTGGGTCCAAATCTTTGGCCACCATGTCCAACAGCATAATACTAGGCTCATCATCAGTCATGACTCATGACAAAATCGGCCCCACAAAATTGAAGGGTACGAGCCCCATTCTTGGATAGCCCTAGCAAGTGGCATCCTTCTTATCCCCACAAAACAAAAACAAAAAAAAAGGGGCAAATTTCACGGACACCCCCTTCGAAATGATAAGGACATCCTAAATTTTGTGAAAATGGCACAGACTACCCTTATTTTATATTTTTATTTCAACTTAGTCCACTCTATTAGGTCTGTGCAGTTAAGTGGCTGTTAACTATTTTATAATGGCGAAATTATCCTTACCATAGGGTGAACTTCCTATATACCCTTAAGGCTAAATCCCCAATATTCCAAATACAAACCAGATTTTCTTCATCGTTTTCGCTTGGCTGAAGGTGGAAGAAGCAAGAACAGAGAATTCCTCCACCTGCAATAGATGCCATTATTGACCGATTTTCATGCTCGGTCTAGAAATTGGGAGAAGCAGAGGAGGTGGTGGTTGTGATGTAGCAGAAGCAGGTATAGCAGAAGAAGGATTGTTCGACCAAGCAGCCGCCACGACTTGGGCCACGCCGATGTTGCTGCAATTCCTCCGAGCTTTGTTGCTGAGCTGACGAACGAAATTGGGAGGGAACTTGAGGACAAGAGAAGACAAACCCGAGCCAAAGAAGGGATAGGAAGGTGATGATCCTCCGTGGAAAGGAAGCGAACGGGCCTTGCTAGAAGATAACAAGGGTATCTCAGGGTGAAGGTTGCTGGTGAAATGGGGATCTGGGCGGCAATCAAAAGAACAAGGAAGAACCCTAGCGCAGCTGGAAACTGCCATGATGATATTAATCAATCAAAACTTGAACATGAGAGATTTTGAAGAGATAAACCCTAATTTTGTCTGTAGACACAGAGGGTTGTGAGGGGTTAGGTAGAGACTTTGACAGAGAAAATTGAATTTATTTTTGTTGGGTTTTTGTAATTTTTTTTCTGGTTTAATTTCCATGTCTATTGTCGGAGAATGCGATTGGTTCGGATGATTCTTACTGTTGGTGATGTTGCTCCAAACTTTGATTCCAAATATGAGTTTCAGAACGATGTGCGCAAGCTCGTTGATTTGCTATGGCGGTTGGGAAGAGGGAAAGAAATGAAATGAGAGTTTTTGTGACCGAATTTATTCTCTCCGTCGCGAGAGCGTTGCCGATGGTGCTCTGCTCACCGTGTCGTACTTTCTGCTTATGGGCTTCTGGTGAAATCGGTGGCGGTCGGAGAGACAAGTGGTGGTCGGTGATGAGGAAGTTCGATTTGGGAAGATGATGGAATCTTAGTAATTTTTATTTAAATTACTAAGAGGGTAAAATTGATATTTTAATTTTGGGGGGTAACCTTGCTTAATGACTGGGGGAAGGTTGCCATTTTGACAAAAATTTAGGGTGTACTTGTCATTTCGAATAGTTATAGGGAGTGTCCGTGAAATTTGCCCAAAAAAATATTAGGCCAACCCCGACCCTACCTTACACTTCGAGTCCCAGTTGAGATGCAAAAATGCTCGTCGTTAGTTACTTTCAGTGATGCCTTCAACAAGAGGGACCGTCCCACCATGGGACTCCCTAGGGGTGTCAATGGGTCGGTTTGGTCCGTTTCGGTTTTGGTTTTTCGTTTCGGTGTGACTTTTATAGAAATCGAAACCAAACCATTAAGAAACGTTCGGTTTCGATTTCGGTTTCGGTGTGGTTTGGTTTCGCGTCGGTTTCGGTTTATGATAACGGGTTGATATCGGTTTGGATTCGGTTCGGTACCGGTTTTATATAACTAGTAAGGTCCGGTTAGTGCTTATTTTTCTTCTCTTTCTCTTTTAACTACATAAAATATTTCAAATACAATGCATCTTTCCATCCTATGTCCTATTCCTGAGAGAGTGAGAGTTGAGAACTTGAGACGAGAGAGTGAAAGTTAAAGTGATTAGGGCATTTAGGGGGCAATGAGGCTTTTTTTTGGTAAAGGGCAATGGGGCATTACGCATTAGGCATTTATTGATTTTCATTTACGCATTTATCAGGTTGGGTCGGGTTGGTTTGGGTTCGAGCCTAACGGTTCGTGCCAACGGTGCACCGTCGGGCTAGCCCAAACCAAATCGAAACCGTTTGCTCCCTGGATCCACAAACTGAACCCGAACCAATAAGAGATTGGTCCGGTGTGGTCTGGGCTCGTTCGGGTCGGTTCGGGCCGGTTTTATCGATTTGGGTTGGGTATTGACACCCCTAGGACTCCCCCACGAGGTTCTAGTATTTTTAAAGGTTAAAATCCTCAGTCAACAATTCATGCCATTCAAACGCTTGTTAAACCGTTGAATTTAGTGACCTATGACAGCCAAGCTTTGACTCTTCCAATGTCTTAACGATATCATCGAATCCAACGGTTAAAATCTTTATACTTTAAAAGGATAGGGTTTTCCGCACTGTCAGCATTATAGGAATCTCCTATCCCATAATCAATCGCAACTAGAGAAATAATTTTGTCAACAATGGGCCCACATGATTAGAAAGAAAAATGGGCCTTCCTCTCACCATGGTTTGATTTATCGATATCGAATCAATCCGTAATTCCGTATAGATATCTTTTGTCACCGACCCCAATACTCAATACACCATATCGATGAAACGGTACAAAAGATAAAAGTAGTATAAAACCAAGGTTTCAAGAATCAGGAATCGGTCAATTTGAATCGGAATCAGTTGATACTTATCCCAATTTCTGTCGTTCCTAATCATTACAACTTAAATCGGAATCAGGTATTCCGAATTGGATCAGAATCAGTCGTTTTCTAATCATTTTCTTTGTAATCCATCTTAAATCAGACCGATTATGGGTCGATCCCCAATTCCTAAACCCAGTCTATTTTCATGACAAAATAGCTTAGAACCAATTGGATCGAATCGATTCAAATCTGATTTAGATTGGAATTAGCTTTGAGCGATTCTGTTCTTAATTACAATTTGTAAAATGCTGTGTAAAACAATTAAAAATCCAATCTTATTAGAAAAATCAAGGATAAACTTGTCCAATATGTTTTGATCTGTGCCGATCCATATTGATATCACATTGTTTTTGAAGATGGTCGATATCTAATCCTTTACTGTGCACTAAACCATCATGACGCTCACGCATAGCAAAGCAAAGGGAACATAGGGCGAAAAATCTATGAACTGGCATCTGGCATTGTGACAATTATTTTCTCATATGATTTATGTCAAAAGGGACAATGTGTTTTTGCTCTGGAGTGGGATGAGAAAGTCATTTCAGTTAGGGATAAGGCGATCAAATCACCTACCTCATGTGTCTGGCGCAGGCGCAGGCGCAGGCGCCCCAGTGTAGAGAACATTTTCCAGTACCAAAAATACTTAAAATGTATAACGATGATGTAGAAGTAGAACCAATAAGATGTCGGTTTCAGTTTCTTTTTTTGGTAAAATGGACGGTCTGAATCTCTGATGGATGACGTAGCCCACTTATCAAGGTCTCGTACTAAAAGTGTTAATAGTGTACCTGACGGCCGGTGATACCTAAGGAGTGGCACATTCAGAAATTTCTGCAAAAGCAGTGGCATTTCTAAAACTTGTCTCTTTTATTACACAATAAAAATAATATAATAATAACAATCCAGCAAGCGTCATCGTTAAATAAATAGGGTTTTGAGATTAGGTTTTTGAAGCTCTCTCACATTTCTTCTTCGTTTGCTGCTACTCGTCACTCTTCTATTCTCATCTGCTCTCTTCTGTCATTGCGGCTAGGGTTTCTATCTCTTCTCCTCTTTTTCTGTTTTTCTCTTCATTTCTGAGGTGAAGGAAAAGCGGGTTGTTTTGTCGGAGGTTGTAAATGATAGATCTGTATCAATGGAATTGAGAAAGAACTAGGGGTTCCTTGTTGCTGTTGCAGTTGAATCGTTAAGGGTTTTTTCTGGGTCCCGAACGGAAATGGCATCCGCGAACCCTTTTGATCTGTTGGGTGATGACGACAACGATGACCCGTCGCAGCTGATCGCTGCTCAGCAGCAGAAGGTCGCCGTTCCGAAGAAACCCTCAGCTCCCATCCAATCCACTGCTCAACAGCAGCCCAAGCAGGCTAAGCTTCCATCCAAGCCTCTTCCCCCTGCTCAGGCTGGTCAGCCTTGTTATCCTACGCTAATCTCTATTTTATGGTGTTTGGGTAGATTCTGTTAAATTAGCTCTGATTGCTTTATCTGTGTTTCCTTTTTGCTATCTGCTCTTGTTGTTTATGTGATACCTGGATTGGAGTTGGATATAAATTTTTGGTTTAATAATGATGTGGGTCCTGATAATAGATCATTTGCATACTCTATTATGGGTGTCTTACTCTTAGGATTTGCCATTGAATTATTGCATATCTGATGTAGTCCAAAAATTGTGAGTTCCTAGCTTCTGCTTTCATGTATCAGGCTGCATCTGGGTTAATTGATATGATAATTAATCTTCAGTTTCTGCTTCCCAAGTATAAGTTTTTCTGTTGTCCTTAGTTTGTGAGGCATTTGGTTTAGAACAGATCTTGATATCTGTATTATTGTGTAGAGTTGCCGGCGAGAAGGTATATCTTTCACTTTCCTAATTTCTTTTTCATCGTCTCGGAGAATCGTTGAGGTTGTTTGTTAACCAGGTGTATAGGGAAGTCTGTTATTGAAACCTGTTTCCCACCATCCTTTTCCAGGTTTGGGTTTTAAATTTGTCGGAATTTGCTCATCTATGGTGCATGATGTGTCTTTTCTTTCACGATTGGTTGCTGTGGCTAGATTTGTGGCACGTTTCTTATATTTTCTTATGTTAGAAAATCAAGCATTTCCCCTCCTGTTGAGATCATAACCTGTTGTTGTTACACGGATTTGGCTGTTAATGTGTTATTTCACTTTCATAGTGAGGGAGACTAAAAATGAAGTTGCTCGTGGAGGGAACCGTGGTGGGCGTGGATATGGACGTGGACGCGGTGGTGGATTTAACCGAGATCGAGAAGTGGTCAACAATGAAAATGCATATAGCAACAATGGAGTCTCTGGAGGATACAGTGCCCCTGAAGATGGAGATATTGGGAAATCCACTGAAAGGCGTGGCGATGGTGGATCTCGTGGTGGTTACCATGGTGGCCGTCGAGGTGGTTTCAGCAATGGAGAGCATGTTGATGGGGAGCGGCCTAGAAGGATGTTTGAGCGTCGTAGTGGGACTGGTCGTGGGTGAGTGTACTTTGTTCTGTTTTACTATCTCTTTACTGGGACATTTAAGTGTCTGCAGTAGTGTATATGTATTGTGTTAGTACAGTGCTTTTAAATCTTGAATTATGTTCATGCAGGAGTGACTTCAAACGTGAAGGAGCTGGTCGTGGGAATTGGGGAACTCCTACTGATGAAGTTGTTCAGTGAGTACCTTGTTTTGCAACTTGAAGTAATTTTCCATTGCTTTCCAAAATATTTTGGCATCTCTGCCCATATGTTAGGGATAGAATTCTGTCACCTATGTTGTGCTATACTTGTTTTTGCACGCATTTTGTTTATTTTACTTATCCTCCCTTTCTGTAGGGATACTGTGGAGGTTGCCAACACCAATGAAAAGAATGTGAGCTCTGAGAAGCCAGTTGAGGAAGATACAGATGCCAGCAAGGAGAACCCTGTGAATGAGACAGAAGAGAAGGAACCTGAAGATAAGGTGTCTGGCTTTGTGACTTTACTTGATTTATTCCTTTGCTTGAAATCCAAAGTAATTGTTCTGATATTTTGTCTGTTGAATGGTAAAACAAGAGAGCCCAGAAGGTCATTGCCCATGTATAAAGATGAAATAGATGTCTAGATGCATTTCTTTCTCCAATAGGTTGGCCTCAGGACCCTGAAGAGTTCTTTATTGTAACAAAAACATATTTACTGTTATTCTAGATTAGCATGTCTGCGTGAAATGATTTTGAAGAACAACTTGTGTTTGTACTGACCTGGATTGAGTATGTGAATCCTTATCCTATTCAAATTGGAATCGATGGATGCTGATTTCATGTCCATTTCTGGGCTTTTAAACCTTTCTAAGTAGTCATCCATTATGAGCCATTTTTTGTTCTGCTGCAAATTCAGATTTTAGGGACTGAAGTCTGTTTCCATGAAGTTATTATGTTTTTTTTTTTTATAATTTTTTAACCATGTTTGCTAGTGGAAGCAATACATATTAGTGTTGCCATTCTAAGATACCAAAGGCAGAATTGTCAAAGTTGTGTTTTTATGAGTTTACCATGCATCTCTTGAATGTGTCTTGTGATGGACTTTGCCAGAGTACTCATCATGTGTTGCGTGCTTTTTCTTTCCTCTTTATTTATTTTTAAATAGGAGATGACTCTTGATGAGTATGAGAAGCTGCTGGAAGAAAAAAGGAAGGCTTTGCAAGCATTGAAGACTGAGGAAAGGAAGGTCGATGACAAGGAGTTTAAATCTATGCAACAGCTTTCCAGCAAAAAGGGCAACGATGATGTGTTCATTAAATTGGTGAAGTTAACTGAACTTCCTAGAAATTCTGTTTAGTTCTTGTAGTAATCAAGTTGGAAGCAGATATCTTAACTTTGATTACATGATTTACTTGTAGGGCTCTGACAAGGATAAGCGGAAAGAGATTGAGAAGGAAGAGAAAGCTAAGAAGGTATGTGGACTTATCCTGCATCTCCCCTTGAACTTAAAATGTGGATTTTGGATGTGTTTGGAATTGCTTTCAAATTTTAAAGAAACTCAACTGGATCTTTCATATTATTCCTATCAAAGATGAATTAAATTTTATTTATTTGTGACTGACAACAACATTATTAGCCTACTGGATGCTTGTGTTTGCTCATAATAAATGTTATCACTCTACTTTCCCAAGTCAGTGGTCTGTTTCAGCAAACCTGTCTATTGACCTAATATTGGTCTATTTGACCCATTGACATTCATTTTGGGCATATTTGAACTTGTGCCCATAAGAGACATTTTAGAAAATGTTCATAAACAATTATAACAAACTAAAGCCTTTTCTGTGTGAAGTATGTATGTGTTGTGTATGTGTATTACTAATGCTTTCTGCCTCTCTGCTTAGGTTGGCTTTTTGTTGAATGGTTTCAGTTTGGTTGTATTGGTTTTTGTACATAGATTAATTGGGCAACATCGTGTTCCTGCAATTTAATTTAATTGCTGGCGATCTCATACAATTACACATGGTCTAGAACGTTGAATTGACCTTGGATTGGTAATTTATTCTTGGTCATTGGTTGATTCATCGGTCTATACCCTCTCTGCTTTGATTAATTGGATCGTTAGATGGAAATGCCATGTTAACTCGTATGATGCCTAGTTATGGTTAATTTTTCTTGATGATGTATAATGGCTTGCAACATAGGTGGCAAGTCTGTAAGAAATAACTCTGGATATTGCTTATACTCTCTGTTGCAAGCTTCTGGCCTGTTACTGTTATTCCTATTGAACTGACTGCTATTATTTGATGTGAATGTAGTCTGTCAGCATCAATGAGTTCCTAAAGCCTACTGAAGGGGATAAGCATTACAGTCCTGGAGGAAGGAGGGGTGGCCGTGGAGGTCGTGGCAGAGGAGGAGGAGGTTACAGTGGAGGTGGCATGAATTACAATGTGTCGGCCCCTTCCATTGAGGATCCGGGGCAGTTCCCAACCTTAGGTGCCAAGTGAGAGTTTTTACCAATCTACTGGACATCATCTCCTTGGTTTTTCCATGTTTGGGTTCATTTACTTTTGATCTTGAGAAGTACCCGAGTGGCAGGAATAATGAGGTTTCCTGTATCAAAAGATCTTTTTAACGTTTTTAATTATTCCAAAGTGTAAATTTAGGTTTTTTTTCCCCATGGATTTGCTCAGTATGGTTTTCTTGATTTTATTTGAATGGTATACCATTTGAGAAGCATTAGAGGGTAGGGGTTTGGGGGGGGGGGGGGGAGAGCCGTTCTTGTGTTTATCCTGCGCAAGATTTGGTTAATCGGAATTGATGCTGTTGATTCCGACCCAAATTTAGGTTGAATCAAAAGTCGAAGGAACTGACCTTAGCAGAGCCAAGGTGAAGTTTCAATGGTCAGTTGCCCTCGTTTTCCACCACTACCTGCAAAAAAAAAAAAAAAAACAAATGTAAAAAACCAAGCCTGGATGACAATTACTAGCATTGCATGGTTGGTGGGCACTAGTTGGATTAGTGTCTGAATGTCCTCTCTTGCAATCTTGCTTTCCGTGGTTGGAAGTGTCTTCCTTTCTTTCTATTATCTTTTCTCGCTTGCTTTCCTTTCTTGTCATAGTGGTTTCGTTAAAGCATTCCTGTGTAAAGCCAATCAGGTAAGCAAAAGATGTTGTGTGAATGGCATCGGTCTCCTCTCCAATGAGGAAACGCCGCTCAATGTGGGCCCAACGAGGCAGCTGGCGGCTGGGTAAACTTGTGCTTGGGATAGTCAGCCTAGGGATTTAGGCAGCCGGCGGATGCTCATTTGGCTCTCTCTGGGCGGCGAGAAAAACATTGAGAAAGAGAGATTAGTCTTAGAGCCCGTTTGGTAATGCTTCTGTTTCAAAACACGTGGTTTTTTTTGTCTTTTATAATTTTTTTTCTGTTTTTGTGTTGGAAACATGTTTCTGACCTCTAAAATGGTGTTTGGTAAACTTATTCTAGAAATATTTTTAGAACTAAAAAACAACACAACTCTGTTTGGTAAAACCTGTTTTGAAACATCTTTTACCAAGTTAATGAATTATTACAAAAATGTTATTTCTTGATTATACTTATTTAAAATTAAGATGAAAACATCCACCATGATCATGTATGACTATGCAAAAAGGATCTTGGTGGATTTGAATCACCATTCCCTTGGAACATGCTTAAGACATGCACATGTTCCAAGTGCTCTACCAATTTGAGCTAAAGACCCAACAAGTAGAGTTTGAAATTTACACGTAATCCAAACCTAAACCAAATATAATGAAATAGATTCAAATGAAATCCAAACCTCATTGAACTACAAACATAACATCAATGGGATGCTAATGAAAAAAAAATCATTTACAGATAGGTCACTACAATATGGTGTCAATTTCAAGAACAATATAAACAAGAACAAAAAGTGATCATAAAAAATTAAGTTCATTCTGTCCATGGATCCCCAAACCAGAGTTCAATCTTCCCAAGTCCTTTAAACTCTCCCTTGTTCCTTACATATTTAGAACAAAATTTTCAATTCATTCCCTATGGCTAAGATTATCAACACCAACATAGACCTTACTTGCTACACACACTCACTCACCCCTTGCTGCCCCTACACACATTCACACTCACACTCGCTCACCCCTTTGTTTCCTATGTTGTATTAATCCACCCTACTATTATGTTCCATATGGAATTATCCACACCTGATGACTTTAAAGGGTTAGGTGCCATTCCATAATCCCTTGCTTTCATGGCAAATCCACCAACTACACAACCAACAAAACAGTCTTTGTTTTTCTCCTGTTCTTTTCTTCCTTTCTTTTTTCTTTTCTTTTCTTTCTTTCTATAGCTATGGCTGAGGCCATATGGACCTCAACCAAGCACCTTCACCCCACACACACACACACATACAACACAGTCACATACACACACCCAACCACACACACATCCACAAACACCTGGACAACAAATAAACACAAATACAAGCACCATCATCATTTACCTCTTCTTCTTTTTCGTTTTTTTCTTTTTCTTTTTTTTTTCTTTAGTCGTCTCTTTTACTTGGTAATGGCTGGGGCCACAAAGCACCCCAACCACCACCGAATCACAACACACATGGAGAGGAAAGAGGGAAGCTGACCTCCAGCCCTGTTGCAACAGGGGAGTTGATTGTGGAACAGAGAAAAGAAAGCAACAGTGGTAACAGCTCCACCAACCCCTCTGCTTCCACCAAACTCTCTTTGAGTTTTTCTCCTCTGCAATAAAATTAAAAGCAAACCATTCTTTGCCTCAACCCTGACCCGGCTTGGCCCTGATACAAGGCCAGAAATTCCCAACCCTGACCCGCCCTCAGGACCAAGGTATCTTTTCCCAGACCCTGTTCCGGCTCAGGGCGGGCCAGAGCGGGTTCGGGCCGTTAAGGCCAAACTTGCACCCCTAACTGTTAGCCTCTTTGGTAGGAAACTATTATTCTATTGTTGTGGTAGGCTATGTCTATCCTCTTAGGAACTTATCTTTGTAAAGCAAGTAAAGCAAATTGTTACGTACTTGATTAGTACGTCAAAAGCTCCAAAGTTGATGGAATGTGTTAAATCATTGAACACATAACAAACCACCATTCTTCAACAGTCATTGTGGGTATTATTTTCCATGATTCAACTTGTGACATGGTGTCCGGCTTAGGTATTTGACTGATACGCCTAAAGCTTCAAAGCTGATGGAATGCGTTAAATCAAGTCCTTTAGCCTATCGCATACACTAGCCTATCAAGCACATAACACAAATATGCCCACGGTCAAGAGAGCGAGGGACTTAGATGATGGGGAACAGTTGTAGATATTATTGACTGCATACAATAGGGGTTGAAGTAATTATGACTCTTAGAATCTAAATGTTTCCTTCACCTGAGTTGTGGCAAACTTTTTCCATATGCTTTACTCACTTGTCTTATCTATTTCAATTAGCGTTACTAGATTTTGGGGAGAATCAGAAATCTTAGCAAATGCATAGTCAGTCTCCATGTTCATGTATGTCTAACCATAAGATAGAGAGTATTTAGTCAATTTGTTTAAGCAAAAGTAATACTTAGAATAATGTGTTGATTTTCTTCTTTATTCATGAGGTCAATGTATCACGAAAGGCATATTTGGCTACGTTTCTTAGTGGTGATGCTTTTCGAAATTCGAATATTAGAAACCAGGGTTGTATTGATTACAAGGTTTTAAAAGGGCATGGCCAATGAAAACACTCGGTAGTCTTTACTCATACCGCAGTTGATTATATTTTAGGGTTTGTTAATTTTTTGATAGTTTATGTAGCTAACAACAAAGAATAAATGAGTTCATGTTTTGGAATCTGAGCTGATTGGCATTTTTAATGGTCTAATCCTGGTTCAAAAGAGAGGAGTGAAAGCTGAAAGAAGTTTGGTGTGATGATAATTCCTTGCCTGGACTTCTTTCAACTCCATCCCGATCTCCTTGGCGTCATTGGCGATGCGAACTGCTAACCCTTTTTTTGCAGACCTCTGAATTTTCTATGGATGTTCTCTTTAGACAATTAGATGATACTAAGTTGTTAAGTTGATTAAAATCTAAAGCATGTGTAGCTGCGAATCGGAATGTCCCAAGTTTGTTTGAACATTGTAACACTTTGCCTCTTCTTGCTTAATTTATCTCCTTTTATCATAAAAAATAAAAAAAAAAGAACAAAGACCAAATGAGGTTATCATACAATATTATACAAACTCTTTTGTCTTTATATTAATGTATTTTATTTTCTCATTCCCAAAAAAAATAAAAAAATGAAACACTTTGCTTAAAATCTTTACCACCTGAAGTCGGAGAAAAACCTCTCCATAAGCACTCCCTTGCTTATGGAGTATATGTGAATGAATAAACATATCTGTTTTGCTGTAAAATATGAAAATATTGTCCTTTTTTAATAATAAATATTAAAATAAACAATGAAAATTTCAATTTTATAGAGGTTTTTTTTTTTTTTTTTTTTGCGCCTCTTGTTTTTTCCCTGAAAACAAACAGAGCCAAAAAAAACAAGAAAAAATTGCTAATTCCCTTGGAGGGTTTGAATACCCATCCAACTATTCGAATCCCTTATAACACTCAGCTCCTATTAGAGCCAGGATACTACATAATTTCAATTAGGTGCAATTTAGATGATGGTATTTGGGTATTAAAAAAAAAAAAGTGGACTTGGAAGATATGATTTTGGAGATAGGCTGGGGAGAAAATTTCAGTTTTAGAATTTGTTGTAGCTTATGATTTATCAATAGTAAATATATGCTTTGAAAATAGGGAAGAGCATTTTATAACTTTCAAAAGTGAGAAAAATGGTAGCCAAATAGATTTCTTTATAATTAGAAGGACAGGTAGGTTATTATGTAAAGATTGTAAGGTTATACTAGGAGAGAGCTTAACCATGCAACATAGATTAATGATCATAAATATGTGTTGTAAAATACTAAATTATAGAAAATGTGAGATTATTTATCCTAGGATAAAATTGTGGAGTTAAAAGATGAAAACTTGAAGTCATTGACTGATAAATTAGAAAAATAAGGAAGATGGAATTTTGATGGAGACTCTAAGGGTGTCAATTGGTTCGAAAGATGGGATTTTGATTAAGATGACTACATATATTAAGAAAGTAGTTAAGGAAGTACTAGATAAATCCATAGGACAGCGACATTCATTTAAGAAAACTTGATGGTGGGATGAAGAAGTTCAAACAGCCACTAAGGCTACTAAATCTAGTTTTAAAACAACCCCAAAGGGGTTAGCTAAGTTTGCAAACACCAGCATTACATGATTTAAGATAAGCTAAGATGTCATGAGTTCAACTCTCCTTAGAGCCTACTTAAAGGTAAAACAATATGTCCTGATGGTATTCTAGTAGAGATGTGGAAGAGTTGAGAATTAATGAAATAACTTGGCTAACTAAGTTGTTTAATAAGATTATGTGTATAACAAAAGTGCTAGATGAATGAAGGAGAAGCATTGTGATTCCGATTTATAAAAATAACGGTGATATTCAAAGCAATAATAAATATAGAGGAATAAAACTTATGATGTATACAATGAAATTATGAGAAAAAGTAATTGAAACCCGCATGAGCCAAGAAATTAATGTTTTGGATAACTAATTTGATTTTATGCCACGAAGATCAATCACAAAAACTATTTATTTGCTTAGGACTAATGGTAAAATTTAGAGAATGTAGGAAAGATCTCCATATGGTCTTTATTGACTTATAAAAGACTATCATTAAATTCCTAGAGATTAATTTGACAAGTGTTAGAGAAGAAAGTGTTTTGAGTAAATATATGGACATAGCTAAAAATACGTATAATTGTGCAGTGACTAGTGTAATAACTATCTAGTAGCAGGGTAATGAATTCCTAATTATAATTAAGGGTGTCCATCGGTTCGATTTCGGTTCAATTCCAGAGAGTGTTGTTGTGATCCGGATTCTAAAATTTGATACTCAAACCGAACTTGCTCGGTTTTGGTTATTATTCGGTTCTATTAGGTCCTTACACGGTTCGGTTCCGACTAAGGGTGTCAATTGGATACGGAACCAGGTATTCGGTTCGGATCCGATTCGGTTCCAAGCAGTGGCAGTGGAATCTAGGGCTACAACAGGGTCGGGTTGGGCCGGGCTTTATAGAACCCTAGCCCAACCCTAAGTCCCCTTAGTTGGCCCAGGCCCAGCCCAACTTTGACTCAGGGCCAGAAAACCAACCCTGACCCGCCCTCAGGGTCGGGCTGGACTGACCCTGATTGGCCCTGATCATGGGGAGAGGAAGGCATGCGGAATGGGCCGGGGAGAAAATTATCAATTTTACGTAAAATAACACTATAATAAAATGTATTACATCACTTATTATCTTCATATATAATATATTATATAACAAAATGTGGGTGACGTTTAAAGTTTATAAGATATATAGTATATCAATATATATTTTATAGTATAACTTAAAGCAGGGTCGGGTTGGGCCGGGCCAGGTTTAGCTCGAGGCCTCAACCCTAGCCTGACCCAACCCTGACTTAGGGACAGAAATTTCCAGCCCTGACCTGCCCTTAGGGCCAAATATCTCAGCCTAGGCCCTGTTCGGGCTCAGGGTGGGCCAAGGCGGGTTCCGGCCAACAGGGCCAAACTTGCACCCCTAGTGGGATCTAGATCTAGACCAAGTCCCGAAATGGTTCTAGAATTGAATACTCTATCCGTTCCTGGATGGTTCCAGTTCGGATCTGGTTACAATCCGGTTCTTGTATTCGGTTCTTATCTAGTTATTTCATCCGATTACTATATCCAATTTAAATTCAGTTATGCCATTTGATTTTCGTTCGGTTCTGATATTCACGAGACAAATCAATGTTTGCTCCTCCATAAGAAACTTGTAAGAAACCACTCAATTGACACCCTTATTATGTGGCAGATTTTTTGTTTGCAATTTGTTTGCCCTAGGGAAGATGAAGCGGTAAAGACTAAAGAGAAAGAAGTGACAATTGAAGGTTTAAGTTAACCACGTAACCGTCCATTAGAGTCTTTTAAACCTAATAAAGTATTAGGGTTTTATGTTAATTTTTAAGGCGGGTATTCGGTCAGGATCCGGATAAATCCTCCAGATAGGTGGATAGATCCAGATTCGATCCGAACCGAATTTTAAAGACATTTTCAGATCCAGGACTTAACCATATTAAATTTGGTCCAGATCGGAACCGGGTATTCATTGACACCCTTAGTTCCGACTCCTCTACTCAGTCCATATACTATAATATTGTAGTATAGTATAATAGTATTATAAAATCAAATACTAGCATTAGTAATATATACTATAACATATTAGAATTATAATGTATTAATATATACTACTATCCAAATTCGGTTCGGTTTCGGTTCTGGAATTCGGTTCCAATGCTTGATTTGGAACCGAAATGGTTCTAAAATCTAACCCATTCGGTTCGGTTTGACTTACTCGGTCCGGTTTCGGTTCTAATTTGACACCCTTAATTATATTTGGATTGCATCAAGGATCAGTTTTAAGCTTACAATTGTTTGCACTAATCATAGACGAATTATTTAGATACAAGGTTTAATCATAAATAAAGTAAGACAAAAAAGTATGGAGTGGCACAAAGAATTAAAAACAGGGCACATGAAATGAAGGAATGTGTCTCGGGAGTTATGTGCCCGATGTAAAGGAAAATTTTATAAGATACGATCAACAATGACGTATGAAACTAAAAATTGGCAAGTGAAGAAATAACATATAAACAACTGTAGTATAATTGAAATTAAGATGTTGAGAGAGATAAATGTTAGAATTAGAAAAATAAAATAAAGAATGAACAAATTAGAACTAATTTAAAAGTAACTATACAAGCCTATGAATGCTCCAACATGAAACAATGATTTGATTAATTGAAGGCTCTAAAAGAAGGATCCGGATCCTCTACTTCTGCCCTATCTGTATTGTCGTGTGTCCCACACATAGCAAGGTGGAAAAGACCACTTTACCCCTGCTCAGGCAAGGGTAAGGCAGTCTTTTTGCCTCCTTACTGTGTCTAGGGCGCACATGGCTGTACTGGCAAGGCGGAACTAGAGGATCCCTATGTCTAAGAGACAAAGGTAGACTTTAGGAAAAGTGCCGAAGAAGAAGAATAAGAAAAAATTTGAATAAAGTTGACCATAGAAAATGGATTCATATAGCAGATCCCGCTTAGTTAGAAGGGTAAAGGCTGAATTGAGTTAAAAAACAGGAAAAATGAAGAGAAGTGTAGAGGCATGTTAATGGCAGGTCCCTATCAACAAAACGGTGGGTTCGTAAGTCTGTCGCCTTGAGCGTCCTTCAAAGTGCAGAACTACTCGAACCTGAAAGTAGAAACAATATCCTTTTCAATTCCTGAAGTGTGGAAGTGCGGCAGTGTTAGGCGGGGATGTCGATACTTGGCAGTTGTTGCATCCTACGAATCATATCAATGAGCTTGAATCGTTGGATACGACATCTACTTGCACTGCCGCACTACCACACTTTTAGAATTGAAGAAGGTAATAATCCTTGAAAGTGAGGGCGAAGAGACAGCACTCGAACCTAAAAGTGAGGATGACGAGACACAACTTGAACTAAATTCAGAGTAAAGGCTCAATTGAGTTAAAAAAAATTAAGAAAAATGAAGACAATTATTGAGGCGTTTTAATGGCAGGTCCCTATCAACAAAGCGGCGGGTACACAGGTCTGTCGCCTTGAGTGTCTTTAGAAGTGCAAACTGTCCAGCCTTTTAATAAAAATGGGAGGTCAAGACAAGCTCTGGCCCTTAGCTTTTGCGACCAACCTTGACCTTGGGGCCTGGACAAAATCTCTTCACAACTAAATTTCGTTAAAGGTAATCAATCTTGCTTGTGAACAAGGATTAAAAAAGATTACTTCTTCCCATGTCCTTTTTTCCTTTTCTATTCAACAAAGTAACAATGATTTGTGAGACAGGGGTAAACTAGTGTTTGGGCTAGTCCAAGACAGATACATATAGCCAAACGCTGTGGTCCCAACCTCACTAATGGCACCGTATAATTAGATTCACAATCAACCACAGATTCTGAAATCTCTCTCTCTCTCTGAGCACAGCGCTTGAATCAACTTAAAAGCAAAGAACAGTGATTGCAAGATTATCTGTGGTAATATAAAAAGTAATGGGACACGAGATTGGAGACGGAGATGGAGATGGAATCAAACAATCAAATACTACCATTGACTAACATCCTGATTTGTACAGGCCTTTTTTGAATCATATATCTGAAAAGAATTGAATTTTAGCAACATATCTCAGACAAGTGAAGATACATATCATAAAGAGGTTGGAAGGATGAGTCTTTAATTCAAGTAGAGCAAGGGAAAAGGATGCTAGTTTTACATGTCATGGCACCTATAGACACTACAGGTGCCTAACTAATACATGTCTAAGAAGAGCAGCATCCACCCTTCTGGGCAACAGGTTGCCCTTGGAACTGCACCGTTGGAGGCCTGGCATTGTTCATTGCAGGTTGGCTTGCCATCCTACAGAGAATTAAATATGAGATGAGATGAAAAGTTAGGATCCTCTAGATTAAATAATTCAACATTTACACACACAAGCACAAAAAAACAGAAGCAGAATTCTCAGGTCAAAGAATATAATCCCAGAGCGTGACAGACAATGACTGAGCTGTTCAAATGTTCTTTGATACCAAAACCCTGGAAACAATCACAAGACACTTGGATAGATGCAAAGGGATACCTGTTCTTAATCTCAGCAGCCATGGCCATGAAAGCCTGTTCAACATTAGTAGCACTCTTTGCACTAGTTTCCATGAACGGGATCCCAATTTCATCTGCAAATGCCTTTAGAAAAGGAAAAGGTGAAAATAGTCAGTAACTCAATTTCTACTAGAGAAGCTTGCCACTCGGCAAAAGTGGTTGAACTGAACATTTGATTTGTTACCTTTGCTGTCTCATAAGACACCACCTTGTTGGCAGTGAGATCACACTTATTTCCAACCAGAAGCTTATTGACATTCTCACTTGCATAGCGGTCGATTTCATTCAACCATTGCTTGACATTGTTGAAACTCTCCTGGTCTGTCACATCATACACCACCTGCCAAAGATGTAAAACATGATTCAACTTCACTGATGAGAAGTGAATCCTCAATGTTTTGGAAGCATATACAGAAAAAGATCAAAGGAATTGCTTACTATAATCCCATGTGCACCACGGTAGTAGCTGCTAGTGATTGTCCTAAAACGTTCTTGCCCAGCAGTGTCCCACTGTGTAACCCAGAAAACCAAATGCTTAAATAGACAGCACAAAATGATCAAATTTTGAAAAAGAAAATCAGGATGATGATATGGAGGGACCAAACTAAATTCTTGGAAGGAGTACACTACTATGCCAAGACCACATAAATGCAAGGAGGAAGAGTGCATCCCAACTGCCAGAGGCATAATACTTATAGGGCAAAGGCATGCCATAAGGTAGAGGAAAATGGAAAATTGGCCAAGAGGAAAGGAAAATGGAAAGTGGAAAAAATAAGACTGGGGGTAGTTCAGAAGAGTCAAGGTTGCACGGTTGCAAGATTCATCATAATCTCTTAGAATTTTGAACATGAATCTTTTGGTTGAATCAGTTGAGCACTGCAAGACTGTACAAGTCTTGTTCTACTACCAAACTTTGGACCGATACATTGAACCAGGCAGTAAGGATAGATCCCATCAAGGGGTCAGCCTTTATAGGATGTATGTGAAGATATTGATAATGCAAGAAAGGTAAGGGGTACATGTGAGGATAACAGAAATAAAAAGCTCACAATCTGAAGTTTAATGGTCTTCGCATCCTGCTCGACAGTACGTATTTTCTACAATAAAGGTTAAAATTACCATTAGAACTGTCAGTTCATGTAAAAGAGAAATAAGGTAATTATAAGTGACAATTACTTACAAAATCAACTCCAATGGTGCTGATGTAACTCTCCAGATATGAATCATCCTGCATTTAAGAGATGAAAAGATGATTAGTGCAATGGCAATGCTGCATCAGTACCCGGGAATCAAAAGAAAAGTATAAAACCATCAACCAATAAATCAAATAGCACACATGCTTAGCATCAATAAAAAGACAAATGAAACCATGTCATATCCAAACTCCATTAGCAACATATTTTCAAATTAAGTTTAATTATTTTCACTTGATCATGGGTCACTAATTTAATACCTATATAGGGAGAAAAGCACATCTTTCGCATGTTCCACACATTCCAAGGAAAAGCATACAATAAGACAAACAACCATATCAAGGAAAACTTCTGCCAACCCTCAGTTGTTGCTTTCACTGTAATCCATGGGAATGCCTCTTTGTCATCGTATACCTCTAATCCATGGACCTAACTTATCAACTGAGGTGAAGTGTTGTCAAGTTGAAGATCCATGGAAGATGTTTGATAGAATTTGTCAATGAGATTTGGATGGTTGGTTCAGTAGAGGAAGAAGAACACAATGAAATCTATTCTCAAAAATTAAAATTACCAAATGAATTTCTTATTCATAAAATTGTTTAAATTGATGCAACTAAACAATTTCAATTTCTTGACCAAAATCCTATTTGTTGACTTATTTTAAGAAATCAGTTTCATTTTGAAATTGAAATCATACCAAAGAGAGCCTAATGTAATACCTATATAAGGAGAAAAGCACATATATTGGCATGTTTCCACACATTCGAAGGAAAAACATACATTAAAATAAATGAGTACATTACGGAAAACTTCTGCCATCCCTCAGTTTTGATTTGAAAAAAAAATCAATTCTACTTTACATCATGTCACCAAAACCAGAACATTGTTAGCATAAATGCATCAAGCATTATAAACTAATGCTCAAAACCATGGCAATTACTATATGATGAAAGTGGCAAAAATAGCAAGTAATATCTAATTACTTCATAGATATTGAATAGTTGGGGTATTGCTGAACAAAAACTTTCATTCAGATTGGAGCCCAAACTAAACTGCATTTACATTAAGCTCAACGGACTTGAATTTAGGGAGGATTACACATGTATTACAAGTTCATCCATCAGTCTCCCAAAAGGGTCTTCAGCGGTTTAGTGAACAAAATTGGTGTCAGCAGGCCAAAAGAAGACGGATTTCACCATTGTTCAATAAGTTATACATTAGGGGACAAAAAAAATAAAATAAAAACTCTTTACTGATGCACAACCCAAAGGATAATGTTAATTACAGATGAATTAATTCCTAACATTAATTACATAGAATCTTCATTTTTATTTTTGCACAGAAACATTTTCAGAATGATCTCTTAATCCTCTAATTAGATTGTGATGATGGAAATAAGAATCCAGCTTGTAATATTAAAAAAAAGTCCATGCAATCTCCAAGTTAATGAACACAATAACAATTAGGAAAGGTAAATTGTAAATCATTCTTTGAACTCACAGCAAATCTCAAAAGTAGACATGATTTGCCAACACCAGAATCTCCAATCAGCAAAAGCTTGAACAGATAATCGCTGTAAAAGAAATAAAAACACAGATGATATAAGATTCCTAATGGCAAAATTGAATTACAAAAGATAAAACAGTTCATTCACTTCAACAATATAAATTTGCCCAACCTAGTTACATCCTTAAGGTCATGAGAAAAAAAAAAAGGTCAAGAAATATTTTCACCTTGGTAAATTAAAAAGAAAAATAAAATTAATTCACTTATAGGGTATCTTCCATTCCTACATATGACAATCCAACATATTTCTGCGGTTGAAACCAAAACAAAAGGCCAGCTTTTTTAATGTGTCTTTCTGTTATTCCCCTAAATCAAAATTTATTTATAATACATGATGGATAATAAAATATTTCACAACATTAAATGGAATTGGATCCCAAAATGAGAGGCAGAAAGCAACAATGCTATGAATTCAATGTGCAAATAATTATTAAAGAAATTTCGAGCATACTTGGCCATAGTTACCAGCCCCCTATCCGTCATCTCGGTAAAGCCAGACCTATTGCCATTATATAGTTTAACCAGTATGACCATAGAACGAAATGCACGCAAAAATCAAGTCACTGAATAGAGAACATGAGTGAAATCTAAGAGAAAGAGGGTTGGAGGCAGATTTTCTAAAAACTGTTAGACTACTCGGATTGGTTCTGGCATCCCTGTGCCCAAAGGAAACCTCACTCTGCCTAAGTGCCTACCCAGAGCAACACAATCTCTTGGCTGGCTCATGCATAACAATGATGGCGCACAAAAGCAAAGATGCATTCTCATGAAAAGCACCTAGAAAGTGATTGCACACATGTGCTCTGTCATTGCAAGTTTACTTAGTGTCATGCACTCACTACTGTCTACACCTATATGATACATACAGTCTAGTTGTGTTTTGGCCATACCAATCCTAAAACCAATTTTTTCCCGAGTTGAATCCCTAAGCTAGCCAGTAAATGTGAATAGGAGAAACACCAAGCAGTGATAAGATTTCAAACAAACAAAAATAAATCTAATCTTGCAATGTTACAATATTCACCATTTAATAAACTTGGTTCTGCTCAAGTTCAAGTATGCCATATTTCAGATATTCCGATTGAAAAATAACGAGAAGAAATGAAATCCTCTACAATAAGCAACCATTCCTAGGACTCAAATATAAGCATGCACCCGGGGGGGGGGGGGTTGGAAGGGGAGGAGGGGGAGAATAAGAGAATGGGTGCAAAGCATTTTGAACAACTATAGATACAAGCAGAGGGAGAAAAATTAGAAGAGGAGGACCACTGATTCATCCGAAATGGAGGTAAACGAACAAAAATCTAATCTTGCAATGTTACAATATTCATTATCTAATAACCTTGGTTCTGCTCAAGTTCAAGTATGCCATATTTCAGATATTCCGATTGAAAAATAACCAGAAGAAATGCAATCCTCTACAATAAGCAACCATTCATGGGATTCAAATAAGCATGCCCCGGGAGGGGGGGGGGGGAGAGAATAAGAGAATGGTGGGTGCAAAGCATTTTGAACAACTATAAATACAAGAAGAGGGAGACAAATTAGAAGAGGACGACCAGTGATTCATCCGAAATGGAGGTAATTAGGGGGGTGTTTGAGGGCCTAGATCACCTCATAAGCCAGGCTACGCTGATTTAACCTCAGCCATGATGGAAAACACAAAAGGAAGCAAAAACATATGAAAATTGACTACGACATATACCGTTGAACATGAAATTCAGACAAGCAACCATAGTATCAATTCCAAACAGAAACAAGAAAAACGAATCACTGAATTTACAACTACAGCAGCACGATCTTTGTTTTACCGTCAGATCGCCTCTGAGATTCTCGATATAAGCAAAAATATAATCATAAGCACACCAATAACCAAAAAGAAAGCGCAACAAAGACAGATCTCCAATAAAAGACACAGAAAGAGCAAATCTAATTCCTCCGCAGAACAACAATCACAGATCTCACGAAATTAAACGAAATCCCTCAAAAGCTGAGTAAGAAGTCTACAAAGATCCGATTTTCATCAACCATTAGAGGTTTTGAAGATAAAAACTAAATGGGATTACTGAAACTTACTACTCCTGATTCATGTCTGTATGACGCTGAGGAGAACTGAACTACGAGCAACGACGGCGATGACAAAGGACTCCTCAGGTTCTCCGGCACGAATTCGAAGCGAAACTCGTATCTTCTCCTTTAAAGACGATGAGATAGAGAGAGAGAGAGGTTTGAGATTTCAAACTAAACAAAGAATCAGAGAAGAAGAGTCCTTAGGGGCCGAAAAGGTCGGACGACATAAATAGGGAAGAGGAGAGGAGATGTTAAAATAAAGGAATAACTTAATTTACCTTAATACCCCTAAGCCATTTTTGACTTTTTGACAGGTCACAGGCGCTTACATTATTAATTATTTAAACTGAAAACGTCTCAACAGATTAGATTCTCTCCAGTTACTTGAAAAAAGTATTTGCAGCTGGCTCTTGTTTTGTTATCCCAATCTTTGGGGTGATTGGAGAGTGGAGACTGGAGAGGAGCGTTGCGGGTCTCTATTGCCTCTCTCTCTTTCGTCTCTTTAACCCTCCCCGGCGTCCACTGTCAATCACGACCCACACGAGATCCAAATTCTTTATGAAGAAGGATCTTCAACTTCTGAGATTCCTTCGTGGAATTGCTTCTAAGACGGTCCATGGTTCGGTCAGACCAGAAATTGATGGTTCGATGGTTCTATTCCTTCCCAATATATCTGATGTAAATGGTCTCATGGGTCTTAATGTAAACCGGTATAAGTGGTTGATACTTGATAGGATTTTCCCACCTTCTTATGGTCAATGCCCATCATGAAAAACTCTTTTTCTTTTAAATGAGGCAAAAGGAGGATATAGGCATGGTTTGAGGTATCGGTGTCGTATTGCCCGTATTAGTTTTGCAAGCGGCCGATTATGCTACCATGCCGGTGATACGGTACAGACAAGGGATAAAATGATAAAAAATCTATTTTAAAGGAGAATCAAAGGCATCCATGCCGATACCAATACAATACCATATTGGTTTCTGGGTTGACCGATACCGATTTGATACCGTGCACTAAAACCATGGATGTAGGTCTAGGGTTATTGATGTGGAGTGCAGTTTTAGTACCCTAATCACGTCACTTGGCATGTTAATTGGGAAATTCAAAGAACCATCTATAAGTCAAATTATATCATATGATTTATTCTTGATTTACACATTTTTTTTTTTGTATTTTTAATGGTTTAGAATTTGGGCCCCTCCTAACTTGTCACATTGCAAATAATGTTGCTAGTACGCTATCACGGTGGCATTTGCTCATTCTTTGTTATTAAAGAAAGACTTTTTATATATGGATGCAACTTGTTATCACCAAAGTGGTTACCTAAGAAGTTGTAATCTTCTTTTAAATACTCTCTGGTTTATTTACAAAAGTTATTTAGTATGATATTCAATATAAGTGTAAAAATGAATTTTCAACTAATTTGAATATTCTTTAATGTAATTTTTTGTGAAATTACATGATATACTCTCATTGAAAAAAAAATATTTTATCTTCAAAGGGCAAAAAAAGGTTAGATTACAATTTCTTGGTTTAATGTTAAAATTATATGTCCATCAAACCCGAATTTAATTAGTTAAATTAATTTGATTATTTTGTATGCCACATAGTACTTTTTTAGATAATTTTTTTTTATCTTATTATGAAATCGTCACCTTCCTTTAATCATGAAAACATACTTATTTTGTTGGATTTGCTTCTATCCATCTTAGATAGTATTATATAGTATAGTCAGATTCCAAGACTAAAAGGTCTAAGTGGAGGATTATCTGACAATTCTGGCCATTCCAATAGGTAGTCATTGGCTTAGTAATGTATCAAATTCTTGGACCAACTCAATCATGTATATTTTGCCATATATTTTATTCTTTATATCATTTGTGTTAGAAAAGGGAAATTTTTGTTGTAATCAGGGTTGGTTAAGATAAAGATTATAACCTTATTTGTAAATATTTTGAAAATCTTTTTTACTCCTGTATTAAATAATGTTTAGAAATTCAACAACGGACAATTAAAAGAAAGTTACTTATTAGTCCACCACTTTGGTGACATCAAGTTGTTTCCTTTTAGAAATGATGAAATATATTGTCATGTGTGATCTCATTGTTATTTATTATATTCTTTAATTAACATATGGTTTGGATATCATCGTCCTGTTTTCCTTTTTTTCTTTCGAAACAATTTCAACACTTCATCTCGATTGAGTCCTATTGAGACATCCATTAGAGACTAAAATATGTTTTAAGTATTAACAAGATGTTCCAACTAAAATGATGACATATTTATGAAAGAAAATATTTGTTCTATTTAACATAATAACAAGTTTATGAAAAACACCTCTTGATTCGTCTTTGTTTATCTCTATCAAAGGATAAAGGGGAAAACATTCTTGTTGAAAATTTGATCTTCTATTCTATCTTTTTACGGGATAAAAACATAATAGTGGTTTTTTTTTTGGGGGGGGAGGGGGTGAAATTACTTGTATATCTCCTATACTATGGCTTGATTGCTTGATAATCCCAAATTTTCAAACAATTACTTGAACATCCCCTACATTTTAAAATTTCTTACAAGTAGCCCTTATTCATTTGTCAGTCACCATTTAATGATGATGTCATAGATTAAAAAAATCCTAAATACCCAAACTAGGAAATGACCCTTTTACTTTTTTTAAGTACAGGTTGAACATATTAATATTTAATTGTAGAATGTCTTAAAGGTTTTTCTAATTCGTTAATTGGATATGTAATAAATTTATTATTTTTTTAATATATATTATTTTAAGTGTTGTGTTAAAACGTAAAAGATAAAAGTTTGTCTTTTTCAAAAAATAGAAAGAAAAACCATTAAGCCAATTAAATTGTACACGGGCACGTTGCCCTCTAAAGGAGTTTTCTTTTCTTGATATGGCGCTTAAGCCACTCAAATTGGGTAAGGATTTTTTTGGGTGGGCACGTACGTTACCATAGCCTTTTTCTTATTTTGAATTGCAAGAAAATAGACGTTTCCTTCTTTTTAAGGAAAAGTGCTTCTTTTTGTGTCTAGTTTTGTAGTCATGTTGCTAAAGCTAGATCAAAAACTGCTAATAGAACAAGAAAGATTAAAAACAATCTCTCTTTCTGTATGTTGAGGTTCAATTTCTAATATTTTACATGGTTTTTACCTGTTAGTTATAAATAAAATTTTAAAATAAATTTAGAATCAAAACACTTTTTTCTTCGTTTTTTGAAAATCCTTATTGCATTCCCATGATCGTTTCTTAATCTCTTTAGTTGCTAGAGTATGTCTGTTGCCTTCTCTTGAAGCACCTAAAGAAATTAATCTCTTCAGTTTTTGGATCCTTAATTTTTTTTATTAAAGTCTTCCTAGTTTTTACTTGTATAAATAGCGGGAGACTTTAATCTTTGGAGCATCAAATCAAGGCCCTCTTGAGTAATCGTGTGTATGTGTTATTCTTGTTCTTTGTTTTTAAGTTTTAAAGTGAACTATTGTAATTGTTTTCCTTTTGGTCTGAGCACAATGTTGTTGAACTCGAAGGGGTCTAATAATAGAGTGCACGGTTACTAAGGGAGATAGTGAGCTATTTTATCTTAGAGGCTAATTCGCAATACTCCTGATTGCACAATAAGGGGTGTCTTTGATCTTAAGGATAATTTCAAGTGAAACGACTCTCCCGCCAATTTTTCTAACAAATTTTTTTGTTATAGGTTTATGAAAATTTCATTCAAGTGCTAGTTTGAAAATTTTCCTATCGAAAAGGAAATAGTTAAGTTTGATCTCTCAATATTCTGATATATAATTTCCTACAATTCTTAAGACCGTAGATTTAGTTTATTAAGAGATAATAATCTTTGATATGACTAGTAATATTGTGTCAACAATGAACATTCTAAGGATTATCGTTAACCTTAATAAAGTTGAACCATTGAATGGACCAGATAAAAAGAGATCGAAATATATGTAACATATGAGGTTTCGGGTTTTACCGTTGTTGACAATCCAATTTGTATTCACCAACTAGTTTGTTTATTTTCGGATTTGAGATTGTTACAACGTTTGAGAATTTTTGTTATTAACTGATTTTATTTTAACCATCAAAATGGTTCACTGTTGAAAATTTGTTAAGGCTCATTCATTATACATTGACTAGTTGAAAAGTATTTGATCATGGATTTAAAAAAAATCTATATAATTTCATACTAGTATATTATATTTAAAAGATATATCATGTCATAATTGCCCCAATCTTTTGGGCTTTGGTGGATCAATTCATATTGAGAAGAAATGTCTTTTCTCATAGATTTTTTGGGTTTGTCTTGTTTATCGGTTAGTTTGATCAAAAGAATTTTATTGTTTGCTTAGAATGGTTGCTTATCTTTATGTTGTTGAACATGAAAGGATTTTGTTTCCTTCATAGTTGGGGAAAGTTTACTTTAAACTCATATACCTTGTACCTATTGTAATGTTTTTCAACGGATTTTTTTTTTAATCTTAATGTTGTGGAATCGATTATGTTGAATAATTGGAAGATCAACTATATGTTCCGTTAGGCTTGCCACTTTAATTTGAAGCAAACTTGAATCATTAATGTGGGTGACCATAATAGTTTATTTTGAATTCTAACATGATTATCATGTTACAAATATGCTCTAATGATTATGTACGTTGAATCTGTCAAAACTTGGATAGACATTATTAAAAATTATGTATATAATTCAAGGTTATACACATTTGATTGCTTCTTGAGTTTATATGTGATAAGTTTCCTTGATTATTTAACGAAAAATATTATCTAGACTTGAGTAACACTGAGGGTATTTGATTGTATTAGTATGAACGTCTATAAAATATTTAAACTGTAAATATGTTTGTAGCCCATTTAAACCCGAATTTTACTCATATGACCTTATTCTACAATATTTTTTGGTGCAAGTGATTATGGTCAAGCTGATTTTTAAAAAGTTAATATATTTATGGGCAAACGGTCATTGCTTGGTCTTGTAGCCCCTGCACCAACTAGGGCTGAAACAGGGTTGGGTTGGGCTAGGTTTTATAAAACCCTAGCCCAACCCTGAGTCCCCTTAGTTGGGCCCAGACCCGACCCAATCCTGATCCGCCCTCAGGGTCGAGCTGGACTGACCCTGATTGGCTATAATCATGGGGAGGGGGAAGGAAATGCATGGGCTGAAATAAGCCGGGGAGAAAATGATCAATTTTACGTAAAATAACATTATAATAAAATGTATTATGTCACATACTATCTTCATATATAATATATCATGTAACAAAATGTGGGTGACGTTGCGGGTGACGTTTAGTTTATAATATATATATATATATATATATATATATATATATATATATATATATATATATATATATTATATCAATTTATATATTTTATACTATAACTTAAAACAGGGTTGGGCCGAGCCGGGCCAGACTTAGCCTGAGGCCTCAACCTTGGCCCGACCTGACCCCGACTTAGGGTTAAATATTTCCAACCCTGACCCGCCCTCAGGGCCAAATATCTTAGTCCAAGTCCTGTTTGGGCTTAGGGCGGGCTAGCACGGATTCGAGCCGACAGGGCCAAACTTGCACCCCTAACACCAACGCGGTGACCAATGAGCACGTCGACTTGGGTATCAACACGGATGGGATTTTTTATTTCAGTAGGGACTGAGTGATAATTTCACGTGCTCTTGTGTCTGGGCGCAGGAGCCACATGACCAAGCAATGTACTTTTTTCTTATAAATTGAAAATTGATTCATATATTGTGATGAATTCGAAACATCAAATTTCATTTTTTAGATTCAAATATAGAATGAAATTTGTCCAATAACAGTATATATATCTAAGAAGAGTATTTACATATATTTTATTTTGATCATTATTAGTCATGATTTTGGATTTGGCAATACTATTGTGTAAGGATTCAACATAGGCATCTAAGTAGGAGTATCCAATTAAATAATTGGGATTAAACTTGTGTTTGACCCACTTGGATCTAACCATGGTTCTTTTGAGTAGTTAAAATTACTGAGTCAATGGAGACTCAAATTAAGTCGTCTTAGTTGTTTACCTATGCCAATTTATATTGCTTGATTATAAAGATTGGATCAAGTGATCCAATTAAGACTAAAACTAAACTGAACATTATGGCATCATAACACATCATCTACCATACCAAACACATGTCAAATCAGTTCAAACACCTAGGCACTATTCAAACGCTTCAACCATTGTATTGTTGCCAACAATTCCATAAGTCCATCATGTTGATGATGGACACTACAGAAGATGTTATAAAAACAACAAGTAACCTCCTAAACTCTTAAAGGCATGTGATATGATTTTAGAAAATAAAATCTTTAGAGAACAACATGAGATAAATTTTCAAGCTCATAATGTTAATAAAAAAGAACATGGTCATATATTTGTGACACCTTTTCTTGTTGATGATCGTTTGACAAAAAAAAAGAGAGGGTAAACCATGCCATTATATATATATATATTCTCAAATTATTGGTTCTATCTCTTATTCGATAAATTGCAATAAACATGCTATTTCTACCCAAAAAAAAAAAAACCTGCTATTGCAATTGTTGTTGAAAAACTAAGCGTACGTATATTTTAATCAAATTGTTAAGGTCTTTAAAAGACACTATAAGTTATAAATGATAATGGTAACCCTGTTGTGCTTGAAGGTTTTTGCAATGTAAATCAGATTTTTAATATAAATGAATCTTTGACTATAGGTGGTTATACGTTTTCACACTAGATGGTGGGACGATTTCTTGAAAATCGGTTGAACAAATCTATTATATAGGTTCCACCATGAAAGTTGAATTTGTAGCTTTGATAAAATTGGATTTGAAACCAAATGTCTAAGGAATCTAGCAGATTTACCATTATGACTTACGTCGATGCCTCCAATATATCTACATTACGTCAGTCAAACAATCATTGCAAAGGCTTAAAATAAGATTTGTAATAGTAAGAGAAGGTATATATATTTTAGACATAACTTGGTGAGAGAATATATAAATAATGATACATTTGCTATTAATTTTATAAAGTACGAGAGAAATGTTGGAGACATGCTTACAAAGAAATAGATTTAAGGCCCATGTCATAAGTCAAGGTATTAGACACTCAACCTATGTGATAGGAGATCCCTAGAAATAGGTTCAAATGGTACAAACGAAATCACTAGATGTCTTGCCTAATACTATCATAATATGTTTATTTTGAATTAAATGTGGAAGATAGTATTCACTACAATGAACAGGAGGATGAATTATAAGATTATTAATCATCCAAGGCTCATGTCATATCCGGGTATGTTAACTGTTGTGCATACTATTGGCTGACCTAAGTGGATGTAAGGGGTGAGGTTATATCCGATGAAAATTTAACAGACAAATTCTCTACACATTCATGATTTCAAGATGAGGACAAGGCCAAAATGTCCATAATATTAAAAAAAATAAAATTATAGCGTAAGATAGTTGGATATGGATGGTAAGTTAATCGGCTACACCAATGACGGAAGATTCAAGTGGGTTTGACTTCACCCGTACTTTTTAACACTTTTATCAAATCTAGTGTAGATTCAAACTAGAAAGACATTTGCAATGATGTGTTCTATCAGTATGATGTACTTAGACTATTTTTTTTATCAGAATTTTGGATCATGTGGGAAAATTATTAGTTTTAATAAAATTTTAAAATAAATAAAGATTTAGAACACCTGTTTCTTCATTTTTTTGAAGATTCTTATTGTCTCCCCAAGAATGCTTCTTATTAATCTCCTCAGTTGATAGAGTATTTACGTAACCTCCTCTTGAAACTCCTAAAGACATTACTCTTCAATTTTTAGACTCATATTTTCTTCTCTTAAAATCTTCCTAGTTCCTATCTATATAAATAGAGGGGGTCTTTAACCTTTGAAGCATCAAATCAAGTCCCTTTTGAGTCATCCGTGTATATGTGTTGTTATTCTATTCTTCTTTGTTTTTGAGTTTTAAAAGTATTACTATTGTAAGTGATTTTCTTTTAGCTTGAATACAACTCTGTCGTACTTGAAAACGTGTAATAGTCGAGTGCATGGTTAATAGGGGAATCCATGGGCTATTTTATCTTGGAGATAAATTTGCAATACTCTTAGTTGCACACTTGCACCATAAGGCTGATAACCAAGAAAATGGGATCTTAAAGGGTATTTTAAAAAATACAAAAATACTAGTATAGCAGCCTTGGCTACTACACTAGCCAAAGGGGACGTGAATTATTACATTTCCTTGGCTGCCAGCCTTGTAGCAAGAACATTCTTGCTATGTGTTGCGTGTGGAAATCTCCGACGCTTGGTTCGCCCACGGAGGAGCCTGCAAGGACCAAGAGATGAGCACAAGAGGGCCGGTGTGGCTCCGGCCTAGGACTCTCCGATGCTCAAGTTAGATCACCAGTGCAACAGCATAACAACTAACAAAAAGCGAGATGAGGAATGATACTCCATACCTGGGAATTTATAGAGTGAGGATGAGATGAGGCGGTTGGGAGAGTCCTAGTATGGTAGGAGTCCTTCTTTCGGAAGACTTTCTCATGTAGAGCGGAGTGGAGAGCTATTTTCGGGGCCGGGCTCTTATTAAGGTAAGAGTCCATGTAGAGTGTGACTTCGTATCGCACTGGGATCGTGACTCGATTCTTATCCCGTGATTCTCGAGATGCGCTGACGTGGCCCCGCGATCCCCGGTGGGGCGCTATGGTAGCTTCCGTGTAGGAGGGCTCGGCCTGGGAGGTTGGCCTAGTCAATCGGCCTTGGCAGTCACCTCGGCCTAGGAGGTCGGCCCGAGAGGTTGGTCTCGGCAGTCAGCTCGGCCAGGAGTTTACGGCTGACTTGTGTGAGCTCTGCTCAGAGCTCGGCCTCAGCCACCGGCTAACTTGTGCGAGTCCGGCTCTGTTGGTGACTTATCAGAGGTCGGGTCGGCCCAATTTTTTGCTCTGCTCAATTTGGTTCTCGGACTGAGGTCAAGTCGGCCACATGGCAACCGCTGATTGGTGGGGTGTTTTATGCCTCATCACAGGCCCCCCCACTCATCAGGGGTCTGCTCGGCACTGATGAGTGAAGTTTTCAGGTCTGCTTGTCTGGAAGATTTTTACGGCCGAGCCAAGCTTATTTTTGTCGTGGATTTGACATTGCACGGTCTGACGGTTGGGCATCAGTGCCACGTCAGCAGAGTCATTATGGCAGGCTCAGGAATTCGAAATGTCCTTTGATCTGGGCCGTTGAATTATGCTGAGCTCTGCTCGGCCGTTGGATCAGTTCAACCCAAGAGTTATAAATAGGCGACTCCTAACTATTCATTCTTCACTGCTCCAAGTTATTGACTTCTCGGCAAGCTCAGATTCTTCAACTCTGTAGCGCTCGGTGCTTTCTGGTTCGTGATCAGCTCGGCCTTTACTTCGTTCACGCTCAGCTCATCCTCAGCTCTTCTTCAACCAGTAAGTCTTCTCCGGCCAGTATGTTAGTTGGTAGTAGTCCCATGGGTGAGCTGTTCACCGGGGTGACAGAGGGCGCGAGTTCGAGCCGAGAGCTCCCCGCTCGTTCTCCCACCATAGACTTGTTGGGCTCGACTTCGGATGAGCCCGATGTAGTGGAGCCTCGTCAGGCCAAGGTGGCCGAGCCTTCATTGCTCCTGGAGTTCGACCATGCGGCCCAACCAATTGCCACAGACCGAGCCGAGAACTCTGGGTCGTCCTCATCCGATGAGGAGTCAAGTGAGGGAGATTCTTCCGAAGTGGGGGTTGGTTTGGTCAGCTCGTCCGCTGACACCCCTGAGCTCGAAGAAGGGAGTGTCGGAACCGTTCTGAGAACGATCACGAATGCTGACCTCGACTATCTGAGGACGACCTATGCCATCCCCGAGGACATTCAGCTCCGAGCTCCTAACCCCGGGGAGATGGCCTGCTTCATCAGGCCCAGTGAGGTGGCTTTGTACGAGACACCTTTCAAGTTCGCGTTCAGGCTCCCCGTCCTTGGCTTAGTGGACCAGATCTTGGACCACTTCCACCTGTCCCCTGGTCAGCTGGTGCCGAACTCTTGGTTGGCCGTGTACGGGTTTTACGCCATATTTTACGAGATGGGCTGAGGTGCAAGTGTGGCGCTTTTCTCTCGGTTCTTTTTCTTGAAGAAGTCTCTAGAGAAGGGGTGGTATTATTTCAGCCGCCGATTTGGGAAGAGTACGGCCCTGGGCAGCCCCAAATTCTTGGTCTTCACGTCGACCTTCAATAAGCATTGGAAGCCTCATTTTTTCTTTGCTTCCATTCCAAACAGCCCTCTCCGAACCGAGTGGAAGGAGATGAACTTGAACTACGTCAATAGGGTACTGCCCCTAACCGAGAATGAGCTGACCTTGCTTGACTTAATCCCCCAGTGTTCGCCCTTTGACGTCCTTTGGCTTCAGGACGAGGGGTTTCTTCAAAGGTGGCACATGGCCCCTGGTAGGAGCCCGAGCCGAGCCCGTTTCTGTTCCCGAGCTGTCCTCTTTATTTAGTCTTCGTTTCTTTTTTAATTTGTTTTTGACGTTTGGTTTCTCATGCAGTGGTCGGCCACATTCTCCCTATGGATACAGCTCGGCTAAAGGCCGAGACCCTTGCGGATCGAAGGAAGAAAAATGCTGAGAAGAAGTCCCGGGGCAAGTCCTCCAAGGCCCCCAAGGGCAAGGCCGTGTTGTCGAGCCCGCCAGACGCTGTGGTCGGCCTTGAGGCTGAGAAGAGTACGGGCCCAACGGGGTCTCCGAGGAAAGGGAAGGGCCGAAAAGGCGAGAGGAGCCCGCCGAAAGATACCAAGTGTCAGAAGCTCTCGGTCAATCTGACGAGTGGTGGCCTTCCGCCCGTGGCTTCACCCCCCAACATCTCCCGATATGTCTTGGGGAGGGCCTCGGCCAGTAACGTTCCTGTGAGGCCGACTTGGCGCCTCTTCCCAGGGGACTCGGCATTGACGTCGGCCACACATGCCAAGGAATGGCTGGACGCAGGTCAGCTTCCAGCTGACAGGGAGAAGCTCGAGGCGTTGTCTGACCCTGAGCTCCTCTCCACCCTGTTTCAGGATTTCAACATGGTAAGTTTCCTAGTCGGCTCTTGTGATTAGGTCCGACCTGTGTAATCTGTCCTGACTTTTGTTCTCATGCTTTTTTGCAGGGCTTCGCCAAGGCAATGGAGACCATGCTTCGTTTTGAGCGGCTCTTGACCGAGAACCACTCCTTGGGCGTCCAGTGTAAGAAAGCCTACCAGGATGCCCAGGATTCCGTTCAGAGGGGTCGGGAGACCCAAGAGAAGCTTATTGCCGCCGAGGCCGAAGTGGAGAGCTCTAAGGCCGAGGTGATCAGGCAGAAAGAGAAGGTCCGGGCTCTGCAGGCTCAGCTCACCGAGGCTAGGGAGAAGGCCAAAGAGGACCTGGCCATGGCTCGGGACGAGGCAATCAGCGACTATCTCCAATCGAAGGAGTACGCTGATGTGTGCCATGAGATCAGGAAGCCTCCCTACCCCAAAGGTTTTGAGGCAGGCCGAGATCAAGGCGGTCTATCCCGATCTCAATCTCTTACGTTTTGATGACGACGCGACTACCTTTGTCGGGGAGTTGGGAGATGAGGAGGGAGCCAAGATCACCTAGGCTCTGCCCCTTAAGGAACCTACGCAGGCCGACCTCTTCGCCCTTGACGCTGAATCCCAAGACCCCCTTGCCGAGCCTGTCGCCGTGGATGTCGCCAAGGTCGCCTCCAAGTCCATCGCCAAGGAGATTGAGATATAAATTTTTTTTTATTTTTTTTTTTTGGGCCGAACTGCCCTCATTGTAACCATGCCAAGCAGTCGGCCTGTGCTGAATAAAAAATCTATTTTTGCCAGAATTTGTCCAAGTGTTTTAGCTCGGCATTCTTAGCCTCATTTTCCTTGTGTATGTTGTTCCATTTGAGGTTGTGCCATACTGACGACTCGTTCCGCTAGCCGAGCTTAGGGACTTGTCTATTTTTTACCCATGCTTCACGTGGTCGTCGGTTCGGCCATGCCATGCCCGAGGTCAAGGTGATTTTCGCTTTGGTTAGTTAATTCGCCATTCCCATCGGTCCGATTAGACTGGCTATCATATAAGCGGACGCGTGGCCGAGCAGCCTTCCTGGCCGAGCGTAATGCCTTAGCTTAGTTTCAAACTTTGTTAGGCTCGGCCAAGGGGGGAGTTTGCTCTTGAGAGGTCGGCCAGGTCTATAAGGATCGGTCTTACGACTTGGTTGCCGACCTATAAGGGTCGGTCTTTGAGATCGGCTAGGTCTATGAGGACCGGTCTTACGACTTGGTTGCCGACCTATGAGGGCCGGTCTTTAAGGTCGGCCAGGTCTATGAGGACCGGTCTTATGACTTGGTTGTCGACCTATGAGGGTCGATCTTCGAGGTCGGCCAAGTATATGAGGACCGATCTTATGACTTGGTTACCAACCTATGAGGGCCGGTCTTTGAGGTCGGCTAGGTCTATGAGGACCGGTCTTACGACTTGGTTGCCGACCTATGAGGGTCGATCTTCGAGGTCGGCCAGGTCTATGAGGACCGGTCTTACGACTTTGATTTAGGAGCTTGCAAATACGTTAAGTGGTGGAGAAAGACTTTATTTAATTGAATCAAACGTCGGGGCTGAAGCCGAATACAAGCATGCTCAGTTATTGAAGAAATTTCTTCAAATTTTTTGAGTTCCAAGGTCTCGGTACCTTCTTGTCCCCCGGAGTCTGCAAGCGATATGTCCCGGGGCAAATTTGCTTGGAGACTATGTACGGGCCTTCCCAGTTTGGTGCTAACTTTCCTTGCTGCCTTGGCTGGGATGCGCTAACCTTTCTGAGGACAAGGTCCCCTTGACGGAAGTGCCGCTCTTTTACTCTTGAGTTATAGTACTTTGCCGTCCTCTGTTGGTATGCCGTGTTCTGGAGTAGTGCATTTTCTTGAACTTCGTCGAGGAAGTCCAGGTTGGCTCTCAGTCCATCTTCATAGGTCTTCTCATCGAAGTTGAGCACTCGGTACAACGATGCCATAATTTTGACCGGGGCGAGGGCTTCGGTTCCATAAGCGAGGCGAAAAGGGCACTCCCCGGTTGGTGTTCTTACTGTCGTCCTATATGCCCTTAGGACACTTGGGAGCTCTTTCACCCATCTTCCTTTGGCCTCATCTAACCTTCTCTTAATGCCGACGAGTAATGTTCGGTTGGACACTTCTACTTGTCCATTTGCTTGTGGATGAGCTACTGAGACGGGTCGGAAGTCAATGTAGAAGTGTTCGCAGAACTCTCGGAAGGCTGGGTTATTGAATTACATGCCATTATCTGTGATGAGCACTTTCGGTAGTCCGAACCGATAAATGACCTTATCTCGAAAGAATTTCTCCATGTTCTTCTCGGTGATGGTTGCAAGGGGCTTGGCCTCGACCCATTTAGTGAAGTAATCGATCGTCACTACCACGTACTTCCTGTTTCCCGATGCCAGGGTGAAATCTCCGAGAATATCCATTCCCCACATAGCGAAGGGATTGGGCTCAGCATTGAGGTTAGCTTTGTTGCTGGTCGGCTCGGGATTGGTGTAAATAGTTGGCACTTCTCGCATGTCTTCACATACCTCATGGCCTCTTCTTGCATTCTTGGCCAATAGAATCCTTGCCGAAGTATCTTGTATGCAAGAGCTCGGCCACCCATGTGACTCCCGCATATTCCCTCATGCCCCTCGGCCAAGGTATACTCGGCTCCCTTCGGTCCAAGGCATCGGAGAAGAGGGGCTGAGATTGCTCCTTTGTAGAGCACTCCATTGATCATGGTGTACTTGGCAGCTCGGATCTTGACCTTTCTTGCTTCGTCTCGGTTCTCTGAGAGCAGGTCATTCTCCAAGTAGTTGACAATGGGGTCCAACCAAGTCGGTCCGTCCTCCTCAATGTGCTTTACGCTTTCTTCTTGTAAGGAGGGCTTCTCCAAGATTTCTATGTACACTGATCGACTCAGATATTGGAGGTCGGCCTCGGCCAACTTTGACAAGGAGTCAGCCGTGGCATTCTCTTTTCTTGGTATTCGAGTCATCTCAAAGTGCTCGAGTTCAAAAATTGGATCTCGTGCTCGGCTCAGGTAAGGTATCATCCTTTCGTCTTTCGCCTCATAGTCTCCATTGACCTGGTTGACCACGAGTTGGGAGTCTCCTCGCACCTTCAAACGCTTTACGCCCATTGCCTTGCTGACTCAAAATCCGGCTAGGAGGGCTTCATACTCGGCCTCATTGTTAGAGGCGGGGAACTTGAACCTCAGGGCATATTGGATTAGAAACCCCTCGGGGCTCACCAGGATCAAGCCGGCCCCGCTTCCTCCGGAGTTGCTTGAGCCATCGACATTCATGGTCTAAGTCGGGTCAGCCGTAGCCCCAACCTCTTCTACTGTCTTTTCTTCCCCGACTTTAAGGTCGGGCCTTGTGCATTTGGCGATGAAATCGGTAAGGGCTTGTCCTTTTATCACCGTCCTTGGACAATAGCTTATATCGTACTCACTCAGCTCAACCGCCCAGGTGATCAACCGTCCCGAAACATCGGGTTTGTGTAATATCTTCTTGAGTGGCTGGTCGGTCAGTACCGCGATCGGATGAGCTTGGAAGTATGGCCTTAACTTCCTTGCGAACGTAACAAGAGCAAATGCTACTTTCTCGAACCCGGAGTATCTTGTCTCGGCGTCGACAAGAACGTGGCTGATATAGTATATGGGTTTTTGAGTTCGACTTTCTTCCCTAATCAACACCGCGCTGACCGCTACAGGGGTAGCGGCTAAGTAAACTTAAAGCTCCTCTTTTGGCTTGGGTCGGCTGAGAAGAGGCAGGTTCTCCAAATATTTCTTTAGCTCTTCAAAAGCTTACCGGCATTCGTCCGACCAGATAAAGTCCTTCGGGTTCCGAATATTCTTGAGGGCCTTAAAGAACGGTAGGCACTTGTTGCCCGATCTCGACATGAATCGTGCCAACACCGCCACTCGTCCGTTTAGCCACTGTACTTCCCGGATCGTCCTTGGAGGGCTTATCTCTGGGATGGCCCTAATTTTTGTAGGATTGGCTTCGATGCCTCTGACCGAGACCATGAAGCTAAGGAACTTTCCCGAGGTCACGCCAAATGCACACTTGGCGGGGTTCAGCTTCATTTGGTTCTTCCTCAATACGCCGAAGGCTTCTACCAGGTCAGCCAAGTGGTGTTCGGCCTTCAAGGTCTTCACCAACATGTCGTCCCCGTAGACTTCCATGTTCCTTCCGATTTGCTCATTGAATATATAGTTCACGAGCCGCTGGTATGTCGCTCCGACGTTTTTCAATCCGAACGGCATGACCTTGTAGCAAAAATTTTCTTGGTCGGTTCGGAATGCCGTGTATGGCTCGTCCTCCTTATGCATCATGATTTGGTTGTAGCCGAAATATGCGTCCATGAAACTCAGCATCTAGTGACCTACCATGGCGTCGATCAAGAGGTCGATCCGAGGTAGCGGGTACTCATCTTTTGGACAAGCCTTGTTGAGGTCAGTGTAGTCGACACACATTCTCCACTTCCAGTTCAGCTTGGGGACCATGACGACGTTAGCCAACCAGGTCAGGAATTTTTCTTCTCGGATGAACCCTGATCGACGGAGCTTCTCCACCTCTTCTTTGATCGCGGTTTGTCGATCAAGTGAGTAGTTCCTTCTCTTCTGCCGAATTGGTTTCCGACCTGAATCTACGTGGAGCCGGTGTTCAGCTATATGCCTGGGTATGCCCGTCATGTCGGCAGTCGACCAGGCAAAGACATCGACGTTTGCCCTTAAGAAAATTCTAAGTCGATTCCTCTGATCTTCATTCAGCAATGATCCGAGCTGGACCACCTTTGCTAGGTCCTCATCGCTGAGGATGAATGGGGTCAGGTCTTCCACGGGTCGTCCTCTCCTATCGATGAGCTCATCCCACTGATCCTTTGGGAGGTGTTCGATGCACATTGCCATTCCTCGGACATTGCCTTTGTTTTGCTTGACAAAAGTAGCATAGCACTCCCGTGCCTTCTTCTGGTCGCCTCGGACTTCGCCGATTCCGTTCTCGGTGGGGAACTTCATCTTCATGTGCATCGGGGAGATGATGGCTTGGAGAGCGGTCAGTGAAGGGCGGCCTAGTATGGCGTTGAAAGCCACTACCGATCGTACTACCATGAATTTGACCTGGATTGTCGCCTGGCATGGAGCTTGCCCGATCGTGACCAGCAGGTCGATTGAACCCTTAATGGTCGCGGTAGCTCCCGAGAACCCATGAAGTGAGGTGCCCTCCAGCTTGAGTGCTTCATCGCCGAAGCCAAATTGCCGATACACGTCTAGCGACATAAGGTCCACGGATGCGTCGGTATCAACCAATACTCGATGGACGGGTCTCTTTGCAATTTCTACCTGCACCACTAAAGCATCGTCATGAGGCAAACTTATACCTTCGAGGTCGGCTTCAGTAAAGGCAATCGTCGCCGCTGGCTTGAGCTTCTTGGTGGGCATCTCGGTGACTCCGATAAACCGTGCGTTTGCCTTGGCTTTTCAAGTAGTCTCTTATCCGGGCCCTCCGAGGATGGTGTATATGGGAGCTCCCTTGTCACGGCTCGGCCCGGACCCGTCCTCTTTCTTCTCAGCTCGGGCTTTATCTTCATCTCGCTCGATTTGCCTATTTTCGGGTCTTGGCTCGGTTCTTCTTTGATCGCGCTCTTGAGGTCGCCGACCCCCACGCTCTTCACGACCTCCCTTGACATATCACTTCAAGTGGCCCACTTTTATCAGCTCATCAATTTCTCTTTTTAGCTAATAACAATCCTCGGTGTCGTGGCCGGTGTTGTTGTGGAATTGACAATATTTGTTAGGATTCCGAGATGACCCCGCTTGCATAGGTCGGGCCCGGCGGATGTACCCACCGTCTTGTATTTGCATCAAAATCTCCTTGCGCGAGGTATTCAGTGGGGTGTAATCGGGGCTCCGAGCTCGATCCGATCTCTCAGCTCGGCGATCCATCCTGGGCCATTTATCTTCCTTGCGGTCATCGATTGTCGGCCTTTTCTTATCGGCTCGGCCTTCGTTTCCCTTCCGGGCCTGGAGGACCTCGGCCATATTTACAAATTCATTACACCTCTCCAAGAGCTCGGCCAGGTTTTTGGTCAGCTTCCGGGCCAAGTCCTTGATGAGGTCAATGTCGGCGAGCCCATTGCTCATAGCCGTATGGGCCGTGGCCTCATCCAAATCCTTGATGTCTAAGGATTCCTTATTGAAGCGGGAGACGAAAGCTCGGATCGACTCATCGGGCCTTTGCTTCACACTGAGGAGGTTGAACGTTGTCTTATTGTGTTTCATACTACACTGGAAGCGCGTGACGAAGGCTCGACAGAGTTGAGCGAAGCTTGTTATGGAGTTCGGCGGCAACCAGGAGAACCATGAGGTTGCCGCGCCCTTGAGGGATGCAGGGAAGGCTCAACAAGAAACGATCTCGGTTCCCCCGTACATGGTCATCATCGCATTAAAGTAGTTGATGTGATCCGTCGGGTCGGTCGTCCGATCATATCGGTCGAACGGGGGAGGTTTGAACCCTATCGGTAGCGACGCGGTCATGATCTCAGGAGGATACGGGTGACGCCCGACCAACGAATAGGCGTCCGGGGTCGCTTGTTTCTTCAACCCCTCCACTTGCTCTGCCAAGTCTCGTAGCCGCCTCTCCAGCTCGGTTTCAAGTGCTCGTCCAATCGGCTCATCCACCTGGTACAAATTGTTTTGCTCGCTCGGGGGCCTAGGTCGACCATTTGGTTCCTCAGCCCGAGGTCGGTAGGCTCAGTCATCCCATTATGGTCGGCCGTTCTGGTCAGCTCGGTCTGCACCATCCTTCCTTGTTCTTCTTTCCACCTGGAAGTTGGACCCACGGGGGCTCCCCTGTTGTTTCTTCTCGGGGAGGCGAGCTTTGACGTTGGGGGGTATGACGAGATCCTTCTCCTTGTCTCGCAGCGCGTCTTTCATTTGGCTCGTTCCCTTGTTCTCAGACTCTCCTCGGCTGTCCGTCCTCTCCGAGTCGTCCAAAAAATACCGACCTCCTCGCTACCGAGCCTGCTGGTTCGATTTCCTGCCCTGTTCCCGGGCTTCGGCGATGCTCTTGCTCATCCCGTCGAGCGCCTCTACTAAGGCGCCGAGGAGGAGTCTTCTGACGAGACGGGTGTGAGGACGCGGCTCGGCTAGGCTCGGCCCTACGCCGGCCACCATTTTGCTGTAAGTTTCTCTCTGCGTGGACCGGGGCTGGAGGGGGCACGACCAGTGGTTGGCCCATCAGCCTGCCTCGGGCCATCTGGTTCATGAAGGTACGCAGCATCTCGTTGGTGTGGAGCATCTGTAACTGCAAGTCCATAACTTGTCAATTATTTACTGGGGCTTCGGGGTCCAAACTCTCCGATAAGGGCTGCGGCGCCGGTAGGCCCAACCCGCCCAAGTTTGGCTTGGCCTGTACCCGGTCAACCGCGGCTGTGGCTAGCACACCTCCCCCATTCCCACCCTCTAGTGGGGGAATGGGACTGATCGTGGTGCCCGTGATGGGCTGCGCACCCCCTGCCCGAGGGGGTCTTCTGTTTATCCCCTGCCGCAAGGCTTCGGGGGGCAGTGATCGTCTCGTCTGCCCAACGACCTGTGGCTCATCCGTACGGGAAGTCGAGCCATGCTGCCTTGATCTCGTGTGCACCATTATTGTTGCTCTTGAAGTTGGTAGAAACGACGACGACCTGCTGATGTCGTTCCCATAGACGGCGCCAAATCTGTTGCGTGTGGAAATCTCCGACGCTTGGTTCGCCCATGGAGGAGCCTGCAAGGACCAAGAGATGAGCACAAGAGGGCCGGTGTGGCTCCGGCCTAGGACTCTCCGATGCTCAAGTTAGATCACCAGTGCAACAGCGTAACAGCTAACAAAAAGCGAGATGAGGAATGATACTCCATACCTGGGTATTTATAGAGTGAGGATGAGATGAGGCGGTTGGGAGAGTCCTAGTATGGTAGGAGTCCTTCTTTCGGAAGGCTTTCTCGTGTAGAGTGGAGTGGAGAGCTATTTTCGGGGCCGGGCTCTTATTAAGGTAAGAGTCCATGTAGAGTGTGACTTCGTATCGCGCTGGGATCGTGACTCGATTCTTATCCCATGATTCTCGAGATGCGCTGACGTGGCCCCGCAATCCCCGGTGGGGTGCTATGGTAGCTTCCGTGTAGGAGGGCTCGACCTAGGAGGTCGGCCTAGTCGGTCGGCCTTGGCAGTCACCTCGGCCTGGGAGGTCGGCCGGAGAGGTTGGTCTCGGCAGTCAGTTCGGCCAGGAGTTTACGGCTGACCTGTGTGAACTCTGCTCAGAGCTCGGCCTCAGCCACCGGCTAACTTGTGCGAGTCCGGCTCTGTTGGTGACTTATCGGAGGTCGGGTCGGCCCGGTTTTTTGCTCGGCTCAATTCGGTTCTCGGACTGAGGTCAGGTCAGCCACGTGGCAACCTCTGATTGGTGGGGTGTTTTATGCCTCATCACTATGAGTATAGTAGCAAAATTTCGTCTGATGTCTATGGTCTTAAAGACAGTGTTAAGGGACATGACTCAACCCGTCAATTTTTCTAACAATTTCTATTACAGGTCTATGAAAATTTTACGCATTTGATAGATTGAAAATTTTTCTACCATAAAGGAAAATGTTAGGTTTGATCTCTCAATATTTATATATTTTTTTGATAGCATGATCTCTCACTATTCTGATATATAATTTTCTACATTTTTACTTATTAAAAAAAAAATGGAGCATAGACTTAGTACTCTTGAGTTCATATTTCCACCTTCAAATTACTAGATTAAATTTCATAGAACTTTGGGTTAAAAGCATCATGGGTTAACTTTACAGCTTCTTCTTGCTTTTTAGAACTACTATACCAAAATTAAGCCTTATATGCTAAAAAGTAAAACAAATGAAATTATAATGGAAAAATCTTGTTGTAACTAAGGTTGTGACAAAAAAAATTTCATAACCTCACTCTTTGCTTCGTCTAGTTTAAAACACTTTTTTTTTTCCTTCCAATGAGGATAAATCCAATCATTCACATAAATAATGTATTTTATATTACATTAAATAACTTTATCTTTTTGAAAACCCTTTTTGACCCATGCATTAAATAATTTTTTTTTACCTCAAATATTATTTGGGACAGGAAGTCCCTAAACTTTATTAAAATACAATAAAATAAATGAATGACAAAGGAAGGGGGGACATAACTCGCCTTACCCCTACTCAGAGGAAACAGATCACTCACTCACTCAAAATTAAAATTAAGTAACCTCGCTAAAATGATACTAACAAAATTTACATTCTAAAAATTGGTAAACTAGCTTTATCTTCCCTCAAAATCCAACGAAAAATCTTGAGGATAAACTGATTAGTGTGGACAAAAAAATTAACAGAGGAATTACAAACAAAATTAGCTTGGTACAATGTAGGAATAGGTGGTTTCTATTTTTTTTTTTTTAACCAGTTTGGGAGTTCTAGTCATGTGACATGAATCTTTGCAAAACTTAAGATCCCAAGTGCCAATAAAAGGTTGTTTGATCTTGTATGTACCGACACATTTCAGTTTCTTTATGATTCTTCCAAATCAAATCTTAAAGGGTAAATTACAGATCACCCCCTGATTTTTGAAAAAATTCATCCGTCCCCCTCTACAGTAATAGTGTTAACTTAAATCAAACTAAAAGTGAAATGACACATTTAACCTTAACCTATTGTTTTATATAACCCCGGTCCTACATCCTCCACTCGGACCATTCCACCTCTCTCTCCTCCGGCACTTGCACTGGCACTGGCACCGACCTATGCATCTTCCCCCTCTCCCCTTGACCTCTTATTGCACTTGATAATTTACCCTTTATTTTATCCCCTTGACCTCCTCCTCTCTCCTCCATTTCAACTCATTTCGTTAGTGTCAAATTCCTTAGCGTCTGCTCTCTCTACGTCTATTTTCACATATAAACAAATCATATAGGCACGGACTGCATCTGATCAGTCATTTAAGTAGCACACTAACCAGCAATCAGAATGCCTCCAAAAGCAGGTTGAATGGAGGCCCTAGGTGGGGCTTTATGCTCCAAAAGTTTCACAGCAAACAGATCAGAGGGCTGGGTATAATTGAAGGTTTACTATGCTGAGAAAAAAAAAAACAAAAAAAAGAAAAGAAAACAGAGTATACAATTAAGCCCTCAATCTGGAATTAAACTGATCAGACGCTTCCTGTTATTAGAGATTGATTGAGAGATAAAAGGACCACCAACTATCTTGAATTTAACAATCAAAACTCCCACAGAAATTAAGTTATCAATCAGAACTCAGACACAACCTTCCTGGATTTGGCTTGATATGAACAGTAAACTAGGATTTAGGATACTTTTTGTACCCCAATTTCACAAATTGGGATTTGTTTATACGTGCCATAAGGTCGTGCATTGCACGCTGCCATCAAGGAGTTACCCTTTTAAATTTGAATAACCAAGTGGAAAGGTGGGATCCGCCATGACTATAGATGGTGGGAGGTTACAAACCCCACATGGTCACATGGCACAGAAGGTTATTACTTTGGAATGAAAGGGGCCCACCACACTAGGAAGCAATCTGAAAAGTAGGAGATGCAATAGTGGGAATTACTTCACAAAGGGGTCATGGGCAAATATCAATGACATGTGGCATTGAAACAAGGGATTGTAGGTACATGGGTGCAGTAGTTATGATAATTACCAAGTAGGAGCATTTATGGGATCCATCTATAAAAGGGAAAAGTCTTCATTGAAGAAGGGAGCACTCAACGGATCAACAAAACCCATCTGCACTTTATCTTTATTTTAACATTTCCAGTTTTTATCTCTCAGGATGTAATCTTTCATCCCTTCTGTAATTTTTGCTGGAGTTGGGTTCCAGCCACCAATGCCTCATTGGCTTGTGTTTCAAGGGGCATTCATGTAGGTCTTGCTTGGAGAATAACTCTAGCAACCATATCTTTTGGCCCGTGTTTCAGAAGACAACCATCATCATCGAGTTGCGAACTTCATTAGTCCGAGGCTGGCAAGGTTGTGGAACCTTCATCAAGATCGTTTTTGGGAGATGCTTGGAGAACAACTCCAACAGTCTTGTCTTTTGGCCCGTGTTTCAGAAAACAACCACCATTAACATCAAGTTGCAAGCTCCATCAATCTATGGCAGAGTTATGAAGCTTCATCAAATCCGTTTATTTGAGATTATGCGATTTGGTCGTAGAGTAGTTCTACTATATACGGGCCGTTTCGTCTTAGAACAGGCCGTTAAAGTAGTTGTATTGTAAATGTCAAGTTGTATGTCTCATCAATGTCAGATTTCGTAAGTTGTAATGACTCCAACGGATACAGACTGCAAGTAAGCAATTTGATCTTCAATCTTCTTCCTTGCTTTGTCCATCGTGATTTGCTTTCACCCAAAAGACCTTAGAGCTACTCAGGCATGGAAGGATCCCCTTCTCGTCCTGATTCGAAGTCAAAACGGGCTGTTTCTGACATCTTAGAACAGGCCGTTTCACCAGTTAGGATAGATCGCTTTGTCTCGATTTGAAGGTAGAACAGGCCTGTTTTGTCTCGGTCGGAAGCTAAGACAAGCCGTTTGCAGTTCCGTTTGGGCTTGCATCAAAGGCCCTGACACGCCCACGCTATTTCCACCACGTGCGCTGTGCCCCTGTGTGTGGGTGTTGGATTTCTCACCAATAGATACAAATCTTCTCTGGTGAAATCCATCTAAACCCTTTTTTATTCCAACCTCCATTGATCACCGACCTCAAGCAATCCATTCACCTTTATTTTCTTTAACTCCCCTAACACCTTGAACCATTACCCAGTCGAGAATCCCATCCATCTCCCACCTCTCTTCCAATGGTTAAAACCCATCCGAGAATCCCATTCACCAGATCCACCTTTTCCCCTTAATCTATACCCTTCCCTACTCCCATTCTCCATTTCCACTAACCGAAAACCCAAACAGAGCTCACCGAACCACCTTCATCTCTTTTATTCCCATAACCCAAAACCCATTAGATTTGGTTTTAGGGTTGCAGATCCGGTAGCGGTGGGTTGCAGGTTATGTGAGGAAGAGGGTTCATGGATTTTGGGGTTTTTAGATCAAGGGTAAAAAAGTAACTCTACACATGATCAAGGGTAGTTTAGGGATTTGAATTTATTTAACTGGGTGACATCATCACTTAACAGCATAAAACTAACGTTAGAGACTAATTTGGCATTTTGGGGTTTTAACCAAGGGGTGATCGGAGTTTTGATTGAAAATTAGGGGGTGATCTGTAATTTACCCAATCTTAAAAGGGCAATTGGGAAGTAATGAGATAATCAGACTTGCATTGATGGGTCTATCCAGATAACAAAGATATTGAATTTGGTCTTCTTTTTGAAGTTTGGCATCAAAGTTAATAAGGTTTGAAGCAACCTAATAAATAGTTGAGGAAAGTAAGGAAATTAAGTTAGAGTTTGGTCCACGTAATATGCTTTTTCTTGCTTTTCAATGCACCACCAGACTGGACAATCCATTTGTTTTGAATGGATGCTTATCTCATTTACCTACAGAAAGACATGCGTATCCTTTTGTTTCCCTTTTCTTTCCTACTGATGTTTATCTCTAAATGGGCCTGATAATGGACTTGAGGCAAGCTTACTATTCCACATCTTCTCTCTCCTTTTTTTTTTTTTTTTTTTCTGGCGAGAAAATTTTCATTTAAATTATCAAATAGCAAAGCAAACAAAAGCTAAAGCCTCCACAGTAGGGAGTAGGGCTGCAATAAGGTCGGGTTGGGTCAAGCTTTTTAAAAGTCCAGTCCAACCTTGAGTCCCCTTAGCTGGGCCCAGGCCCGGCCTGACCCTGACTCAGGACCTGGAAAATTCAATCCTAACCCACCCTCAAGATCGGACCAGGCTGACCCTGATTGGCCCTGATCATGGAGTGGGGGAAGGGAGAGGTGTATGGACTGGACTGAGTTGAGCTGCGTCAAAGAGAAAATTATCAATTTTACATAAAAATAACACTATAATAAAATAAATTATCACTTATCATGTTCAATATATAATATATTATATAACAAAATATGAGTGACATTTAAAGTTTATAATATATATATATATATATCAATATATATATTTTATAGTATAACTTTAAAAAGGGTTGGACTTGCCTGGGCTAGGCTCAACCCGAGGCCTCAATCCTGGCCCGACCTGACCCTAACTCAGGATTAGAAATTTCCAGCCCTGATCCGCCCTTAAGGCCAGGTATCTCAGTCTAGGCGTTGTTTGGGCTCAAGACGGGCCAGGGCGGGTTCAAGCTGACATGGTCAAACTGGCACCCCTAGTAGGGGGTAAGCGTGTCAATCCATTCAGTTTTAGTTCGGTTCAAGATTCAATATGTGGCAACCGAAATCTAATAGGAGCCTCCTTTTCAAATCAAAACCGAACTGACTGACATGGTTTGTTTATTATTCGATTTTGATTGGTTAATTTGTATTTGGTTTGAGCACTATTTTAGGTGTTTTGGCAAACTTTTTACATCTTCATCCACAAAAAAATAAAAATAAAATTATTTGTTAGGATCATAATCCACCAAACTTTTTCCAAAAATTAAAAATGGAATAGAATTTATTCAGTTCCTTATTGATTTGGTTTTATTCAAACCGATGGTTTTAGCCATGAAACTGAGACCAAACTGAAACAAGAAAAGATTGCATTTTTTTTAAACTATATTCTAAATTGAATCAATTTGTTTAGGTTTGATTTGATTCGTTTTTACTGGTTTCGATTTCAATTTTGGTTTTCGGCTTCGGTTTGGGTTCTTAATTGACACCCTTGTAGGACTGCTTCATTACACAAAATGATCACAAAGAAAATAGGAAGGGATTGAGACTTGGCCAATATCAATCCACTTTATTTTGAGATCTAAAACAACCATTTGCATCCCTAGTAACCATCTTCTTTGGATATAAAGCAAAGATTCCTTGAGCAGGCAAAAGAACTTCCCCGAATTTTTATCTGCTGTTGTACAGGCAGCGTTGTTGTATGCATCGTGCGGTGCAACAACGGCCATGTGTGCATAGCGGACCCCACTGTGCAGACATGGCCACTGCTTCACCGTACGATGCGTACAACAACGGCTGCTGTACTGGAGCGGATAAAGGTCTTCCCCACCTCATACATCTTTAGATTTTGCTACTCTTGAAAGCATGAGTTTGAACAATATCTGGCCTTGAAGAAATTAGAATTCGGGAGAGGGTTATCTAGCAAGTGGCATAGGGAAGCACCAATGAGGAGCAACAAAAAGATTTCGTAAATTGGAGGGCAATGAAGTCATTTCATATGACTAGGAGAGAGATAAATAGAAGGTTCTAGTCTACCCTCCATAGTTTTTTTTTTTTTTTTTTTATAAATATTATCTACCCTCCATAGTTGACATAAACTTTTCTTTTAAATTTTTTAAGGCAATACTTTTGAGAACACATTCAGATACGACATTTCTACGTGTGCTTTTGTAATTTTTATATCTCAAAGCTTACATCTCTAACGAAAGACTATTTTTTGATAAGCAATACCCCTTATAAATATTTAGGGAGAGGTTTCTCTGAGCAAGTGGCCTAGAGGAGTGTAGGGGTGTCAAACGGTCGGTTCGGCTTAGTTTTGGTCGGGTTGAATCGGTTTTGGTCTTGGAATGGTGGGACCAAAACCAAACCATTAAGAAACTTTGGTTTTCGGTTGGTTTCGGTTTCGATCCGGTGCGATTTCGGTTTATTTCGATTTTTCAATATCGGGTTAATACCGGTTTAGATCAATTTGTTTTTGGGTTTGAGCCACAATGAAATCTTAAATTCATAATTTGTAGTGAGGAAAAATTCGATAAAAACACTTCAATTCACCTTCCTAAGTCAAAACAAGTATACAACCACAAATAAGAAAATTGATTTGATATGTTCATGTTGTAATTTGAACATAGAAGAATAAATTATATGGGGGGAAAATGAAATATAATTAATATTCAAATCAATGGATTAATAGAGTTTGTAGTGAAATCATTGTTACAAATCATATAAATATGTATCATTAAGTGTAAGAGAAAGATAATTAAAATTGAAATCAATGAATAATCACTGAGAAGATAATTAATGTTGAAATCACAAAATGAACTCTACTATCAAATCATTTATTTGATAATCAACTAATTTTGTATAGTAAACAAGAAGATCAATGGAAGAAGCAGGGTTACAAATCAATTTCCTTTGTTTCATAACCTCATACTCATTGATTTGTAACAAGTTCCCCTTACAACCATAAATTTGCTTACTAATATTGAAATCAATGGATAATCAATTAACCGATTCATAACCTTATACTCAATGATTTTCTTATCGGTTTCATTCAGTTCGGTTTTCGGTTTGTTATCGGTCGATCCGGTGCAATCCGATTTTCAGCCGGTCCCGTCATACCCCAGTCCAAAACCAATACAATAAAGACCGGTTCGGTTCGGTTCGGTTTGGGTTTTTTCGATCGGTTTCAATCGGTCATAATGGTTCTGGCTAGGTTTTGACACCCTTAAAGGAGTGGACCAAAGAGGTGCGTCAAAACAATATTGTACGTTGGAGGACAACAAGGTCATTTCACGTGAGGAGAAGGGAGATAAACACAAAGGTGCTAGCATACCCTGTCCTGGCAGCTCAAAGAAGTTTATCCCATGCTTCTATTACCACCAATTTACACACTAAATCAAATTGACGGATCACAAAATGGTCTAGCGATATGTATGCATTTATTGATGGATTATACTCTATTTCTTAAGGCACATGCATCATCTAACGATACACGTAAATTTTTATTTGCAAAATTTATTAAGGGATTTTCTTATTAACATCCCTTAAGGTGTCAAATCATTTATGACCTTATTTTTTTTACTTTTTTTTAGTATAATATATATTTTTAATAAGGATAAATCTTGTAATTTCACGTATATATTAAAAATATGTGCAAGACAATAATAGCTATTGATAATAACATAATGATAAGTCACTTTTAAATTATTTAAATTTTTTTCTTATACATGACTTAAAAGAATTTTAAAAATAATATAATGGATAATCAAAAAGTGTCAAGTACTAAATACACATATATAGCCATATAGGTGTCATTTAGATAGTCGATCCCGATCATTAAATATATAAGAAATAACTCAATTAAGATCAGCTGAAACCAATTCAATCCTCAAATTATTGTATATTACATACAAGAGGTAATTTGTTTGAAGATATGTGCAATCATGAGTAGCTTATCTATAGCTTGGTGCCACTTAGAAGGATCCATAATCATTATTTTGATTCAATTATCCAAATCATTTATCATCAAAGTCACCATTTCAATTTTCAAGGAAGGAAAAGCTCAATTGAGCAACTTGGCCTTGATAAGTTAATTGATATTGCAATTTTGATAGTTAGAGAAATAATACATAATTTGAATTAAGTCACTTGTAAAATTTTAGAGCCTAATTTAATCAAATATTATCTCTTGTACTCACATGAGTCTATACGTATGTCCATACATTCCTACGATACTCCGACCACTGATATGCACTCTCCCCGTGTCTTGAAATTTCAATCTTGTTTTGGAATTTGGAGGACTTTGTTAGAGTTGAAATTTAACATGTGAGCCAATGGGGTTTGCTTATCCAAAAATTTTTGTCCCTTACTACCATTTGCATGCCAAGTGGAAAAATTAATGAATTAGTTGCAAAATATCACCCTAATTAATGGATTAAGTTTTCCCTCATCCAATTATTCAATGTTGATGCGATATGTTGCTTTGATTGGACTCTAGGTTTATCATTAACTCGCACGTCTATTATTCATGGTCCAAAATACCCTTTACCAATCTAGTCAAAGAATCAAATGGGAAGGAGAAAGAGATTCTTACTTCACCATAGGTGGAGAAAAAAACTAATGATGTGATAAAATCTTAGGATTTTAGGATCAACCAGACAACAAAATTCTCAAGATTTACAACTACTTGTGGGCCCCACCTTTCAATTGTTAAGATCCCAAAACGCCCGTAGTACTATGTGCATTAAAGTAGAAGGATATTTCACCAATTAACGCTTAAAAAAGCCAATACGTGGTTGCAAGTGAGAGGAGATCGAAATTTGTTTGGCACAAAATATCATAAAAGTCAAAATAAGACGTGTTCGGCAGTCCACCTGAACTTCACCACCATTTTTTCGCTCTCTCTGCTACCCCAACCCGTTCTTTCTTTCCTCCTGACCATTTAGTTTTCAGTGGATTCGGCAAGCATCTCTCGATTCGATTCAAGGCCTCAAAACCTCTTTGTCTTCTTCGTTCTTCCTCTTCTTCTTCTTCTTCTTTCTTCTTAGTTCTTTGTTAAGAAAAGATGCATAGATCGTCGAGCACATCTAGAGCTGCTGAGGAATTCTTCGCTCACCTCTCGTCACCTTTGTCATCATCGAAGGGTTCTCAGGGCGGGAGAACTTCAGAGAACAGTGAGTTGCCTACCTATGATCCCCTGTCCGAGGCGGCGAAGAAGGAGAAATCGCGTATTAAATTTGCGGAGAACGCCATCCATGTCATACCTGTTGTGCTGGTCCTATGTGCCATTATTCTCTGGTTTTTCTCCAACCCAGGTATTGCCTTCAAGATCTTTATGAACCCATTTTTTTCTTCTTCTTCTTCTAAACACTGAAAGAAATGGACGAACTTGATGTGAAATGAAATCTCTGTTTCTATAAATTCGATTTCTGATTTTTGAATTGCTCCGGCAATAGTTTTGGGAACTGAGATTGAATGGATGAAAGTTTTTACTTCTTTGGTTTCTGGATTACTTGGGCTTCTGTCAGGAAGATTAGCTCACTTTCATTTCTTTTCGGAACTTTTCATGATTCAAATTATCAATTAGGGAAGCGTCACAGCGAGGTACCTTTGAAATCGTTGGATTTGTGAAGGAGGTGTGTTCATTAAATCATTTGCATTCCTAAACTTGAGAAATGACAAACTGATATTGTCGTTGGTTTCTTGATTTACCTCTGTTCGTTCTTGGATATAAACCATTGGATGATCATTTTTAAGTTCTCATTTCTCTTTGCTCTCTATTGTTCTTGTTCTCTAATCTTAAAGACAATCTATGATAACTCTAGAGACAATAAAATAAAATGGAAATATTATACTATCTGCTTTTTAAACTTCATGGCTATTGCTTTGATACACAGCAGTTGACATGGTGCATAAAGATGATTCAATTCTTGCCAGAATCAAGGGGTTGACAATAGACGGTAACATCGACAACGGCAATGGTCAGACTGGCTTGCCAAATACCTTGGAGGTGGAAGACTTGGATCCGGCTCGAATGTCAGATCCCAAGACTGGAATGTTTGCAGGGAGAGAATCTGAGTAATGGGTCTTCAAAACAAACCTCAACTCTCTGTTCTTTGTTTTCCTATTGAAGGATGACAAGCTTTCAGATTGAGCTTGAGCAATGTAATCCAAGTTCATTCTCTATGAAAATTGTTCTATTTCTAACTTCATACAGAGTACAATTTCTTGAGTGATTCACACATATGAGATCATCTGATGAAACAGAATTGTTTTTCAACTTACCCCATTAAGGTGTACAAAAGAGCAAACAAGCTCTTGGTAGTTCCTGTTCTTTTGCAACTGAAAATATTTATGTATTTGTAACATGAAATTGCAATCAACAATTTTGATCTTAGCCTCTTACTCTGATAAAGGGAAAAATATGAATGCGCTTTTGTCGAGTGGCATTTGAACTGTGTAATCTGTCATAAATCTTCCCCAGCAACATAATCCATCAAACTGAATCTGGCTCTAATCTGCCTAGTTCAAAGGCTCAAAGTTTGAAATATGTATGCTCCAACGATGGAAACAACCTAACTTGCTTAGGCACAACAATGCTATTCTGAATATCACAAAACTAACAGATTCTCCCACTGTACAAGAAGTGTGCCCATCTCTCTGTGCTGTATATCTAAAAGCATCATCCACGGATGCAGAACCAGACTTAAGTGCACCTGCAATATTTGTTGATAGAACCAAGGCAAACACCAGGGTTCAACAAGACCCTTGCCCAAGATCGGGAGTCATGCACTGCCATGCATCACCTGTCAACACAACTCCACCAGCTGCTGTTTAAGGGCTCACAATTGGCCACAACTACCGCTCCATGAGAGGCGTCCTATGCAAGGTGTCCTCGGTGCTCATGGCAATGATATTTAACTACTCTGAAGGCCAGCCATTGATCATCTATCTCCCGAGCTTCCTTCTGAAGCTCTTCAAAATAGATGGGTCACTGATCCTGGACCTGGTATAGGATATGATTTAGTTTATCAGATGAACAATTCTACAAAACAAACATGTTCCATATAACAACATAAGGTTCTAATTAGTATTTTGTTTATTTGAGTACAGAAAAACAGGGTGAAAATGGTACTTGTTCCTAAGGTTGTTCTTGTATGGAAAAAATTGTTACACTTTTAGTTTGCTACATCATATACTGCACAGGTCATCAGTCATCACCAAAATGTTAATATAATAAAAGACACAGGGTCATGTTAGGGTTTTAAGAAATGAATTTTTTTTGGTGGGGGTGGGGGGTGGAGAGCAGACAGAGTATCTAATCAAAAAGGCTTATTTGATGGCTCCAAAACCAACTTAATCAAATGATCCTAGCCTCTGACAGAGCATTAGAAATATTACAAATAACAGAAAAGCCTAAGTTTTAGGTGCATATGCCATTTTCAATTGGACCATGTTCAGTTTTTGAAAAGGGGTATTACAAAAAAAAAAAAAGTGGCTATGTCATTCACTTGAGGGATATTCAACTAGTGTCTCTCACCAAGGAGAGGTCCTGTAGGCTGAAAAAACCTGGATGACACCAATCTCCCTATTTCCTACATCCTTGTGGATTGAAGGAAAACAGCAATAATCCCAGAAGTAGTCAAATAGATTGGCTGATTACATCATCTGACCAAATTGACAACTTCTAGATAAGATTTAGTAGTTAAGATATGGAGTTGGGCTCTTGAAGCAGACGTACCCAAAACTTTTGTGGGTGAAACTGGAATGAAACATGCACACAAGCCCCTTCCATAGACATAGTTTTCATTAGGTTCAAATGACTGGCCATTGTGGTAGAATCCAAGCCCACTAAAGGCAGAGTACCCAACATTACGAGTCTGCAAATCCCATCTCAACATAACGAGATTAATGAAATCATCAAATATGTATTTAAACAGTTAACTCGAGCTAGAACAATAAAGATGTCAAACTTTGTAACTGTGTTTGATATCAACCAATTACCATCTGTTTGAATCTGATGGCAACAGTTTAACTGTGCAAGGATATTTCCTAGTTGAGACCAATTTAAATGAAGGCTTTCCCATTTCCCTGCATGGCATGCAACTATTATCACTATGCCATTGCTAAACTATTCTTATGGTCTAACCCTGGTAACTAGGATTTTTGAAGAGGTATGTATATAAATTGGCCAGCTAGATCAAATTTTTCTACTGATGATTTGTGAAAGGAAAAGAAAATCCCAACTTGAAAAGGTCATCATACCATGCTAATACAAGGTCATCAATATTTCTACTGGCTACCACAAAGGTGGTGAAAGGTACTTTTACAAGCAATTAGGTCCCAACAAAGTTTACCCGTTCCACTCTTTTCAGTCTTTGCCAGCTTGGAATGAAAACAAATTGAATCTGATGGCAACAGATTGGCAAGAGACTCCAAAAGTAACCTCCTTTCCACAGCAGGGACTTTTTGGCTGTTCCATTAGTTGATTAAAGTACAAGAAAGGAATAAGAAGAGCTTCAGCTCACCGAATAAGAGAAAAATGAGGGGAGGATTTCTAAAATTTCACTGAATTCAAAACATGAACTGCTGAAAATAGGACACAGAAATATTTATTACCTTTCAGCTTCCTCCTTGAACTCAAAGGAATGCAGCAGTGTCCTCTCATCTTCTGATTTTACCACCATCCTGCACAGTTGATACCATCAATAGGTTGACAAAAAGAAGAAGACCCAATGAACCAAAGCACTAAATAAGCTTCTATGCCTAGTTTTCCAGGACACAATGAAACAGAAATAGTTTATGTTTCTCATGATGATGAAGCATTGAAAGTTTGCTGTTATCAATTGGCACATCATGAATGTGTACATAACTGTGCATCTTGCCCCCGAGGGGTTGGTAGTTGTTGCCACCAGAAAGAGACAGAGGTGGGGGGTGGGGAGGGGTAAGGGTCTTACCCAGCATAGGAGAACTTCTGGTATCACACCATTTGGAGAAGAAAATAACTGGTCTATAACACCCACACTTTTGCCTGCCTGAGGTTTTGGAAGATCTCGGAATTTTTCAAGAAACAGGCAGATTCTTGAGTTTGTTGCACCATTTTCATCTCTTCATTGCAATATCTTGTGCAACCCTGCTTTTATCTGCAATCATTTCCACCCCCCGTCCCCTCTGAATTGTCTTATCCAAATTCCAGATCTCCCACCACCAATACAATAGATACCACGAGGCTTCTTACAAATTTGTAAATTTACAAGAACAGGAGAGTCATCTCTATATGATGGCAATAAGAGAATAAAGAACTTCCTAGGGTTTCATAACTCAAACAAGAAGGCTTTGGTTTTCAGCTATAATGTGTTGTAACCATCTACAATGCTGCGAAAAAGCAAGAGCCAATCCTGAGCTATTAAAAATATATTGTTGAGCTATTTAATACATTCCCTACTCTACTATGGCCAGGAATGCTATATTTGGGAAGATTTTTCCTAATTAATAAGGATAACCTCCCCTAAGACAATGGATTGAATACTAAAACTGATAAGTTCTCCAAAATTGGGCATTCAGACTTTCCAATTAAGGATTAAAAAGGCTTGATATTTCCAAATTCGATTCTTCCCTCAAGAAGTATTTTCATATTACTTGGATTGAAATCAAAGTTGCGATAAGCTTCATCTTTGTGATGTCCTTAAAAGTAACATATCCAGATGGATTGAGGCTAACAAATTTGTCTGAACTGGTGCAGAGAATGTGAAATTAGAATAGTAATTTTACCATGGATTTCAAGAAATTGGGTCCTGAGATCATTCCCAACGCCGATTGCAACCAACACTCTCCATCCATTCTTAAAGAGCGTCAGTGCTGGTCCGGAGCGACTCCATCTGCTCGAGCACAGGCAACCGTACTCCGAGCCTGAGAACCCAGACAATCTCATAAGTTCCACGAAAACTAAAATCCAGAAATTAAAAAAAAAAAAGTTCAGGATCTCCATCGTAAATCAGAGGGTTAGAAGAACTGATCTATGAAGGGACAATGAGGAAGGGACTTCAACGAACGATAAACAAAAGGATCTCTTTCTGGTTCGAGATCGAAACAAATTTCTTCTCTGTAGAGGTATATTTTCTATCCCGGGAGAGACAAGGCGAGACAGAGAAATGCAGAAGCAGAGGAGCTGAGAAGGTTCTCGAGACGATTTCTGCTTCAGTTATGTTGTAATCGTATGAGATGATGAGTGAGAGTGAAAATGAGCAGGTCGCTATGAGATCCAGTTGCATAAATAATGATGCTTCCCGTTGCGACGATCAGATTCTTTGGCAATAATTTCCCGGGAAAAATTAAGAGTGGTTGATTGGTTGAGAGTTGAGACTCTTAATCGGCACGGAACCGGGTGTGATTCAGATCCGGATCAAGTCCCGCCTCGGTTCTAAAATTTGGTACTCATACTGACCCTGTACGGCTTCAATTCTTATTCGATTCTAAAGTTTGGTTCCTACACGGTTTCGATCCGGTTTCTGTACGATTTGGTATCTCCACTATATTTTGAGTTCCGAACTACCCTATCCTGATCTGATGCGGATCCACCATAGAGTGGCCAACTGGCCATCGCTGAGTCATGATAGTGGCACGCACTATATATTTTGTCCCGCTGTTTCAACCCCAACACTCCACGTCTTAAAAGAAGCTTATTACTAGTCACACTCACTACGGGTTTTTTTTTATGACCACTCACTAAGGTATAATTGATAAAAACAAAAAAACCCTATGACATAGGTATGGTATCTAATCCGATACCCAATACCCGATACCCAATACCCAATACCTAAAACCATGCATTCACACTTCGGAGCATGGATATCCTCTGCTGTCGGCCGGAAAATGATCCCCTTATTCTTACTCGGACAAGGAATTTGGGCAGGGGGAAGGCGGTCATTGTGTGCCTTACTATGTCTGTGGCAATAGAGAAGTTGGAGCATCTCGGCAATAGAGGGATCCGACCCTCAGAGCATAGATTTAGTAATCGGTATAGAGATTGGCATTGATTTTGACCTGAGACTGATACCTGGTACAACCAATAGGGATTAAAAAATAGTAAAAAATTAGTACACTATCCATATCAATATCGACCGATAGATCCAATACGCGATTACTAAATCCATGGTTTGGACCCGTTTAGATTTCCATTTTCATTTGAGAAAAGTTCTTTGTGAGAGACTGCATCACCCACGCTCAAACACAATGAGGGTAAAATGACCACCTCACCCCGTGAAATATGAAAATCCCACCCCGAAATGCCTCTGTGCCACCTCTCATTGGTCCTCACACGTGTAGGGGCCACGCTCCCCCAAAGAGAACCCTCTCCTTTTTTTTAAGTGCAGGAGAATATATTATAGGCACACCACGCCGCAAGCACCTGGTACTGTCTCCAATACAACCCACCCCCCCTCCTTTTTTTTTTTTTTTTTTTTTTTTTTTTTTGGGGGTAAAACTCCAATACAAACCGCAGAAGAATAAATATCTTCAAGGTAAGAAAACCTCTATACGGCTATACCCATTATATATACATTATATGGCTGTGTCTAGTTGAACTCCCTACTCTCTCTCCCTCTGCTTAATTCTATCTTCATTATCTGAAAGCTCTCAGAGTCTCAGACATGGAAGATGATAAGAAGGTAAAGAACGCTCAAGAGATGATGATGATGATGGGTATGTCACATGTCATCCCTGATGGTTACATTATTCCCCATGGACATCATCACCGTCACAACAACTTTAGCCTGGTCGACGACATAGCTGATGTGCCCATCATAGACCTTGCTGGTTTGAACCAGAGTCCTCACCAAAGGTCCTCTATCATCAAACAAATCAGGAAGGCTTGCCTGCAAATAGGTTTCTTTCAAGTAAGTATTGCACGCTTGGTTAACTAGTTGGTTTATAGTAATATATATTAACTACTTCATATATATATATATAATACAGATTATCAATCATGGGATAAGCCAATCGGTTATGGAAGGAACACTCACTTCGGTTTCGGATTTCTTCGATCTTCCGGCCGGCGAGAAAAACAAGTTCATGTCCAGAGATGTTCACAAGCCGGTTAGATACTCAACAAGCCTGCCGGACGGCGTAGATAATAGTGCTGGTGTACAGTTCCGGAGATTCTTCCTCAAACACTATGCTCATCCTCTGGATAAATGGGTCGGGTCATGGCCAGCAAAACCTCCTCATTACAGGTGGGTCATATACAACATTTTGAACTCGGTACCTTTAACCTTCATTTCATGTATTTATATGTCCATCTGTAGGATTTGGCTCCTCTACGACCGGGCAGCCCACATCCAGATAGGGGTGAAATGACCGGCTTACCCACTGCCCAACACCCTGCCCCGGTGGGGTTCACATCCTTGCCTGGGTGTAGGCATCATAATGGTTGTTACCTACCCGGCTGTAAAGGAACGAAATTCCTATCTCTCTTTTCTTCAAATTAAGAGGGTAAAAATGTCTTTTCACATGAAAAGGAGATAGATAAACTCATGAGAATGTCGGCTTAGGCCACATTCTTGGACACAGGTTTTTTTGTTTTTTTTTTTTGTTTTAACTAAGTAGTGAGAATTGGATAAAGGGTTAGACTTTGGATGGTCTGGGTGAGATGGGCACTTTATTGAAAATTGGACTTTTTGTGTGTGTTACTGGACAAGAACAGGCTAAGCGATCCAGAAATTCTGGAGGTGGAAGATTTAATTAGATAATAAGTGGTTTCCAGGGTTTCAGTAGAGATAAGGAACCTCAACTCCTTCTACGGTGCTAGGCCTTGAATTGATGACTTTATGTCATAAACTCGTCTATTTCTGTCTTACATTTAGTCGCATTTAACGATGTCAGTTTCCATTTTGGTTCAGTTTGGTTCGATTTCTTATTGATTTTTGTTATTGATCTGTAATCAAGCTACTATTAGGTTTGGTCTAGTTCGATTTCGTTTTAAAAGTATACATAGAAAAACCAAAGGGAAAATTCTAGGGTTTTGGGTTTTTCGGTATCTTATTGGGTTACTATTGGTTTGATTTTGGTTTTTTATTAGGTTCAGTTTGTTTTTCGATTTTAATCTGGTCTAATTGTATTTTGGTTTTTTCAGGTTTAGTTTGCTTTTTGATTTCGGTCCGATCCATTTTTTATTTTCTTGTATACATAGGAAAATCAAGGGGAAACTTCTATGTTTTTGGGGAGCTTTCGTATCACATCGGATTACTATCGGTTCAATTTTTTTCAAAAAATCAGATTCAGTCCGCATTTTGGTTTTGATCGGTTTACTTTGATTTCAGTGTCAACCAATTTCATAAAAACCTGACTCGAAACTAAACCGATAAAGGTTCGATTCAATCCAGGCTAAACTAATGGTTTCAATCTGTCTGACTGGTTCGGGCTAAACTTTGATACCCTTAGCTATTGTTGTCACTGATGCCCTTCCTTCATAGGTTCCATGCATATAGTATTTTAGCCAATCAGAGGAACCCGAGTTCCACTCTCGTACGCTAACTATAGGACGTGTGGCTTTTCACAAAACTGGATACCGGTTAAACCCCATCTCTATCTCTATAAATATCTCTATCCATCTAGGATATTTTTCTCTCTCACTCTATTTTTTACCTCTCTCTCTCTTTCTCTTTCATCCGACTTCCCTTAGTTATTTATTTATTTATATTTGTCCTTTCCCCATTACCCCTTCTCTCTTATTTCCAAATTTTTGGCTGATACGGAATCGGCCAAAAATCTCCGCCGATACTGATACGGATGGTATCAGCCAAAATTCGGTATCGACATAGTTTGAATTTTGTTTTTTTTTTAAAGTTTTCCTACCTTTGATACTTACCGTTAAACCAATAAGGGATTGGAAGAAATCGATACTGATATATATTGGCTGATTCAGTCGATCCGATATTGATACACTGACTAGAAAATAATGCTACGATTATCACCATATCATCATGGCGTCAATATAGCGCTATGATGCACGCCATATTATCATATCGTCATAGCTCCGTATCAAAAAATTGCCAGAACAGCATATCACCCTTAACGCCGAGCACTATGATGATCATCATGTTGCAATATCGTCATATTGTCGTAGTGCCATAGCGTTATGATTGCCATATCACCAACTAGGCCTATAAACAGATCGGATTCAGCTCGGATATGGATTGGATGTGCTTGGATCCGGATTTTTCTTTGTCGAATACGGATACCTCTAAACGGATTTGGATGCCGATCGAATTCGGATTTTTGACTATCTGTTTACTTTTCTGCCTTATGTAACCCAGACCTTCCTCCCCCTAGCGGATACAATTCACTCTCAATCTATATCTCTTAGATCATGATTCTTTTCTTCATAATCTAGAACCTGTTGAATCTTCAAAAATCCTCAAGATAATTATTTATTTAATTTTTTATTATTAAGTATTCAAAATTTTTTTTCGGACGGATTTTTATTGGAGTAACTGGATTTTTTTCCGAATATCTTTTAACAAATACAGATGCCCATAAATGGATACGGATGCGAATCGAACGCATTAGACAAGTTTCATAAATTAAAAGAAAAAAAAAATTATCACAAATGAAGATGTGCATTCATAGCCGATTCGATCCGGTTCTTTGAACCATGACCGCACTCTCACAGATCTATTTCTTCTTTTATTGAGTTTGATACATACTACCTTTCTTCTTAATTTCTAGGGAGCAAATGGGGAGATACTGTGTGGAAGTGCAAAAAGTAGCAATAGAAGTAATGGGGGCCATCACAGAGAGCCTGGGCTTGAGCCCAACATATTTGAGTAAGAAAATGGAGCCAGGTACGCAAGTCATGGCCGTTAACAGCTATCCACCTTGCCCACACCCGGATATGACACTTGGGCTTCCTCCACATACTGATTACAGCTGCATCACCATACTTCTCCAGAGTTGCTCAGGTCTCCAAGTCATGGTCCCTGAGGGAGACAACAACACTTGGAAGCTGGTCCCTGAGGGAGTTCAAGGAACTCTACAAGTTCATGTAGGAGATCATCTTGAGGTTTTAAGCAATGGGTTGTATAAGAGTGTGATCCATAGGGTTACCCTTAACTCTCAAAGGACTAGGTTCTCTCTTGCCAGTCTCCATAGCTTGGCCATTGATGAGAAAATGGAGTGTGCAGAAGAACTGGTTGATGAACAATTACGTCCCAGAGGATACAAGGGAAGCAGCTTCAGAGATTTTCTGAACTTCCTCTCTGCCAATGACATTGCCAAGGGGCAAAGCTTCATTGAAACTCTTAAGATCAAAGAGTAAGATCAGAAATTTTCTTTCAAATATGCTATGTTGTGAGGTGTGTGACCCATGTGTTGGATAAGTGTGTGTCCATCAAACCCGGTTCGATCCGGTTCAACCGGTTCACCTTTGTATTGAACATTTATACATTTTAGTTTAATATTGTCACATGCGATATAAACTTTTTGAGCATTATGTGTCCGTAAGTTATACTTAAAATGGTAGTCACGACTAGGGTTTGGGGGGCACCCTTATCATATAGTCGTCGCATTGGGTATGCCTAGACATGTGATGTCAAGGTACGAATGCGAGTGCTCACATGTTTGATGTGTGCATTGGCGAAGAGAATCTACTTTGTCGATTCTCTCATGTATTACTGCCGATGTAGGAAGGGATAGACATGTGTCACCGACACTGCACTCTGAGGGAACCCGTCACCGCAAAGTGTGATCGTATTCTTTGGTTCATCAATGACCGAGACTCAAGCGAGTCAAAGCCGGTGTTCGGGAATGCGTGAACACTTTGTGAGTGAAGGAGTTATCCAACACGGTCACCACTGCCCGATTGGGGAACACCAAGATAGAGACTGTCAGTGCATGGTTGGATCGAATGCTGATCCAGATCTGCTTTTGGAAATGGTTTTTGCAAAATTTATTTTACATAAAATGATACATTATTTATAGTTATTTCAAATAAAGTGTTTTATTGAGTTTTGCGGGACCCGATCGGATGCACAGACGCTCTTATATGGACATGTACTATGGATTGGGGTTTGGCGTACATGTGTACATGCCCTAGATTCCATAATGATGGTGTTGATTAGTGGGGGGTTGTATATGATAAATTGTTATCATATAGGGAGTTATTTGAAATTTGCTAATTTAATTGGCTCTTTATTTAATTAATGGATTTGGTGCTAATTGTAATTATCCATTAATAATTAAATAAAAAATCTAATTAATACTTTCCCTATTAGATTCTGCTTCTTCACCTGTAGCACTTTGAGTTTAAACAGAATCGCAGATGAGAGAGAGAGAGTCGGACTCTCACTAGGGCTCTATTAAATCTATCTAGGATTTAATTAAACCCTATTATTATAAATAGGGGACCAAAAATACGCAGTGAAGCTCTCCACGTTTTTGGAGCAGACACTCTCTCTCCTACGTTTTGGTTTCTCTCTCTCCTCTTGTGATCTCTCTTCTTCTTCTTGCTTCTCTCACTGTGTTTGAGAGTTAGGGTTTGTGAAACCCTAGATCTGTGCGAGGAGTTTGAGGGCATCCGGGATTGGCGTGTAGAACCTTGGTAGCACCATTGGAGGTTCAAATCGCTTGCTTGAGCGCTCATTGAAGGAAGAACCACCGTCTATTGGAGGAGCAACACTTGAGGCTCACCAGGTTAGCGATTCTTTATTAATTCCTTCGTTCATTGATTATTAATATTTATGGGATGCGAAAGAAACTCGAATCGATTATTTTCGCGCACGATTCGAGTATGGGATGAATCCCTCTTGCCATGTGATGGACTAGAGACGAGTTTCTCCGTCCCTATTGTGATAATTAATTTTATGGAATGCAATAGGGAAGGAGAAACCCTAATAGGGATGCACCAGGGTTCCCATGGGCGACCATGGGAAACCCTAAAATTAAAATGGGGCACCCATGGGACACCATGGGCTAACCCAGGGCGTGCAAAACCCTAAAGATAAATATCTTGGTCTCCCTAGGGAACCATGGTTTGATCCCTGGACCGTTGTTTGGCCAACAGTGTGGTATCAGAGCCACCTTTCCCACCCATGAATATTAGATAATTAATGGTTAATATGATTATCATGAGTGGGATGCAAGTTGGCACATGGGTGGTTAGGATATGGTTGTTGTAACAACCTTCCCATGTGCACATGGGTAGTTACAAGGTTGTTAGTGTAACAACCTACCAATGTGATGATGGATTTGGTTTGTTTTGTTTATTCCAATTATTGAAGCATGTATCCAATTAGGTTGTGATTACTAATTTTTATTTTAAAATTTTTTAATCATGTTCTATATGTGGGGAGCGCACGCTGCAAGCCTCTGTGCACGCCCTTCCCCATGAACCTACCCTTGTGCGCATCCTTGTGGGCTGCTGCTGCTCAGGGCAGCAAGCTTGCGGGTGCGAGCGCAGCTGCTGTCCGTGGGCTTTAGCCTATGGGCAGCAGGCAGGCCTACAACCCAAGGCTGTCGTCTGGGCCTCGTGCCTATGGGTCGCGCAGGAGTGCTGCGCTGCGCAAGTGGGCTGCATGCACCCCCTTGTTTTCCCTCCCTTAACAAAAAAAAAAAAAAAAAGATTTTTCAAAACAGAATTTTATTATTTTGTTTTGTTTTTGGAGAATGATGATGGGTGAAGAGATTCTCTCTTTACCCACTTGCAATTAAAATGCGATTTTAATTTTATGGGCTTGGATACATGATATCACATGCGATGTGGTGGTTCAATAATTGAAGGAATCCATGTTTTAATTTTTGGTTCACTTGCTTTAATGCCCATGCATGAAATTATATTATGATGTGATTATGGGAATGGCATTCTAATAAATGGATGGATTGTTTATGTATGTGATACATGGGCTTATGGGTGGATGTGATGCTTCTCTCTCTTTCTCTCTCTCCCCCTTTCTTTTTTATAAACAAATGTACTCCACCCCATGGGCAACCCAAATGGTGGGTTGGTTTCTCCATGCGGGGTTTCTTTATTATTATGGAAAGGAAAGTGTATAGAATTTTTCTAGGTTTCCATTGTAATTTTAGAGGAGTTAGGACTCCCAGGGCATGTAGATGGTGATCCACATATGGTGCTCAAAGCTTATGGAGATGCAAGTCACCTACTTTGAAGACGTGATCAGGCGGAGGAGATGATCGAGACGTGGCATCCATGGCATGATAAATGCACCCAAAGTTATTAGTTTTATTTTTATTGGGAGGGTTCTTTAATTGCTTCTGATAAAAATGCCGCCATCCCATAATCACTTTTAATTAATGTTGATTAATTATGTTGTTTAAATCTATCCATGTATGTGAGAGTTAATTAATCCCTCTTTAGTCACAATACATGTATGATATGGACTAGTCTTAATCGGTAGATATGTCAATGACCTCCTATTAAAGATAAATGTAGAAAATGTGTGACATGACCCCGCATAAGCCGACAGGACATTGTTAGGACCTCTGTCACGCATTTATCTATATTTACCTCCATCTAGATACGTTAGGGTATGGATAGTGAGAGGGCACTGCGACAGTGGGCCATCTTTCATGATTCCATGATTCTAACTAATGCGATAGGTAAGTACATGACTTGGGTGTATGTCGTCGACGGATCCGGACATGATACCCGGTGGCCAAAAATATTGGAAGCCCATGAGGCGGACAGCTTAGTCCACACTACCATGGTGTGTATAATGACTCCGACAGGGTAAGTTATGCATGCAAGGGTTGTAGGTATCCAATTCATCTTTTGGGTTATGAGGGAAACCCAAATCATGAAAGACCATTGATGTGTGTGTGCTCAATTTATTATTTTCAATGGTCATTAATTAGCATGTGGTTATTTACTTGTGCATGTGTAGATTAATATACGATGACTGCCGTTAATTCCAACCTGTTAACACTCATTAGCGAATACAAACTTAATGGTACAAACTATGTCGATTGGTACCGGAGCATTAAGTTGCTCCTGACTGCTGAAGGACTGTACACAGTTCGAGATGAACAAGTTCCTCCTCAACACGACCCGAACAATTTTGAGGTAAATGAAGAGATGCAAGGGTTCCTCATGAGGGATTCCAAGGCATCACTCTATATCCTAGGATCGTTGGAAAAATCAGTTGTAGACTCAGTCAAGGATATACGCACTGCTGGGGGTAAAATGGCTAAGCTTGCTGAATTGTTCAACAGGCAGTTGACACACGCACATTCTGATGCGGTGAGTCAAATCCATAACTCCAAGATGTCTCAGGGGACTCTAGTGATGGATCATGTAATGAAAATGATCAATCTGTTTGAAAAACTAGAATCCATGGGGACTGATTTCAGCCTGCGATACAAGACTGATGTGATCTTAGCGTCACTCACTTCTGCCTACGCACCTTTTAGGATGTCTTACAAGATGTCCGAGAAGAAGATGGAGCTCACCGAGCTTGCTAATGCACTGGTAGAGGCTGAAGCGTCCTTGAAAAAGGACAAGGCTGAGGTCAATGCAACTGAGGCAAAACCTTTTTCAAATGGGAAGAAGAAGAAAAAGGGAAGTAAGGGCAAGACCCTGAAAGCCAAGGGTGGGAAGTCTGGCAATAAAGGCAAAGGCAAGTGCTTCTATTGCAAGAAGGAGGGTCACTGAAAAAGAAACTGTCGTGCTTACCTAGCAACTTTGAAAGACAAGAAGCCAGATGAAACAGAGGCTGCTAAAGAAGGTACATGTGATGTTCACGTTCTTTGTGAGTCTAATTTGTCTTTTGAACCGACCAATTCTTGATTGGTGGATAGTGAATCCACTGTTCACATTTGCAATGATTTGCAGGGGTTCAAGGAGACAAGGAACCTGGAAAGAAATGAAGTGCGTCTTCGGATGGGCACTGGAGCTGAGACCATGGCGTTGGCTGTGGGAACTTTTATTTTAAATTTTAGTTCGCTAATTTAGTTTTAAAGGATTGCTATTATGTACCCTCTTTCAAGAGGAAGATAATTTCAGTTTCAAAACTTGTTTTGGACGGATATAGTTTTTCCTTTAATTCTAAATTGATTATTCGTTTTAATAATTCTTTTGTGGCATCCGGATATATGCAAAGTGGTTTGTATTTTCTAGATTGCCCTATTAGAACGAATGTTGTTTCAAATGTTGATTTGAAACGGAAAGTAGCTCTAGTGAACTCAACATATCTGTGGCATCTAAGATTGGGTCACATTAATGTGGACCGAATCAGTAGATTGGTGAGGCATGGGTCCTTAGAGAGTCTGGGGGTGGAACCATTCCCCACCTGTGAGTCATGCCTTCAGGGCAAAATGACCAAGAAATCCTTTAGCAATAAAGGTGCTAGAGCCACAGATCTGTTGGAGTTGATACACACTGACGTGTGTGGACCCATAAACATACAAGCAAGATATGGGTATGAGTACTTTATCACGTTCACCGATGATTACTCTAGATATGGTTACATATACTTGATGCGTAGGAAATCGGAAGCCTTTGATAAATTCAAAGAATTCCAAGCCGAGGTCGAAAGATAGCTCGATAAACGCATCAAGTCCTTACGATCAGATCGTGGAGGGGAGTATCTATCGGATGAGTTTAAAGAACATCTCATATCCCAAGGGATAGTTAGTCAACTAACTAATCCAGGCACACCACAACAAAATGGTGTATCCGAACGACGCAATCGGACCCTATTGGATATGGTCAGGACGATGCTCACTTATAGTGAGCTGCCTCTTTCTTTCTGGGGGGTACGCTTTAGAGACGGCAATATATATCTTGAATAGGGTTCCATCTAAGTTTGTAGCCAAGACACCCTTTGAGTTGTGGAAAGGGCGAAAGCCCAGTATTCAACACCTTAGGGTATGGGGTTGCATAGCACATGTGCGAAAGCAATGAGATGAAAAAGTTAGAATCCAGGACTTTGAGATGCTATTTCTTAGGCTACCCCAAAGGCACGATAGGCTATTATTTCTATGACCCAGCTTGACTAAAAGGTCATTCTAAGTAAACATGTCACATTTTTGGAGGAAGAAATGATGACCCAAAGGTTCGAACCAGTAGTCATAAAAGAGCTATCAGATGGCTCAGAAACGTCACTTCCAGAAGTGAGACCAATCGACATACCAACGAAATACCAACACCTAAGGAACCTCGACGCAGTGGGAGGACTGTTAGACCACCCACCAGGCTAACTCTTCTAACCGAAGAGGAAACAGTGGAAGAGTTCCACATGGTATCGGTTGAATCGGATGATGATCCGATGACATACTCTGAGGCTCTAATGGATGTTGATGCCACTAGGTGGCTGGAAGCAATGCGCTCTGAAATCGATTTGATGCATTCCAACAAGGTCTGGACTCTAGTCGATCCACCACTTGGCGTCAAGCCGATTGGATGTAAATGGATCTTCAAGAGGAAGAAGGGCGCAGATGGAAAGGTCGAGAGATTCAAAGCGAGACTGGTGGCAAAGGGTTATACCCAGAAAGAGGGTATAGACTATGAGGAAACTTTTTCACCAGTAGCGATGATGAAATCCATCAGGATTTTATTGGCTATCGCAGCACACTTTGATTATGAGATCCGCAGATGGATGTGCGATCGCATTTCTAAATGAGTTCCTTTAAGAGGAAATCTATATGGAACAGCCGAGGGGTTCTCTTCCTTGGAGGAAGAAAGAAAGGTGTGCAAATTAGAGGTCCATTTATGGGTGAAGCAGGCTTCCGGAGCTGAACATCGTTTGATCAATCAATCAAATCATTTGGTTTTGATCAAAACATGGATGAACCATGCGTTTACAAGAAGATCAGTGGGAGGGCGATGTGTTTTCTTGTTTTATACGTAGATGACATATTGCCGATTGGTAACGATGTAGGATTCCTTTCATCGAAAAAGTGGTTATCCACAACGCTTTTCGATGAAAGACCTTGGTGAAGCTAGCTATATCCTTAGGATCAAACTCGTAAGAGATCGTCAGAAAAGGATGCTAGGCTTGTCACAGGCTACCTATATAGACAAAGTCCTGGCTAGATTTAGTATGGATAACTCCAAGAAGGGAAGTGTTCCCTTCAGACATGGAGTCAGTCTTTCCAGATCACGATGTCCTCAGTCTCAGACGGACATTGAAGAGATGAAGAGGATTCCCTATGCCTCAACAAGAGGAAGTCTAATGTACGCTATATTGCGCACGAGGTCGGACGTCGCTATGCAGCAGGGTATTGTGAGTCAATACAAGTTTAATGAGTGGAGGTGCCATTGTATAGAGGAGTACAAAATAGAAATCTATAGCCGATCCATATTTTTATGAACACCTTGCATCATGTGATGCGGCTAATAAGGTGTTTGGGTTAGGAAGTTCCTAACATTTCTGGAGTAGTCCCTGATCTTGTCAATGGCCCTATTCCCCTGTTATGTGACAACAGAGGGGCCATTGCACAAGCTAAGGAGCCTAGGGCTCATCGAGAGAACAAGCACGTGCAACGAAGTATCACCTCATCGGAGAGATTATCCAGGAGTGGCGTGAGTATCTCCAAAGTGGACACAATCGAAAATGTGTCGATGCCATGAGCAAAGGGTTTGTCATCAGGAGTGTTTGAGAAACACATGGAGGGCATGGGTTTAAAATGTATGGGGAATTGGCTTTGGTGTACAAGTGGATGATTGTTGGACAAGTGTGTGTCCATCAAACCCGGTTCGATCCGGTTCAACCCGGTTCACCTTTGTATTGAACATTTATACATTTTAGTTTAATATTGTCACATGCGATATAAACTTTTTGAGCATTATGTGTCCGTAAGTTATACTTAAAATGGTAGTCACGACTAGGGTTTGGGCTGGGCACCCTTATCATATGGTCGTCGCATTGGGTATGCCTAGACATGTGATGTCAGGGTACGAATGCGAGTGCTCACATGTTTGATGTGTGCATTGGCGAAGAATCTACTTTGTCGATTCCCTCATGTATTACTACAAGATGTAGGAAGGGATAGACATGTGTCACCGACACCCTATACCTGAGGGAACCCTGTCACTGCAAAGTGTGATCGTATTCTTTGGTTCATCAATGACTGAGACTCAAGCGAGTCAAAGCCGGTGTTTTGGGAATGCGTGAACACTTTGTGAGTGAAGGAGTTATCCAACACGGTCACCACTGCCCGATTGGGGAACACCAAGATAGAGACTGTCAGGCATGGTCGGATCGAATTTGGATCCAGATCGCTTTTGGAAATGGTTTTTGCAAAATTTATTTTACATAAAATGATACATTATTTATAGTTATTTCAAATAAAGTGTTTTATCGAGTTTTGCGGGACCCGATCGGATGCACAGACGCTCTTATGTGGACATGTACTATGGATTGGGGTTTGGCAGTACATGTGTACATGCCCTAGATTCCATAATGATGGTGTTGATTAGTGGGGGGGTTGTATATGATAAATTGTTATCATATAGGGAGTTATTTGGAATTTGCTAATTTAATTGGCTCTTTATTTAATTAATGGATTTGGTGCTAATTGTAATTATCCATTAATAATTAAATAAAAAATCTAATTAATACTTTCCCTATTAGATTCTCGCTTCTTCACCGTGTAGCACTTTGAGTTTAAACAGAATCGCTCAGAGAGAGAGAGAGAGTCGACTCTCACTAGGGCTCTATTAAATCTATCTAGGATTTAATTAAACCCTATTATTATAAATAGGGGACCAAAAATATGCAGAAGTGAAGCTCTCCAAGTTTTTGGAGCAGACACTCTCTCTCCTACGTTTTTGGTTTCTCTCTCTCTCCCTCTTGTGATCTCTCTTCTTCTTCTTGCTTCTCTCACCTGTGATTGAGAGTTAGGGTTTGTGAAACCCTAGATCCGTGGCGAGGAGTTTGAGGGCATCCGGGATTGGCGTGTAGAACCTTGGTAGCACCATTGGAGGTTCGAGACTGCTTTGCTTGGAGCGCTCATTGGAGGAAGAACCACTCTATTGGAGGAGCAACACTTGAGGCTCACCAGTTAGCGATTCTTTATTAATTTCTTCTTCATTGATTATTAATATTTATGGGATGCGAAAGAAACTCGAATCGATTATTTTCAGCTGCGCATTCGAGTATGGGATGGATCCCTCTTGCCATGTGATGGACTAGAGACGAGTTTCTCCGTCCCTATTGTGATAATTAATTTTATGGAATGCAATAGGGAAGGAGAAACCCTAATAGGGATGCACCAGGGTTCCCATGGGCGACCATGGGAAACCCTAAAATTAAAATGGGGCACCCATGGGACACCATGGGCTAACCCAGGGCGTGCAAAATCCTAAAGATAAATATCTTGGTCTCCCTAGGGAACCATGGTTTGATCCCTGGACCGTTGTTTGGCCAACACCATGAGGCTAGATCCAACCACTTGTACGTGCTGCCTCAATCATGTAGGCCTCGTTTGGTTAGATTTGAAGTTAAATGAAGTGAAATAAACTAATTTTATGAGTAAAGAAAATGAAATTTAAAAAAAAACAGAGTAAAGGATGGGCACGCTAACGCGGCTAGTGCTGTGCCAGCACTGTTTCTGCTTCTCTCTTCACCAAACTTGTAGAATCAGAGAATATTCCTTAATGGACTTTGGGTAAATATATGTGCAAGATAGGGGACTGAAAGAAATTTATCAAAAAACAAATGTAAGTAAGGACCAAATGGAGCCTTGCCCTACCCCTAATGGTTATGGCATGAATTTTACATGTTAGGAAAGAGAAAGTGTGAGAGAGGCTCATAATACCAACATTGGGATCGGGCTCCTCTCTTGCGAGCCCAACACTTAGGGAGTGTCCAGTGAGGCATCCCACGGTGTTGGGCTGCTGGGCATGCCAGGATATGCGTCGGGCCTCACACAAGCACACATCCCCACGCGCCCAACAGCCCAGCACAGTTGGATGCCTCGTTGGACATGGATCATGATCCTCTGCTGTCGCCTACCCGTGCGATCAGCGTGCAGAGGAGTCCGATCCCCAACAGCGAGGAAGCCATTTTCCATTTAGTCATTGGGGGAAGGGGTTCGTGTATGGGAAAGGGAGGGGCATCAACGATATATCAAATGTTTTTGGTCATTTCCATAGGGCATTTATACCCCATCAGATGCCCATAAAACCAATGGTCCACATCCATATAGAAAATTATTCTCTTAGGTTCTCTGGCCGGTACAGTCTCCTAGTACCTCTAATAAGAGGGGGGGTGGATCTCACCCAGACAGTGTGTTCAGGCAGGGGGTAAGTTGGTCATTTCTGATCCTATGAGATTAACCGGACGAAATGCACTGGACAGGGGACCCGAGAGGATAAAGATCCCGTCCATATTACTTTTTGCCTTAATATTCATTCATTTTGGGTTCTCTTAACTTTCAAAAGTCGCACCAGAGGGATACAAATTTAGTTAAATCAGTCTTTATGGACTTTTGGGAATGTTCATGTTCAAACTGAAGTCGCATCCTCGGGGTGCGATTTGATGCAAGAGGAAGTCCGATGGTGAAGAGGACAACGAGGGCAGGTTCAGGTGCTCGGTTTTGAGTTTCAGTGTGGAGTGAGGGGTCGTCGGGTCGGGAAAAACAAAAGTTCAGCTACTCAGGGGATTGAAATTGGAATGTCGTAATTTGTAAAAAGCCGCACTGACTCTATTCTCCAGTGTCAGTGTTTCCTTTTGCTTTGCCGCCGCGAGAGAGGGAGAGAGAGAGGCCAACAGTGGCCGAGACAATCTTACCTTTTGTGAATGGAGAAAAGTAAAAGTGGTAGACCGCCTGGTAAGCTTGCAATTCAAGTAGAGAATCCGTTCGCTTTGAAGGTGGGCCAAGTTTTCACTGGCTTTGGCATCGGTTGTGGTGTTGGCATCGGCGTCGGACGCCCTTTAAACTTGGGTAATTCTTTCCTTCCTCCTCCAAAACTAAATCTAAAGTGTCTCTAAACATGAACTTCCGGGGATTTCTCGGTGACCCAGATGGTGAAAATAAACATAAATCAAGCGGTTCCAGCCCATGTAAACTCTTCTCTTGTTTCTGTCTTTTAAGTTTCTTTCTTTTGAGGATTTCCGTGTATAATTAAATTGAGTTTTACTGATTTATCTGAGGAGGAGTAAGAATATCAGATAGTATATAATGAACCACTCGTTCATTATGTACATTCGAATAACTCTTAGAAACATTTATACATACATATAGTGTGCCACCAGGGGTATGACAATGTATATTCTCATTTACCTCTCAGAAGGGATGATGATATCCGAACTCATTTCTCAACAGCATGGCATTGTTATCTGTATATTGTTTTTCGGTCACAAGAAATATGTTTTTAAATTTCACCAAAAAGTATTTGTTTGAGATCAGCTTCATGTAATTCTCTTCTTTTTGATGGATCAAAGTTTGAACATGTTCATGTAGTCAATCATTTATAACCAAGTGGTGCTATTGAGGCTCAAATAGTTGCTCTGGGTGCTACATTGGACCTTTTAACCCAGTGTTTTGATATTAAGCAGATGTAGGGTTCTGAGCCCCCCATTTTTATAAGTCGCAACCTGACACGTGATAAGTTGCCACCGATTTCTATTTGAATTGGAGTGGAATCATTTGACATCTTCCAAAACCCTAAGAAACTGTCTTGGGAAGAAGAAGCAAAAATTGTCACAAATGTTTGAGTTTTGAATTTTTTTTATTCAGGAGTCTTCTACATTTTAGCTACAATAGGCAAGGTTCATTGATTTTCTGCTATCTTACTGACTAAAAGAAGGGGAAAATAGTAAAAAATGAAGATCAAAGAGCATTCATGGCCAATTTCAAATAGGCTGTAGGATTCGGCATTAATTGGAATCAGAGTCAGCCAGTTGCGATTCCAATTCTTTAAACCATGCAAACCCCCCCCCCCCCAAAAAAAAAAAAAAAAAAAAAAAAAAAAAAAAATCCTACCCTCAATTTTATTGATAGTAATGGTTGATTTGTGGTCATTGCTTATTTATTCATCGTAATTTAATAGTTCTGTACTTAAAGAATGAAAAATATTACTAAAGATTTAATTTTCTAACATATGAATATCAGACCTATAATTATATATATTTTTAATTATATTTATTTGTGTAACGCCAGAGCATCATGTATAGATTGTTGCGATTGTATGTCATTCCTCATTTTTGAAACTGTGCATGAATGACAGAGAGTTCATGTAGTTTCTACCAAGGTATAAAATATCGCGATATATCGGTATCTCAGGCCTACCGAGATATGTCAAAATTTCGCCGAAATATTGCATTTTTTCTGCAATATTTCGGCAGTCCATCTCGGTGGGTTTGTGGCCAAATCTAGGCCTGATACTTCATGGACACCCTTATTTAAGCTAAATAAACACATTTAAACCTTCATATTGCAAAAAAATGACCTCAAAGTGGTGTTTTGGGCTTGCACCCTTGATTGACAATATACGGTCGCTGACCCTAATGTATAAATAGTTAAATACACATTGATAAGGCAGTCAAAGACATAAAAGAAATTTAAACAAATGAATTAAAACTCATAAGAAGTGAAAAATCCTTGGAGGATGAGCTTGGATGAAGCTCTGACGTGTTTCCGGTGACAATCCATCGGAAATGAAGAAGAACAATGCTTGGATCCAAGTTGGAAGAGTGGAAGAAAGCAAAAACAGAAGCAAAATAGAGTTATGGAGGTCTCTGCAGGTCTCGGTCGAAATTTCGACCGAGACTTGCGAGATATGGTATTTATAGCATGGGTCACTTGACCCTTTAAGTGGCATATACCATATTTCGGTGACATACCCAAATGTTCCGAAATGTCCTGAAATATTGTCGAAATATGTACTTTTTTTTGTTTCGTTTTCACATTTCGTCTCGGCACTACTGAAATTTCCAAAATTCACCGATATATTGGCGAAATTTCGCGAAATTTTGTACCATGGTTTCTACTAAATAGAGGAATCCTATGGCTTTTGTCAACATCTCTATGTCAATAAGTGATACTTATTGTTTCATTTCAAGCACTTCCTGTCATTCATAGCATAGCCTTATCAACCAATTCTATTGATTTGACTGACATGATTCATTTTTTGTCAAATATTTTGCTTGGAAATTTCTTTTTGGCGTGATAAAACACAGCTGGGTGTTCTTAAGGCAAGTTGAATATTTGTGAGACCTAGATTGGCCACAATGCCTTCCTGATTCATATTCCTTTTATTTTTATTTTTCAATATTCAAAATCCTATCTGTACCACTCATTTTTATGTTTTCTTAATGGTCTGGAATCTATTATTCCAGTTTCTGCTAATTTTTTTTGGTAAAAATCATTGTCTGTGATTACTGCACTGTAGACTGCTAGTAGGCCCCTAAATTTTCCATTGCACCTTATAGAAGGATAGAGAGACAAAAGAATAAACATCTCTTTTATGTTCTTGTCATAACCCAAGAATCTCTTTATTTGGTTGGATGAAATTGGCTGAGTAGCCTTAATTGATAAATGACATGCTGTCACTGAACAAAGTTTCTGGCTAGTGTTTTTCATGGTTATTTCAGTTGCCAACTAAATTTGGAATTGATCTGATGCAGGTGCAATTCCTGCATTGCAGCAAGTTATGAGTGCCACCAGAGGTGCAACAGATGCTTTGTCTGGTGTCGGGAGCCATGTCAATAGCACTGTAAGTCAAATCTGTGTTTTCTTTTTCTGTTTTTGTATTCTTTTAAGTCTTGTATGACTAAAAGGGTCTAATGGTGCTCCTTCTATCTTTTTAGTTGAGAAGGTTGGGAGCAAAGAATATTGAAGCTGGTATTGGTTGTGGAGTTGGTTTTGGTCATGGCTTTGGAGTTGGTATGTTCTGTTTTTTACTTCTGAGTTGAGAATTAGAACTAAATACTGTTTGTCCTTGAACTTTAACAGCTGTGTTGAAACGAAAAGCTAGCATTTTTATTTCATTGTAAAAATATAAAATTGAGGAAATCCAGATACCTTCTGGTTAGAAATCAAGAATGATCTAGCAAAAGCAGTGCTCTTATCATGCTTGGAGGCAGGTGCACCATTTTTTTGTGTTTGAAGTCGATGATCTATGCAAATGTACACTTGATAACATCCTTTTGTACTGCTAAAGGAGAAAATAGCTGTCTCATTATTTTTATGACTGTTTTCCAAATAATTGTTGAAGCAGTAAAGATGAGCATCTATAAAGTTTTCCCCAATAGAGGTGATGATCATGTCTGACTTGTCAACATTTTGTACAATGAAGTGCCCCTATTGTGGAACAAATAGCATGCCTTTAGAGGGTAGACTTGAGATTTGCTCCTGCCTGGTCTCTTTACACAATTGTAGTCTGCTTTAACTACCCCAATGAAAATTGTCATAACGTCAGAGATTAGAGAACCAGCAATGGAGAGAAGAAGAAGATGAAATGAAGAAAGAAGAAACCGAGAGAGGGAAAAGAGCCAGAACACGATAGAGAGAATTGGCTTTATCATTACTAGCTATAGCTTCATATTGATAAACTACAGACTCTTATTAGGGATCCTACTAAGACTAAGAGTGGCTGATTAACTACAATGTACGACTAATAACAATAGAACCAAATAACTTCCTAAATCTAATTACAAAAGGAAACAACTAAAGAGAGAGAATAACAACTAAAAACAACCAAGATATTAGATATGATCCTACGGTACACTGTTTCCATGGATGTCCATGGAACACCACCCCACGATACACACGAGTAACTTCTAGCATGTTCCATATTTCCGCTCAGCTACACCATTCTGTTGGGCAGTATAAGTGCAACTAGTTTGATGTATCATTCCATGATCATAACAGAAGTTAGATATTTCACGTTGAGTATATTTTAAAGCATTATCTGAGCGAAAAACTTTAATTGACACACCAAATTGAGACTTTATTTCAGAATAAAACTGTTTAAAGTAAATAAAAATTCAAAACAATCCTTTAACAAATATAACCACGTCATCCAAGAGTGATCATCAACAAAGGTAGCAAAATAAACAAAACCTAATTGACTCTTGACATGACATGGTCTCCATACATAAGAGTGAACTAAGGAAAACAAAGAAGAAATACGTGTGATGTAGATCCTGGCCAGAAGAAGCAGAAGAACGAGACCCAGCTGGCCCTTCGAATCAGGTCCTTTTGGGCCAGAAATGGACCAACTCGAGCCAGCCCAGCAGTGCTCCTAGAAGCTGCCTGAAGATGCTCCATGATTTTGACAGACTTTTCCCTTGACCAGTCAACTAGGATTGCTGCACCTTAGTTTCTATTTTCATGATTGCAACCTTTAGTAGTTACTAAATTTACTAGTTTCTAATTCTGTTTCTTGCATGTTGGCTGAACTATAAAGCCTTAGTAGTTTCTAATTTTAGGTAGTTTCAATTTCCCTACTTTCTATTTTCAATTAGTTTCTATTTTTATTGTAAGTTTGCCTAAGCTATTAATAGGTCCCCTATTGTAAGGAAGAAACAGATTTTGAAGAATAGAATTTCAGGTTATGCTAGCCATTGGTTATGGGATATTATCCTTATTTCAACAGCAGGGATAGCTGTGGGTGAGAGACCCATGCTGAGAAAGCCATTCTCCTACCCCCTTTTTCTACTATCTTCTTCTCCCTTCTCCTCTTTTCCTTGCCTGCTCGATTTCTCTTACTGCTGCTGTCATTCTAAGATTTCTTCAAGTGCTGTGAAGACCTCTGGAAGATCAGAATCAAGTCTCAAACAAGACCAGAACTGCTGCTGTTGCATCAATTCGAAGGGAGACTTTGAATACTTTGCGGCTCTGCTGTTCTGCCCAGGTTTTGCTGCAGATTTTAGGCTGGGATATATCCCCAACCAACCACTGAAATCAATTGATATTTGGAAGGCTGAATCACGCCATCAAAGGCTACATTCGATCCTTGACTTGAAGCCCAGTTTCTCACTGGTTTGGCCTTTAGTCCCTAGCCTATGAATTTGGAAACTCCTTCACATCTCACAAGTTAGCCATTGAAATTGGTTGAAATTTTCAGCAGAGATTCCCTCTGTCCCTGCTCCACTTGATCCAAGTTTAGGTGTCTTCCCATTGCTAGTTTGGTTTTTATCCACTGAGTTCTTTCTAATCTTGTGGCCTGTTGATAACTTGTGATCTGGACATCCTATTCTGTCCCAGTTTAGAGGGTTTTGCTGAATACCCTAGGACCTGCACTCAACCTTGCTATCAACCCTATTGAGTGGCTGGATTTTGGATTACAACCTAGGCCTTACATCTGACTTTCAGCCCTTGCTTGTACCCTGCTGTTAGGGTTATTTTTGATTAACTGCCATGAGTTTGTGGGTTTATTTGGGGCTAGGTTAACCCTAATATAGTCTTACATTAACATGGAGCATCATAGTATTGGATATGTATGTCCATCAAACTCGGTTTACTTTATATTGAACCTTTTATACATTTTGGTTTAATATTATCACATGAGATATAAACTTTTTGAGCAATGTATGTCTATAAGTTTAAACTTAAAATGGTAGTCACGACTAGGGTTTGGGCTGGACACCCTTATCATGTGGTTGTCACATTGGGTATGCCTAGACATGGTAATGTCAGGGTACAAATGTGAGTAAACGTATTAATGTGTATTGGCGAAGAATCTTTTTTTTTTCATTCCCTCATGTATCACTACTGGATGTACCTGAGAGGGCCTTGTCACTGCAAAATGAGAACGCATTCGTGGTTTGTCAATGACTAAAGTTCAAGAGAACCGAAGCCGGTGTTTTGGGAATGCGGGAACATTTTGTGAGTGAAAGAGTTACTCAACATGGTCTCCACTGCTCGATTGGGGAACATCAAGGATAGTTTGTCTCTGGATGGTCGAATGAGAATCAGGATCCTGTACCGTTTTAGAAATGGTTTGCAAAACTTATTTTCATATAAAATGATAAATTTTTTTTATGTATTTGATTAAAGAATTTAATCGTGTTTTGCAAATTCCGATCACGTACACAAAATACTAATATAGACATGTACTATGGAACGGGGTTTTGCAATATTGAGATATATGCCCTAGATTCCATAACGATGATGTTGTTTAGTGGAGTGTTGGAGCATAATAAGTTGTTATTATGCGGGGTATTTCTGGGATTTGCTAATTAATAATTGATCTATTTAATTTTAAATGAGTTTGATGCATTTAATTAAAAGCCCATTAAAATTAAATCTATTAATTGTTTTATTTCCCTTTTAGATTCTTCTTCTTCACCAATTAGAAGCCCGTCATGAAAGCCCATTAGTTTCAAGTCAAATTAAGAGGAGAGAAAGTGTCAGACTATATAAACACAAGGAGGGTGGGACGGCTGCCTATGCTTGGCCGAATTTTCCAGCCTCCCCCCTCCACACGAATTTTCTCTCTCCTCTCTTCTCTCTTGTGCTCTTGTCCTCTTTGAGTGGAGAGCCAATTAGGGTTTTGGAAAACCCTGGTGTTTGTGAAAGATTGGATCTTTCTGGTTTTCGGAGAAGCTGGTTGTTTGACTTGGGAATCTTTGGTTGCATCAAGAAGATTTAAGAAAGGGTTTCTTGAAGTGCTCGTTGGGAGAAGAACCATTATCTGGAGGAGGAGCAACACTTGAGGCTCTCCAGGTTAGCGAATTTTGATGTTTTTAATTATGCATTTAGTTTCTTTTATTTGATATTCATGGGATGCGAAAGAACACCCGAATCGATCTCTTTCTGCTGTTTATTCAGGTATGGGATGGTTTCCTCTTTCCATGAGATGGAAAAGAGATGATCTTTTCTTTTCTTGTTAAACCCTAATTTTTATGGGACAAGAAAAGAGAAGGGTTTGTTAAATTTTTATACCAAACCCATAATTCCTTTTTATTGGTTTCCCATGAGCGACCATGAAGATGAGCCCATGATTGCCTAACAGACGAGAATGAGGTACGATAATGCTTTCTAAGCTCACAGGCTTCACACTCAAGACAAAAGATATTCTTGTAATTTGGTTGCTAGAGCTTAGAAAGAGAAAGGTGTCCCAATGGGTAATGCCACTGAGGAGGAGAAAACACACTCGAGGTAGCAGAAGCAACTGTAGTAGTGGTTCCGTCAAAATAATAGATGCCATCCTTCTCACGCCCTCCACTGTTCGTCGTCCTTGTTTGGAAATCCTGAAAAATACAAGTAGGATAAAAGGTGACTGAGCAATTTAATGATTTCATCAATTGACTAACAGAAAGAAGATATAAAGCTAAGTTAAGAATATGAAGAGCATAATTTAACATAAAAAAAGAAGGTAATGAGACACAACCAGAAGCGGAAACTTGAGTAGAGGAGCCATCAATGAGTATGACTTCAGGTGGGTATTTAATTTTCTGAAAAGAAGAAAGGACATGGGACTTACCAGTCATATGAGAAGAGGCACGTGAGTCAATGACCCATGGTGTGGAGGAAGATGAGGCAAGGAATGTGTCAGTACCTAAGTAAGCAATAGTAGCAGTTGATGTAGATGTAGATGTAGATACAGATGTCTCGATTTTTCTTAACTGATTTAATTCATCTCTTAATGAAGAGACATGTTGATTGCAATAGTAGCAGTAGATGTAGATTTAGATGCAGATGTCTCAATTTGTTGAATCCGTTTTAGTAACTGATTTAATTCATCTCTTAATGGAGAAGCATGTTGACTACCTCTAGATATAGAAGCAACGTTGGCATCAGAAGGTGACACCACTGTAGGACCCTAATCAGAAGTGACAATGTTAGCAGATGCTTTTCCCAGCATGTATCGAGTATGATTCTGCATCCCACAATGTGTACACTGACACATGATTTGATCCGGTGGCTGTCCTTTGCCTCGACCACCACCACGACCTCTGCCTCCCCATGAACCATGACCTCTACCAGGAAAACCAGTACGACGGTCACAACCGCCATTGTTTGAAACAAGAGCTGAATTATCTTTAGAGTATGTGGAGTTAGATTTTGCAAAGAAGGGAGACACAATACGTTGAATCCGACAAAAAGCTTCATTTATTGATGGTATCTTTTTGCCTGCAAGTATTTGGGTTTTGACTGGTTGAAGATCAGAGTCTAAACCAAACAAAAATTTAGCACCTGAAATTCAGCATGTTGAGATTTCAGAACTTCAATATCAGTGGACAAAGGTTGATATATGTTGAGTTCCTCCCACATGCCCTTTAAGGAACTGTAGTAGTTGCTAACAGATTTTCCATTCTGCCTGAAAGAGATAAACTTCTCATATAAACCAAATACCTTGGACATGTTTTTGTCTTGAGAGAAACTCTCTTTGAGATCATTCCAGACACCCTAGGCTATGGTATAAAACATAACATTGGCAGCCACAGAAGGCTCTATACTATTCCACAGCCAGAAATATACTGTGGTATTGTCCGCTGTCCATTCAGGATACTCAGTAGGAGTGATAACAGGTGGTGGTTTAGTCAAAAAATCCATTTTCCGCTTGGTGGTGATATAAACTCTAACCGCCTGTGTCCATAGAAGATGATTGGATGCACCACTAAGTTTGATAGATGTGATTTGGACTCCGCTGCGGTTTTTGAATCAGCCACGACAGATGAACGATATCAACTAGATATAAGCAGATGTAAGAAGAAGCAAAGTACTAATGAAATAACCTTTGAGATATAGCACCACACAATCTACCAGCCACCAATAAAGTCAAAATCTGGACAGAAACGATCGGCAACAGAATTCCAGAAGAACATTGTCTGATGTAACCCGAAATCAAGTAATATATAGTAGGTAATAAGGGGATAAAAATCCCACAATATCAATCTGTTCCGATGAAGATATAGAAATCAGCAGTAGTGAAGATCAATTCTGAAATCACACCCAGATTTTTTGGGTGATTTCAGAATCAGATGAACAAGGTGTCTGATTAACACCAAACCAGAATTGAAGAGGCCTCTTTGATAGGAGAAATAATTCCCAGAATATCAGCTTCAGTTAATGGCTGGATTCTCAGGCCAAGAGAATCTCAATCAACAAAAAAAACATTAAAAAAAAACAAAGATATTCTGCAATAGTTAGGAGGCTGAGATTAGCATCAAGTAAGGGTCAAAGGCTCTTACTAGAAGGTTCAATAATGACCTAAAATTTCTGAACAATCTGCTGGTTAGATGCAAAGATCTGATCACATCAAAATTCTGCCAAATATGCCCAGAAAACAGAGTGCCACCAGCAGCTATGAAGAGGGATTATGATACTTGTAAGTAGATGAGCCTATTGAATCACTGTTTCTTGTAGTATATAGAAGGGAAACCCTAGTTTATTTCCATATACTCAAACTAGGGTTTCATGTACTAGGTAAGTCAGCTTAAGTTGCTGCAAACCAAGGATGAGGATCCTTTTTGGACAACCAAACCAAAAATTTATTGAGAGAGAAGGTGAAGCTAACAAAGCTCTGATACCATGTGATAATATTGGAGATTAGAGAACCAGCAATGGAGACAAGAAGAAGATGAAGTGAAGAGAGAAGAAACTGTAATGTAAGGTTAATCTACGAATAAACTAACCCTAAAATAATCCCCACAATACAAAGGCATGCAGCAACAAATCCTAACTAAAAGCCATTCTAGGCTAGAAAATCAGAATTAGAATGTAAACACCAATATAGAACAGTTCCAGGAAAATCAGACAGTAGTTTGATGTCAAATTTGGATTGAAGGAAGCTGTAGAGGTTCCAGTAAATCCCTCCAAATATGAGCCTTGATGGATCGAAGGCTGCTGAGTTATAATGAATTGAAATTGCAGCAATAACTTGAAGAAATAGAGACCCGCAGGTGCTGAACTATTTCAGATTTTTCGAAAACAGGCCTTAGATCAGGCCCTCTTAAGGATCAAAGGGAGCTCTGGTACAGGGGAATTGTTGGAATATGTACTCCAGAATACCGTGGGGGTATTCTGGTCCTTTTGGGGTAGTTTTTATGTTATTAAGTGTATTTAGCTTATGTCGGCTATGTGGGTTTTAGTCCCACATCACCTAGCTTAGACTATTTGTAATTTCCCCTCTATTTATAATAGAGGGGCTTACCTATCAATATAACAAGCCATTCAATTATTTTATTTCCTCTCTTTAACCCATGGTTCAACCAACATGATATCAGAGCTGGTCTGATCTCGGTTAGAAAAAGAGAAAAAACCCTACTCCATCTCTCCAATCGACCTCTCCTTCTCTCTCTCTCTCTCAGCTTCTCTTTCTCTGGTTTTCTTCTTCTTCTCCTTGTAAGGGGGCAGCACTAATGAGGTAAAATCCCTGACCAATGATTTAGTTGCTGCCCTCCTCCATTCTATCTACTTTTTTTATAGTAAAATACTGCTGGAATCATCTTTGCGATTTGGGGTTTTCCAGAATTTTTTGGAGATCGACTTCCTATTACTATTGAAGGCTGACCTTCCACCATTGGAGCTCCCTATGCACCCTTCTCCAGCCCCTTTCTACCCTATTCCATTATCCTCATTCCCTATTTCCTTTTTCTCCAAGCTTTAATTAATTCCAGCCACCATACCCTAATCGATATCAACTTGTCAGGGTTTTTCAAAACCCTGACTCCAATTGATTTTGGTGTTTCCTTTTTCAGATGCAGCTGATGTTTTGGGGGTGATTCTCTATTACTACAAGCCCTACTCGACTTAAGTTTGGACCCTTTCTAATGGTTAGATTTGTTTCTACAGCAAAAATTCCTTAACCTGCTAATTTGGTTATCTGCCAAAAACCCTGACTTTCAGGTTTCAGTTTTTGCTAATTTTTGGAGGGCTGATTACTCCCACTTCAAAGACCAATCGACCTCAATATTGCACCTATCCAAGTTTTTTGAAGACCCCTACCCCAATCGATCTCTTCTTTTCAGGGTTTTCCAAAACCCTAATAAAAATCGATTTGGGCTAGGGATGTTTGCTGCTGTTCGAGTGCTTTGGAGGTGGTTCTAGCATTAAAAGAGAACTCTCCTTCATTAGTTCAAGGCTTGAAGAAGGTCCTTTATCTTTGGTGTAGTCTTTAATGCTGCCCTGCTCTACTTCGCGATTTTTGGAGTCTCTCCTCTTTAAAGATCAGGTCTCACTCTTACTAGAGATTGATTGTTCACCTTGGAGGTTTCATTCTAGCAGCCTTGGTCAACATCTATTACATGTCTACATCAGCAATTATAGCGCCCTTTCCCTAAATTGATCTCAATTTCAGGGTTTTCTAAAACCTTGACAACAATCGATTTTAGGGTTAGGGTCTTCCTATCAAGCTCATATTTTGAGGAGAGTCTTATACATATCAGAGGAGTATTCAACCCATTTTTCAGCATCATTCATCAGTTATTTTTGGAAAAAATTCAGGTTCATTCTTATGGCTCGATTTTTCCAATTATCAACCTATTTTCCTTGTTCTTATGTGGCTGGCTGCTTCAACTACCTATTGGATCTGCTGAGTGATTATCTTATATTGCTGGTTTTGTTGAGCTTTACTACTGTAGAAACAGATTTGAATTAGGTTAATGCTTGGATGATTAGTTCATCCCAAGCACATTGTATTTATAACTATAATGAAATAGTAAAAATAATTACATAAGCAATGTGGGCTTAAACCACATAAGAAACTAACAAATAATAAAGGAAAAAAGTCCAGAATACCCCCACGGTATTCTGGCCCAATATAACTAACACTCCCCCTCAAGTTGGAGCATATATATCATGCATGCCCAACTTGACTAAGATAGGATGAAACATCTTGCTACTCAATCCCTTAGTGAACCCATCAGCTAGCTGATCAGAAGACTTCACAAAGGGAACATAAACAAGGCCAGCTTCAAGCTTCTCCTTGATGAAATGTCGGTCAACCTCTACATGTTTCGTGCGATCATGCTGGATAGGGTTATGAGCAATACTAATGGCCGCAATAAAGCATCATTGGAAGATGGACAGCAACACCAATATCCTGCAATAACCCTCTAAGCCACAGAAGTTCACAAATTCCTTGTGCCATTGCGCGGAATTCGGCTTCAACACTAGACCTTGCCACAACATTTTGCTTTTTGCTCCGCCATGTGACAAGGTTTCCACCCACAAAGGAACAGTAGCCAGAGATAGATTTCTTGTCAGGAGAACCAGCCCAATCGGCATCAGTATAGGCTTCAACCTTTAAGTGACCATTGGCAGATAGAAGAATTCCCTTTCCTGGAGTAGACTTCAAGTACCTCAAAATACGACGGACCGCATCCATATGAGAGGAATATGGATCATGCATGAACTGACTCACCAAACTCACAGCAACTGCAATGTCAGGGCGTGTGTGGGAAAGGTAGATTAGTTTGCCTACTAACCGCTGATAGGCACCCTTGTCAACCGGCTCACCCTCTTTCTCCCTAAGTTTTGTAGTAGCTTCCATAGGAGTATATGAAGGATGATAGCCAAGTAGCCCTGTCTCAGTCAATAGATCAAGGACATATTTTCTTTGAGAAAGAAAGATGCCCTTTGAAGATCGAGCAACTTCTATCCCTAGAAAATATTTTAGGGGACCAAGATCTTTGACCTCAAACTCACGGCCAAGAAGAATTTTCAAATCCCTGATTGCAGCATCATCATTACCAGTGATCACAATATCATCCACATAGACTACGAGAAGAGTAACCTTGTCACCAAGTCGTCTGATAAACAAAGTGTAATCAGCATTGCTCTGCTTGTAACTTGCTGAAATCATAGCCTTATGAAATTTGCCAAACCAGGCCCTGGGTGACTGCTTCAAGCCATAAAGGGCACGCTTCAATTTACAAACCTTGCCCTTAGTCCTGTCATCAGAGAAACCAGGTGGAATGTCCATATATACCTCCTCCTCAAGCTCCCCATGGAGAAAGGCATTTTTGACATCTAACTGCTGAAGATCCCACCCAAGATTTGCAGCACAAGATAATAACACCCTGACAGTGTTGAGCTTTGCCACTGGTGCAAAGGTCTCCTGATAGTCAACTCCATAAGTCTGAGTGAACCCCTTTGCAACCAAACGTGCCTTGTACCTGTCCACCGAACCATCAACCTTTTGTTTTACTACGAAGACCCATCTACAACCCACTGGTTTTTTCCCTGGAGGAAGAGCCACAAGATCCCACGTATTATTTTTGTGTAGTGCTCTCATTTCTTCCAACATTACTGTCTTCCACTTTCCATCTGTAGATGCTTCCTGCCAATTTCTAGGAACCGAAACAGAGGAAAGAGAAGATACAAATGCACAAAAAGAGGGAGAAAGAGAGTTATACGAAACAAAATGAGATATGGGATGTAAAGTGCAAGTCCTAGTACCTTTGCGAAGTGCAATAAGTAGGTCGGAAGGAGATGGATTACCAGGAGATGTAGGATCTATGTCTGGAGCCGGCAATTGGATGGGTACTAGTGCTATAGTGGGATGCAACTGCCCTCTTGTGGACCTTCCCCTTGTATAGGTGATCATGTTGGAGTTGTCAATTCTCTTCTGAAATTCACCAATAGTTCTCTGGACCGGAGTCTGCTCCCCCTGAGTAGGAATATTAACAACACTGTTTTCTATGGTCTCCCCCTGTAAAGGATTCCCATTAGGTGAGGAAGGAACAGCCAGAGGTTGTTGGGAGGTCTCCAAAGTAGGATGGGCAGCATCCAAGGGTGGATGGGAAGCATCCAAAAGGGGCTGGACAGCAGCCGTGGGTGGTAAAGAGTGCTGGGCAGCCAGAGGCTCCTCAGGTAGAGGAATCTCGAAAGCTACATCTTCGCCAGCACTCTCCCCCTGAAGAGGTGGCGAAGAATAATAAGAAAGGGACTCATGGAAAACAACATCCATGCTAACCATGGTACGGCAGGAAGGGGGATGGTAACATTTATAGCCTTTCTGGGTTGGAGAATAACCCAAGAAAATACAATGGAGTCCTCGAGGTTCAAGTTTGCTGGGAGATGTAGTATCTCGAGCATAACACACACAACCAAACACCTTGGGAGGCATAGTAAAGGAGGAATTACCAATTAAAACATCAGAGGGGCTACGGGAGTGAAGTACCCGAGATGGCAGCCTATTGATGAGATAGGCTGCCGTGATAACCGCATCCCCCCAATATTGAGATGGGACATTCCTCGCAAACATTAATGCTCTGGCCATTTCTAACAAGTGGCGGTTTTTCCTTTCTGCCACACCATTCTGGGCAGGGGTATCAACACAACTAGTCTGATGAATGATTCCATGGTCAGCCAAATATTTTTGAAATTGTGATTCTTTATACTCTGTTCCATTATCACTTCTCAATATTTTGAGAGTAGCCTGGAACTGACTTTGGACCATTTTATGAAAGTGTTGAAAGCATGAAAAAACTTGATTTTTGGTGTGCAAGAGATAGACCCATGTGTTCCTAGAATGACAATCAATGAAAGAGACAAACCACCGATGGCCAGAAATAGAGGGTTTACGATTAGGGCCCCAAACATCAGAATGCACTAACTCAAAACAAGAAGAACTTCTTTTATTTGAAATAGGATAATTTGAAAGTGTCTGTTTGGCCAGAACACACGCCTCACAAAAAAAGTCATCCTTAGTATGTAGGGTGACCAAACTAGGAAATAAATGTGCTAAAATTCCTAAAGGGGGGTGACCTAACCTAGAGTGCCACTGGTAGAGTTCAGAAGAGACCATGAAGTTCTGGTGTAGTGGAGAAGGTAATGGTGGTGGTAGGGCTGAAACATGGTCGGGTTGGGCCGGGCTTTCTAGTACGGTAGCCCAACCCTAAGTCCCCTTAGCTGGGCCCAGGCCCGACCCGACCCTAACTCAGGGCCAAAAAAATCCAACCCTGACCCGCCCTCAGGGTCGGGCCGGGCCGACCTTGATTGGCCTTGATCATGGGGAGGGGAAAAGAAATGCATGGGCTGGAATGGGCTAGGAAGAACATTATTAATTTTACATAAAATAATAATATAATAAATTATATTATAACACTTATTATCTTCATATATAGTATATTATATAAAAAAATGTGGGTGAAATTTAAAGTTTATAATGTATAAATTATATCAACATATATTTTATAGTATAACTTAAATCAGGGTCAGGCCGGGCCGGGCCAAGCTTAGCTCAAGGCCTCAACCCTAACCCGACCCGACCCTAACTCAGGGCCAGAAATTTCCAGCCCTGACCCGCCCTCAGGGCCAAATATCTCAGCCCAGACCCTGTTTGGGCTCAGGGTGGGCTAGGGCGGGTTCGGGCCGACAGGGCCAAACTTGCACCCCTAGGTGGTGGAGAGAAGCGACCATCATCAAGCAGGTACAGTCCACTGTGCACTTTACCCAATCCAATCGTCTTCCCAGAGGCCAGATCTTGAAACACACAATGAGAAGGAAAGAAAGTAACTTTGCAGTTAAGATCACGAGTAATACTACTAATGGAAAGAAGGTTAGTAGTAAAATTAGGAATGTGCAAAACAGAAGTTAATGGAAGGGAGGAAGTGCAGTTGATGATTCCCTTTCCAGAGATAGAGGAAAGAGAACCATCAGCTACTTTGACCTTGTCCTTCCCAGAAGTAGGAGAGTATCGATGAAACAAACTAGAGGAACCGGTCATATGATCTGTAGCCCTAGAATCTATGATCCAAGGATGGGAGGCTACAGAAGCACAATGACCGCCAAAAGGAATACCTGATTGGGCAAAGTGTGAACCTGAATGAGCGGAAGAATTGGCAGTAGCTGATGTAGTAGAGGTAGCAGCAGCAGAAGACCTCAGCATACGTCGAAATGCCTGTAGCTCATCCTGGGATAGACCAGGGTCAGTAGTAGGGTCTGTAGTAACAGTCTCAGTCTGATGGGCCTTGGGCTTTGTCTTAGTCTTGGTCTTGGCAGCCCGTTTTGCTTCAAAGTCAGCTGGTTTCCCATGAAGTTTCCAGCACCTCTCCTTGGTGTGATATGGTTTTTGACAGTGCTCACAAACAACAGTCCCTGTAGTAGAATCACCAAGAGAAGCAGTGCCAATAGGTGTAGGAGTGATGGGGACAACAGCCTTGAGAGCAGATCTGTCAGTAATAGGAGGATGTAACATGGCAGCCCTACGGTTCTCCTCAGAAGAAACCAATGCATAAGATTGTTCAAGTGTGGGAAAAGGTGTATGGCCCAACACTTGAACACGAATGGGATCATACTCCATATTCAAACCAGCTAGAAAATCATAGACTCTGATCTTGCCCACATGTTTCTTATAAGAGGCAATATCAGCAACTGTAGAGGGGTGAAAATCAGAGTAATGATCCAACTGTTGCTACAGGCTACGGAGAGAAGCATAGTAGTCCGAAACAGAAAGGTCTCCCTGAGTAGTGTGAAGGACCTTCTTTCGAATTTCATAAACTTGGGCATCATTGCCAAGCTGTCCGTAGGTCTCCTTGCAAGCAGCCCAAATCTGGTCGGCAGATATCAGAAGAAGAAAATTATCTTGTAAAGTCAAGTCATAGAGCCTGTGAGGTAGGACATGAGAACACCATTATTGGCCAGCCACTTAGTCTGATCAGGGCCTTTATCACTAGGCTTAACAATAGTGCCATCAATATGGTCAGTGAGGCCACGGCCAGCAATGGCAAACGAGGCTGATCTGGACCACAGAAGGTAATTTGAGCCATCCAGTTTGATGGGGTTAGGTGGACAGCTGTGATAATCTGTCTTGTGATTGCCATCATGAACAGAAGTAGCAGTAGAGTTGGTAGTCACCCATACCGGCAGTAGAGAAAGGCCAAACAACTTCAAGTAAAGGCCCAAACAAATAGAACCAGCAGCCAAAAAGGAACCTTGATCGATTATGGTTTTTAGGGTTTTGAACAAAACCCTAAAGTGATGGAATCGATGGATGAGCCTAGGCTGCAATAAATAATATCAAAGTGGCTGAAAAACTGAGGTAGAGAAGTCCTTAATAAGAGAAACACATCTCGAGAAAAATCAGATCCAAAATAAACAGTCGGCAGCCCAATATCGATAGAATTAGGGTTTAAAAACCCTGTAATGATGAGATCGATCTCAAGGTCTTCACACACCAAAAACAGATCTGTAGAAGCTGATATAGCTGTCGAAGGAGCCCTTATAAGTGAAGAAAACACCTGCAAAAAATCAGCAACAGTGGGCAGCAATAACCCTAAGATCGATAGATGTCAGGGTTTTGAAAAAAACCCTGATAATGGAGGAATTGATCTCAAGGAAGTCTTCAATCTTGAGGAATAATTTCTGAACCAATAAAACAACAATTCTGCAGCAGCTTCTGGTCTTCAAAGAGAGGAGAGGAGCCCTTGTATCTGATGTAGAAGCAATCTCCAAGAAGGAACTGAAGAACCAATATCGCAGCAGTGTTGATTGGAGTCTGTCGAACAGAATTATAAGTCATAAATGAGGTAATGGGGGTAGCAACTGGATCGCATGATTACCTCATCAGTGCTGCCCTATATGGGAATGAAGAACAAGGGAGAAGAAGGAGAGAACTAGAAGAGAAGAAGATCGAGAGAGAAGAAGAAGAACAAAAACCGAGAAAAATTGGTGTCCCTAGTTTGAAATCTGCTCTGATACCATGTATAAACAGATTTGAATTAGGTTAATGCTTGGATGATTAGTTCATCCCAAGCACATTGTATTTATAACTATAATGAAATAGTAAAAATAATTACATAAGCAATGTGGGATTAAACCACATAAGAAACTAACAAATAATAAAGGAAAAAAGTCCAGAATACCCCACGGTATTGTGGCCCAATATAACTAACAACTACATACCTTGCTGGTTCTATTGATTGGCTTCTGTAAGCATGACTGGTTGACATGTTACTGCTACCTTTATGTGGACTACTGCTGCCCTATTATTGAGACTGAGTATCCTACTATTGGAGATCGAATTTCTTTCATTATTGAAGACTCGAATCTACTACCTTGGAGATCAGCTTATTTGGGATTACAACAGTATGTTCCCAGGTTATTGGTTGCAACTATGAACCTATTCAGTTATGTGAAGCTTTTCTGGTTCATATCCGGCTTACTTTGAGAGCTTGATCCTAGCATTGTTCACAAATTCAGATCTGATCCAAGCTTTGTTGTCCAAATATCTTTGTCAGTTCTATTTAGCATGTGGGAGTTTATAGTTTGGAATTTTGCACACTAGTACTTCCTTGTATGAAGATCGATCAAGTTTATGCAGAATGGTACCTTCTCCTTCTACAAATTAGACCTGTTTTTTTTATAATTCAGATCTGATCATTGGAGATTGGTGTTTTGGAATTAGTTTGATCGATTGAAAGAAGGTTGTAAATTACTGTGTTGCTTTGTCCATGGTTCATTATCCCACTGCTTCTTTTCCTTTCACCACCTCTCAAACCATACCTTTGGCATATACCCATACCCTCTTTGGAAGTTTATGGTATTCTCTAAATTGCCATTTCTTCTCTTTCCATTGCCCTTGGCACCTTTTGGAAAATTCTGGAATATTATGTTTTTGCCCTATCACGTACATCATCTCTGTTATGTCCACGTGTACTACACGTGAGGGGGGGATTATGTACAGTATACTGCAGCCATTGTAGAAAGCAAAACTTGCAGGAACACTTGGTGCAAAACATAGAAGATCAGAGTTTTCACCATTGCCAATGGGTATCTACTTTGTTATTGGGGTGAGTTTGCCGTAAGGGGGAGATTGGTATTAAATATTGAAGATGTTTGGTTATTGCCTGCCTATATGAGGTTCTATAGTTGGGTTGATTTTTTCCGTTGCTTGATCTTTTTTGCTGCTTGATTCATCTGCTCGCTACCCTAGTTACTTATCTTCAAGATTATCATTTAGAGATTCATCACTGGACAGCAATAGAAGATTGGTGAAAGCTGCCTTTTTTGGAAGACATTCCAGTCCCGGTTTGCTGATCAAGTCTGCCCAAGTTTTGAAGATCTATTTTTTCAAGTTCTTGAAGGTTTATTTGGGAGCTGCATTCGTCTTGAAGCTGGATTTTGCTACAACTTATTTTTTCCCATTTTGTTCAAGTTGGGCATTAGTACCTTGTATGCGCCAACTTGAGGGGGAGTGTTAGCATTATTATGAAGTTTTTTTTTCCTTTAGTTCAAGTTGGATTTTCTTTCTTTAATTCTTTGTATAATCCAGCTTGAGGGGAAGTGTTGGAATATATACTCCAGAATACCGTGGGGGTATTCTGGTCCTTTTGGGGTAGTTTTTATGTTATTAAGTGTATTTATCTTATGTCGGCTATGTGGGTTTTAGTCCCACATCGCCTAGCTTAGACTATTTGTAATTTCCCCTCTATTATAAATAGAGGGGCTTACCTATTAATATAACAAGCCATTCAATTATTTTATTTCCTCTCTTTAACCCACGGTTCAACCAACAGGAATGGAATCCCAAAACAACAGCTCAAAAGAGGCCCTGGTTGCAGAGACCGGACAAGTTGAATCAACAACTTTAAATTAGAAACTAGCCGGCTGCAGGTATCTCTGACTTCACAGATCAGCAACTGGGTTTCAACAATTGTATAACCTCGAGTTGAAGTTCAAAGGAGATGTTATGTATGTCTCGAATTCTTAGACCTGTTTTGAAGAATGACCCGCTCCGACATTTTTGGTAGCTACCCGAATGGAACTTTTTTTGAGATCTGTGATGGTAGCGGAGGGATAGGCCCAAGCACGGAGCCAATCACTGATCTCGTTGGGGGTGCGGAGGCGAAGCCCCGTGATCGACCCGAATCCGATGGAGGAGTGTTTATGTTCTTTACCTGCTTTTATTGAAAAGATGAGTGAGATTTGGGGTTTTCGTTTTAGAGTTTTTGGGAGAGAGCAGCAGCGCCGTTTTGGGTGTTTTTGAGAGATTTCCATTGTAATTTTCTCCGATTTGCATAGTAAATCATCTTCGCCTTTGCCCGTGGATGTAGCACACCATACTGGTGTGTGAACCACGTTAAATCTCCATGTCATCTTGCTCTGTTTTTGTTTTCTTTCGAGTTTTGGTTGGTGTTTGCTCTACAGGAGACTGTCAACTCCACACAAAAGAGCTCAGTTGCTTAGTTTAGGACAAAAAACCAAAAATAGAAGGTAGGGGAGAGAAGGGAGATCGAGTAGGAGAAGGGGATGGGGATAGGTGGCTCTCTCAACCCTGGTCTCTCACCAGTTAGACTCTCTCAGTCTCTCAGCCTCTTTCAGGACAATCAATTTGCTAAAACCAAGTTTTTTCATTCAACTAAATCGGGGGTCTCTAAGGACCATTACATTATATAGATCCTTAGTGCTGACTGCTGAGAATAGAAAAGTGAATTGCTTGCTATCCAAGCAATTGTTACATCAACTTAGGAAACTTAAAAAATAGAACAAACATAAAAAGGAAACTAAATACTTGCAGCCTAAGGCAAGACTCAAATTTAGAAAATAACAAAAAATAGAGGGAAATCTCCTAGAAGACTCAAAATAGAAAGTATAAAAATAGAAGGTAGATCTTCTAGAAGCCGTCCAATCAACTCTTGCTTGTGTTGCAGTCAAACTCGACTTGATATCTCCAATGGGCCCACAAGATCTTCTAAAAATCATTTTCAAACAAGGCAAATATTGGCTGACACTGTTCATGTGAACAGTATTTTGGTCTTCAACTTGGGTCTTCTAGAAGGGCTGGGCTGGACCAACCTAACCCAGGCTCGGTTGGACCAGCTGCTAGTCTGGTGCTTCTTCTTCCTGCAGTATTGTAGCCCAATGAAGGGATCTACATCAAACTGAGAGAGGGAGAAGAACCAGAACACGATAGAGAGAACTGCCTCTGTCGTTATCAGCTATAGCTTTATATTGATAAACTACCGACTCTTAGTAGGGATCCTACTAAGAGTGGATGACTAATTAGTAATTACAATATATGACTAATAACAATAGAACCAAATAACTTTTTTTTTGGGGGGAAAAAAAGAATTCATTACCAAGAAGAAAGAGGACTACAAAAGACCCCAGCAAGGGGAAAGAAAAACAAACAAATCACAAATACACAAACAGCCCCGACCTCAAACAGAGGAAGAAGGGGGTTGGAGAGAGGAAATGGGAAGGCCCCAGGATACAACAATATGCCTGTTCCTTGGGTATCAAAATAAAAAAATTGGACAGCAGAGAGCTTTGTTTTAATATCGAAAGAAATGGCCCCCCAAATCTGACAAGAGACCGAGAGTTGGAGGTTCATTTCTTGATGGTACATTCCATCCAGATGTGATTGATTACATCACAAAAGGCAAGTTTTCCCAGTGTCATAGATTGAAGAACCATCAAAAGTCATATCAACCCAAATCCACTCTCTTGCAAAAGGAAGGATTCTCCGCCTACGGGGCCAGCATTTATTGAGGATGCCTTGCCAAATGGAAAGGGAGAGGTGCCTATGGCGAAGAAATGACTGCATTGGAAGGCAATTAGCGAAGACTCACCAGGCTGTAAAGCAGTGTCTGGGGATGTGATGCTTGAACCAGAGAAGCTTCCTCCAAGGAGCCAAAGGACCTGTGGCACGAATGAGATCCCAAGCAGCTTTGGAGCTAAATAGGCTGGAGGTTGCGGGGGCCCACAAGACACAATTATCCCTCCCAGAGGGTTTTCTAGGGATGGAAGGCAGGGCATCCCACACAGAATTAAAAACAAGATGAAAAGTGGGGGGAGGGTCCTGATCATTATCAGAAATGATATCAGCTACCAAGGATTGCCTGTTCGAACCGCAGTTATAAAAAGCTCTGGAAGAAACTGTGTGAAGAAGAATTCCCATAGGGTGACAGTGGTCCAATCAGAAGGAAATGACTAGAGAGAGATATAACAACTAAAGACAACTAAGCTATTAGATATGATCCTACGGTACACTGTTCCATGGATGTCCATGGAACACCACCCCATGATACAAACTTTAACAAAACTACACCTATATACTGTACAGTGTAGTTCATATGTTGGGAAAGACATTTTTCCCATTTTGTATGCCTTTTATCCTTATAACATATATCAATACAACTTATTTTTGTTTTTGATGCAAAGTCAATATGTAACCTTTTCTGACGTCCACTGATTTATACAATAAGATTCACTTTTTCAGTTTATTATCGATTGGGCTAAAATATTTATTATTTATGGCAGGCCTTGCTGTAAAGCCTGGTGTTATGCAACATATTCAATCTTGTTTTGGAGTATGCGATTCTCTCTCATTTTGTTTCATACCCTGCATCACTTTTCCATTCATATAGCTGTAATTAATCTCCTTTTTTCTAGGAAGCAATGGCAAGCTTGATGCTGAAGTTTGGGATTGTTCCTGGCTTACAAGTTGGTCAGAATGTCCTCCTGGGTTCCTTGCAAAATAACATGAGCATGGTAGGTGAGACCTCAATACAAAATCCAATTGTAAATATCATACAATCAGCATCAAAAACCGTGGAACACACTTCTCAAGGCTTATCAAGGGTGGGAACTAAGTACGAAGCTTTTACATCTAAAGGAGCTTCAGTGGATACATTCCTTGGCACTCAGTCAGAAAAAGTTGTCAGCAGTTTCTTGCAGAACCCCATTCTGAAAGAGGGTGTGGAGCTTAATGAATTGGTATGTGACACAAACAATATTGTACTTTGTGGTTTCATCTGTACTTATTGTTCACTACATTCCCATTAGGACAAAGTTTTCTTCCACCCATAGAGGACGATTCACTCACCATTCTAGGGTTCACAAACCCCTCCTAGGGTTTTAGTATGTTCCAAAATACCCTCCCGATCTTCTGTCACCTCAAATTACCCCTTGCCTTATGAACCATATGCCTCAGGTTAACATTAACACATCAGATTCCTAAAATTGTCTAGCATTTGTGTATATATATTTTCAATTTTATCTACTTTTGGAAACGGCTAGATGACATTCATAGACATTTGGCGATCACTTTATTTGATGCTAGGGGTAATCGGGTGACATGATTTTCATTGTTGATGAGGGCATGTTTGAGGTGTTCATGATTTTGCAATAGCTTGACTGTAGAGTATACTTTTATTTGGTCAGAAGTAGTTCTGATGCAGGAAACCCATTTATCTTATCAGTTTGTGTTTTTTCAATGGGCTACCTTGGGTAGGATCTTCAATCCCTGTTGAACCCTTTTTGAGGTTTCTTCTTCATTTATTGTCTAAACAACCATGTGAGCTTCCTTTTCTTTTTTGTGAGGGGAAACTGTTGAAAGGAAGACAGCTCTCCAAGGCTCCAGGCTGTGTTAGGATAGAATTACTTTCTCTGATCACGCAAGCTAGGAATGAGAAGTCTTGAGAGAGAAAGGTGTGATAAAATAGGAAGGTATATCTCTGTCAGGGCTGGGGTACTTTAACTTTAAACCAGTTATCTATCTGACATTTTCTTTCTGTTTTTTTAATGAAAATTAATTTGTCTGACATGAAAATAATCCTTAAACAAAATTATTCTTTTTTTTTGCTCTAAGCATAGTTGTCAAGGCGACCCAAGGCGGTGGAGGGGCGCCTAGGCGACAAGGCACCCTAGTGTCCCTCCCCTATTCGTATATATCTAGTATGGACACATTACAAACATTATAAGTAAATTAACATCTAATTAAACAGAACCACATATAAATTAACATCCATTATAAGACTGACTGATTGTTCACAATAAACTAACTGTAAAAACCAGCAGTTAAATATAAATTGAACAAAGAAGATATTTCAGTAATTTAGTTCAATGATATTTGATATGTCACATAGGATCAGAATAGTTTCTATGAGAGAATTAGCAATAAACTGTCACTGTATAACTAGATACAACAGTATAACAAGGTTTAAGATTCATTGATTCCATGTATCGCAAGCATTATAATCCTGTACACTGTCAAATAATAAGGTTAGGAAAAGAATCTACATATAACTAAAAAAAAAACACATACACACAAAAAAAACAGCATGAGGCACCAGCCCCGCCACCTAGACAGACCAAGGCATCTAAGGTGACGCCTAGGCAATGCCCAGGTGACCCAAGGCACCTTACCTACATCTAGTAAGGTGAGGCATCGCCTCGACACCCCGAAGGTACCTAGACCCCTAGGTGATGCCTTGACAACTATGTTTCTAAGACATCCTTAATACTGGTCTGTCACACATTCTTAATTACATAAATCACCTTGGAATCAGTTTCAATTTGAATCTTCATTAACTGGAGATGCATATTTGCATTTTACAAGGAAATCTGCAAAAAAAACTAATTTGTCTACAGATTCTGCAATCCCTTTAATCCCTTGGTCCACTCTAGTCAGGGTATAGGTACCACAGGTTTGTAAATTAATAAGGGAAACAATGTTTCATTTTATCCAAAGCTTATCGATAGTTGACATGAGGTGTATTATTTCTATGAGAAGATGATATTCTTATGCCTGGATTTTTTTTTATTGTGTAGGCTGGGCGCTTGCGTTCAGAAAACAATGTTCTTCAAATGGTGAGCTTTTGTTGGCTGATATCCTCTTGTCAGTGTTTGAAGTCTATTTGAATCAATAGTACTTCCTGTTTACATATAGGCCTTCAAAACAATGTGGTTTTTGTGACATTTTCTTCAAACTCAGCAAGTTAGATGAATATCACCGAGTAGTACTCAGTTGCAAAAGATAAAAATGAAGTAGAACAAAATACTTGTTTCTTTCTCTTTAGAACATGACATCTTTTTAATCACATCTACCTAAACCCTTGAAACACAATGTGGATGGTAACCTACCCAGAAAAATGGCTAGTTAGATGAAGTGATGAACATCAATATACTCACTGTTCAATGTTTCAATCTGTATACAGACATTTTTCTCAGATAATATCTTATACTCAATCAGAGCAAATATTCACACTGTAAAGTCAATGAGTAGCTTAGATCACCACCACACTGTAGGATAACCTAGAAAAGGATAAAAAGATTGTTAGATGCTTTCTGTGTCCCCTTGAATCCATCATCCCACCTGTTGGGGAAGGTTCCATACGCCAGGTGGTAGGACATGGTCCCCCCCCCCTTTTCTGGCAGATATGGTCGGTTGTCAGCCATCATGTCTCATCATTCTATTAATCTTCCATCATGTGTTATAGTATCAGCGAACTGGGATATGATATCTATCTTTTCAGGTATTGAAGCATCAACAAGTTATTGAAGAGCTAATGGAGGAAAATGAAAAGCTTCGTCAGATACTAGTGGAAGAACTGAAAGTTCCACATAACAAGCTCCAAGTCAGCAACTCAAGAATTAAATCTCTCAGCCCATGTTCTGATTGCTTTGAATGTCGCAGAAGACAAAGAAAACTAAAATGAATATATAATTAATACTTTGCCAAGTACCAACACTGCTTGCAGTTTTAGTTCCAGCATTGACCTTAATTTTCTTGGCTAATACGCACATTCGACCTGCAGTCTGGACTTCTGTGTTAGTACACACACTCAAGGTCAGGTTTCAAACCACTTTATTTTACATGAAAATCAATTCCATTAAACAACACTAGCATTTGATGATGGATAATCTCAGAGAGCTTGTTGATAGGTTGATTAAACATAGTCACCTCCTCATTTCTTTGATTCTTCATATTCCGGTTTTTCATCATGAAGCCAACTAGATGATCATAGAAAAGTTACTTGTGCCCGTTGTTACCTTTTTTTCGCATGTTGCAGCCTTGTTATTTCTTGTACCTAACATTGTTTCTTCCTTTGTATGACTAGTGCACATTAATTAACACAGTATCTTTCTTTTAATACCTCCCTGTGGTGTCAGTCCTTGTTATGTTTCTCTCATTTTATGATTACCTCATTTCAATTAAGGAACTTAGTTTCTCATTTTTGTTCTTTATCAATGTGATTCACTGATCAACAGAAAATGGAACTTTATTGGCCTAACTCTTTGAGCTGGATTTCTCCTCATACTCAATGCTTCTGATGCTCAAGCATGAGGATCATAAAACATGAATACAGAGGGACAATTGCTTTGTCATCACAATTCATTCATTGATAAATTGGGCATGAATAGGCCTAAAAGCAAGCCATATGAAACAGTCATAACCACTTGACTAATTCCCTAAAGCACCTTTGTTCTGGGACCCAATTTTGGCAAATTATGTAGCCAAACTAGGCAGTTCCTCCATCAGATTGGATATCGAAAACCATGTCAATCAAACTAAATTCTTCTAAGGATGAGTTTAGAATGAATACAAATAAATTAAGAAATAAATAAGAAAGTAGAGCCAAGGTTGTTAAACACTATGATTAGATCCACTCCAGTTGATTCCATAGATATGCATTTATGTTTAGGAAAATCCCTGATAAGCATAAAAGAGATCATTTGATATATGTGACAAGGCCAGTTATTTCTTAAATGAATATGTCATAACTTCATGACTGAGAAGAGATGGAAGCGGGTGAAGTAGGTTGGGTTTGGTATATTAGGACTAATGATGTTGGAAACGCAGGAGATGATGCCATTGCATTACCCAAACTTATCATTACATTGGTCAATTCCATGGCTGATGGGATGAAAAATGAAGGAACAACTAAAGTATAATACAAATAATAAGCTATACAAAGAAAGATTAAGAAATAAAAGTTGGATTAGTGGGTTTTTGAGATTGATAATTCAAGCTCAGCCAAGCAGTCTTATGTCATGGTAATAAACTCATATAAAACAAAATGTGATATTGAAAACCAAGTTTGGTGAAAGGAGTACTTCGTTTCTCTATTGCTATTACTGCTACATATGAACAATAAGAAAATAACTTATTAGGAATGTGAACATCATTTTGAACCAAGTTTTCCTTCACACATGGTGAGGGAGAATCTCTTAATCTTCGAGTTCTGGTGGTTGAATGGGATTCCTAAAATAGTGCCAAGGACATTTCAGACTTCGTATAACAGGGAGCACAGGGAATAATGACTCCCCAATGATTAGATTCTCATCACCCACAGTGAAGGAAAACTATCGGCAAAATGGTTGTATACTATGAAGAGTTGCAGTGATTGGTAACAAGAAGAATTCTTTATTGTAGAAACTTAAACAACTGCAGAAAATGTCATTCATAGGGACTTCTCTTCGCATAGATATGTATGCAAAATTAAGATGGTTGAAGTAAAAAAAGCAACAAGAAGGTCGGCAAAGCTTCGGGCTTAGACTAGATCTCAATTGAGGTGTGGAAGAACGTTGGACTTTGTGGTCTATCCTAGCTAACCAAGTTGTTTAATAAGATTATGAGCACTAAGAAAATGCTAGATGAATGAATGAAGGAGAAGCTTTGTGGTCCCAACTTACAAAAACAAAGGAGATATTCAGAGGCATAAAGCTAATGAGCCATACGATGAAGTTATGAGAGAGGGTTATTGAAATTCACTTGAGAAAGAAGACTACTATTTTAGAAAAACAATTCGGATTTATGCTAGGAAGATCTTCAATGGAGCAATAAAGATATAGAGAGGGCAAAAAGACCTTATGGTATTTATAGATCTAGAAAAAGCCTACGACAGAGTCCCTAGAGAGCTAATCTAGAATATTTTAGAGAAGAGAAGGTTCTCATGTAAATACGTGGACATAATTAAAGTTTTTTATTCTGATGTGGTGACTAGCGTTAGAATAGCGGGGGGCCAACGCAAGGAATTCCCAATCTCAATTGGGCTATACCAAGGATCAATCTTAAGCCCTTATTTGTTTGCGCTTATCGTGGACGACTTAACAAGAAGCATACAAGATGAGATCCCATGGTGTATGATCTTTGCAGATAATATTGTTTTAATAGATGAGACATAAACAAAGATTAACGCCCAAGTGGGACTATGGAGAACAACCTTGGAATCAAAAGGTCTGAAGATAAGTAGAACTAAGACCGAATACATGGTGTGTATTAAGGCTACACATGTCTTTCCCAGCCACCTTGTTGCCTATATTAAGTCTACACAGCAAAGTTAGTAAGTTCGTGTATTAATTACCATATCCGACCATATAATTCAATAATCCGACTCTTACCGTATTCTATGAGGTAGCTTAATTTTGTACACGACTCTTAAGAACAATCGTATTAATTTTCGTATTAAGTGCCGTATTAATACATATTTATATGTTTTAATTTAATTAAACAAAATAAAAAACTAAAACCTAAAACCCAAAAACCAGTGAGAAAACCCCCAACACCCAAAGACACTCGTTCTATTGCACTAAAAAAAAAAAAAAAAGAAGACTCGTCTAGGCTTCTCTCAAACCATCTACTCTCAAGCACTCTGGTTCTAGTTCATATCCATCAATTCAAGGTATCTTTAATCTTTCTTTCTTTCTCTCTCTCTCTCTCTCTCTCTCTGTTTGTTTTTGTGTTAATAAGATTTATATAGATCTACAATTCTTCACAAATTAGGGTTTTTTTTTTTTTTTTTTTTTTTTTAAAAAAAAAATTTATTTGTGTTAATTGTTTTCGATTCATGGTGCAGGGTAATTCCTTTCTTCTTCTTTTATTTATTTTTTATTTTTTTTATTCTTTTGCTTCGTTGCTTGTGACCTTATTAGTCTAGAATTTGCACGGACCCCATTTGTCTTCAACCGCTTTCGCTGCTCAACTTTCTTAGAGAGTTCTTTGTGTTTTGCACGTAGTTGTTCTAAATAAAGCCCTGGGTTCTCTCTATATATTTTTGAACAGTTACAAATAAGCAGAGTCCATAAAGATGTGAGTTCTTTTATTAACTTATATTGTGATAAAGCAATGTCTTGGTATGTAATGATCCATATGGGATCAAAGTCATGATGGCTCTCCACTGGCTCCACCAATAGCCCTTTGGATCTCAAGAAAAGGATTTTACAGTTAGGGTCTAGAGAGCAATGATAACAAAGCTTGTAAGAAAAGTAATCCCTCGATCCTCTTAAATCTATATCCAAATTGGTATGTTTCTGTATTTTATTAGGGTAATAAATTTCTATGTTAATGCTTTCTTATTTTATTGATTATAAATGGTTGGGTGGTGCAATTGTTTAATAGTTTTGGTGGCCAGTTGAGTGTTATTCTTAATGAATATGTATCAATAGAATGAATTATCGCAGTTTTTAAGGAAACTTTCGAGATTTTTTTTTTATATTTGGATACTTATATTTTTGTTGTCGTACTATTTCAAAGCAACCGTATTAAAACATGTATTAAACATGTACCATATCATTACTGTACATGTTTTATTGCCATATTATTGCCGTACCCGAAATTACTAACTATGGGCTACACATTTCTTTCCCGACGAAGGTCTCATACTGGAGAAACTTCTTATTCAAATAACATGTGGCATGTTCAGTAAGCCCATTAGAAGAATGTTGACCCATCATAGATCCCATAAAAATTTTTGTAACTAAAAGGTCTAGAAACAATAGTCTTCCAGGAGTTAGCATGGTTTTAGTGCACGGTATCGGAACAAGTATCGGCAACACGCAAAACCGATATGATACCGATACAGTCTCGATCTGGATCGGTTGTATCAGACAAAACTACCCTTGAATTTCCTTAAAAAATGATTTTCTGACCATTTTACCCCTTGTCTGTAGCATGCTACCGATGCAGTATCAGCATGGTATTGGTATCACGGACTAGCCAAACCGGTACGTATTGCCCGATATGGGTGATACGATACCCATACTTAGAACCATGGGAGTTAGTGACACTGACACTGGTGGGTGTAGCAGATATTCTTTGATTTAATCATTGATTTGATCAAAAGCTTGCTGACACCGTTGATACCATATTGTAGATTAATCTTTCTTAAGTAATTTGAATATGGGATCACATACAATAGTCAACCAAGCTATGAAGCAACTTATGTATAGTACCCTTCCCAAGAAGCCACATAGTGGAGGCATATTTGATATATAACAGCATATTTGATATATAACATTTATGTTAGTTGGATTCACCTCTAAATCTCTTTACGTACTATAAAACCTAGCTAAAGGTTTCCAACAGTCATTCCAAAGTCACACTTTTGGGGATTTAAGCTTTAGATAATATTCTTTAATTCTCTCAAAAAACTTCCTCAAGGTATATTAGTTGTATTTTTGTGTCATCCTAACCCTATATCAACGTGTACTCAAATCTCCATAAATGAGACTTAGCAAATTAGGTGAGGCCCAAAATTTTCCCACAATTAGGCACCTATTTTTCCAACTCAACATGAAAATTTTCAGTCTACATGGGGATTTCACCAAAAATAAAAAAAGTCTAAATGGAGTTTTCAGTGTCTCACGGTAAAGGTTGAAAATTTTATTAAAAACAAGACCATTTTTATACCATTGAAAATGCAAAGAAAAGGATGTAATAGAAGGTGGACCATATAATATTAGGCTTGTCAACTGGTACGATACCAAAAACAGGTATCCAATACCGATACCGCACTGTACCATCTAAGAAGTCCATTTTCAATATCGATACTGTACCGCTTTGGTATAGTTTCGTTACAGTATAAAAGCGATATAGATACGGTACAAAAACATATACAATTCGATTTTCAAAAACGGTATTGGAACAGTGTTAGAAAAACCATGGGTTTCATCAAAACCCCAATCCCAGATCTCTGTATGGATAGCTAGAATACAGTGAAGTAAATAAATAAACATGGGGAAGACGTGTACCTTTCACCACGTATGCTGATGAACAACAAATAAGAAAACCCCTCGACGAAGAACACGAAGAACAATGTGAGTTCGCGTAGAAACTTGGACAACCGCGATGGGGATCTTCTACAGTCTCCTAGACTCCCGTCCGCCTCTCTTTCTTGTGGAGAAAAGAGAAGAGAATAGTCACTGTAGGGATCCCTCATCATTAGTATTTATAATACTCCCCAAACCCTAACCCACTGCCACAAAGGGTCAGGCCGGTTCGGTCCATCTCAATAAAATAAGTCGCAAGCCACATCAGTTCTTGTATTTCTTGATTCCAATCAATGATCGACCTGTTAATTAATCAAGCCCACACATCGTCGTTGAAAAATATCGAACAATCTCCCACTTGGGCTAGATTAATTATAAAGTTATCATTATCAGATGTGGCCATGGAATCTCATTACAACTATAATGCTAATAAACCTTAATCCAGTTAGCAAATATATCAATGTCGAGCAATAGTAGAAAATACGCCTCAATATTTGGAACACCACTTTCTGTCAGCTACAAACAAGGATTTACTTACTAACATGAACCGCCTTGAGATAAATTTTGTACAAGGAATGTCGTACACGTCTGTGATCACATAAATATTGTCATCATTCCTTGTGGGTCTTCGAAGTACCATGAGCATCGTCATACTCATAGATTATCTTTGAACATCGTCATATTCGCAGGTAATCGAACGACTTGGTTTATCACCAATCGAACATCCATGGCTAAATAAAGCCAAACGACTTGGCTCATCACCAATCGAATATCCTTAGGCCAAAACAGCGTTCAACAAATCAGACAACATATGCATACATACAAACATTATTCATCACATCAAGTAGAAACGTCATGATTAAAACGAAACATATATCCTCTAAGTACTTCCACTCAATAAGCATATCAAATAAAAATAATGTGAAACTCCTACTAATCAAGCAGAGCAAACAAATCATCAGAAGTCTGAAGACAAAGATTCAAACTAAAAATTTTTGTATAAAATAATCTACTCCAATTAAAATTTTATGTTCCATTTTTGTCATCTTCTGCATCATTCTTCTTTTCCAACCAAGCCTTCTGTGCATTGCAGGCTCTTTTCATGTGTCCTTTCTGATCACGCCAGTAGCATTGAATATCATTGATATTTTTCCTTTCCTTGTTGTATGGATGATACCTACCTTTCTTGAAAAATCTCGGATTCCCTTTCTTTGTTCTGCTGCTAGATGCTCCTTTGTTCTCAGTCAGGTTCACACTTTCAATATTCTTCTTCTTGTGCACAAATAGATATCAATTCTTTCATAGTCCACTTATCTCTCTGAGTAGTGTTTGCAGATTTTTCATTCCCATACTCTTCTGGGAGAGATTTAAGTAAACTCTTCTTCTATGGGCATTCCAAGATCCTTCAATTTATTTGCAATAGAAGCCATCTTCAGTAAATGTTTTCTGACACTCTCAGTACCATCAAATTCAGCCGATGTCATCTGATTCATCAGATCCCCTTTCCCAGCCTTTTGAGACACTTCAAATACAACATTTATCTCTTTTAGGAACTCTGTGGCAGTATCTTTCATTTCAACACTGTCATGCAACGACTCTGGGATGGATTTCTTCATCACTAGCACACACTTCCTATTAGCTGTCACCCACTTTTCCATCTTAGTTTTCTTAGCATTGCTACTTGCATCCGTCAGATCAGCAGGTTTTGGTTCTCAAAGAGCCACATCAAACTCAAGCAGTCCCAAATTAATTTCTAGGTCCTCTACCCACCTTTTATAGTTGTTCCCAGAAAGAACAGGTATAGATGCTAAAAGAGTACTTGGGAGAGACATTCTGTGGGAGAAAAAATCATCCATGCGAACAAATAAAAGATATATATACATTCCAAGCATAACATGATCATATTAAATCAACTAGCAAATGCAAACAACTCATACAAACTACTAGCAAACATAAACAATGATCATCATCACATTGCATTCTTGCCATTTTGGGTCAAATGCACATGTCTTTATCGTACTGTAAATACCGCGAGATGACAACTTTTGAAAATTTTCTTCCACCTTTGGGTGATAAGAAAATCCCTAGGTTATGCACCTCAAATAATAATTTTATCGCGCTACACATGCTGCGAGATGTCGATGACTTTTGGAAATTTTTTCTCTACCTTTGGGTGATAAGAAAACCCCTGGGCCACGCATCCCAAATACTTTGATTATACTATCTTTGGATGAACATACTGTCTTTTCATGAAAAGATCAGTAGTTTTCAGAAATCCCAGCACCTTTGGGCATTTAGAACCCTTAAACTACTATCCTTTCTAATCTATGTGCATATCACATCGTCAATCTTTGACAACACTGCCTTTGGGCTAATGCTACCTATTCCGCTGCTTTGACAAAACTATAAAAGGATTCAATGGGTCACTTTGGTGGATCACCATTTTACCCCCTCATAATTCTTCAACCTAATTTGTAGCAATATAAGTGGAAATAAACACATTAAAAGGTCCATAATGTGTTGTGATATGCACAATCATCGTCAAAAGTGGCAGTGGTCAACCCAAAATAGTCCAAATATACTCAAGGTAGCACAATCGTTCAAAAGGGTCCCATAATCATCAAAATTATTCAAATAGGGTACCCCAAAATGTAGGTTTTGAAAATACGAACAAAATGGGCCATCCCAGTTTAGACTCTGATAAAAAAGACATTCCAGAACAGAATCCGAACAAAAACCATCATTCCAGAACAAGAAAAACAAGCTGGAACAATAAAAGTCTTCTAGAATTGTTTTGGGAACAAAAACATAGTCTTAGAACAGTTCTGAAACAGAAACAACTGATTATGTTCCCAAGATTCCCTTTTCCTTCTTTTTTTAATTTATTTTTAATTTATTTATTTTTAGTTAAACAAACTAGATCTCACTCGTCGCTGCCATCGACGATTGACAGCACGTCTAGCGATCGGCGGCGACGATCCACATATCACCGCAATCGTCTCGACGAGACCTACTCACCCATATAAAAATCTTCGAATTTTGCCGATCAAAAATTTCGGCCGAAATTCAAGAACGATCAAAACCCTACCCGTCTTTCACAATTTTACAACCAAAACCCAAAACGACAATTCAAATCAATTTTAATCATGTCTTATGTTTCATTAACACTGATTCTAGATCCATACAGTCTAGCTCTAATACCACTTGTTAGAAAAACCATGGGTTTCATCAAAACCTCAATCCCAGATCTCTATATGGATAGCTAGAATACAGTAAAGTAATTAAATAAACATGAGGAAGATGTGTACCTTTCACTACGTATGCTGATGAAGAACAAATAAGAAAACCTGTCGATGAAGAATACGAAGAACAATGCGAGTCCGCGTAGAAACTTGGACAACCGCGATGGGGATCTTCTACAGTCTCCTGGACTCCCGCCCACCTCTCTTTCTTGTGGAGAAAAGAGAAAAGAGAATAGTCACTGCAGGGACCCCTCATCATTAGTATTTATAATACTCCCCAAACCCTAATCCACTTCCACAATGGGCTATGCCGGTCCGGTCCATCTCAATAAATTAAGTAGCAAGCCACGTCAGCTCTTGTATTTCTTGATTCCCATCAATGATCGACCCGTTAATTAATCAAGCCCACACATCATTGTTGGAAAATATCTAACAGATCATATTTTACTGAAATTAAAAAAAAATAAGAAATCTTTGAAATACAAATGACAAACAAAAGAACAATGGCAGGGAAATTGGGGGGGGGGGGGTGGAGGAAGAAAGCCAGCAGCGAAGCATGATTTGATCTAACACCTCCTGCAAAACATGGATGCAAAGAAGGTTTTCTTGTTCATAGGGGGTACTACATGGGTAGTTCTAAAGTTTATTCAACAATCTATAATTTTCTTTACTTTAAACTAAAATGAAAACTAAGAAATCTTTGAAGAAAAGCAACTGATTATTGTCTTTTAAAACATGGAGAACTTCCTGTGTGTGTGTGAGATCCATTTAGTGAATCAAACATCAGGCCAAGAAGATCAAAAAACAAAGTGGTTGAAACAATTGTTGGTTGGAAGAGAGCAAGAGGAGAGGGATCGTGTTCCCAAATGCCCGTTTGACGCTCTGTAGTGCTGCAACTGCAACTTTGCAAGTTTATCTACTGTTTGCTACAAGTGAAGAGCTCTGTTGCTTTGGCCTGGGCCTGAGGGGCTTGTCGTTTGATTGGGTGTTGCGTTCCTTCTTCATCTTTGCATACTTCCTCGCCCACAACCCTTTCATAACCTCTGTAAAAAGCCCAGTTAAGGGAAGATAAAGAAAAAGAGAAGGATTAATTTCGTAACAGAGAAGAGAATAGTGGGGAAAGGTGGAGGAAGAAGGTGAGAAAGAAGAGAAACCTTGGAAGAGATGAGGCGGTAAGCTTGGCTGAGAACCAGGTTATGTGAACCTCATTGTTGTTGTTAATGGGGCGCTCCTGGTGGTGGTGGTGGTGGTGGTGGTGGGGTTCTTGCTTGTCTTTCTGCTCCAGTGCTCAGTCAAGTTGAGATAATGAGATCTGAGGAGGCTTTGTCGCTCTAGGCGCCGCGAGGAAGCCAGGAAAGGGCAAAGGGGAAAGGGAAACTCAAAACTGGGAAAGGCCGAGAGGGAAAGTGAAACGGATTAGGGATTTAGGGTTAGGGATTTAGCTTTAGGTATTTTTTTTTATTTTACAAGTTTACCCCCTAAAATGGTATAGTATGGTACGGTACAGTTTTGGTATAACGGTACGATTTCAGTACATACCGACAGTATTGTACCCAATACCGATACCGTACTGTATCGAGGTCAATACCATTTTTTGGATCTGTACCATACCGTTTTTGCAAAGGTACGGTTTGGTACGATTTTACGTGGTCGGTTTCGATTTCGGTTCCGAATTGACACCCTTACCATATATATGATAATTTAGAGCCCTAAAATTTGACATGTTGTCCAATCAAGACCACCTTTTCATACAATTGAATTGTTGGGATTGACCACATCAATATTCTTTCCAGTCAAAATGAGCCCTAATATAAATAAGGCGATACAAAATTATATGCACGCTTCCATTCTGTGTTGTGGTAGCCTGGTGGGCAGGGTTTAAAAAATCGGTGATTTGGATTGGGAATCAGCCGATTCATACTGGAATCGTCTGGGATCGATTCTGATTTCTGGCTTTCAGAATCGGAATATCCATGCCAAGATTTCCTTGATTTCCACTGTTTCAAGCCGATTCTAGAGTTTTTTGGACCAATTCAGACCAATTCCAATTCGATCTGAATCGGGAATCGGCAAGACCGATTCCTGGTTTTAAAATCCTGCTGGTGGGTCATCATGGGTGACGTCGTAACCCCAACTTTTTTTTTGAAATTTGTGATTTAATTTTGGGACGTGCAAAACAAAATCCTTGGCTTTAAAGGGATTTTCTATTTCCCCTTGTTTCTCCCTTGCCCCAATTTCCAATTCCGGTAATGGGCTCATAAGTTCCTTCTTTGTTTCTTTTTCTTTTTTTTAGGGGGGGGGGGGGGATTATCTTGGTGGATCTTCATATTATTTATAAAAACATGCGAAGGATGCCGTGGATATATGAAATTTAACTTTGTTTCTTTTGGGAGGAGAGGATGCACCCCCACCCCAATCCAATTTTGTCCATCACCAATCAGATGTTGGAGGATATTATGGAGGTGGAGTGTGCTTGGGTAAACCATTTCAATAGAAGATATCATGGTGGATCTTTGCATTAATTCTCGAAACAACGGTTTCTTAAAAGAAATCCAGAAGAGAATTTGACTGCATTTATTTTTTTTTTCCCGGTATGCCACTGACATCTTGGCGGATCACATTAATTCTCAAAACAGCTTTGATTGCATTTATTTGATTCATATTCATATCAAAATATAAATATCCTTCTTCGGTTATCTCGTCATCTTCCTATTTATAAGCCACAGCTCACTTCGAAGTTTCCAATTTCCCCTAGAATCTCCGGGGCTTTCCTAGCCACTATAGTTTTGTTAAGTTATCTTATTTGTAAAGTGTTGGGTAGGTAGCTCTTGAATATTGATAGTTGAATATAAAGGCGGTTGAGGAGAAGATGATTAAGAGACATTGTCCAAGTCTGATGGACCACGATCGACTGCTGTTTCAGCTTGAAGAAGTTTTGGTTACCGTGCTTTTGAAGCTACCCGTGAAGAGTGAAGACCCTCTTGAGATTGAGGTGCGTATGTAAACGATGGCATTATCTGATCTCTGATGATCCTTATTTCATTCAACTCCACTCTCAACCATCCAAATCGAAACAACCTCTTTTCTTATTTTCGTCAAATCTGGCCAATCCAAGGGAAAGGGGTCCCCACTTCATTTTCCTAACATCCACGGATAGAGAAAGGAATCCAATAAGCCAATTTGAGTCTAAAATTGATAGTAATTACTCCCGGCTAGTAGGTACATGTTTCGATCTGATTTGCATTTAGGATGATGAAATTGTTCATATTTGTGATCCCGGTACACATGAATTCATAATATTGCCAATAGGCCCAAAACTTCATTTCCCCTTTCAATACTTTTTTGTGGGTTTGGATATGTTCAATCAACTGACGAATATAAAGTAGTTTGTTTTATATGACTTACCAGTAAATTCGATTTAAATACAAGTTGATCTATTAAATAAAAAAAAACTCACCTATGAATAATTTTCTTGATGATTCCCCCAAAGATGAAAAAGAAACAACAAATGATCTTACGAGCCTGTTACCGGAATTGGAAACTGGGGCAGGGGAGAAGCGAGGGGATACATAGGAACCAGATCCTCTCCAGTGCGCATCGGATGGCTGGTGTTGTTCTTGGAATGTGTACCAGCCCGCTCAATCGTCCAATGCGTGCACACACTGGCGTACTGGAGAGGATTTGACCTCGGATACAGAAAGCCCTTTTAAAGCCAAAGATTTTTTTTCGGGGGGGGGGGGGGGCGCATTTCCCAAAATTAAATCATAAATTTCAAAAAAATTTTAGGATTACGAGGTCACCCATGAGGACCCACCAGTAGGGATTGAGATAACGGTATGTGTATCGATATCAGTATCGGTCTCTCCGATACCAATTCGGATCGATTGGTATTGGCTTGAATCAGTCAATTTTACCTCTACTTTTTAGGAGTGTCAATGAGCCAAGCCAGGCTAGGCCCAGTTTTTTTAAACCCTAGCCCAACTCTAAGTGCTCTTAACTCAGCCCAGGCCCGGCCTAACCCTAGGTCGGGCTAGGATATCTCAACCCAAGCCCAACCTTGTCGGGCTCAACCCAACCTATCCCGAACCTGATTAACCTTGATTGGGCTGGGCTTGGCCGAGTTGGCTTTGATTGAGCCTGTTAAACCCTATTTTTTTCAATTCTGAGCCAGACTAGCTCTGATTGACCTTGTTAGCCCCTAACTTTTGCCATTTTAGAGCCGGACTAGCTCTGATTGACCCTGGTTGCTGCCACACAATAAAGAATGTAAGTGTTGAGTGGTGTACATAGGTGAATAAGAAACAAAGAATGTGAGTGCTAAGTGAGTGATTGGTGTATATATTTATAATTTATTCGTATACATACTTATATGGTCGCGTTGGGCCGGGTCAGGTTTAGCCTAAGACTTAAGCCTAAGCCCGACCTGATCTGGCCTTGGGCCTCAAAATCTCAGCCCAGGCCCGCCCTACGGGCTGAAAGCTCAGCCCAAGACTTATTTGGGCTCAAGGCAGGCTAGCGTGGGGCTCAGGTCAATCGGGCCAAATTGGCACCCCTACTACTTTTCATTAAAAAGCGTGTATTTTGATGATTTTACCCTTGATCTAATACCGATACGATCCGACCGATCTGATACTGATACCTCAATCCGTGCCCACCAGGTCACCATAATACAGAATGGAAGTATGCATATAATTATGTATCACCTATTAGGATTTGTTTTGACTGGAAAGAATGTCGATGTGACCAACCCCAACAATTCAATTGTATGAACATGTGTCTTGATTGGGCAACATGTTAAATTTTAAGGCTCCAAACTATCATATATATAGTCTACCTTTTTTCTTTTTTTTTTTGCTAAAGGTTAGCAAAGATATATTAAGAAAGAAAAAAAAATAAGAGTACAATTAATTTAACATCCAGGAATATCTAGACGAAGAAAAAAAAAACAATATAGGAAAAATTGATCACCTTCGGCATGGCTATAACTGGACTCAAATCAACCTATACAGCAACCACGATCACACTGACAATCACCTAGAAAAGTGATATCTAGGTTTTCCTTGAATTTCCCACAACAACTCCTCCTTGATATGGCAAGTACAATCTCGCATATGAGACTCAAATAGACTCTTTTTTTGCACCAATTTTGCCAAGTAATCAGTAATGGGATTCGTTTCCCTAAAACAATGAGTGATTTTCCATGAGATTTCCTCAAAGTAGGATATAAGGAAATCCAATGTTGCTTAATAAATCATGGGATTGACTTGGATTGAATAGAGCAAATCACGGTTGCAAAATCACATTCAATCCACAACTTACTCAAACCCAACTCCTTGGCACATTGGATACCTTGAATAAGGCCTTCACAAAGGATACAACCGAATCAACGTCATCTCTGAAAATACCTCATGCGCTTGCTCTGCTTGGATTCCCAAAAGAGCAATACATCCACATTTAATTTAACCCAGCACACCAAAGGTTTACACCAATGGATCTCCCTAATGAGTTGATTAGGCTAACGATTAAAAGAAATTTGTAAACGCCTAGCGCCTCTAAATTGAGGGGCCATCTCTCTGAGATCCTTCAAGATAACTTTGAATATCAGTGATGTCGATCTGTGTTGACCATAATACCTTCTTTGATTCCTTTCATTCCATAAGTAGAAGGACAGTAGAATGCTACCTAACCATGAAGCATCTGATAGAGCCAACACTAGAGATTTTCGCTTCCACCATTGAATAAGAGCACAATAGGAATCTGGGGATGACCAAGGAAAACCAAAGCAATCTAAAAACATCCTCTATAAATCCTTAGCAAAGCTGCAGTCCAAGAAAATGTGGGAAATAGATTTAGCTTCACAAAGGCAGAGATACATCTGGATAGCATCGTAGTTCCACTTGAAGTTACTTCATTATCCACAGGATTTTTTCCATGCACTAATCTTTACATGAAAATGGAATGTCTAGGAAGCATAAATTTATCCCAAATAATGGAAGCTCATGGAACTTTCGGGTTTCTCTTCCAAATTTCCTCCAAGCAGATTTAACTGTGAAAAGCCCTAAAGGAGTTAATTTCCAGAAGCATTCATCTTCGATATGATGAAAAGAAATACTTATTCTTCTAGTCATAAAAATTTGCTTAAAATTAAATAATACTTGTGGGAAACACTAATTCGATTCTACTATAACATCAATCACCTTGGTTGACATGTTTCTAGACAAATCCATGGCTAAACTTGACGCCTTAGTAATAGGTTCGTTACTAATCAATTGGTCCTTCTAAAAAATAATTGAGGTACCATTCTTTACTACCCACCTCTCATTTTTTTGCTAAATGATTATTTGTATTGAAAACTGAAAAAAAAATAGTGCCACAAAAAAATGGCAAAGGGCCAAACACAACTACTAAAAAGATAACTTAATTCCCCACATTCGGCAATGCTATTGACAGGGAAATTAAAACACCAAAATATTCAAGCAAAAGTCAAAGGTGGATCAACCAAAACCTCGGTCTACATTGAGCATCCATCGCAAGGTCATCATGAACCATGGGAGGGAGGGGCACCATCAACAAAGAATCTTGAAGTCTTGCTGTCGATTTTGCGAAGAAGTCAGCTACAAGGTTGGCTTCACGATAGCAGTGGGTTATTTTTCATTCAATTGATTGAAGAAAAACTTGAAGGTCACACCAACATTGCCAAACAAACCAGGGAACTTTATTACGGGACAATAGTAACAACACCGCCCACAAAGATATTCAAATTAACAAAATCCCACATTTTCTTTTCCTAGGCCAAATGGAGGAGGACCTGTAACTCCTCTTTAAAGAGTCATTCACATTAATAAATCTAACTCTAAAAAAGCGGCTAACAAGTGAAGCATCAGGTTTAAAGAACCACGGAAACTTACAGAACAAGCCTTTATTAATGTCACAAAGCCTTCTAATACCCAACCCACCTTCTGATTTTGGTCCGCACATCATCTCCCATTCAACCACCATAGCCTTCCTTTTTTTTTTTTTTTTGGCTAATGCATATTAAAGAAGAGAGAAAAAGAGAAGATACCAAGATACAAGCTGGGTCTAGAAAGACATTTGAAATAAGAAACGAAAAAGCATAGCAAAGCCCCACTATAGGAAATTATATGTCAGAATATTGAAAGATCAAATATAAATAAGTTGGAAGTTATTTTATAATAAGAGCTTTCAAACAATTACTTGCATTGCCTCTTACTGGAACCTGTAACAAAAACTATATTAGAAAATTGGCAGGCTGAATCGTGTCACTTGACACTATCTTTAAGACCATAGATGCCCCCTATGATGCAATCGGGGAATATGCGAATTGGCTTCCAATATAAAATAGCCCATTGGCTCCCCTAGTAATCGTGCACTCGACTACTAAACCCCTTCGAGTACTATACGACTATGCTCAAACTAAAAAAAAAGAACACACACGATAATGTCACTATCAAACTCAAAACATTGAAGAATAAGGGGGATTCATGCAACCCATGCATATGAATAACACAAGAGAGATGCATCTCAAGTGAGACTTGATTTATATCAAGAGAGACTTGATTAATCTCCAAAGAGAGTTGATTGATCCAAGAGAGACTTAATCTCATCTTAAAAGAGACTTAATTAATCGAGAGAGACTTGATTGATTCAACGAAGACTTGATTCGATGATGCCCATAAGGCTAAAACCTCATCTCTATTTATATAAAAGAGACATAAAGAGAAGACATTTAAAAAGTGGCATTAAGAGGAGAAAATAAGAACAAAAACCTGAAGAGATTAAAGGTTTTAGGAGCTTCATAAAAATACATAAAATGTCTCCAAAAAATTTAATAAACAAAGTATTAAGAAACAAAGTTATAATGAAACTAATCTTGCAATTACTCAAAAAATTAAGGCTATTTTAAATCTTAATTTGCTTTAAAATCAACAATTCCCCCATAAGATTCAAAATACCGGTAAAACACAAAAAACAAAAGAATAGTTTAAGAACATTAGAATGGTAAGACACATTGTTATAGATGTCTTTCGGACTTGAATCTATACTAGGTCTGATAAAACACGTTACAGAGTACGGGTGAAGTTATACTTCTTGAACATTTCCTCATTGGTGTAGCCAACTGACTAACCATCCATATCTTGCCACCCGACGTTGTAGTCACCTTTTTTTATATTGTGGACATTTTGGCCTTATCCCCATCTTGGACTCATGAATGTTTAGAGAATTTGTCCATAAGATTCTCATCGGAGGCAGTTTCATCCCCTACATCCACTTAGGTCAGCCCATAGTATGCATCACAGTTAACATACCCCCATATGACATGAGCTTTGGCTGATTAAGAGTCTTTTAACTCATCCTCCTGGTCATTGTGGTGTGTACTATCTTCTACATCTAATTTGGAATAGGTATTATGACTAGTCAAGTCATCTAGTGACTTCGTTTTTACCCCTTGAACCTAATTTCAGGGATCTCCTATCACATAGGTTGGGTGTTCATCACTTTGACTTATGACATGGGCCTTAGGCCTATTCCTTTAGATGTATAATGAATAACCTTAGTGAACAAAGACTTAATTGGCACGTCTGCTACATCATCTCTGACTTTAAAAAGTCGATATCAATGATACCATTATTTATATATTCTCTCATCAAGTTATGTTTAAGACATATATGTCTTTTCTTACCATTACAAATTTTGCCTTTAGCCTTTGTAATGAATGCTTGACTACCATAATGTGGATCTATCAAAGGCACCGGCATATGCCATAAAGGTATATCTGCTATTAGATTTTTTGGTCATTCGGCTTTAATTTCAGCCTTTTCCAAAGCTACAAATTTAGCTTCCATGGTGGAACCTATATCATGTTTAACCGATTTTTGAGAAATCGCCCCACCATCCAAAATGTATATATCCATTAGTAACCAAAGTGTTCTGCGAATCAGATATCCAGTTAGTATCTGAAAATCTTTAAAGACCAATTTGATTACAACAATAATGTAATCCATAATTCACAGTACCTTTTAAATACTTAAACAACATGGTAAAACATACCAATGTTATGTTCCTCGATTTCTAGTACATAGGTTTAGTTATCCAATAGCAAGTGTAATATCAGATCTTTTATATTGTCATTTACCAAATAAGAGATATAACCAATGATTTTTATTTTAAATAATGGTTCTGCCTAATTTGCTTTGCAAACGATCATCAACAATAAAGGTGTCTTCATAGATGTAAAATCATAATGTCCATACCCCTTATTTATTTTTATCAACATAATAAGCTTGAGAAATTATCTCATATTATCCTCTGAGGGTTTTAGTTTCTAAAATCATATCGGCTTCTCCTATGTCTTTGAGACTTTAGGAGGTTCTCTGTTGTTTTCACAACATCTTGTCTAGTGCCCATTAACAACATATGAAAACATCTTTCTCATTATGATACTTGTTATTAACATACCTATCATTATCATTCACATGAAAATCATAAAACATTATCAAGTTTGATGTCAATTATCTAGTTGTCAACTTTAAGTCACACAGAAACTTCACAAATTTTCATACATTGTGATCTCTGTTGAGGGACGAACAACCTTCAAGTTGTTAAATATAGTTTTTCTTTTGCTTGAAGCCTTGGATTACTAGCCTCACTTTAATTTACCGAGTGATCTATCAAGTTGTAATTTCAACTTAAATGTCAATTAGCGTATAAAGCCTTACCACTAGATAAAAGATCAACTAATTTCAACAATTATAGAGTTTAATTCACTCTAGCTGTTTTCTTCTATGGCAACTGGAGATATTACATCCTCTTAATTTATCAAAGAAATCTTATCAACATGATAAATAAATCTGCTATCTTCCAAACTTTTTTTATTTATGATTATTTTCCCTTAATGGACCTTCATCACTTTTTAGAAATATTACCACTTGGTATTGACAATTGTACAATCATAGTACAATAATATATATACCATAAAATTTTCCCCCACACTTCATAATAATTCAAGTACTTCAAAATGCATTATCATAGTATTATTATATTATACATGATCAATTCAAGAAATTTGTATCACAAGTATACATATCTATGCATTTTTCATTTTCATACGTATATGGATAATTCTTTGAGAGTACTTACAAATATAAAATTAAAATAATATCCGATCATTAGGCATTACTTTAAACAAATGTCACTTGACTTAAATAGCCAATAAATCATGTCACTTGGCTTGAACTGCCAATTGATTAGAGTAAATTAAGTCTTGTCGGATCTTATAGATTTAATATCCAAGTAGACCAATAAAATAGAAAAATCCCGAATAACTCATTAAACAAATTATCAATGAATAAGATGCAACATGTATAAAATTAAATTGTCAAAATGTCAAATTAGTTGGCTACAAAAATGTTGCATCACAGAAGTAATGTTGGAAAAGCTAAGGCCATGTTGTCTTACACTTAGTCTGCTTAAACAAACTATAATACCACCTGGTTCGGATGGCTACGGTCCAATTTAGTCTTAATCTTAAATGTCCCACTTGATCCAATATTTAAATAACTGGCTTAGACAACCAATTGAGACGACTCAATTTAGGTCTCCACTGGATCATTAATTTGAACTACTCAAATAAGCCTGGGTTTGGTCCATGTGGATCAGTTATAAGTTTAATCTCAATTATCTAATTGAATAACTATATTTAGATCTAAAATCCAATGTTTAATCTTTACCCAATCAAACTGTCAAATCTAAATCCATAACTAATAATAATCAAAATGCAACATATAAAAATATTAATTTTTCATTTTGACAGTCAACTTGGCCGTAAGCCTTTGCACCACAAATTATTGGTGAACAATGTCATGTGAGTAAAATTTGGATAAAAATAGACTACAAACAAATTTACTATCGAAATCTTTTACTTGCTACTCATGCGATAAAGTTCAACTCACATACCCTAAGTGTTACCCAGGGGTAGATAACTTTTCCTTAAACAACCAAAGAGACTTATCACATGTAAACTCAATAAGAAATCACCTGAATTATCTATAAACTTGTCATCAAGTGTATCCAAATTTAGACAGATTCAATATATACAACCATTAGATCTTCTTTGTCTAACAATCACAATATTAAAATTCAAGGTAAACCATCATGGTTAGCCATGTCAATGATTCAAGTTTGCTTCAAACTAAGATGGTAAGTGTAAAGGAATATATGGTTAATATTCCAATTAGCAAATTCAACAAAATCAATTTCTCCAAAAATTGGGACCCAAAAAATTTGTTGGAAAACCTTACACCTTTTTTTTTTTTTGGTAAGAGGGAAACCTTATACCAAGTGCATGATATATTGGTTTAAAATAGACTTTTTCCCAATTAAAAAGAAAACAAAACTCTTTCATGTTCAATAACACAAATATATACAGCAACTCCAAGCAATAAAGTTATGACCATAGATATTAAAACATTATGATTAGGTCAGTAGCCTTAGCTGTTGAGAAAAATCCTCATCCTAGAAAATATTTGGATTTAGAAACTGCACTTTATATACATTTTTTTTTACAAAACTTGCATTGCATATGAAAGGCAATTCTATAATCTTAATGATCAAATTCCTTTCAAACAAATAATGTATAATAATAGTCCAAAATATTTGTTCAATAATGACCATTTTATTACTGAAATAAAATCAATTTAATGATCAAAGTCTTTCAACCATTGCAACAATCTCAAATCCGAAGAAAGATAATCCAATTGGTAAACACCAATTAAGTTTCCAATGATGGTAAACACATATTTCGGTCTTATTTTTATTTGAATCATCAAATGGTTCAACCTTATCAAGATCAGAGATAATTCTTAGATTCTTCATCACTGACACATGATCACTAACCACATCAGAATTTTGGTCTCTCAATAAACTGATTCGGTCATACGATCTTAAGAATTGTAGGAAATTATATGTCAGAATATTGAGAGATCAAATATAAATGAGTTAGAAGTTATTTTACGATAAGAGCTTTCAACAATTACTTGAACTGCATCTTGTCGGAATCTGTAACAAAAACTATGTTAGAAAATTGATGGGCTGAGTCGTGTCACTTGACACTGTCCTTAAGACCGTAGATGCCCCTATGGTGCAACCGAGAATATGCGAATCGGCTTCCAAGATATAACAGTCCATTGGCTCCCCCAGTAATCGTGCACTCGACTACTAGACCCCTTCGAATACTATAGGGTTGTGCTCAAACAAAAAAAAAACAAGAACATACACAATAATATCACTATCAAAACTGAAAACATTGAAGAACAAGGGGGATTCATACAATACATGCATATGAATAACACAAGAGAGAAGCATCTCAAGAGGGACTTGATTAATATCAAGAGAGACTTGATTAATCCAAGAGACTTGATGAATCTCCAAAGAGACTTGATTGAACCAAGAGAGACTTAAGCCTCATCTCTATTTATATAGAGGAGACATAAAGATAAGACATTTAAGAAGTGGCATTAAGAGGAAGAAATAAAAACCAAAAACTGAAGAGATTAAAGGTTTTAGGAACCTCATAAATAGACATAAAATGTCTCCAAAAACTGAATAAACAAAGTATTAAGAGGTAAAGTTATAATGAAACTAATCTTGCATTTAAGCAAAAATTTAATGCTATTTTGATTCTTAATTTGCTTTAAAACCAACATCCACCCACCACCTTTGACTTTCACAACCTTCCTTAACTCCACATCACCATGCCAAATAAAGTTTCACATCCATTTCTCCATCAGATTCGTCAATGATGACAGCCACCAATAGACAGAGAAGTTGTGAACCAGCATACTAGAGAGAACCAATCGCACCAGCTCCACCCGACCCGCCAAAGATAAAAACTCACTAGTTAATTACAAACTCAGTGAGAGAGTGGCTTTTCGCTTTTGCTTTTGCTTTTGCTTTAGCTACTTCAATGTTTCCCTGCATAATAGAGTAGTAACTTCCATTCAATAGCTAGCCAGCCACGCAAGGTGACTTTCAACATTTGTTAGATATATTACTCATAAGAAATCCAATTCTACAAATGGAGGAATAGGATAATTAATTGAGAAATTTGAGACTATAGCAATGCCTAATTCAATCAAATCAAATTAGACGCAATAAAAAAAATTTTAAAGCATGGCATGTACCTGTGCTAATTGTTTTAGTGAGCGCAAACTCTCTACGTAGAAACTGAACGTTAGCCTTGTCATTCTTTGTCTCCTGTGCATAAATCCCTTGAAACTCTTGTTTTGGAGATTGTAATAGCCAAAACCTTTCAAAAAAGTCTCAATTAGCACCTCTGTGTCCTCTATGTCCCTTGGTGCATAATATCGATCTAGATCAAGATCTCTTTCCCCCAGTCGATAGCTATAGTGAAAGACATTCAGATCAATACTATATTCTTTCACCCATGTACCACCGATATGATTATTACCATTCTCATACTGGTAGTCTTTAAACATCCATATGTCCATTGTAGAATCTTTAGCACAAGAAAGGCATAGTAACCCTCTTAACTCTACCAATTGGAATTCAGCCCATTCTAAAGACCTAAGATCAGGACAACCTTTCGGATGTGGGACTAATCTGAATTCTTCATTCTCGACATCAAACGCGATAATCGTATTATTAGGGTCAATCATATGCCCGTCGTAGAGCTCAGTGTCAGCCATAGAATCATAGCGGACCAGCCAGTGGATGGCTCCACTAACAAAAGCTGGAGGACTTGAATAGCCAACATGGTATGGAGAATCCACCACGTCTCTCCAAGCCCAAGAAGAAGAAGAAGAACTAGAGTCCCTTCTTTCCATTCCCAAGGTAAAGACTTGACATTTCATTGTGAATGGAACATCCTCAATAATGAATCCTTCTTTTATAAATTGTAAATCAGGGGCAATAAAACGAACTACTTTATACTCGTCAGTTGATTGAACATATCCGAAACCCACAAAAGAGTATTGATAGGGGAAAGGAAGTTTTGGGCCTTTTGGCAATGTTATGAATTCATGTGTACTAGGATTACAAATATGAACAATCTCATCATCTTGAATGCAAACCAAATCGAAACAAGTAGGTACCAGTCGGGAGTAAACATCATCAATCTTAGACTCAAATTGGCTTATTGGATTCCTTTCTCTATCTATGGATTTTAGGAAAATGAAGTGGGGACCCCTTTCCTTTGGATTGGCTTGAGTTGATGAAAATAAGAAAAGAGGTTGTTTTGATTTGGATTGTTGAGAATGCAGTTGAATGAAATAAGGATCATCAGAGATCAGATAACACCATCGTTTACATACGCACCTAAATCTCAAGAGGGTCTTCACGGGTACCTTCGAAAGCACATTAATCAAAATTTCTTCTAATTGAAACAACTGTTCATAGCCCATCAGACTTGGATAATGTGTCTTAATCATCTTCCCCTCCACCGCCTCCATATTCATCAATCAGTATTCAAGAGCTACTTACTAAGCACTTTACAAAGAAGATAACTAAACAAAACTATAGTGGCTAGGAAAGCCCTAGAGATTCTATGGGAAATTGGAAATGTTGAAGTGAGCTATTGCTTATAAGTTATAAATAGGAAGATGAGTGACGCAGAAGGAAACCAGGGGTTAGCTCTTGTTCTAACGCCCATGAACTTGAATCCACAAATAGGGAAAATGGAGAACTTTCTTGCATTCAAAGTGCCAACCTAATTACAAAGGAGCATTAGAAGCCCTAATATAGAGAGGCTTGTTTACAGAAGAAGAAAGAAAAAATTCAAAATCAAAATTCAAAATTTGAAACATTGGCGGGCCGTTTCGCCTTTCATATGTGTGAAGAAAGGTAAAAAAAAAAGCACATACTTCAGTGCCAAAGGCCTGTTCCCTGTAGAGCTCGTCGAGATCTTTGATTTGATATGTATTTTGACCGATATCGCTTAATATCTTCGATCAGTCCAGGTGGACTTATGCTGGTCCAACCGGCTCAAGAACTCATCCGGTATTTCCTCTACATTAATGAGGAGATAACGGACGAATGATATTCATATGTTGATATGACTATGAATCAAATTAATGCAAAACCTGTTGTTTCAAGAATTAATGCAAAGATCCGCCAAGATATCAGCGGCATACCAAAAAAATAAATAAATAAATGCAATCAAATCCTATCCCAGATTTCTTAGAAGAAACCGTTGTTTCGTGAATTAATGCGAAGATCCGCCAAGATATCAGCAACATCCTTCGCACATTCTACCGAAATGGTTTTCTCAGATAAACTCCACTCCATTATATCCTGATGTAGAGGGAATATCAGAAGAATACTTGAGCAGGTTGGACCAAAAAAAGTTCACCCGAAGTGGTCGGAGGTACTAAACAAGAACACAAGATGGGTCGAATCATATATCAAATTGAAGATCTCAAGGAGACGAAAAAAAGGTCCGCCAAAATTTTGAAATTTGAATTTTGGAGCAATTTTTAAATTTTGAATTATTGGCGCACTTTTTAAATTTTGAATTGTATTTGCCTTTATAAAAGGTTGTTTTAGGGTTTGTAAGGATGATTCTGAAATCTATTGAAAATTGACATTTTCGTCCCTTTCTCCTACCTTGTGGATTCGAGGTCATTTGTGTTAGAATGGTATCTAACCCACCCTTCTTCTATTGCATTATATCCTCCATCACCAGTTAAGTAAGAGACACAAAAAGCCTTATGACTTACCAGTCAATTCGACTCCAACTCGATCTACTAAATCATAATGGACTGAGGAAAAACTAACCTATGAAGAATTTTCTTGACAATCCCCCCCCCCCCCCAAAGAAGAAAAAGAAAAAGAAAAAAAAGGAACTTACGATACCGTTATCGAAATTGGAAACTAGGGTAGGGGAGAAGTGAGGGGATATAGAAAGTCCCTTTAAAGCCAAAGATTTTGTTTTGCACTTCCCAAAATTAGATCATAAATTTCAAAAAAGTTATTGGGGTTACTGAGATCACCCATGATGACCCACCACTCCACGGCTACCACAACACAAAATGGAAGTGTGCATATAATTTTGTATCACCGTATATTAGGGTTTATTTTGACAGAAAAGAAAGTTGATGTAGCCAATTCCAACAATTCAATTGTATGAAAAATTATATTGATTGGGCAACATATCAAATTTTAGGACTCCAAACTATTATATATATGGTCCACCTTATATTACATCCTTTTCTTTGCATTTCCAATGATATAAAAATGATATTGTTTTTAATAAAATTTTCAACCTTTACCGTGAGACAATTTTTTTTAATCCGAATATTACCTGGGACCCAGGCTAGCCCCTAAAATATTATTAAAAATGATTGAAACAAATAATACATGGGGGGGGGGGGGGATTTAACCCGCCCTACCCCAAACCCAAAATGAGAAACCTCTCTAACACACACAAACATTAAAATCTAAAAATTGGGAGACTAGCTTTATCCTCCCGAATAATACAACTAAGCTTCCTAGGAATAATCTAACCTGCAAGAAAAAATATATATTATCAGTAGACTCACATGCCAAATTAGCAAGCCAGTCTACCGCTCGGTTACTTTCCCGAAACGCGAAGAAGTTATTTATTATCCCAATGGAATCGCATAGCAGGATGACTTCCTGGAAACAGTACTAACAATTCCACAAGTTACAAGTCCTTTGTTAAACAAATTCACAATCATGGTCGAGTCTAAATTAACCTAAATACCGGAAACACCCAAGTTTGCACACAACCGAAGACCATCCCTGGGGGGTATCATTTTCGCTACCAAATTAGTACATACACGGATACACCATTATGGTTGACAAAGGCTGCAAGGATCTCACCATCCCCATTCCTGATGATGCCTAATTGTGGGAAAATTTTGGACCACACCTAATTTACCAAGTCTCACCTATGGAGACTTGAGTACAAGTTGGTATAGGGTTAGGATGATACAAAAGTACACCTAATATACATTGAGGAGGTTTTTGAGAGAATTAAATAATAGAGCAAATTATTTGCACCCCCTATAGTTTGAAACATTAACAAAACATCTCCTCTAGTTTTACCTTTTACGTGCACCCCTGGATTATTGGGAGGTTTACAAATAAACCCTTACAGTCAAGTTTAAACCGTTAGTTGTAGTTAAATTTTTAAAAAATCCTATATTACCCTTCAATTTTTCCCATGGACCATTTTACCCTTATGAGACATAAGGGTAGCCCAAATCCTTCGTCTTCCTCCACCTATCCCTTTCTCCGGTGATTCTCCGGTGATCTGCGAAGAAATAAATCATCGCATGTGAAAGAAAAAAGCTCTGGAAAAGAGCTTCTGGGCTGCCGTTAGTTTGATTATAGGCACTGTTGTCGGGCCTGGTATGCTAGGCTTGCCCTCTGCAACCATTAGATCGGGTCCACTTCCTTCAACCATTACAATCCTTCTCTCATGGGTCTATGTAATTTCCTCCATACTCCTTGTTGCAGAGCTTAGCTTTGCAGCCATGGAAGAAGATGGGGTTGATGAGGTGAGCTTCACTGGCCTTGCAACTAAGACGTTTGGAGGCCGTTTCGGCCCTTGGTTGATGCAGATTCATGGATTTTATTCCCTTTTTTCAACTGCCTAGTTGGTTATAAATTGAGATTGCAATTTGGGCTTTTTCTTCATTGCAAGACTTCTTCTCAATCATTGTTACAATAGGCGGGTTTGTCAGTATATTCATCTGGATTTTGTATTTAAGTGTGGTTTGTCCTTGAAATGGGTGACCTTTCATGCTTTCTTAATCGTTTTTCTTTTGCCCTTTGGTTTTTTAATGCCTTTTTCTTCATCTGAATGTTGTTCGCGGAGTGTATTCGTAACAGAGATAGACGAATGGTGACACTGTTTGTCTCTTTGATCGTATATTTTGTTCTTCTACTTCCTTGGTCCGTTTGTGCTCACTGTGATTAACTCAATTGAGGCAAAGTTTCAGGTAGTAGGACTGCAAGAAGGACATTCGAATTTGGAAGGACCCATGTGGTCAGGCCCAAAGGCAAACACTAGGCCACTATAGTCTACCCTCTCCCCTTCTTCACATCTTTCATCTTCTCCGTCGCTCCAGTCATTGGCATCGTAGGGGACGACGATCCTCTCCGATTTCGTCAACAATCAACCCATTTCAGAGAGGTAGAGAATCCTGATGCTGGACGGAAGCTATGGCTACCTTCGTCGAAGCTGGAGCTTCATAAGGGCAAAACCCTAAATCTATTTAGGGATTTCTCGGTTGGAGGAGAAGGTAAATAAGGGTAAAATGGGGAATTTAAAGCAAAGTGCTTTGGTTTTAAACCATAATAGCAGAGACCTAAAATTTAGGCGATTTTACTTTGCATTGGACTTCCCTTTGTAAGGAGGTCTGGAAAACTAGAAATAGATTCACTTTCAAGTTTATTCAACCTGATCTTCGAACATTAATGTCTTCTTTTTATCTGTTTTTGGATAAAAGTACGATTGGCCTACAAACATTCCCTCCACCAAGCTCTACACCCTCGACAAGGGTGGTGCCCCTGTTACGGCCTCAGTTGCCCTGTTGTTGCGCTATTACTGATGGAGCCTGGTCCACTACCTCCTGCAAAGGTGGCCGTGGCGTTATAATACTGGATGATTCTGGATCGTTCTTAGTGGTCTGTTGCAAAGCTTCGATTGGTAGTTCTGCCACGTCCTTTGAAGCTGAGGCTGTCCGTGATGCTGTCCTCCTCGCTAGCAGGCTCCACTTGCCTAGGTTGCAGATTCTTTCGGATTGCCTCTCGGTTGTCCTTGCTCTTCAGGGGTTGCGGTGTACTTTGGATTGGGTAGTGAAGATTGTGGTTGATGATATCCTATCACTTTGTAGTAGTTTTTCTTTTATTTCTTTCTTGCATATTTCTCGAGACCATGTTAGAGGAGCTCATCTTCTTGCTAAAGGAGCTTCTAGATTTAGCTTGTCTCAGTTCTGGTGGTCCGTGCCACCTCCCATCCTTGTACATTTTTCAGCCGGCCAGAGTTTCTCTGTTGCCGATTTCTCTTAATAAAATTTTGGGTTTTTTATAATTACCACCCCAAAATCTTTACTATCTACTATTACCGCCCCCCCAAAAAAAACTTTCAAACAACTGTTACCCCCCACTGATGCATACTAACCACTAATTGATCCCCACCGTTACATTTCCGTAACAATGGGGGTTAGTCGTGATAGTGTGCCCTTGTCACGGATTTTTTAGGACCAAAATGCCCTCTTGGGGTGCTAATTGTAAAAAAAAAAGGCCACCCCATCACCGTCCCTCCTCCTTCGTCTCCTTCTTCTTTTTCCTCCACTGCAACCCCAAACCTTTTGAGAAAAGTTTTATCCCCTGGGAAAGACAATTTTTCTGTCACTGACGAGGTTAATGGCAATATTCTCTTCGAAGTCAAGGTTAAGCACTTGAGTTTTCGTGGCCGTCGTGTTCTTGACTCCAATGGCAATCCCCTGCTCTCTATACGAAAAAAGGTTCAGCTCAAGTAAGGTTTGGGGTTGCAGAGGAAGAAGAAGAAGAAGGAGAAGGAGGAGGAGGGGTGGCGCAATGACCACCCAAAATTGTAGGGGAAGATTATGCACTAAAAAATCTTTTAGGAACAATCAACAACAGACCAACAGATCAGAAAAATAGAAAAAGAAAAATTCTACAACTGAACCTGGCGGAAGTTACAGGTAAGGCTTCAATTGAAGGTTAGTAACTCCGTAGAGGAGAAATTTGAGAATAAAAATACCAGGGCATGAATCACCCAAAAGCATACAATCTTCGCTCCAAATTTCGTGAAGAACAGAAAAGGATCGTTAGAGTTTGGTTTAGATCTGTTAGTTGCGTACCAACCGCAATGTAATGTCGGCAAGAATAAACAAGGAAAATAGAAAAATGAAGAGCAATTAAGATGAATGGAAGAAAATATTATTAAAGGAGAGATTAACTGGCGCTCATCTTTCTTCAACCAGTTCAGCCTTGCTCCCTATTTTTTTATTCCCGGCTTCATCTAGAAGCTTTCTGTCACGCCCCCATCCCAACAAAGAATAAAATACAATACAAGGGGTGACTAGGATGACGCGTGTCATCCTACTAATCTGTCAGGATCACTGACACAGTGTCCCAACGCACAGTCATAACCAATATTAAAACAATATAATATCAGAGTGCGGAAAGGGGAATATTACATTCCAAAAGATCAATAGTTCTGCGGAAGCGTATAAAATCAATAGTTACAAGATGATCAAAGCCTAGATGATAAATACTGTAATTAATCCATTTTCCATTTCATCTAATAACTATCAACAAGGGTATAACAGTAAATGTTTATACATGGGTCTACGCCCTAAAATAAACAAAAGGGGAACAAGTCCGTAGAATTCTCACGGCCCATAGGCGCAATCGTCACAAGGATACCCGTCGCCATGTTCCTCAAACACAGCTTTCGGCTCCTCCATACCTGCATCATAATCTAAAAATTGTGTACACGAGGGGGTTAGCTCCACTGAGCCAGTGAGGGGATGGGGATGCACAGACACGCAATTCACATAGTCCAATGATGCATGCACATGTTAATTCCATTTTTATTCCACCTATCACACAATTAAGTCAGAGGTAAATGCTACTGTGACAACTCGGAAAACACTGTGGGTCACTTCCATTCATCACCACAATGAAATCTCAATTGCCACCCAGGAGCCTACGCTGGACGATGCCACCAAAACATCCCAATGGCAAGCCCCAATATAATCATCACTACCATGACTGGCTCTCTCTCACACCATAGAATCCGGGCTCTGGTTATCCAGCATCTAAACCCCTGTTGGCAAGGGTCGTAGCAATAGAGTGCAAATCCTAGCCATGAATATTTTACATGCAATTCCTATCGGCCCGAGAGGTAATCCGGGCGCATCAACTTTTCATCTGGTTTAGTGCCTGGTTATCAGCACAGCATGGCGCATACAGTTCAATATGACATTCAACATAATTACTTCATAAATGTATATAGTATCCGGGGTTCCGGCACCGGCACCCACCGGCACCGAGACCCATCAAAGTAAAGCATCTCTAATCAACATCATAACAATCATATATAAGAGTATGTAATATGCGTAAGCATGCTTAATAATTTATAATGATGACATAATATACAATGCAATAATAATATCAAGCCCAAACAACCAAGCCCACTCACAATATGTGTTATGTCCCGATGTTATGAGTTGTCGTCGCAATCAAGTAACACGTCACAAGATGAAAACTTTAAACCTAAATAAAGAGGAAAAACATGGTTAATTAAGTAAAGGGACGGATCCCCAAAAGGTCTCCCATAATCACTTTAAGTACAAGGTTTCAGAAGTAGAGTGGTTTCATGCCCAATTTCTGCAACCACAGGTAAATCCTAGGAAACCAGGGGCTTAGGACAGTCTCAGTCCAGTGCGGTTGCAGGAGTGGTTTCTCAGAAAATGAAACAGCACATAAATCCTAGCTTTCCAGGGGCCTTCTCAGGGAGGTAAATCTTAGGGTGGTTTCTTGCAGGTCTGAAACCACATGTAAAACCACATACCTGCAGAACCGAAAATTAAAAGGTTTCTCACCAGGGATTCCTTTCCCAAGGGGTTTAAAGGTAGGGAGGCTTCAAGAAAGCTTTCTCTTAGGTCCATTAGGGTTCTAAGACCTCATTAGGTCCATGTAATCCCAAGGATTTAAGAGGAAAAACAAAGAGAACCTAAATTAGGACATAATAGGGTAGAAATTCTAAATTTCTCAAATGGAAAGAGATTGCTTAGGCTTAGAGCTTGTAATGGAGTGAAATAACTCCACCATAGTCTAGGTTTAGAGGTTCCATCGATCCCTTGGGTTCCAAGAGAACCCTAGGTCGAATCTCTCCCATTTTTCAAACCCCAAAACCCAAAATAGAAGAAAAGAGGTGGGATTGAATGGCTTACCTACCCCAAGGTAGAAGAACTCCACGTTGAGGGCTCCAAGAAGTGATCTTCAAGCCTCCAACCAAGATTCTCCACCCTTCTTCCTCTTTTTCTTCTTTCCTTCTTTCTTCTTTCTCCTTTCTCTCCTCTTTCTCTCCTCCACGATTTAGGTTAGATGGGAGAAGTAATGAGAATGAATGCTTCTCCCCCCCTGTCTTATTTATAGAAAATGGGCATTGGGTCCTTTAAGTTAAATGGGTCAATCGCTAAATGGGTCGATCCAAGACAAATGGGTACTTTAAGTTAAATGGGTCACCCAAGTTAAATGGGTACTCTAAGTTAAATGGGTCAAGAGGGTTTAATGGGTTGACCCATTAGTTCTACTTGGGTTAGAAAAAGGAATACCCAACCTTGGGTCAAATAGAGTTAGATGGACCCTTAGGTTAAATTGCCACTTAAGCCCAATGAGCCTCTTAAGCTAATGGGCCTGCCCACTAGTTATAATTAGGAAAGAACCTAATTAAAAGATGAGCCCACATGATATGGGTATAATTGCTCTTCACACGTTTTCCCAGGGCAAGTGGGACCCACAAATAAAATATTCTCAACTCAACTAAAATAGCCCGGGCGGTCCAAATCTTGATCCACATTTCGAGGACATCGAGGAAAAGGATAAATAAATAAAATTAAGGGCTAGAACTTACTATTTCCTTGTCATGGTTTGTCTCCCATGACCCCGAATAATTTTCCCACAGGCAAACCCGTACTGTGATCAAAATTTGTAGCTGGGTTTGACCACCAGTGAGAACAGCTCACCAGCATACGTGGCAGTGATAACTACACGTCGTAGGGAAGAAACAATAATTAATTATGATCCGGAGTGTGGGTATAACACTTTCTCTTGTGCCCTAGCTTTTCAAGGCAAGGAAAAATCACCAATGCTTCCATTCAAGGCAAGGGAAAATCGCCAGAGCTTGATGACGATTTAAAGGTGTAGGACACAAAACCATTCAAAATAGATGACGACAGAAAAGCAAAAACCCCAATAAGATTAAGAAGTGCGAGGAACTGCAAATAGAAGGTGAAAACAAACAAGAAAGCTTCCATCAGAAATTGAGGGCAAATGGGGAAAGGGATTTTTGTGTTTCTTTCCGAGTGAAAAACTAAAGAGAAATAAGTTTCAAAAACAAAGTAAGGGATTTTTGGGTTTCTTTCCACCTCGGGATGACGATGGTGGTGGTGGTGGTGGTGGAGGTGGCGGTGGAGGCGGGTGGAAGGGAAGATTTTTCATTTTGGCTTTCTTGCATTTCTGGGCTTTTTGAAGGATCAAGAAATGAAGGGCAAAATGAAAAAGCAAAGGGGGTTGATGAGAAAAAACAGAGGATGGGGTTGTGGCAATGGTGTTCTGACAAAGAAGAAAGAGGAGGAGGTGGTGGTGGTGGTGATGGCGGCGGTGGTGGGGTTGGTGGTCCATTTTTTTTTTTTTTGGTGAATTGATGGGGTGGGGTTTTTTTACGATTACCACCCCAAAAGGGCATTTTGGTCCTAAAAAATCCGTGACAAGGGCACACTGTCACAACTAACCCCCACCGTTACGGAACTGTAACGGTGGGGGTCAGTTAGTGGTTAGTATGCATCAATGGGGGGTAACAATTGTTTGAAAGTTTTTTTTTTTTGGGGGGGGGGGGGGTTAATAGTAGATAGTAAAGATTTTGGGATGGTAATTGTAAAAACCCCTAAAATTTTCTGTTCTTCTTGACAAAAAAAAAAAAAAAAATTAGAAAAGACCTTGTTCTACTATGGAAGTGCCAGTGGAAGTGTACTACTATGTAAGCCCTAAAGCAAAGTGCTTTGGTTTTAAACCATTAAAGAGTAAAAATCAAAGCAAAATATTAAGGATTCACGTATTAGGAACATTGATGCCTCTAGGTCTCTTCTGACTGAAAACCATTCAAGAACTGTAGTAGGAATAAAGGCAATGAATGTATAAACCAAATTATATGATACTAAGAATTTCATAAACCATATTTAAAAACAAGTTAAAATAAAATCAAGAAAAACCATCAAAAAATGGGAATACCTAGACAAATCACAAGCCAAGCAAACAGAGGAAACGCCTCAATACATAAGACTGGAGGGATATAGATCACGGAGTTAAAGAAATACATTCACTCTATCATCAGAATGTGTTCTTGCATAGGTAATCTTAATAGAACATCAGTCATAATTAAATTTTCCAAGCAGGCACTTGAAAAGGTTGATTTATTTCTAGACTAATAGCACTTTGCAAGAACAAAAGGGGAAAGACTAGTCACAACTTACAAGCAACTCTTTTTGTTTGGTTTGAAATCAAGTGAAATATATGACAGGGCCAAGTTTTCTTCTACCCACGGTGAATAGGATCCTATTCGCCGCAGGAGGGACAGAATAGGAAAGGGCATCAAGAGAGCATTTTGGAAACATACTAAAACGCTATAGAGGTTAGTGAACCCTAGGGTGGTGTGCAAACTGTCCTTTATGGGTGGAGAAAAACTTTTTTTCCTAATAAGTGAAAAAAATTGATTTTAGTTTCCTTTGAGCTATCTTCACTCACTTCAACACAATTTCTTAGATAAACTCCTCATGTGATGATTGAGGTAGCCTTTATGGACCAAGAAGTGGGCTACATAGGCCCATTCTCACCATATTTTTTAGACATCCTCAGCCATAGTTTTGAGGATGAGGTTGTCCAAAATTTCAAATGCTTAAAGGAGAATGAAATATTCATTGTCCATCATACAAAAGGCTCCATTTGTTTGCATGTAAAGGGAAGTTGTTGGAAATAAGCATCCAAAACATACACATTAATATATATGTAACTAATTAAGGGGTTAGATTACTTATCTTAATGTAGAGAAACCGAGGTTGATGACGGCAATCTCAAGCACCATATAACGTGTCATAAGCCTGAAAAACATGAAGCAATTAAAAGAATTGGTGGGTATAAGTCGTGACAAAGATCACTCTCCTTACGACTGTAGGCGCCCCCTATGGTGCAGTTGGGTGTTTGCGAATCAACCTCTAAGATAAAACAAAACTCCAAATGAAACTATCTAGTAATGATACACTTCAAATACAAGGTTATTAAGGGCACAGAGAGTTGCATTCAATTGGATATGAACAATGAAGAAATAAAACTAAGAGAAAAAACAAAAGGAGGTTGTCTAAAAAATTATTAGAGAAATGGGCAAGACTCTTCTCTTTATATAGGAGAAGAAAAGGCACCCCCAAGGGATGTCTCCAAAGGATATACCTATAAAACATATCTTTTCTCATAAGACTTGTTTGTTGTCTATTCAAACAAGTCTTCCAATAGGTATATCCATTGGTCATTTAGGTGTCTATTAGGAAGCGACAAAACCCTCTAATAAACCTTTTTATTAAAAATGACAATATTTTGAATCAAATATTTTAAAATCATTTAAAAGTCCAACAGAAGTGAAATCAGTTTTATGATGAAATGAAAACTTCATTAATGAAAAAGATATTCACATACATTATCTTCTAAAGTCACAGACAATTTTATAATCATGATTGTATAATATACAAAAAAAGAAGAAGAAGCTCTTACCATATTTGATAAATATACATTTCAATATAAATTTTATTTTATTGTATTTTTCAAATAAAAGGAATTTAATTGAACCAGAAATTTAATAACCAAAATTGGTGTGTTTTGAAGTTAGTTACATTATATTGCGAGATAATGATTACAAAAATTTCTATTTGCGTAATGATTTGATTTCACTTCCCTTCCCTTTATTTTTTTTGCAACCAGCAAAGCAAAAATGAACAAGTCTATTTTGCAGAATTTACTTACCTCACGAAAACATCCTCACAGACACTCAGGTTTATTCAAACAGTACTTCAAATGGATTTCTAGTCGTGGGAACCTTGTATAATAGGCTCCCCCCCCCCCCCCATACACACACACAACTAAAAGGAACTCTATAAAAGGCAACTAAAAAGAATAGGGTGAGGTTTCCTTCACCAAAGGCATCGATAGCATCGGATGGTCAAAGGGAAAGGTAATTTCGAGATCTGGTAAATAAGGGGTGAAAGTGTAATGACAACCCAAGAGTCCAATCGCATGGCCACTTCACTCGTGGAGAAAGAACTTCTTCTCTATGGGTGATCAAGGAAAACTTTCATCAAAAAAATTAAATTTCAGACCCCTCAATCTTGTTTAAGCCCCCCGCTCCCAATCGTCTAGAGAGAGAGAGAGAGAGAGAGAGAGAGAGAGAGAGAGAGAGTAGTGAAGGTTCATACCGGTGAATTAACATGGCAAGAACAAGGAGAAAGTCAGTTGATAAATTTTATTTTGACTTCAACGTTGGAAGCTCTCGTGGCATCTAATTATCTATTGGTTTACCACAAAAAAAAGGCTTAATTATCTATTGAATGAAAATATTTCCAATTTTAAGATTGGGCTAAGTTTCTTTAACACAAAGAAAATTCTAATAGTCAATTGAGTATGAAACAAACCATTACTCAATCACATGTGTCTCATTTTTCAGTGCATAGGATGACGTAAATGGCACAAAAGTAGGCCAAGTCAGGGCCAACCAGGCCCTAGCAAAAATCAGGGTCAACCCAACCCTTGGCTAAAATCAAGGTCAATCAGGGACAACCCGGCCCAGCCCAACCTGATCAGGGTCAATCAGGAACGGGTTGGGCTGGGCTGAGTCCGACAGGGTTGGACCTAGGCTCTCAGCCTGACCTAGGGCCAGGTAGGGCTTGGGTTGAGCTAAGAGCACCACTCTTACCTACAACTACTAAAAAGTCTCATAGGGGACCTCTTTTAGGTAAGGGTGTCAATTCGGTACGGAACCGGGTATTCGGTTCGGATCCAGTTAGGTTCCAAGCAATGGCAGTGGGATCCAGATCCGGACCAAGTCCCGGAATGGTTCTAGAGTTGAATACTCTATCCGTTCCTAGATGGTTCGGTTCGGATCTGGTTACAATCCAATTCTTGTATACGGTCTTATCTGGTTATTACATCCGGTTACTATATCCAATTTAAATTTGGTTATGCCATTCGGTTCTCGTTTGGTTCTGATATTCACGAGACAAAGCAAAGCAAAAGTTTGAGATCAAAATATATGACTTGCTTCACTAAAACAAATATTGATAGAATATTTTTAATTGAAGGGTTAAGTTAATCACGTAACCGTCAATTAGAGTCTTTTAAACCTTATAAAATATTAAAATTTTATATTAATTTTAAGGTGGGTATTCAGTCCGGATCCGGATAGTTCCGCCGGATAGGTGGGTAGATCCGGATCCAATCCAAACCGAATTATAAAGACATTTTCAGATCCAGGACTTAACCATATTAAATTTGGTTCGGATCGGAACTAGGTATTCGGTCGAATCGGAACCAGGTGTTCGGTTTGAATCCGAATTCGGTACTTTGTTACTGGTTACTCATTGACACCCTTACTTTTAGGCCACCATGAAGAAAACCATATACTTCAGTTTTTTTTTTTTAATGAAAACCATATACTTCGGTTATAAACAGGATATCTGATGTGCTCGTCCATCATCAATACAAGTTGGGATTTTTTTTAGACCCAAAGGATCTTTTGACCATATTAACAGTTTAATAGGGATAATGTTCTCTGTGCCGTAGCGCAGGCTGCGCCCAGGCACATGGGCCTGCCACTTAAGGGGGTAGGGTGCTCATTGTGCCCACCCCCATGTTAGGGTGTCAAACGGTGCGGTTCTGGTTATTTGGTTCGGTTGCGGTGCGGTTTACATTATGATAAGGTGAAATCAAAACCGAACCGGATAGGAATCACCAAAATCATAATCGTTTTGCATACGGTCCGATTTTATCGGTTTCTTTCGATTTTTGTTATCCGATTCACAATCGATTTACATGCGATTTGTATAGTGTCGTTTTGAGAATCAGTAATGAAGACAACTTTGGTTTTCAAAGCCTTTATATTCCCGTGTTTTCCCATTCTCTCCTCCCTCATTCATCATATTTCCTATGCCTATGTGATAAAAATAAAAAACTTCCCCTCTTCACTTGTCCTTTTCCTTCCCTATTATTTGTTTTTCCTTTTTTTTTTTGTCTTCTCCACTTTCACATGATGAACAAACTATTTCTTCTATTAAAAAGTAGGATTTTGTTATTCCATTTTAACATCATCCATAATTTTCAATTCATACTTGAATAAATATAATATATAGTTAACCCATGACATTTTACTTATTTTATGTTTCATGTTGATGCAATAATTATATTTATTAAATTAATTAATCCAATTGATGTATGGGTTAGCATTAGAGTAAGAGGTATCGATTTCTATTCGGTTTTTCCGATTTCTTATTCGGTTTAGAACCGCAGGTTTGTGGTGAAAATCAAAACCGAACTGGGAAGAGAACCTATAAAGTCAAAACCTGATCATTTTTCTACGGTGCGGTTCGGTTCGATCGTAAACGGTCGGTTTTGGTTCTAATATTCGGTTTCAGTTTCATTTTGACATCCTTGCCCCCATGTTGCTTAGGCGCAGCCTCTGCTGCGGTACAGAGAACAGCGCCCCTTAATTATATATAAGAAACTAATCAAGTATCATGAAAAGAGCCATATTCTTGTACCAAAAAAGAGAAAAGATCCATATTCCATGATAGACCAATGAAGAATTGACTGCCCCCGTACCGATCATTTCGTCAAATCTAACTCGTCGGTTCTGGATTAACCAAAAAAAAAAATCCCTATATGGAAATCTAAACAGTCTGGCTAAGACCTAAACATAAAGAAAATTGATTGCTCTGCTTATTAATTAACTCATAGCCAATGCATGGAAATTATTATCATTAACAAAACTAACACCTTTTCCTCTGTCTTTGTTTACCTAATTTAATTGACTCTACATGCATATTCTATGTTTAGATAATAAAGAACTTTATTCGTCTTATCTTATATTATCTTGTGTTGGCTTATGAACAAGTTCAGATTGAAACATCACCAAACAGAACATGCTGTGTCAAATTTTGGTTCCATCTGCAGATCAAATGGCTAAGATTTTTCAAAAATAAGTATTAAATTCCTTGGATCAGAGTGATTGATTCTAACCTACAATGAAGATGACAGATAGAGGAGTTTGGATTACTACATAATGAATCAGTCCTTATACATATAATGCAAATTAATTGAACAATAAAATAAAAGTCTTCATTCTCTCCTTCAAGTGATCAACCGGATGACGTCTTGCCATCACCTAACCACAATCATCTAGCTTTACCTGCTCAGTTCATAGCTCAAGTCTGCTACAAGGACTCTGCTTGGTGGCAACATTTGCCTAAAGTATATCAAAGCTGAATTAGTAAGGCTTAATATTTTTTTTTAAGGGCCGAAAGCTTAAGCTCGATTAGGTGGAGAGGAAATGGTAAGTAGTGAATGTCTAATTAACTAATGGTCAGCAATAAGGAACTTAAAAAAGGAAGAACATGTGGGTGTTGCAGGTAGGCTTCTAACTTCTAATTAAATATTGCTTCAGCTTGATTAGCTTAGTTGTCTGTCTATATAAAAGGTTTTGAGACCCTTTGCCTCTTTCATAACTCTTCTCACACTGAGTCTAGTCCCAATTTGCTTGCCTACTCCTTAACTCTTCTCCTCTGAGTCTAGCCCAAATTCAGCATTAGCAAATTGGTGTGCACCCCCAGAGAGACATGGATGTGGCAAGTGGTATCTTAATTCTGCTCTTGGTTGCTCCGGCCGTCTATGCCACAACTGATTACACGGTGGGCGACAGTAGCGGCTGGGCACTAAATGTGGACTACAACCAATGGGTTTCTGATAAGACTTTCCATGTTGGTGACAATCTAAGTAAGTCTATACCTTATAATCTGAGAATTCTAAGTATTGATTCAACAAGTAGAGCCAATAATGTAAGATATATTTGCTTGTAAGGTTAGCATTCCTAGAAATAGAATGAAAATGCATGTGAGACACACCATCCATCTTATATCTCTTCTGCTGAAGCAAATTTTGTGTGTAGAAGGAGAGAGAGACTATTTAAATCTTTCTCATATACTTGGTTATATGAATAATATTGTTGGCTACTGCATGTATGTACTAACCATGAAAAGTTTGTTTTACAAAACCTGCAGTATTCAATTATGGTGGGAGTCATTCTGTGGACCAAGTGAGCAGCAGCGACTACCAAAGTTGCGCATCAAGTAGCCCTTTAAAAAAATACAGCACTGGAAGCGACACAATCCCCCTTAGCAAAACAGGCACAATGTACTTCATATGCCCAACTCCAACTCACTGCAGAGCAGGGATGGAACTATCAGTCAACGTCTCAGCCGCAAGCACCACCCCAGCAACTCCCACTACTCCATCCACATCCACACCTACAACCTCCTCCTCCAACACCACCACCACCACCAAAAGCAGAGCAGCCGGGAATTTGTGTAACAACATCAATGCTCTGGTTATTGGCCTTGGGGTTTCCCTTGTCTATTATGCACTTATGGGCTAGGCAAGAGGCAGTGCAGCTTTTTCCTCTTTGTTCCTTCTTTTCATGTGTGTTGACACTTCTCAATACTTGTATTTTTATCATTTAGATTGATGATGAGATGATATTATTAAACTATAAGAAGTACCTGCTACGATCCCTTATATGGGGGGCTGATCCCATATCGGTTTGATAAGGTTCTTGCTGGAAGTTGAAATGGCTTTGGGTTCCCTGACCTTACAAGCTGACTTTTAGGGGTGAGTTCTCCTGTAGCACTTACCAGTTCCACTCCGTTTATTGGACCATTATTTGGTCTGCTCTGGATTAAAAAAAAATGCAGAGATGGCAATCTAAACAGTCTGGCTGAAACCTAAACATAAAGAAAAATTAGAGAAAATTACTTGGACACCCCCTGTACTATGGCTATTTTGCTTACGATTACCAACGTTTGAAACAATTACTTGACACCCTCAAAACTTGACGGTGTTAGTCTACTGTTAGTGTTTAATTGAAAATGTCCATTTTACCCTTATTATCTATTCAATAGAAAACAACGAAATTGACAAATTTACCCCCCTTTTCTTTCTTCTTCTTCTTCATGTAACCCCACCGCCCTTACCTCCTACTGATTTCAAACCTTAATCGATTTCAAAAAATTTCTCTTTTCTTAAACAAATTTCAAATCAAAATAACCCAAAACCCTTAATCGATTTTCAGATTAAGGGTGTGATTCTGAAAATCAATTAATGGTTTGAATCTGAAAATCAATTACGATTCAAACCTTTAATGGTAACTGGAATCAAACTTATTCACCTACAGGAGGAACTGTAATCAGAAGTGGACCGGTAGGAAAGGATGCCCATGTTCATAAACTGTATTTCCTCTTTCTTGTCCGATCCTGGATCTGGGCCAGCATTGACAAGAGTATTTGGATTTTTGCCAAATGAAATATCTAATTTTGGCGACAGTAAACCTTGTTTTTATCGTAATCCTCACACAGACACATAGACCCAAAACAGCTAAGCTGATTCGTGAGTGGTCTTAGTGTGAAGGGTTCTTTCAAATCTGATACTTTAAGTGTACGTGTTAAGCTTTCACTTTCCCCTTCATATATGGGTTGGTGATGAACTAATAATGTAATGATGGGATCCACTTCCTCAGAAAATAAGGAAGAGAACTAAAAGTTCTGGATTTCAATCCGATAAAACACATGTCAATACGAAGATGAAATGAGAAGTAGAAGTAAGAGCCAAAGACTCCTATCAATGTGAAAGGTACTTAGATATTGCGTCTCTGCAAATGTCGCCAGGAAACTAGAATCAAAGCTCCAATTCAGCAGAGAACAGAGACAGAGGTAGAGAGAGAGAGAGCGAGAGAGAGAGAGAGAGAGAGAGAGAGCAAGACAAGTAATCGTGTAGAACTTTTAAACCCTTAATGGTTTTTGAAACAACTGCCATGGCTGCCGGTTTTATTTTTTGGTTGCAGGAAGAAGAAGAAGAAGGGGGGTAAATATGTTACTTCACTACACCTTAAGGGTAGTTTAGGTATTTAAAAAATATTTAACTCATGGTAACGGTGACTGACTAACAGAGAAGGCTACTTGAAAGAAATGGTAAACTGCAGGGGGTGTTCAAGTAATTGTTTCAAACGTTGGGATAATAACTAATTATTAGGCCATAGTATAGGGGGTGTCCAAGTAATTTTCTCAAAAAATTATTATTAATGTTCTACGTTTCATTAACAAACCTAACATATTTGTCTCTGTCTACCCAATATAATTGATTGTATATTCATATTCTGCATATAGATAAAAGAGAATAGCTCAGATCATGAGAAGTTGAGAACCTAACATGTGCTTGATGACTCATACACAGAAAGATTTTGAAAATTAAGATTTGAAAAATATGCGACCAGAAAACGCCAACTAGTAACCGGTTGGATCAATTGATTAACAATCCCTAAATTGCCAGATTTTGGAATTTTTTATAAGATACCAGCTGGTCAAGCAATTGGGCCAGGTTGAAAGGTCAGATTGGAGGGTTCAGTTAGGATGAGATGAGATTTTCTAGTCCTAGTTCCAGTCCTGTTAGGTATAGATTTAAAACATGGTGTCTGATCCTAATCTGGATTGGATGATCTTGGCCGTTCCTGAGTGTAAAAGCCCTTTTAGAAATTTACCCAATTTTAATTCTCCCTAAACTTCTTCATAACCCTTCTTCCTCTTAAGTATAGTCCTAATTAGCTTGCCTCCTTCATAACTCTTCTCACTCTGAATCTAGTCCCAATAAGCTTGCCTCCTTCATTACCCTTCTCCCTCTTAGTCCCAATTAGGATTAGCAACTTAGTGTGCTCCAGAGAGGCATGGATGTGGCAAGTGGTCTCTTAATTATGCTCTTGGTCGCTCCGGCCGTCTATGCCATAGATTACACAGTGGGTGAAAGTGCTGGCTGGAACCAAGGTGTGGACTACAACGCATGGGTTTCTGGAAAGACTTTCAATGTCGGTGACACACTCTGTAAGTTTATTATACCTTCTAATCTGGCAATTCTAGAATTCCAAGTATTGATCCAACAGATAGAGCCAATGTAAGATATATTTGGTTGTAAGGCTAGCATTTCTACAAACAGAATGAGTGTAATGAGAGATTTTACTAACCAAATTTGTTTTTCACAAAACCACTAGTGTTTCAGTATGGACCGACTCATACCGTGGACATGGTGAGCAGCAGCGATTACCAAAATTGCTCAACAAGCAGTCCTCTTAATTCCTACAGCAGTGGAAAAGACACAATCACCCTTAATTCAACAGGTACAACGTACTTCATATGCCCAACTACATATCACTGCTTCCAAGGGATGAAACTAGCGGTCACCATCGCTGGCAACGCCTCAGCTCCATCCTCCACACCCACATCGTCACCCTCCTCCTCCACCACCTCCAATTCGCTGTCTCTGCAAATCAGATTGGCCGGAAATTCGTGTAACAACATCTGTGCTCTGCTTCTTGGGCTTGGGGTTTCCCTTGTCTATTATGCACTTATGGGCTAGGCAAGAGGCAGTGCAGATCTTTCATCTTTATTTCTTTTTGTTTTTTATTTTTCTTTTTGGGTAAAGACAGCTTTATTGATCGGATGGTGAAGGATACGTGCTTGGGGATTCTCTCTGCCGTGGAGTAGAATTTAGCCAGATTGTCTTACACAATATTGACAAACCCTTCATGTTTAATAACTCTTCACAATGCTTGTATTCCTATTGCTAGTATTATTTACAAGAATAGATGAGATGAACTGATGAAACGAATTATTGAGGATACTTGATAATTGTAAGACATAGGGTTGAGCATGCCCTCCTCCAATGCCCCCATTTTTAATAGACATGGTTTGCTTCATATGCTTCTATGAGATCCTCGGCTCATTCTAATTGGTCTGTTTCAAAATAGGTAATGTAGCGGGGATAGAGCCCAGTCTTGACAAAAAAGGAGCAAAGGTGTTATTTGTTTAATGGAGCTCGATCTAGTGTATGGATGCTAGATTGGGTCAGCCTAGTATGAAATAGGTTAAGGGTTTGATTTAACACGTTCCATCAATTCTAGAGTTTTTGGCATATCAATAAAGTATCTAAGTCATTCTTTAGTGGATATGAAAGTGTAGGAATGCTATAGCATTTCAAAACACTGCTCCTGCGTTTCACACTTGGGTGGAGTCGATTAATAGGCATGTGGCTGAGAATTTCAGCTCTTACCTCTCCCTCTCCTTGTGGTCCTCCTTCCTCCAAGAGGCCATAAGGCCTTGGGTTATGGGAATGGATTTTCTTGTATTTAACGACTGTGGACACATGTCTATGGTGGCTAGGGTGCATGTCTTCCCAAGCTGACCTTTGTTCGTGAAGCAATGGTCATTCAGTTGAGTTGGGCTCACGTTCATGTACATGAGCGTACGATAATGGCTCACAATCGTCAGGATGAAATCCACCCTATGGGACCATAGGGTGGATTCCATCTTGACGGCTGTGAGCAATTCTTGTACGTTCACACACGTGAACGTGAGCTGGACTCCATTCAGTTGAGCTTGAAGGCAACAATTGATGATGGGCTTTATTGGGTTGTAATTCATTCCAAGGGTCAGGTGTTAGTCATCTATCTCTTGGATAGGTCGGTCCCCCAGACAAAGGCATCAATTAATGATGGGCTTCACCGGGTTGTGGATGGAAAGAGAGTAGGAGTTTGAGTTGGATTTTCCAACTTGACACATGACTAAATTAAAAGACCAAACTTTGAAAATTTATGTTGTATTGGATTTTCATCTTCTCAAGTGTGCCCATGCACCGCACTTAGAGCGGATAAATTTTATTGCTACACTTGTAGCAGGAATGTTTCTGCTACAAGACTAGTAGCCAAGGAAATAGAATAATTCACTTTCCTTTTGGGGTCATAAATACCCTCCAAGGTATTAATATTTTCTAAAATACCCTTTAAGATTTCGTTTCCTTGGCTATCAGTCTTGTAACAGGAACATTCCTACTACAAGTTTAACAGCAAAATTTGTCCTATGCCAACTGCCCTTTTCTCACAAAGAGTAGCCAAAAAATAATTCAGCTAAACAAAAAGAGCAGCCAAAAAAAGGGTAAGGGTAAGGGTAAGGGTAAGGGTAAGGGTAAGGGTGGGGGTGGGGACGAGGATGATCACTAGAAAACTTCATGAAATCTATTAAAACCATGAAAATATATGAAATTTTGAAACCATGGTTCTAAGAATCGGAATTGGCTTTGGAGCAAATCAACGGTTGTGGTCTATGGATGATGCTTGAGCCAATGAGGATGACGAGAAAGTGACTATTCTCTGACATCTAAGGATGCCTCTCATTCTCTGTCAGTTCTCATCGTCACTCTCTTTTTTGTTGTTTTGATAGTTGGGCCCAAAGAGTGTTGAACTCATGACCTTTTTCTATCGTCACTCTTGATCGTTCTCCAATCCCAAAAGGTATATCATTTTCAAAGAATCGGCCTGATTCAACAGATCCAGAACAAAATCGAAACCAAAAACCAGTGGATCTGATTCAGGATGATTCAACAGTTATTCCCCGAAACGAAATCGATTACTGTAACCCTTCTTGAAATTTTAGACCTATAACCTAGGGATGTAAACGGATCGGATTGGATCGGATACGGATCGGATGTGATCGGGCGGATATTCCTGGTCGAATACGGATACCTCTAAACGGATTCGCATGCGGATCGATTCGATTTTTGACCATCCGCTTACATCTCTGCCTTGTGTAACCCGGACCTTCCTCCCCTAGCGGATACAATTCACTCTCAATCCATATCTCTTAGATCATGATTCTCTTTTCATCATATTCTAGAACTTATTTAATCTTCAAAAACCCTTGAAATCATTATTTACTTAATTTTTATTATTAAGTATTCGGATTTTTTCGACGGATTTTAATCGGAGTATTCGGATTATTTTTCGGATATCTCTAAACGAATACGGATGCCTAAACGAATACGGATGCGAATTGGATTCGGATTGGTTATCCATTTACATCCCTACTATAACCCCTTTGAACCCTAGTGCTAAACAGGAACCATTGAAAAAAACACAAGATCGAAACAACCATACAAGATTAGCCTCGGTACCAGGGTCAACCAAGGCCGATTCCGATCAATCCGGAGCCGCTGATCCATAAACCATTTCTATGGTTAGGGCAAAATCTAAATAATTCCTGACCGATTCTAAAGGTCTGGATCGGAATTGGCTGAAACCAATCCAGATCCAAATCCCGATTCCATGGTTTGAAGCTTTGCTCAGGACAGTCTAATAAGTTTAACCCTCACATAACTTAACCTTGCCTCCTCTCCGCCCTCTTCCTCTAATTAATTTATGTTCATACTGAGCTTCAACAATCCTAGTGGTCTGCCTATTTTAAAAGGTTGTTGTTGACTTGTAAGACCTTTTACCTCCATTCTCCTTCTTCCTTTATCTTTGTGGGTTTGTCTATGTCTCTAATAGTATTAGCAAATTTAATTGTGTGTGGGCTTGAGAGCCATGAGCGTGGCTAGTAGTCTCCTAATACTCCTATTCTGAGTGTTTTAGGCAATTATAGAGTCATAGATTGTTGTCTGGTCGTATATAGTGTCTGCAATAGCACAACAGTCAATGAGAGAACACGCAGAGAAGCATCAACATAAATGTGATTTTTTATTTCATAGAGATGGGTAGTATGTATAGCCTTGAAATAGGGCCGGGTTGGGCTGGGTTGGGCTGGGTTTTTAAAACCCTAGCCCAACCCGGAGTCCTCGTAGCTCAACCCAAGCCCAACCCGACTCTAGGTCAGACTGAGATATCTCAGTCCAAGCCCAACCATGCCACGCTCAGCTTAGCCCAGCCCAGCCCTGATTGACCCTGATCGGGCCGGGCTGGGCTGGGCTGGGTTGGCTTTGATTGACCTTGATTTTTACCATTGCATTAAAAAAATCAGACACATGTGATTGGGTATTAGTTTGTTTCATACTCAATTGACTATTAGACTTTTTCTTTAGGTTAAAAAACTTAGCCCAATCTTAAAATTGTAAAAATTTGCGTTCTATAGATAATTACCAATTTTTTTGGTAAACCAATAGATAATTAGATACAAAACAAAAATTACAAAATGTAAACAATAAATTGTAAAGCATAACCTAACACAGGGTTGAGCCAGGCTGGGTTCTCTCTCTCTCTCTCTCTCTTTTTAATTTGTTTTTGAAAGAAGTACTTGCAATAAAATTTGTTACACAAAACGTGTTTCATGAGGTACATGGATCCCAATTAGTTGAGATTCTCTTGACGTGTTGGACTGTGTTTCTTTCCTCTTACTTGCTTTTTTATTCACTTTCATTTCTCACCTTTCAACTCTCCATTTTTTTTAGGCCAAATGTTCTTTGTGCCAAGGACGCAGGATAAGCTCAGACACATGGGAGTCGGCAAAATGACCACCCCGCCCCCTTGAATGGCCGCTCCATGTGTCTAGGTGCAGCCTGTGCTCCCAGGCAGAGAACAATCACCCTTTTTTATATTTTCCATTTTTTATTTGTCATTTCCCATTTTTCATTTATCATCTCATCCTCCATCCTTCTTTTTCCATATCTTTATTCCCCTTATTTTATTTTGTTTGGATCCATGTCGTCGATTCCTTTAAGTTGGGATAAGTCTGAGTTTATTGTTGTTGCGTTGTTGTTGTTATATCTCTCAACCAGCCCTCACCTGATCAATTTTTCACTTTTGTACTTTCAGCAGTTAAAACCATTTTTGTCCAAGCTAGGTTGTGTCTTCAACCATTTCTCGAAGCTTTATTAATATAGAGTTAGTTGATGAGCCTATTCTATGCCTCTACACTATTGCTTGGGCCCGCTAATCATGGGCTTTGCAGTAGGAACTAGGAAGTTACTTTCTCCTTTTCATATTTGTCTTTTGAAGTGGTTGTATTGTTGTTATGCACCCAGATTTTTCTACTTCTTACAGGAAAGGGAGTTTGGCCCTTTTAAGTAGTTTGGTTTTAACTTAACTTAATGGGTCACCATTTGATTGCAGAATTAAAAGAGAGCCAAAAATTAGATAACTATAAAGAGAAAAAAGTTAGTTCGAAAGTTTGCTTCCTCAAGGACGAAATGCTATTTTGGGAGCTATCTATATATTAGTATTCAACTTTTATTACCAAGGAGAAGTAGATAGAGATTTCAACAACTTTGGCACTTAAAAGTTTTATAAATATCTAAACAGCTGAAGCTTCTATGTTGCATGTGAGAACCAAACCCAAAGAAATTCCAAATATTTCTTGAAGATGAAACCCATTTGTATTGAAATAATTACTTCTGATACTATATAATATTCATCTCTTACCTTCACTTCAAGTAAGCCAATTGGGTTGCCTAACGTCCCTAACCTAACTCTCCCAAACAAGCAGAAGCATACAAAGGGAAAGAATTAGTTAGGAGTGGGGGGGATCTCTATTCTAAGGAAAGCGTATACTTTAATATATGGGGGGAGACAACATTATATGGGGGAGCATTCTCTATGGGGGAGTGTAATTAGGACCACGCGTGCGCAGCAGCCAATGAGAGCGCACTAGCTGGTATCTTAGGGGTGAGATTACTGTCTTTCATGGGGACGGAGCAGTCATTTCGCCTCCACTGTGTCTGGACGTGGCCGATGCCCCCCACCCAGAGAACATTTTTCCTTATTATATATCAATTTTGCTTACATGCTTCCTGTCATGTGGCAGGTCAGATGTAATTAAAATTTGGCCCATAAATGACGGAATTTCCGCCCTCAATCACTGGCTGTCGTGCACGTATATGGCCCCTGCGCTCCCATGCCGAGAATGGTTCCCCTTAAAATTTTATAAATAAATAGACTCCAAGGCTCTCTACTCACCAATCAAGTTTTAACACTATTAATAGAGTTGGTCAATTGAGAAAGACAACTTTTGGAAAATATACGAGGGTGCCTATCACTATGTGGACGATTGAAAAATACGATGATATACATGGACATACATAAAGATTGTGTACGATTGAATTTTGTTTTAAAATTTGATAATTTATGAGTTTCTCAGATATCCAACAGTCACAATTGTCACAACACACTTCCATGTAGCATAATCAATTGTTCATATTAGATAATTCTTACTATACATATAATTTAACAAAAATATTGTCTTAATCTACAAATAAAAGGGAAAACGGCAAATGGTTTTATGCACGACTGTGTACATACACACATGGTCATACCTTCAAACCATTGGATGGGGGAGAGAAAGTCATGCACAATTACACTTCTGCACCCACCCCTGCCATTCAACAATTGTAAGACACGACCATATATGTATCGTATTGGATTCGGCTCCTCTCTTTGGATGGCATCGCCCAATGAGTGCCCAATAAGTCATCCAACGACTGGGTTATGTCGCACACATCCTACATTAATGTGCATGAAAGGTGGGTAAAAAAAAGTCAAACTAATGACCATGGTTTGAAAGATGTTTAACTGCTTGACCAACGAATTCTGATTCAACAAGCTATATATCAAATCTTGAATTACAATCAATTAAAGTCCAAAGAAGACTAATATTTATTTTATAAACACAACTTAATGGAAAGTTTTTTGCCTCTTAAATCTTAAGTGAACAACCAAAGACTAAGTGATAAAATGAAGAAGAAACAAACTTTAATTTGAACACTAAAAGTACAGCTAAAGTTAGGTAATCTACTCATCAGCCAACCCTTGTATATTTATGGTAAATCTATAAGAACTGCATGAACCACAGTACTCTCAATTTATTATCTGATTTGAATTCCTCCATTAATGGCTTATAAGCTTCTCTTCTTCTATGTTCTTGCCTGCCTCTGCCTTCAAGTACTAACATGCAATGCTACAGTTTACATGGTGGGTGATAACTCTGGTTGGGATGTAAGCACTGATCTTAACTCATGGGTCAAGGGCAAAACCTTCAATGTTGGAGATTCTCTCTGTAAGTACTAAATATTATTCCTTTTCAACCAATCATCTTCTTTAAATGGTTACTATATAGTTTCTAAGTTCTAACCAAGCTAGGGTTTCAATGTTTTTGTTATATATATATCAGTGTTCCAATACTCATCTGGAAACACTGTGAATGAGGTTACAAGAAACAACTTCAATGCATGTAATGTGACTCAGGCTATACAAATATATACCGGAGGCAACACAACGATTCCGTTGACGCAACCCGGCGATAGATTCTTTGTCTGTGGGAATAAGTTGTATTGCTTTGGAGGGATGAAGCTTCAAGTCCATGTTAATGGAGCTCAGGGGGTAAATGCTCCGGCAACTGCACCAGGGTTGGCACCCCAAGCTTCTACAAACAACAACAATGCCTCACCTAATTTCTCTACTTCAAATGGGTCTCCTTATGGTGGAAGGGGTTCTCTAATATTTGGAGCTTGTGTTGGTGCTATTGTGACTCTTCTATTTGGTGTTATTATTTGAGTATTTGACATTAATTTTTTTTTTCATTTTTGGTATCTCAACATATTGTGGTACTATTGTTCAAGGGAGAAAGATTATCTTCCTTTTTATCAAATTAAATACTTACTACACATTAACAACAAGTTTATGAATGTTCACCCAAACTTCTAGTGCAATTGAGCCTAGCCCACCAAGAGGTCTTAATTTTTTTTAGGTAAAGGAAATTTTATTGAAGAGGGCATGAGAAGCTCGAGGCTTCCTGAGAACAAATTTCTTGGAGTCATGAATTGGAAAGTGGCCACTCTGTCTTACATGTCAAAAAGAGTGTCTTTCGAGCTAGGCAATGTGCAGTGTCATTCAAATTTCTAGGAATAAAAGAAAAGATACAAGATTCAAAGTTAGAAATCAAAGGTCTTAATTTCGTTAGAAGAAGTATTGAGAATAATCTCACATTCAAAACTTTGGGACTTTAGACACTTTAGTATCAAACTTGGTCACTAGTCGCTTAAGAGCGTGTCCGAAGCTTTCTTAGTGGATCTGGCTCTCCTCCAACCGTGGCGGGAGCCAAAGAGTCCAACGCTCGAAAACCACTCCAAAAACAAGGGGGTTGGTCATTTCAAAAGTGGGACCCACTTGTGAAATGACCAGCCCATCTCTGTTTTTGTTGTCGTTTTGTAGGGTTGTAGACCCTCCAACTTCTGCCATGGCTGGAGGAAATCCATTTCCGGAACAAGTCCTCCAATGTGCATCTGTCATAGGTTATCTTTTTCGAGAAGTGTGGGCCCCATGTTCTCCAATAATTGTGGCCCAATTGGGCCCTGCAGACCTATCCATTTTAATTAAGCATATGGTCCTTTCTAAGACAACTGCTAAGGCAATTGGCTTGAGGGTAATGCAGTAGAACCTAGTTCGTCTCGACTAGTACTCTAAGATTCCCATATGGTCGTTTCCTTTTGTGGAGTCACATTTGATAGAAACCCCTAATTTTTATTTTTTTTTCACATTTGATAGAAACCCCAAAAGTCGAGCATATCTATTTGCAGATGGAGAGAGAAATGGGGTAGAGAGAGTTCTCCTGCCGGCTGCCAAAGAATATAACATGTATTTTACTTTTCTCTTTTATTGAAAAGTCTTGAGGAGATAGATCCAACCGCATGTGCCCATTTGTCGAATATCAAATGGGTACACATGTATGGCCCATGTAATAGACTGGACACACATCCACAGATGGGCCAAAGAACTGTTTAGCATGGGACCTCATTGCATTATTGTACTCCGGCATGCAGTGTACTGCTGTGTTTGGAAACCACCAAAAATTCGAAAAAGAGAAAGAAATTATTGGCGAGTGGCTAATCATGGTTTGAGAAATCGGTGCCGATCATTGGTCGGATGGATTGATTCGTATCGATATTGTGGAGATCGATACTGATTTTTGATCGATCTCATATCAGTGGATCGGTATGAACAAGGGTAAAAATATAATCAAGGTCTAATTTTTTTTGAAAAAAAAGGATAAACCTAACTCATCCAGACCAATACGGACCAATCTGGATCAGTATCAATAAAGACGGATGGATATCGATACTAATTACTAAAACCATGGTGGCAAAAAATAATCTTGTTAGAGGGATGAAAAATGGAAGGATGAGAAATTTTGTCTAGAGAGATACAAGTGTGGGGGTTTCACACTCCGATATGAATACTTGTAAGGAGTTGGGCACTTTTTTAGTAATGGCTAGTTTTTAAAGATGAATTCTATTCCAATCCCAATACATAATATGGATATGATCTCGAAAAATTGTGAAACGAGTTTTCAATGATCGTTTGAAGAATCCCCATTTTTTTAAACGTGTATCCGATTAACGAGGGTTCGCTTTCCTCTTCAAAAGTAATTTTACAGACAACGAGGAAGGAGAAGAAAGAAACTTCACTTCTTATGTTAAGAGACGATGCTATTATATATGACATGTATGCATTGAGAATTTATGCACTTACAATCTAATATTTTCCCTAATTCGCAGTGGTGATTTAGTTCAATGGATTCTAAATTATTCTAAGAAATTCACCACTACCCCTGTTTGGAATCTGATTATAACTAGATCTGAAAGAGTTACTTGGCATAAGGTTGTGGTTTCTTTGTTTGTTTGTTTGTTTGTTTTTTTTTTTTTTATTTTTTTTATTTTAATGAGGGCATAAGGTTGTGGTTTAGTTCCAATATTCAACAGCATAGTTTTACTGTGAGGTATGCTTTGACCTTATCTTTCCCTACCTAGGAGTTCCATCTCGATCAAGAGAAATTTGTCTATCTCACAGTTGTCTATGTTAGAACTCTCTTGAAAAATGAGGAGCACCTTTGGCAAGGTGTCCTTAGAAAGTGTTGGTCTCACCATAGAACTATCCTTTCCTTTGAAAGAGATTGGAGGTGGATCTTGAAAAACTGTAGAGGTAAATCTAATTGTAATTATGTTGGTAAACCTGTCTTTGATGTTGTGATTCATCATATTTGGTGGAAATGGAATAAAAGAATGTAAATCGAACACGGGCCAGGCCCGGTCCAAGCTGCACACAAGGGGTAGGCCGGATCCGACCTGACCCGCTGTGCGTGGAGAGAACCAACCACTTAAATGGTTGGGTCCCTTCCCCCCTCTTTGGTCGATTCCCAATAAGAGTCTAAATAGGGGCAGGGTCTTAAGGTGTTGGCTTTAAATAGAAAGCCTATAACTCTAAGACCAAATAATTGTGAGAAACCAAAATTTTCCTCTCTCCAGTGTTTTGTGTTCTCTTTGGGATTCCATCTCTTCCCAGGGATTTGTGGTGTGGAGTACTCTATGGATAAACCTTTCGAGAAATTCAAAGATCGTGAAGGAAATCATTCGAGTTCGTGAAGCTTGTAACCAACCCTGTACAAGATCCTCTTCCACTGCGTTCCCATCTCCGTTCAGGTAACACCCTAACGGATGATGATTTATTTACAAAGAAGATAGACCTCCTCGACTCACACGATTGAGCAAATCTAGGAAGCCATCACTTTTGAGATCAGAAATAGATTTCTCCCAATTCGATCTGTAACCCCAAACACTTTAAGAAATAGACAACTTATTTTGTCTTGGGACCTTCCTTTTATTTCCCCTCATCCTCGTGATTCTTGATATATCATCCTTTGTTAGTTGTTTCACCTCTTCTCCTAGTTTTGATGTATCCTTCTTTCGATTCTGTTCCTTCGTTGCCCCGATTTTTTTACGTTTCATTCATTAAATTAGTTAATTGTTTTGTTTCTCTTGTTTGGGATCCCTCCCTTAGATTATCTTTTTGACTTTTGTTGTTCTCTGTGTTTTTTTTTTTTTTTTTTAACATATTTTTTATTCATCAAAAAACAATATTTCCACTAATGCCTAAGTGAATTCAAAACTTTTTTTTTTATCCCAAACAAACCTTGGAAATTTTTTTCCTTTTCTTTTCTATCAATTTCTATCTAACCAAACACAGTCGCTTAGTGTTTTTTCTTATTTTTTGATTAAACTAAAATGAACCACTTAGCCCAAAAGGCTGATTAGATTTTTGGACCCAAAAGAACGAAACCCATGCATCATCTTCTAGTAACCTAAGGTTCTGATGCACCACTTAACTGATCCCTACATAGATTCTCTTTCACATTTTGTGGACCACACCATCCTTGTTGAGTTTACATCGAAGTATACGATTGTTTGGTTCTCCTGACAAGTATCAGACATTGCCAACTCGAGGATGGTTTGGATTTCCATGAGTGATCACATTCTGTTTTCCATATTTTATCTTGGAGGTATATACGTATACTCAATTCGGGTTGTACAAATTAGGGCATTTAAAAATCTTAAGAAAGTATTGTTTGATACAACTCAACTCTATTATATTCTATTCTGATAATACAAGAGGACGTGTATTAGTGCTATTAATCTCACTTCAACTTTTATAAAAATATTTCGGTGACATTCAAGTTGTCATACTAAACAGATAAGTCTTATACTTCATAGAATTGTCTGTTTGATTCAGTGATTTTCCGCATAGGCTAGAGCTTTAGAAGAAGGGGAAAATCGAAGCGTTCAATCTCTACGATGCAATTGGGTCATGGGCCTCTACAATCGAATTTTATGAATTGTGTAGTTACAAGATTAAAGATGGATCTTTATCCCTTACAATTCTTTGCCCGTCCATTTCTTGCAATTCCTTTCATAAGGGATAAAAATAACCACCCTACCCCTATCCAAACACACTACCCGGGTGCAGTCCACACCCCCCTATTAGAGGGCCTTGGGAAAATGGATTGGACGGAGAATTACAAGAGATAATTTTTTCGGTTGAAGACAGTTTGGTATATCCGTGAAACTTCTGGTAAACGGCAGCTAAACTCTTTTAGAAACGACACCATGATTAAGTAATACACTACTGGCCTACTGCCCGTTATATTATATTTCTTACACCTTAAATATAAAATACTAAAAAAATAATACATGCATGCATATAAAAAAATATATATATAATAATAATGGGTGATTCCTAAGGCACATCACTTTGAGTCAATACCCAGTTGGCCTTGTGGCATGTTCACAACAATCCAACCTAAATTCCCATCAAATACTTTAGAATCTATCCATCATAAAAAATACTAGATCTAATTTTGTCCTCGTTAATAACGCTCTTGTATATCTGTTTAGTACTCTTTGCTGTTAAGATTGTCGACCCATCACAATCGATCACCCTCTTTCTCTCTCTCTCTCTCTCTCTCTCTCTCACTCTCACAGGCATAAACACAAACATAAATAACTATAGCCTATAGATTTAATTAGAGGTAAGAGCGTGGCATTGTGGGACAAACTCGGCATGTGCATACCGCTGTCCTAGTCATATTGCTTTGCCTCTCATCTGCCCCACCACTATTGCTACCACCAACCCATCAAATTCTTAAAACACCCCCCCTTATGCTTCCACTACCACCACCATAATAAAGGCATTTCTTACAATCTTACCCATAAAGCTCCTGTTACAGCCCCCTAGTACTCACAAAAACCCAAAAGTTGTCCCCACTTTTTCAAAAGCACACCTCACCCATCAGAGGTTAGGTTTCCTTTCTTCCACATAAATTCAATTTCCCCACTACCACCTAACTTTTTCTTCTTCCCCCATTATTATTCACCCTGATCTCTCTATCCATATCCCCCATCCAAATCCCATCTTAATCCACTACCCCTTGAGGCTATCAGTCTTAAATGGTTTCAGCTGGATCCGGATCTTCTACTTCCGCTTATCCGGTACTGTCGTGCGCTCCAACGGGTTTATACCTTGTTGTGTGTGAGACGCACGGCAATACCGGACAGGCGGAAGTAGAAGATCTCGATTCTTCCTTCTTTATATTTATTCTGTATTTTCTGTAATGCAAACCTAACACACAAAATGCACATGAGGGACTTCATGGGTTACCAAGAATTGAGGCATTAGATCATGGGTTCTTCTTATTTTTCTCTTATAAAATCACAAAAAAGACCAAATTCTTTCTTGAAACCGAAACAAGAGTCACCAAATTTTTTTTTTTATTTCATCCAAGTGAAAATGGTACAAAAAGAGCAATAATATCCGATCAATTCAGCTCCAATCATCCTCATCCTCACAAAATAAAGTTCCAAAAATCACAATTTAAAAGAAAAGAAAAAGAATACACAAATAATTACCTTAATCTACATCAAATGAAGTAGAAGTCTCAAAAGCAATGAACCCATTTGTTCTAGCCTAGACAAAAAGTGCGACTCCTCCAAACAAAGCTAGCAAAGCCAAGCTACTTCCATGAACAGATGCACCGGAGGCAGGATTAGATCCCACCGGTGATTCACTGGGCGGCGCAGCCACACTTGGTGAGGGTCCAGTGCTAGGAGAAGGTGCCATAGGTGCAGGTGGTGAAGGTGGAAGTCCTGGTGACATTGTTGGTACAGATGCCGGTGGAGGAGTCATAGTTGGAGGAGCTGACACGGCCGGAGCCGGCGAAGAAGCCGGTGGAGTAGTCATGACAGTAGGTGGAACTGCAACACTTGTAGGTGGTGTGGCCGTTGTGGTGGGTGGAGCTGGTGTTGTTGTAGGCGCAGCAGCAGGTGATTGAGCAATGCATGAGGCCACAAGAGCAAGACACAGTGTGAGAGCAAGCATGGCACGGTTGAGAGCCATGACTAGCTAGCTAGCTCTGTTGGAGAATGAGTTGAGAAGGAGAAGATTTTAGTTATAGAACTTGGAAGAAAAAGGAGAGAGACACTAGAGAATTGGTGAAGGGTGAGGTCAGGGGTTAGGGATATTTATATAGAGGCCAAGAGAGGAGGAAATGAGACTTAAAGGACAACACAACATGGGCCAGCAAAGCAAGGGCTGTGGTGGTGGTGGTGATTGACTTGGTTGCTTGGTTTTTTGGCCTTGGCTAATAAAAGTCTTTCTTGTCTTTCAATTTTAATTGGCTCATTTAAAAAGCTAATTAGTGTGTTTTATGTTGGACCTAAGCTCAATCATTCTCAATGGACCCTACCAATTATATCACTAACACGTTGCCAACTAATCAATGATCAAAACCTTCCAACCCTGAGGTGGGTTGGGACCCACCACCACCCCACCCCCCAAATCCTGGTTTTCAACTTAGGGGACTTAACTCCTCTCAGGTTCCCTGCCCGGTCAGGTTCGTTGGTTCTTCTCATAGGAGACCAAAAATGATGATCTCATCCCCTGCTCGAACACACTATCCGGGTGGGGTGAGGTCGTCATTTCTGCCCTCCCTATGAGAGGAACCTACGAACCTGACCGGACAGAGAACCTGAGAGGAGAATAATTCTAACTTAGGATCCCAATTCCCAACTCTTAATTTAGAAAAAATTAGACTAGATATAGAACCATTGATGAAGCCAATTCTGGTTTAACCGGTTTCAATTATTTAAGATTTCAATTCAATTCCATCCTTACTTTGACGATTATTTCCAGTTCGACCAAACATTCCGGTCCAGTTTAGCAATCGTGGATCATTATTAATAATTTTAAGATGGGAAAATGTTATCTGTGGCAGTAGGGATGTAAACGGATCGGATTCGGCTCGGATAGTGCTATATCCGCATCCGCATCCGATTAGCTTTCGTTCGGATTCGGATAGTACTAAACGGATACAGATACGGATACGGATCGGATATTTTATCCGTTTACATGTAAATATAGCTTTTCAAATAGCTATATATAGCCTATCCATATCCGTATCCGTTTAGCTTTCGGACGGATTCGGATAGTGTTAAACGGATACGAACACAAATACGGAAATAGATTTCGGCTATTCATTTACATCCCTATCTAGGGGGGGGACGATGCATGCCACGCCTAGACATAGTGGAAGTGGAGTTCAATTCCTCTGCACAAGCTTGCAGATGCACGTACATGTGAAAGACAACCACTTGTCTTATTTTTGTCATTTACGAGGGGGGGAGGGGTATTTATGAAAACAAAATAAACATATGATTGGTTCTGAGATGTACGTTCACCTGCACGTACGTGCAGATGATACATTCTTGTCATAGTGGGGGACGAAATGATCATCCTGCCCTATGAATAGTGAAAATCCTGCCCCCGAGATGCCAACACACGTTCTCTCATTGGCTACCCCACACGCGTGGCTCCTGTGATCCTCCACAGAGAACTGTTCCCCTTTTAAGGTGTGGGGGTCCACAAGAAATATAGAATAATAGGAATTAGGGTGGAAAAAAATTGTCATGTTGTCCACTCGTGAAATTTTCCAAAGTGTTGTGTCCTTATCAAGTGGGCGTTGTGCGTAGAAAGTTTGAAGTTTGAAAGTATTAAAGCTTTCTATGCTTAAACGTAAATAATCCCACCAACTACCCGTGAATGGTGTGACTCGTGATTTTAATTCTTTAACAAGCAAAGGAGAAGGACATAGAAGTTTCCGGAGACGTGTGTTAAGACTTTGACACTGCTCTCCCCATGTACATTTTAGCAATCAGTCCTAAAATTATGGAATATATTATTATATCTAATGGTGTTCAACGGTGCGATTTTGATTTAAATGGTTTGATTTGATTTAGTTAAGAACGTAGTAGATTTAAATAGTTTCCAGGTTTCTTGATTTGTAAACGGTTTTGGTTTTAAGGTTTTAAATGATTTCAATCTCAAATTATAACAAAGACATAGGAAAGAGGTAATAGATTCATGGGAGGGGATCGCTGCTAGATTGCGTGGTCCTTGCACTAGCTCAGATGCTAATGATATCTAACGTGGGGGCAAACAAGGGTGAGATTTTTCATTTCAAAGGCTGGCAAAAACTCATGTCGCCCCTATTATGTCTAGACGAAAACACACACAGCCTAACAGTCTTCTTATTCCCTAAATTTAAAAATGATCCTTAAGTGTCAATTAAATGATTTGATATATTCGATTTAAATGTGTAATGGTTCAAAACGAATCAAATCATTTAATAAAGAACTTATTTTTTAAATCACAATCAAATCATTTATAAATCGTTTGTAGATTTCAGTTTAAATGGTTTGATTCCATTATACCTTAAAAACAATTTTTGATTTGATTTGGACAATCTTACCTATATGATAGGACTTGTGAAAGTGATTGGTCAATTACTAATTTTTTTCATGTCTATTGGTTAAAACAGGGATAAAAAATAGGGCTGCAAAAGGGTTGGGTTGGGCCGGGTTTTATAGAACCCTAGCCCAATCCTAAGTCCCCTTAATTTCAAGAGAAATTTGATTCTGTCTGGGAGTGTGGGTCTTACACTCAGAATTAGTACCCTACCAAATGACCACCCTATCCCCATAAAAAACAAAAATCGCACCCTTGTTGATGCTTCCACATGCACTCCCTTTAGTACACGCATTGACCTAAACAGAAAATTCCACCCACCCCCCTCCCCCCTCCCCCTAATTTCAATTTCAATTTCAAAATAGAAATAGATCCTCAATCTCAACTATTTCACTACTTCAGGTGAAATTGATTTCAATTCTCAAAGCTAAGGTGAAAAAATCATATCAAACACTATAATTTCAATTCAATTTATGATCCCATGAAATTAAAGTAGAAAACATACCAAAACAGATCAAGATTCAACATTTGATGATGCATGACAACTCAAAGTTAAAATCAACTTTTGATTCATATTATCAGGATTATTTATTAATTTAAAAATAAAATTTTGAAGTAAAGATCATAATTAAGGTGGAGAATGTGGCAAATTACTGGTGGCTTAAGACTCTGTGTCAGAAAACCCAAACCACACACCTTTCTAGGATTCCTCTCCAAAGACCTAAAAAAGTTAATTGGTGCCCCAGTCTGCACGGTTTAAGTGTGGACCGCTTCCTGTTTCTGCTTTTTAGGCCTTTTTTAGTACAAAGTAATTGATGGAAAGACTACCACTTTGGCACTTTGTTTTGGTTTTCCAAATGTGAGTTGGTGAGTTAGGTGAGTAAGCGAGTAGCGTAAACAGTGCGGTAAATGACACCGTGTTCCTGGGGTTCCAGACTCCTTGAGTAACTTATTGACTTCTTTTGAGTCAAAGTCTAGATGAGGAGTTGCGGTATTAATTTATGAAGAAAATTGTGGTTGGAGGAAACTCTCACGAAACTACCGTTTGTGTTATTTCTTCTATTTGTTGGGGGGTGGGCCGGGGGGATCCGGCCCCTCTCCAGGGAGCTCAGCACCTGGGGAGTATCCTGGGGGCATTCAAGGGTTGGGTTATACCGCACATATTTCGGTGCATGCCTAGGGATGTTTGTAGCACATCCCAATGACTGGATGCCCCTTGGGCATGCTAGGTTCCCTGAAGAGGAGCTCAATCCAGGGTGGGGGGTTTGAGGAGGACCTTTATCTACTTCATTTCCTAGGCAGATCCATTTATCCAAGTTCCTCTAATAGAGGGGGTGGAATGACCCCCTACCCCTGCCCGCATGGGTTCCACCTCCTTTATTAGAGGAATTGGGGGGGTGACCTTAGTAAGTTCGGGAACGATAATAAAACAGGTAGGGATAATATGTATGGTAATTAAACTGGTCATACCGCAATAATATTTTTCAAAAATTTGACATAATAAAACATGTACAGCAATAAAATAATAGATGTTTAATGTGGCCCACCTTATAAGCAAAAATACAGGTATATACTCACCATGTAAGACATGCACTGCCTAATAAACAAAAAAATAGCATGCAAACTATGATATATAAAAACGAAACCTCAACTAAAATAAACACCATATAATATCATCTATTCTCATTCAATGTTGAACTTCTGGTATGCACTATGCAAGACATAATATCCTCTAATCTCCTTAGATTTGAGTCTTAGATGTAGATTCGCCGGCCGTCTGTGAACTCAAATGAGAATGGAGAGTGAAAAAAAGAAGAAGAGGGGCAACCACTAGGGAGGATTTTGTGTTTTGTGAGTTGCAATCAAGAAGGAGCCCGAGGGCATGGATTTGGGGTTTTGTTTTGATTTTTTCAAAATGTAACAAACTTAAGTAAAACGTATAATACATGTATAACATGCGGCACCGTTTAAAAAATATATTTTTCTCATATAAGTGCATTTATATGTTTAAATACATTTTTTAATTAAACGTTTAGATGCGTGTATATTATGCATATTATACGTGTATTTACCATGGAACAAAAACTCGATCGAAACATATGGTTTCGGTCGAGACAACTCGGTTTCGTGGCTACCCGAGACAAAACCTAAGGGGAATTTTAAAAATCCTTGGTTTCGGCCTTAACTCAATTGTTTCGACCATGTTTCGGCCAGGTTTCGGTCGAAATACCTGGTTTCGATCGAAACCTGGTCGAAACTTATCTTCTTTAGGTTCTAAAATCACCTAATTCGATCGTAAGCCTTCATTTGAATAAAAATTTATAAAATAAATACCTTGCAGAGTTAACTCTCGCTTCCACCACCGCAGTTTATCCAATAATCAAGCATTGCTGGAAGTATTTAGTTCATGATTTTAAAAATCGAGAATCGGGCAATTTGGATTAGAATCGGATGACACTTAATTATTCCGATTTCCACCAATCCTAATTGTTATTACCTGAATTGGAATCGGATAGTCCAAATTGGATCCAAATTGGTCGATTCATAGTCTTCTTTTTTCTTTTTTTTTTTATAATTCATCTTAAATCAAATCGATTCATTGGTTGATTCTTAATTCTTGAACCGATTCTCACCATTCAAGCAGAATTTTGACTTCATAGCTATGCATCTCAGTTTAGAAGTTTGAACTTAAAAAATGTGGGTGAAAGGTTAGACTCAGACCTCAACTTTAGATGCTCACGTAAGTGTATACGTCTGCAGATCTTTAGGATACCCATTGAAAAGATGATGATAGACAATGTTTACATTCTTAAACGGAAAAAGAGGGGCATCATAATGTTTTAATTGGATTCAATGTATTATTCAGGGTTCAAGTACTTTATAATTATGTGAACTAATTATAATATCACTTTAGTGTTTGTATCGTATCAGTGCGTACATTAGTAAACTTGGGTCAAGAACCACAAGTACCATTTTCAATGATTTTTTGGCGAATGTAATTCGTGGATTATGTTTAAAATATGAAAAATAGGCAACCTGCAAAACATCAGATCTAAAAAACCTTGCTTTGGGTTCGAAACCTGAATTCCCCATTAATGGGAAAAAATCTCTGGTTTCAACCAGGTTTCAACCGAAATCTACCAAAACTCGATTTTGGCCTGATCGAAACCCGAGTTTTCAAACCTTGGTATTTACTAAGAGTATGATGACATGCTTTTCTTTGTTCTCTAATTTTATATACAATCCAAAGGTAATGATCAGAGAATGAATCCTATGCACGTACTCGTACATGTTAGGTGTTGACAACTGTCCCTTTTGCTTCCATATTATACCCTCTTTACTTTTTAAATGGAAAAAAATGGGACATGTGTTGGTACCTAACATGTACGTGGATAAGAACTCTCCTCGCATGATGGTCATCTATTGCCTACACCATGGCTTGAGGAAAAGTTGATCCATAATATATCCCCAAAGATTTTGATGAGCTTTGTTGATTGTCACCGGCCATAGACAATAGTTTATGTGAAAAAAAAAAAAATGGAAATTGAAATATAGGAAAAAGAACCTTGAAAGCCATCGTGGTCCTTGCGCTTAGATACGGGGGCATGGAATGTTATACTAGGCAGAATCTATAAGACTTATCTAATTTGTAGCAGTCGAAGAATACCAGTAGCAGCATAAACAGAAAGATACAGGAATCAGAAGCAGTGAACCACGAACAATAATTCTTAATCACGAACAAGTTGAGTTGAATCGTATCTAACAGATACTCTCCTTAAGGTTTTAGATGCCCCACACTTCTGCAAAACAGGGTTGACCTTGCATCTAGTCCTCTAAGATGAAACGACTCATTAAACGTATAGGTTGCAGAACCTAATACGAGTACAAAGAGATACCAACCAGCTATACTATCACTCAGTTTTATAAGAAAATACAGTAATAAAAATATTCTTTGGAATGGACATTGCAGAGACAGAACTTGTTTCTATTGTGTAAAATGACAGGCAGGATATGGTATATATAGTGTTCAAATACCCTTTCATGAAGAAGTATACCCATACATATACAGGTAACCTATACGTACAGGAGGTACTCTTCCAGGGGAGTGAACCGAGTATTAAATTTAAAAAAAATTAAACTTAAAAGAAAAACTTTCACTATCTAAAAAGAAGGTTTTGCCCACATCCACACCCCGACCCCGACCCCAAAACCAATGTGAGACTATTCTTGAGCTTCAAGTTACCTCTTACACACAAAAGTGTAAATCAAAAATTCAAATCAAATTTTGGAGGGAAAGTTTAAAATCACTTTTTGGATCTTTGGCTCTAAGAATTAGTACTTTCAAATATAATATTACAATATGGAATGAATGCCGCACCACCACCCCCCAAATGAAAGATAAAAATCCCGTCCTTATTGATGCTTTTGCGTACACTCTCATTGATCCAGTGCTAGCACAAGGTGATGTTGCCTTTTAGAGAACCCTTTCCCTTGAAATATACATGCACATTATAGTCTTTCAATCCCCTCATTTTAATTCCCAATAACATATCCCGTGACTGGTGCAGGGATAGCCTAAAATCAGAAATCCAAAAGTTCTTTTTAGTAAAATTCATAAATTCATTGTTGAGAGTTGAGACTCGAGAAAACATCGATTTAGTAATCCGAATCTAAAAAGGTAAATCATTTAACCCGACTCAAAACCACAACCGATTCCGTACAACCCTCTTTTTTGGGGAATTAGGAGCTTTTATATATATTTTACTTTTTTAAAGGGGGGGGGGAAGGTAACAGGCAGGAAACTCGAACTCGAGACAACCTGGTGAGCATGGGCATGAAATGCACCACAGCTCATCAACTGCGCAAGGTAGGGTGAATTCTGCACACAAGAGAGCCAAGGGAAGGACAAAGAAGAGGTGACTTGGAGCCTGACTCTGGGGGGAACTCTCCAATGCTTGTCAAATCTCAGAAGAATCAACAATTGTGGAGCTTAAGACAGAAAGAACAGTAGACTTATAATCCAATGGATTCACTTTTTTCGTATAGTTATAATAGTTATATTTATATATCCAAAGAAGATTGGCCGGCCTGGGTCCACATAAGCTCCAGGTTCAAGTGGTCTTGAGCTTACATTAGACGCACCCTTCTTGAATGAGAACTATCTAACCATTTTACAACTGGTGTAGTGGAAAGCCTTTAGTTGAATGACCACGTGGAGGGTTCTAGCTCTTGGTCCGGTTTAGGGAATCTTGATCTCAACCGTTTCCTCATGTTTTCAGGTCGATCGCAAATGGGGTTGTTCACGTAGTTTCAAGCTTGGACCCTTTGACATGTGTTGTATGTCGGTTGAAGAACTTATCCTATATGTATCAATTATATTTGGAAAAAAACCTTTGCTTCTTCATAATTCCAATCTCTAGTCCAACTGATTGGATCAGAATTGATGGATGTCAATTCCATACCTAATTCGTACACTTGAACGTGCTGTTTTTACGTTAAAAACAAAATCGAATCAAATAAAATATCATTTCTTAAAATCAACAATGAACCAAAATTCTCAATTTTCGGTTCTAATTCTAAATTGACACCCTTATGTTAGAGAACAATGAAGAGTATTTCGAACCTTCAACAAATAAGAGAGACTAATAACAAAAGTAGATTCTAGTTCTACATTTTGGAACTTGTTTTTCAAATGATCTTTTATTTTTATTTTTAATTCTTTCAAACTATGGTTTAACTTGTCATCAGATGGATACTGTTAACTTGTTATCTTAAGTTTATTTATATTTTTTTATTACCAAAAAATAAATAAATAAACTATGGTTTAACTGGTCAAGTCTAGGTTGATGAATGCAATGCAACCCAATGTAGATAGGGTATTCACATGGCTCCGAATTATAAAATTCCTTTTACCAAAAAAAAAAAGGGACGTTGTTCTCTGTGCCGCAGTGCAAGCTCCGTCGAGACACAAGGGGGTAGGTGCAATGACCACCCTGCCCCCCTACACAAGCTTCCCATGTTCTTGGGCACAGCCTACGTTGCGGCACAGAGAACATTCTCCCAAAAAAAATTATAAAATTCCCCCACATCATAATATTCTCATAATTAAAGTCCTATTGGATTGTATTTTATAAACCAAACACCTACTTAATTATAATCTAACATCTACCAACTTCTTTGTGCATTTATAATTCCAAAGTTGTCACCCATAAACCACAACTGTATATCCAATTGATCCCTATTTTTTTTTTTTTGGTTTCCTTTCATTTAAAAACCACCCATCTCAGACGGTGCTAGCTGCCACAAATATAATAAAACCCTCCCAATTAAGATCCCTTTCCAAGTACTAATTTTTGTTCCCCACCAATTGATGGAGTTTGGTGACCTATATTATAACCACATAAATAAATACCAATAATATAATAGTGATTCATGGCCTCCATGAATTAATGAGCTATATATACATGCCACCATTTTCTCCAAGTCTTTTTTTTTTATGATCTAAGTAGTTCTAATTTGAGAAGATCTTTGGGATCCCTATCTAGAATGAAGAATGAAAATTTAACCATATATTTGATTGGTTCCTATCTAGAATGAAGAAGGAAATTTTCCTTTTCACCATCAAAAAAGAAAAAAAAATGATGGATTAGATGACCATATAATCACTAGATTAAATGTAGTATCTTTGATGATATTGGATGGAAATCTAAACATTGTTATTTTATATAAGGGTGTCAAATGGTTGGTTCATTTCAATTTTGATTGGGTTTTTTCATATATTGATTTAGACCGGTTTCGAGACCAATATTGGTCTTGTCTCTAAAATAAAAAGCAATAACTATTGGTCTGATCGGTTTTAGTATCTTATTGGTTTATTATCGATTCGGTCTTGCTTTTTCAAATATTAAAAGAAAGGGTTCATGTTCTCTGTGCCGTAGCGCAAGCTACGCCCAGATACATGGGTCTACTACTCAAGGGGGCAGGGTGGTCATTGCACCTACCCCCATGTGTCTGGGCGCAGCCTGTGCCCCCGACACAGAGAACATTCCCCCTAAAAGAAATTATTATAAAAATTATTGGTTTTTATCAGGATTTTATTTATATTTCAATTTTAATCATTTTGGTTGGTCTTATTAGTTGGTTCAGTCGATTTCGGTTTTTTCATCAATTCCTAAAAACTAAAAACTAATATCAACTAGTCCAATCAATCTTTTTGATTCGGCCTCTATTTCTATTTCGACACCCTTAATTTAATAAATTCGTAAATAAATAAAGCTCACAAAAGAGAGAGATGCCATTGTACCACATTATAAATGTCAACTGCTTTTGGCGTATTGTAGTTACTATTAATTATTAATGGATTAGCTTTCAATAATTGGATTTATTAAGACAAACTTATCTAAATGGATTTTAAATCTAGCTAGCAAATGGTTTAGTGGGTGCCCAAATTTTTATGGCCATGTGAGGGCTTGCAACCTCGTCTCCTAACTCTAGCGACTTTTTAATCTATCTAACCGTTGGAATGATTTTATCAAGTTTCAGTTAAAATGGAGTTTGGTGACTTCATGATCAAATAAAATTTGAAGATTAACAAATCAAGCTTTTTTAAAATGGGTGAAAATAAATAAGTTTGAACCATGCTAATGTTATATAATTTATAATAATACACTTCTCACAATGATGATGTTCTTATTCTTTTTTCTTAATGGGTAAGAAAAGGATATATGAACAAGTATGAGAAGCCCCAAGGGATACATAACGAGGGTTAGGGCTGTCAAATCCAAGCCTGCTCCGGTTAGTTTGATTGGGAAAACTCAAAGCCGATTTAGATTATTTATTAAACGTGTCAGACTCAAGCCTAGGCCTAATACTATTTGATCATTCTCGGTGTGAGGGTCCTACCCAACAAACGCAAAACTTGTATCGATCGGGTAAGAGCCCAATTAAGTCCAACCTTTTTAAGAGTTTGATTAAGCCGACCCCCTAAGGAGCCGAATTTTTCTCCTCTCAGGTTCCTTGCCCGATCAGGTTCGTAGATTCCTCTCATAGGGAGGGTGGAAATGACAATGTCACCCCATCTGGGTAGTGTGTTTGAACAGGGGATGAGGTCATCATTTTTTATCCCTTATGAGAGAAACCTGCGAACCTGACTAGACAAGAAACCTGAGAGGAGTTAAGTCCCTAAGAGCCCGATTAAGCTCGGGTGTTGTTGTTGACTTGCAATTGTTCTAGGATTAGAACGAATCTCTCTCCTCAGTCCTCACCGAGGGTCAATCAACCCCTCGACAAATGAGAGATAGGACAATCATGGCTACTTTGATGGTTAATTCTAACTAACAACCCGAGCCTCAGACAATGTAGCGATAATCTTTTTTTTTTTGTTTTTTGTTTTTCTCTTTTCATTTTCCCTTCAATGGAGTGAGGAGACTGATTTGTAAGTTCTTGGAAATCCTTATCCCTCGCCTGATGTCTACACCAGTGGGTGGGTGGGGGAAATTAGACACTAAAGGGATAATGTTGATTTCCTTCTAGCCATGAGAGAAATCAACTTTGGAGAAATATGGATCTTTATCCCCTCAAGTTGCCTGTTCCTCAATTCCATCTAATAGGAGGGTAGAAATAACCACCCTATCCCTTGCCCGAACACACTGCTTGGGGTGGGGTTCACCTCACTCTATTAGAGAGAATTGAGAAAATTGACGAGCAAGAAAATTGACGATTAGGCAAATTGAGGTGATATATTTTAGGAGGAATATGCTTCCACCTTCGGACAAATCTGTATTGAATCTTGTTTTGGAGAGGAAAGTGATGTAGAGGAAATATCGGTACAGTTCTTGGACTCCCTAGACTGGCAGAAGATGACTCGATCGGTAGAAAATACTAATTTTCTTAAGGCTAACTTTCAGATGGTATAACTTTGCTCACATTTGGCAAAATCGCTATTATAATATGTTTTCAGAAATGGAAAACAAAGATCTACAAGTTTTTTTTTTTTTTTGTTTATTAAAGACAAAGATCTACAATTGAATAGGGTAGAGCCTAGTTCAACAAAGGCGTCTTCCCATAATTCCTTTATTTTCAAGGTTGTTTGAGGGTCTGAAATTTTAGCGCCAATTTTGGAGTCATTTTTGAATCTTGAATTTTGGCGCATTTTTGTATGTTCGAAATGTCCTATGACCTATTATATAAGGTCTCTTTGTGCCTCATCTAGAAATTTATAAAACAAGTTGTTTTCTTCTCTATTTTCCTTTGTGGAATTAGGGTTTTCTACTTTCTGGATTTGAGGGTTCGTTTGTACTAGAATGAAATCTAACCCCCATACTTCTACTTAGGGCTACAACAGGGTCGGGTTGGGTCGGGGTTTTTAAAATCCTAGCCCAACCCTGATTCCCCTTAGCTCGACCCAGACCCGCTCTGCCTTAACTCAGGGCCTAAAAACCCTGACCTTGACCCTGACGGGCCAAGCCCAGCCCAAGCCCTCCCTGATTGGCCTTGATTGGGCCGGGCTTGGCCTATTGACCCTGACCCTGGCCCTGACCCTGGCCCTGACCCTGACCATGCCCTAATAGACTATATGCTTTCATTGTATAGAGTGCAAACAGACTATATCTATAAGCCATGACCACGCATGCTTTCACACAAGCAGGTAGCACTCTCTCATTTTATGATATAAAGTTATAAAATTTTCATTATCAAATAACAAAATGCATTACCTGTTAATTGGTATAGAAAAACAAATTTAATGAAAGTAAACCAAACTCCAACTGCTAATACTTTTATAACTACAACTATAACAATCAAATAATGAAAATTTCCAACAAAAAATGTTGTTGCTATCAAATGAATGATCAACATAATAGCAAATACTAACAATGACACTCGCTCCAACTACAAATTTTATCCCATTACTCACGACAAGGCTAATTAATATCAAACCTACTTATCAACAGTTAATAAGTTATCTAGTTTTCACATTAAAAAAGTTCCATCAATATAATATCTCCAACAATAAACAAACATTTCAAGATAGATCGCATATGAAAGATGCCAAATTTTAACTCAACAATTCTTCAAACGGGAAAGACTAAAGAGTACTCCCTTGAATGTAGAGATTTACTTCTCTTTTATTTGGTTTTTTTTTTTTTGCACAAAATATTTTGCATCATGTTAGAATAATTGTCTCCATCTAAGAATTAATTAATTTGGTTTTTGCTTTGCATTTGTACTTAAGAGGTCAATTTTTTCTTGTGTCCCCCTCAGACCTCTAATACCTCTCAGTCACTCACTCTCTCAGCCTTTTATTTGTTTAATGAATTTACACATTAATCCTTCCCAATCCTGATATAGATTATAATATATATATATATATATATATATATATATATATATATATATATATATATATATGTACTTAAAAGTCTAATTTATGAACCCTTGTTAGTTGTTATTTGTTACATTAATAATTTCTTATATAATATAATATCATATTATCATTATATATAATCAAATTCAAAATCAGGGTCTAGATCAGGGTCATCATCAAGGCAAAGATCAGGGCCAAGATCAGGGTCAAAATTAGGGTCAAGATCAGGGCCAAGTTCAGGGCCAAGTTTAGAGTCAAAATTAGAGCCAAAATCAGGGTCAAACTCAGGGTAAAAAATCAGGGCCAAAATCAAGGTCGGGCTGAACCCGAGACCTCAACCCGGACCCAACCCGACCCTGACTCAAGGCCAGGCAATTCTAACCCTAACCCACCCTCAGGACTAGAAATCTTTAGCCTCGGCCCTATTCGGGCTCAGGGCGGACCAGGGTGAGTTCGGGCCAACAGGCCAAACTTGCACCCCTACTTCTACTGCATTAGAAAGGATTACATGATGATCAGTAGCACCATTGTCGAAAACAACCATTTATACACTAGCTGAAAGGGGAGGGATACGCGAGAGGATAACTATGAATGTAAACCAAAACTTCATATTCTGTTAATCCCTTTTTTTTTTTTTTTTTTTTGGTTGCCCTTTCATTTAAAAACCACCCATCTCAGACGGTGCTAGCTGCCACATATATAATAAAACCCTCCCAATTAAGATCCCTTTCTAAGTACTAATTTTTGTTCCCCACCAATTAATGGAGTTTGGGGACCTATATTATAACCACATAAATAAATAAATACCAATAATATAATAGTGATTCATGGCCTCCATGAATTAATGAGCTATATATACATGCCACCATTTTCTCCAAGTCTTTTGATGATCTAAGTAGTTCTAATTTTAGATTCCCAAGTTTTATTGTCTCTAGCAAATATTGGACAGATGAGAAGATCTTGGGGGTCCCTATCTAGAATGAAGAATGAAAATTTAACCATTTGATTGGTTCCCTATCTAGAATGAAGAAAGAAATTTTTGAATTTAGCTCGTCTCCAGGGAGTCCAGCACGCCCAGGGTGTTGCCAACCGTTGAACTGTGCTGCACACATCCCTAAGCGTGCGCCGAGATGTGTACAGCACAAGCTCAGTCACTGGATGTCCCCTAGCAGCATCCTAGGTGCACGCCTCCCTGGAGACGATCCTAATCCGAAATTTTCCTTTTTGATTACCACCAAAAAAAGAGGAAAAAAATGATGGATCAGATGACTATATAATCACTAGATTAAATGTAGTATCTTTGATCTTTGATGGAAATCTGAACATTGTTATTTTATATAAGGGTGCCAAATGGTTGGTTCATTTCAATTTTGATTGGGTTTTTTTTTTTATCATATATTGATTTAGACTGGTTTCGAGACCAATATTGGTCTTCTCTCAAAAATAAAAAGCAATAACTATTGGTCTGATCGGTTTTAGTACCTTATTGGTTCATTATCGATTCGGTCTTACTTTTTTATATATTAAAAGAAGTTATAATAAAACTTATTGGTTTTTATCAGGATTTTAGTTATATTTCTATTTTGATCATTTTGGTTGGTCTTTTTAGTTGGTTCAGTCGATTTCGGTTTTTTCATCAATTCCTAAAAACCAAAAACTAATATCAGACCGATAAGAATTTGATCTAGTCCAATCAATCTTTTTGATTCAGCCTCTATTTTGACACCCCTAATTTAATAAATTTACAAATAAATAAAATTCACAAAAGAGAGAGATGCCATTGTACTACATTATAAATGTCAACTGCTTTTGGCATATTGTAGTTACTATTAATTATTAATGGATTAGCTTTTAATAATTGGATTTATTAAGACAAACTTATCTAAACGGATTTTAAATCTAGCTAACAAATGGTTTAGTGGGTGCCCAAATTTTTATGGCCATGTGAGGGCTTGCAACCTTGTCTCCTAACTCATGCAGTTGAAAGTTCTCAAACTAAAAAAATTGTACACTAAATCATAAGTCTTATAAAATTTGACAAATGATCAATCTAGCGATTCTTTAATCTATCTAACCGTTGAAATGGTTCTATCAACCCTCCCTATTGCTTGGACTAAATGGTATGTTCATAAAAGAAACATAAGATGATTGATCCATAACCCTAATATTTGACCGAGTAGAGAGCTTAAGGTGTCACCTATTCATATATTAAGTTTCAATTAAAATGGAGTTTGGTGGCTTCATGAGCAAATAAAATTTGAAAATTAACAAATCAAGCTTGCAATGGTTCTAGGATTTGAACGAATCTCTCTCCTCAGTCTTCACCGAGGGTCAGTCAACCCGGAAAATTATCACCTCCAGTTTGTTGACCGCCCAGTTCCCAGTTCCTCTAATAGGGGATGGTGGACCCCATCCGGGCGGGGTGTTTGGGCATGGGTAGAGAGGTCATTTCAGCCCCCTTTGTTAGAGGAACGGGGAACTGGGCCGGTCAGCAAGAACTGGAGGTGATAAAGATCCCGATCAACCCCTCGACAAATGAGAGATAGGACAATCATGCCTACTTTGATGGTTGATTCTAACCAACCACTCGAGCCTCAGACAATGTAGCGATAATCTTTTTTTTTTTTTTTTGGTTTTCTTCTTTTCAATTTCCCTTCAATGGAGTGAGGAGACTGATTTGAAAGTCCTTGAAAATCCTCATCCCTCGCCTGATGTCTACACTTGTGGGTGGGTGGGGAATATGCTTCCACCTTCAGACAAATCTGGATTGAATCTTGTTTTGGAGAGGAAAGTGATATATAGGGATGTAAACGGATTGGATTCGGTTTGGATAGTGCTATATCCGCATCCGCATTCGTTTAGCTTTCGGACGGATACGGACATAGATACGGATCGGATATTTTATTTGTGTACATGTAAATATAGCTTTTCGGATAGCTGTAGCCTATCCGTATTCGGATCCGTTTAGCTTTTGAACGGATTCAGATAGTGCTAAACGGATACGGAAAATGGATTTCGGCTCTTCATTTACATCCCTAGTGATATAGAGGAAATATCGGTACAATTTTTGGATTCCCTAGACTAGCAGAAGATGATCTGGTTGGTAGAAAATACTAATTTTCTCAAGGCTAACTTTCAGACGGTATAACTTTGCTCACACTTGGTAAAATCGCTATTATAATATGTTTTCGGAAATGGAAAACAAAGATCTACAAGTTTTTTTTTTTTTTGGTAAAGACAAAGATCTACAAATGAACAGGGCAGAGCCCAGTTCAACAAAGGCGTTTTCGCATAATTCCTTTATTTTCACGGCTGTTCGAGGGTCTGAAATTTTAGCGCCAATTTTGGAGTAATTTCTGAATCTTGAATTAATTTGGGGCACTTTTGTATGTTGGAAATGTCCTATGACCTATTATATAAGGTCTCTTTGGACTCCATCTAAAAATTTATAAAACAAGTTGTTTTCTTCTCTTTTTTCCTTTGCGGAATTAGGGTTTTCTACCTTTTGGATTCGAGGATTCATTTGTGCTAGAATGAAATCTAACCGCCATACTTCTACTGTGTCAGAAAGTATTACATGAGGATCAATAGCACAACTGTTGAAAACAACCATTTATACACTAGCTGAAAGGGTAGGGGTACGCGAGGGGATACCTATGAATATTAATTGTGGTTAATGCGATTAAGGGAGGGGCTTAATGCTGAGAAAGGAGCAGGTGAACCTAAGGATCCACTGCATTGGAGCCACATAAGGGAGGGGAGGGGTTTGTATCTTAAAGAGGAACTCATTCTAATAAGCCAGATGCCATAGAGATGGTGCATGGCTCGAATATGCAAGGAGGCTTGGGAAGTTGCAGCTTCTACATGGAAATGTTACATGTTATATTTAGGGATCTCATAGGTTGGGCCCAATCTCAAAATAATTCTTAGAAAGAGAATTAAGCCTAAAACTAGGGGTGTCAATTTTGAACCGGAACTAATAATCGGACCGGAACCATCCCAGTAGGAACCGAAATCAATCCACCCAATAGCTTATTGGTTCGAATCTGATATTAGTGATAGGTTACTGGTCTGGATCTGATATTAGTGATAGGTTATTGGTCCGGATCTGGTCTGATCCTAGGAACCGTTAGACCCGACAGAAATGACCAGGACTGGATTATCATCTCATGCAAATAGATATGGCAGCACGAGGATTATTATTATAATAGCTGCTTAGTCAATTCTCTCTCTCTTTTACCAAAAACAAATCTCTCTCTCTCTCTCTCTCTGTCTCTAAAGTCTAATAAAATCTGACGAATGATGTCAAACAAAAGAAAAACAACTTCAAAAGTTGTGTTTTTTGTATTATCTCCACTTATACCTAACAACTGCAATGCATAGATTATTATTTCAATAAAAATCTTTATTCACGAACCACCAAATTGGTGATTTAAACTCTCTCTCTCTCTCTCTCTCTATGCATAAACAAAGTCTAAATATGAGGAATTATATGAAAGCAATAGACATCAAAATTAGTTCAAGTCTACCATATTTGTTCGCATGAGATGATAATATATTGACACATTAGAATATGATCTGGTCTACTGTTTTTCTAGAGCAACTCCCAATGTCCTTGTTTTGGGCTCTACATTATAATAATGTTTGGATCCGATTAGGAACCGAAACCGGAACCGGACCACTCATTACTTACTGGTCCTGAATCTCAGATTTGGAACCAATGAGCTTATTGGTCCGGATCTGGTCTTGACATCTTAGAACCGGAACCATTAGAGAACCTGACCGATAGGCCAGAATCGGACCAATTGACACCCCTACCTAAAACCATACCGGTAGGTAGAAATACAAATAGTCATGAGTTGCAATTTGATGGGCTTGGCGGACCCAGCTAAACCCACATTTTGGGCTGAAACTATACAAACCGGTTTAGCCCAGCCCAACTAAGTACAGGCCAGATTAATTGACCTAATGGGTCATCCGAGATAGTAGGACATGTAACAATGTAACAAGTGATTCCATACAAAGACAATAAAAATTCGGGTGGACCAAGACAGCCAGATCCAACCCTACTGAGTCTTAGACTTTTTTTTATAATGAGATTTTATTAACGCTGGAACAATGTTCCAGAACAGTCGGCGTACAAAGCAAGGAGAATAAAAGGGGGGGGGGGGAGAATGCATCCAAACAAGATCGGCCTGAACAGAAGCACCAACCGCCGCCAATCTATCAACCACAGAATTAGCTTCTCTGAGGGTATGAACAAAGAGGACATTCTGGAAAACCTGAGACAGAATCCTACAATCATTGATAATGGGAGCAATCTTCCAAGGGATGGCTTGAGTGCGCTCTTGAAGAATGTTCACTATCAGAAGGTTATCGTTTTCCACCATGATCTTCGAAAAACCCAGAGTAGAAGCCATCCAGAGAGCACAACGAATAGCTAAAGCCTCGGCCACTAGCGCAAAGTTACTACCAATATCCTGAGCGAATCCACAAACAAAATTAGAGTTGGGCAATCTGCAAACACCTCCAATACCCACTCTTCCAAGGTTACCGTGACTCGCACCGTCAACATTAAACTTGATAAAAGGATCCAGAGGGGGATTCCATCTGACCAATCTTGTATCAGCTTTGAGTGAAATGTGGAATCGTCCATGAAATCCTTAGTGTTGGAGATGGCGCCCAAGATGACCTGTCTTGCATTGAAGGGGGATTGCCTGAAAACCAAATCCCAATACCCAGTCCAGATTTGCCAGAAAATGTTGCACAGAAGAGAGGCCTTAAATTTATCATCCCTGTTGTTGTAAGTGCTACAAGATATAGCTGATAAGATCCCAGTTCTAATATCCATATTGAAGAAAAGATCTGAAAGACCCACTTGCTGCCAGATATTCATAATGTTAGGGCATTCAAAGAACAAATGATTAGCCGAAAGAGGGGACTGATGACAGATCAAACACAAAAGATGTAAGTTGAACCCCCTCGAATTGAGTAAATCCGGGAGCGACAATTTCTGATGAAGAGTCTTCCAACGTAGGTGTTGGATTTTAGGAACCATGGGGAGATGCCACAGTTTCAACCAGAAGGAGTGCGAAGTATTAGTGAAACCACTAATAGCAATGGCATAGGCTGATGCAACAGTGAAGCATCCTGTAGATGTACCATTCCACACAGTCACAGGGAAAAATAGGAATAGGGATTGAGAGAATAATGAGCGCTACATCAGGAGGCCACCAATGGAAGATCCTTTCTCTTATCCAAGAATTGGAATATTGATCAATAAAGAAGGAAACAGAGAGAGGGGCATTGTAAGGAAGAGGGAACAGAGCAGAAGAGGGCGGGGTATTTGGAATCCAAGAGTTGAGCCAAGGATGAATCGAATGACCATTACCAACTTGGAAAAAGGAACCTTGACGTAGGAGATCCCTGGAAGAGCAGATCGATTTCCAGCCCCAGCAAGAAGTAGAAGAGCATTTAGCCTGGAAAAAGGTTGTGGATGGGAAGTATTTCTCTTTCATAAATTTGGACCAAAGAGAGTTGGGTGGTTGTAACAACTCCCACCTTTTTTTGGCTAATAACGCTAGATTCATAGAAGCCTATGATTTCACATTTAAACCTCCTTGTCTTTTGGGAAGGCAAATAGTTTTCCAGGAGATGGTTGGAACCTGTTTGGTGCAGCCATTGGACCAAAAAAAGCTTCTACTGATGCTATCCAGAGATTGGTGGATGGATGAAGGAAGTTTGAAACAAGATATGGTGTATAGGGGCATAGCTGAGAGTGTAGATTGGACTAGAACAATCTTCCCTGCAGGACTGAGAAATTGAGTCTTCTAGTGCTGAAGCTTTTTGGAAACTCTTGAGATCAGATTGTCATAGTGAGACTTAGAGAGCTTATCGCTGATAAAGGGAATCCTAAGATACAAGTCCAACGAAGAAGTGGGAACAATTTGAAAGAACTCTCTCAATTGTCTCTTAACTGCGGAACTCACCGTGGGACTGAACTGAGCTCTTGTTTTGTTAAGATTCAAAGCTTGCCCAGAAAATCTACAATACTCCTGAAGAACCTCCGTTAAAGCTCTAGCCTCCGCCATAGTAGCCTCACCAAAGAGAATAAGGTCATCAGCGAAAGCCATATGCGAGAGCTTCTCTCCCCCTCCTGCAAATTTGAAGCCCTTTGACTCTATTTTCTTGTAGAGCAATAGCCAACTTGGTGGATAAGACCTCCGCACAAAGATCGAACAAATAAGAGGAGAGAGGATCCCCTTGCCTTAAACCACTTGAAGGTTTGAAAAAAGAGAGTGGAGAATCATTGAGCAAAAGACTTAATTGGTGAAAGGTAGGAGCAACCGACCATAAATTGGTGAAAATTTCAGGCCTCTGTCATGAAACATAACCTCTAAAGGGCCACAACCTTGCTAGTTTCCAATAGCCCATTTGGTTAGAAGTGAAGTAACGGAATTGCAAGCATGGGATATTATTCACCAAATCAAGACTATTTGCATACATTTTAGGAAGGAAATCATTGTGCACATTGGCTTGCTAACCTTATAGTCTCCTACAGATATTGATTTTTCTATAGACTCCTTACCTCAACCCCTACAACATCTCATTTATTAAGATGCTGCAAGATATTTTTACCATAGGATGTAATTTCTCTTTTTTATTTAAATACATACCTTAATCCAAAAAAAAATTTGAAAAAAAAAAAAAACAGTTTTAGAAAAAGGGATGAAGTTCTCTGTGTTGGGGGTGTAGGGTACACCTAGACACATGGGGGGTGACCGAAATGACCAGCCAGCTCCCCCCCCCCCCAATAACGCAAACCCCGCCCCTATCTCTCCCCATGTGTCTAGACCCAGCCTGCGCCAAGATGCGCTCCCAGGCAGAGAATGTGCACCCTTAAAAAAATACTGAAAAAGTTTCGCTTGACTTTAGTGTATTATCCTCACATGAGATTTTTTTTTTTAATTATTTTTTCTGCATCTCAACCTCACACATGGGATTTGCTGGCCAGTTGGTGATGACACTCTCATCAATTTATGGAACAATCCTTGGATTCCTACATTATCTAACTTTGGAATTCCGGAGGAGCTCCCTGTCTCTGTCACTTCTTGTTTTTGCTTTGTCTCTTAACTTATTGATTCTTCTCACAATAGAAATTTGCCTTTGCTTCAGTCATTATTTCCATCCTTATAAAAAAAAAAGTCATTTTTTCCTTCTCATATTATTACTCATATTCACATTCCTTTTTTGGCTTTTTCGGATCAGGGTTTTTTTTTTTTTTTTTTGGTTCTTTTTCAAAATCTGGTGTGTTGACTAATAAGGTTGCTGCTTGCTTCCTACTCAGTTCTCGGTTTTCTCATTTGCTTCCACGTCTCCTTTTCCATGACAGCGTGATTTAAAAGCTAAAACTACAATAAATTTAAAATTTTTCTTTGGAAATGCATTAATAATGGTTTACTTACTAAAGATTTCCTCAATTGATTTCTCCCTATTGATACTGTTAAATTCGTGCCCAAAACCCGGTTTAAAACTCGGTCTGACCATCGATCTAGTTTGAACCTTTTATGTAGAACCGGGAGCGGAGTACGCTCGTGAACTGTGGACCATGATACTCAAGCTATCCCACAAGATTGTTGACCGTGACTCTGGAGAAGTCATCGAGGATAGGTACATCGACAGAGATAGGGGAAAGTTTGTCTTCGAGGGTGCATTCCTAGCATTTCCTTATTTCGAGGATCCGCCCGGCCCTCGCCCGGTGTACCCATTCCCACTTACAGATGATTGGGAGTAAGTTAATATCCTAATAATTCATGAGTATAAATACTAGAATGGGCTTAGGACCTGATGTTCCTTCTAATCATATTATGGGCCTAGTAGTATAATGGGCCCAATAACTTAAAATGGACCTAAAGACCTAAGACAACCAAATATGACTTAAGACTAAAGTGAGGTAAATAGGGGTCAATCCACTATTCACCTCACAATAGAAAACCTAAATCGTGGAGAGGAAAGGAGAGAAGGAAAGAAAGAAGAAGAAGAAAAAGAAGAAGCAGAAGAAGGAAGAAGGAAGAAGGAACGAAAGAAGAAGAAGGAAGAAGGAAGAGAGGTGGAACCCAAGCTTGCTCTCCTACATTGGTGAGCATTCTCTCTCTCTCTCTCTCACTTCCTAATTTATAGACCTAGGGTTGGGACTTATGAGCCATGAGTGCTTCATCTACCCTAATGGAAAGGCCATTAATGGCTAATCTTTGAAGCTTAGTTATAAAGACACCTAATCCTACCTTGAACCCCCTTTCACCCTTTCTCCATTTATGAACCCTAAGTTGGGGATTGACCTCCATTTATGGGTTTCACCAACCCTCATAGAAGACCATAGAGGTGTGGTTTGTGGGTTGTTAAATAACATTGATTAAAGGCCCTTTCAAAACCCCAATACCCAAACCCATGAGTTTCCTTTCCATATGTATTTTAATGGAGGAAAACCTAATCGATCATGGGGTTTACAAACCCATGTTGGGTGTGTGCTATGGCACCTTAGTTGGGGTTGTTCTCATGGCCAAAGAAACCCCTAAAAATCCCTAAGAATACCCCATTTTAGCCCAAGACTTTGGGGCTGCAAAACCATTCTCGGAATGGCATGAACAACAAGACTGGCACATGGACAGGCACATGCAAGTGCCAGTCCCTGAGAAACTAGATTTGCCGGTGAGAAGTTCGAGAGGGACAGGCACATGGACAGGCACATGCAAGTGCCAGTCCCTGAGAAAGATCTGTCGGTGGGAGGTCCGAGAGGGACAGGCACATGTAAGTGCCAGTCCCGAGAACCTAGATCTGCCGGTGGGAAAGTCCAGAGGGGACAGGCACATGGACAGGCACATGATATAGCCTTCTTGTATGTGCCGGTCCCCTATTTTAGCCTTGTTTGATAACTTATGGGGCCCAACTCTTCTAGCCCTAAGGCACTAATCTCTCCCCACGTTGTACACTCTCTTTAGGTTGACTGACCCGGTTCGGGGGCATATTAGTACTTGGGACAGTGTACTTGGCATTGAACGCCGATTTGAAGAGCTCCGTACTGACGATTGACTGAGAATCAAGGTGAGTGAGTTAAGCAAAAGTCTTAATTTATGGAATGTTTGTGTGTCGTGTCTTGCAAATGCCATTCATGCATGTGTGCTATAATATATAATTATTGGTAAGATATAGGACGATATAAATGTTTAGATGTTGATAGGACTTTACATTCTTGTCTTGCGATATTATTTATTTTATTGCACTATGGTGCGAATGGTATTGGATTTAGTTATGGGACTCGGGTGCCGGTTGGTGTTGGACCTGGGGATTCCATAATATGGACTCACTCATGGCATGTAGATCTAGGGCTTCGGAAGCGGGATCCAAGTGCCGGTGGGTGCTGGGCTTGAGATTGGCGTACTTGAAATTGCATTAGAGTTGTAAATTGCATTAAGTGGAAACGGGATGGTGACCGACCGACTACCTTCGGTATTCACATCTCGTACTTGTATACGTACGTATGGGCTAGAGGGGAGAGAGGATAGCCAGCCGATCGTATTTCGGTATCTATGGACTCGGCCTCTGGCCTATGCACATGCGTACCTCACTCATACAATAGGTGGATTGGCTAGGATAAATGTTTACCCAGTACTATGACCCTTACCGACAGGGGGTTAGGTGTCGGTCAAATCCGTGGGTTCCGACCGTTATTCGGGTATACCCACTCGGGAAGTTCGGGCACCAATCGTATTTTGGGCCGAACGCCAGGACGGGATTTGACTTGGGGGTTTGCGTATATCTCTTGGTGGAGACCGGTACGGCAGGCTTCCAGCGCGACTCGGGTTTGTCATCGCCGGTATACCATCCGTTTATGGTACCGATGTCGGGGATGCTACCTAAGGTGTTGCTATAGTACTATACCTGACTTAGTTGTGTGTTAGGTGGATTGGCTAGGATAAATGTTTACCCAGTACTATGACCCTTACCGATAGGCGGTTAGGTGTCGGTCAAATCTGTGGGTTCTGACCGTTATTCGGGTATACCCACCCGAGAAGTTCGGGCACCAACCGTATTTTGGGCCGAACGCCAGGACGGGATTTGACTTGGGGGTTTGTGTATATCTCTTGGTGGAGACCGGTACGGCAGGCTTCCAGCGCGACTCGGGTTTGTCATCACCGGTATACCATCTGTTTATGGTACCGATGTCGGGGATGCTACCTAAGGTATTGCTATGGTACTATACCTGACTTAGTTGTGTGTTAGGTGGATAACAATAAAACTATACATCATCATTCATTCATGTAGCATGATTATAAATTGTATGTGATGTACGGTCTACCTTGGTGGTATGGGATACCTTGGTATCCGTCCATCATGTATGGTTTGCAGTCAACCCCATTCATTATTATTATTGTGTATGCTTGTGTGGCTTAGCCACTCATTGGGCTCAGTTGGAGCTCACTCCTCGAGAAAACATATTTTTTAGTTGATGCAGGTACATTCGAGCAGGACGGCACGGAGTTCAAGACTCCTGAAGAAGGTCATGAAGAGTGGTGGACTTCAGAGTATAAGGATCATTGACCGGAGTGCTACTGTGAGATATGTTCCACGAGGGAACAGTGATTCTTGGCTGGTGGTCATCTTTTGTTACACTTTGATAAACTATTTTCTGATTCAAAGGTGTATTCTTTTATTCATTTCTTGATAAGTGTAGTAATTATACAGTGATAATACATAGATCCTGATTAGAACTCATTGATATGAAGGGGTAAATTTGAATAGACAATATTTTATATGCTATCACCTAGCTTCTGCTAACTTTGATGTTATTAATATTAATCCTTTCCTTTTACCTATTATTTGTTGTTGTGAATGAGTTAGTCTTGGGTATTGCATCAGTGATTCTGGTGGTTAGAGAGCGTATTGGTACGCTCTAATTGCATTCCCCGTGGTTCAGGGATGGGGGTGTGACAGATACATTATGTTCTTTGTGTGGCAATCATAGTCAGTCTTTCTGGCATCTCTTTTTACGTTATCCTTTTTCCAAATGTATTGGACTGCTAGTTCGTTGGGTTTATGTCCTGAATTTTTATTTTTTTTTGGCTTCTTCCTTTAAGGATCTCATTTTCCAATTATATTACAATAAATATTTTTCCCAATTGGATTTAACTTCTTTTTTACTTGTCATCACTGATGGAAGTTTCATGCAGGATTCCCAGGAAGCAGGTTGGGCCTCTTGTATATATGTCTTGACAATAATCGAGCTTTTGTTTCATATGATTATGGTTTTTTAGGTTCACCAGCTGATGCTAAAGCAAAAGCAATCGAACAAGACCGCCAAAAATGTAGCTGCCAAGGACATCAAACATTTAGAATTCTTGACAGATTCTGTTATACCCGCACCCCGGGAGTATAATTAATTATTAATTCTTCCCGTGACGTGTAGTTATCACCGCCACGTATCGGTGAGTTGTTCTCACCGGTGGTCAAACCAGCCCATATTGACCATAGTGCGAGGTTGCTGTGGAAACTAGTCGGGACCATGGAGGTTGCCCCTTGACGTGTCGGGGGTAAGTAGTTGACCAAATTTTATTGTGTGCTTACTGCCCTCTCAAAGCCCTCGAAGTGTGGTCCAAAGGCCCTGACCTCTTATGGTGGGAACCACCTTCCTACTCGCATCGGAGGCAAGGTTACTGGGCTGCCTCCGACCCATCCAATGCGCTAACAAGGACCCTTGTGGGTGAGACCTGTGGCTAAGGTGCTATTGGTGCCTGCCATGTTTGACCCTACCCAAATAGACCCTAGGTTACACTTATGAGGCCTTATCCAAATAGGCCAATAAATGTGAAGTCTATATGAGAGAGAGGGGTAAGACTATTCCTTAGTCTTTCTTTTTCTTTCTCTTTCCTAACCTAATCGTGAAAGGAGAGGAGAGCTTTGAAGGGAGGAGAAGGAAGGGAAGAAGAAGAAGGAAGCAGCTGTGGGTTTGGAGCTTTAAAGAGGGCACCTCGTGTGTACCTCAAACCGGGTAAGCCAAGTGCCCTTTTCCCCATTTTCTCTCTTCCCCTTGCTCGTTTGAGCTTGGGTGGTTCGTTGGTTGCAGCCCCAAGATGGGGATTTCTTTTTGGAAACCCAAAGGGTTAGCTCGAGCCATGTGTAGTTTCCCCTTGTAGGATGCTTTCCTATTTTCATTACAATCCTATAAAGACCTCTATTTTGACCTCTTGCTGAATCTATTTGATTCTAAAGCTTCAACCACCAAAGAAAACCCCAAATCTGGATTTTTGAGCTTTTGATCCTTTAAACCCCCTTAAATCTTTGAATGTTGGGTGTTTCTAAGACCCAAATAGACTCCAAGACACCCCTCCCTTGTCCCTTGAGGCTTAGAGAACCAAATGGGACAACCCTGGGCTTTTAAGACCTTGAAATCGCACTTGGGTTGCATCGGAGGCAAGTCTGTGTGCCTCCGATGTTGCCTCCGTGTGTCCCGAGCTGCGGGGAAGGTCGGAGGCGAGCTGCTTGAGTCAGACGTTGCCTCCGTCTGATTTTAAAGCTTATAACTTATGTAAACGGTGGGGTTTCTCTATGAGGCCTCCCCTACACTCTCTCACACTCTTATTCACTTCCATAGGCGCCAACATATGTGCAATGGGGTGATTTTGAGCGGGAATCGTTGCTTATACAAACTCCATTTGAAGTAATTGGTGAGTGGGTTTGGGTGATTGTTTGAGCTTGTTTACTATTACTTATTCATGCATTTATGAATTATATTGTGACATTATCATTCAAGCATGATTGCATATTTGCATTTATTCTTATTCGATGATGATGATTTGGATGATATGGATTTGTATTGGGTTACGGTCTTGGGAAATCGCTTACCGGAACCCCCGATCACGTGGAATTGTATATTGCATCTCATTCTTGTCTGTATGCGCCGTGTTGTCTTTGGTACCGGGTGTTAGATGGAATGGGGCGTTGACACACCGGATGTACCTCTCAACACGATAGGATTCATGTAGTATATCGTGGTTAGGCTTAGTTCCTATGCTCGACCCTTACCAACAGGGGTTTAGGTGTTGGGTAGCGAGCACTGCTGCTGTGGAGAGTTAGAGAGGCCGAGGCCGGGGGTAGTAATGGTTATCGGGTCGCCTGCGGGTGGTGATGACTACGACCGGCGCGGGCTCCATAGTAATAATTGAGGTTGCATTGTGGTGAGAATGGAAGGATCCACAATGTCTTCCCGATTATTGCGATAGCATATACCCATTGACTTAGCATTGTGTGTTAGGTGGTAAATAAATTAATAATAGCATGCACCATGGACTATTTGTGATTGTGTGATTGTGCATCCCCTTTTCTCTCTCACTAGCTCGGTGGAGCTAACCCCGTGTACACATTCTTTTTAGATTTTGATGCGAGATGATTCTTGTGGAGCCAGAGAGCGTGGGGAGGATCATGGCGATGGTTGCCCATGATGATTGTGCCTACGGGCTATATTGATACTTGGGACTTATTCCCTTCTTTTGTTTTTTTGGGCCACGTGCCTTATATAAATATTTATTGTTATATTTGTTTTGGGATAGTTATGCTATGGTCATTCGGGATGTCCATCCAAACTATTTACGTATCACTTAGCCGTATGAACATGAGGTAACTCATGCTGTAAACGCTCGCTTATTTTATGATCGTTGGAAATGTAATATACCTTTGTCTTTCGCACTCGATATTATTGTATTGTAATATTGGTTTATGGTACGTGAGTTGGCCCGCATGAGATCTGGCGGTGAGGTGGGATGACGCGTGTCACCCCAATCATACCACGATATTGTATTTTATCCCTTGTCGGGATAGGGGTGTGACAACATGGTATCGAGCAATGATGCTCTGCACCGACCACGATCTTGCGGACTTTTGATTTACTCTCCACAATTAGGTTCTAAACTAAAAATCTTCAAGAACATAAATGATTGTGTGCGGACATAGGAGAAGATGATTGTGGTGAAACAAGGACTTAGAAGATAATAGGTAACATGGAACTTAGGACTTGAATCTTAGGCATTTAAGCAACAACTATGTAATTGCTTGGTTGAGTCTTAAGTAGGTCATAGATGGACGGTTATATGCTATAATTCATAAACACTAATGAATCAATCATAACTAAGCACAATTATCGGCAATGATTTAAACAAGAGAGAATTAAGCAAATACATCGAGATACATATAAGATTAATTACAAATATCTAATTGTTCCAAATCTTCTTGGGAGGCAATCATATCCTTCCCATTTCAACATTCATGATTTCATCCATTCCAACAAAAACATATGACCCCATCTGCTCAATCAAAAGATACCAATCTAAACACTATAATTGTTTGATTCTCTGTTTGGGCATAATCGTGCCTTTCCCAACTCGAATGCAAGACCCCATTTGTTCCAATTGAGCTTTTGATTCCGGTTATCTCGGATTAAATATACAAGTCTACCATTTCTAAAAGTTCCTAGTTGTTCATCCTAAGACAAGAACTAGAAGAAGCTGATCCGGGATAACTTCAATTTGTTGAGAGAAAGGTGGGCTAGTCATTTGCACCACCGCCACCACCGCGACCAAGAAAGGTGTTGATGTCATCTACCCCTCTCTCGATACCCTCTAGGCGCCGAGTGCGGTCGAAGAGTTGCTTCGTGACCTCATCGAAGCATCCACCACTCGCGAGTTCGATGCTTTGATGGTCGTCGGAATGTCAATACCTCCCACGATGAAGGTATAGGGATTCCTTCTAGGTGAGCAGTGAGGTCTTCTCTTCCCCAATGGAGACATTGATAATGCCGCCAAGCTGTCTTTGCAGTGAAGGCTATAGGAACCCCTTTACATACATGAAACAACCCGATAGTTTTGTGTGCCGGGTTCTCGGTGTTGATTTGCATAGAAATGCCGATGAGTTTTGGGTAATATGGTTCGGGGAGGTTGAGAATGTCGGTCCACCCCAATGCCTCGAATCTACTGTTCCACATTGTATGCTTTGAGATCATCCAACACTACATTTCACCCCTTCCACTATATTTTGAAGCGGAAGTAGTCTTGATAAAGCTCTTGGTCCTCTATCTTTTGAAACCAAAGTGGATCTAGGACGTTGGTGCAACTTGTTCCACGCATGCACGCCGTGTTCTTGGAGCCATTGATTGTTTTAACACGCAGCCAAAAGCCAAGTAGATAGCAAATTAATACCTTGAATGCTAAGGCCTAAGTAGATGATCAATGTAAGGTTATGGGGTTTAAAACCTAGCCTTTGATTCTTTTCCCAAGGCAATTAAGTTACTGACGGGATTCTTAGGCTAGAAATTTCTGATTTTTTATCAAATTGTGATCTAAGAAGTTGGGGAAAAAGGGAATGCATGGCCACTATATGAATGCAATCATACATGATAGAGGTTAATGGCCATATTATGCCTAAAAGTAATATTTTATGCAAAACAGTGGGTTCAAGCAAGAAATGGGTTTATTCAATCATGGAGCATGCCTTGAACTTCAAAGAAATTTTTTTAGATTTTGTGGTTGGAAGTTTGAATCTTGGGAAACAAGTAAATATGATTTGTGATAACTCGGAGAATGTAAGCTAAGCCCTATCTAGTAAGACCGAATCAAATATGGCAAAAGAGAAGAGGAAAGATTCTAAGGATTTTATCAACAATCATGTATACAAGAAAATATGTTTGAAGATAAGACATTGTGATAATTTTCTATGAGATTTTATGGCATGTAAAAGAATTAGATTTGAACTTGGAGAGTTTTCCCAAAATATTGTGAATTGAGGACTTTACCACAACCAAAACCTGAACATAATCCTAGTAAAATTCAACTAGACATGACAGGACATAGCAACAATCTCTAAAATGTTTGCAAAGACTTGAAAATTTATAAAAGATGCAATAATCAAACGAGGATCCAACAACTTAGTGCCATCGATCAAATAGGGCTTGATTTACATCTAAAAACCCTAGTTCCGACCAATCGATTTTGGCATGGACTTGGTGTACATGGCCATGGGATTACAAGCAAAATCAAGACATGATCACAACTTGAGATGATTCATCCCAAATCCACGAAAGAGAAAGTAGGAATGAGAAGAAAGTCATATCATGAACAAGTAAGAGTTGAACCTTGAGGCTTAAGATTACAAGAAAACCACCTAAGGGAGCTTGAGCGAAAGTCCTGTGAGAGCTTTTTCTCCTCTGCGGTTATGTCCTTTTCTTTGGAGCCAAAAATGCGTTTTAAAACTCGTGGCTCTGTTTTGTTAAAATTCTACGAACAAGCGAACGAACGGATCCACTTGTTGTGAATCCGCCGCACAAAACTTCGAAATTATCATTTTAAAAGCGTGCAGATCAACGAACGGATCCACACTCATGCGTCCGTCCGTAGATCCGTTTGACTTCAACTCTCTCGCCTTTGAGACTTCGAGACCGGCGAATGAACGGATTTGCATTCCACATCCGCTCGTTAATCCGCTCTACCTATTTTCACGGAGGAGCCACGAACGCACCTGAGTCTTGGCGTCGCTTGTGAGTCCACCCGATTTCTTTTAAGATTTTGAGCCTATTTTGGAGACCTTTTGACCACACCTATATGTGATGATCTTGTGCCTATACCTAGATCGGACACTGCATGTGTGACCCATTTGTGGGGACCACATGAGTCTAGTTAATACCTAAAAAAATTGAAAGAGGTTAGGACTTGTACCCGACTAGGCCAGCTAATAAGAACTAGCAGGCATTGGTAACATGTGACTCCTCTCTTACCTAAAAGGAGAAGAGTTACCCTTGAGGATGAAGATCCTTAGACCCTATGAATGTAAGGACTCAAACCTTATGGATAGGGAAACCTAAATCTATGCGGGTAGAGACCCTTAAGGGGGTGCGTAGAATCTAAACCTGTGGGTAGGTACTAGGAAAGGAAAGTAATAGGCTGGTTTGGGCTGTTTATTTGAGTAAGCCATGAAGGTCACGTGTATTTGGAAGTCACTCATAACACCTCAAGCTAGTGATGACTCTATTTGGACTTTACTTGGTCCATCCAAACCTTGTTTAGACTCATAGAGAAAGTCCTACACCGTGATTTGACTTTCCAAAGAAAGGACTTAGCGAGCCGTACCTGAGAACTTCTTGATCTGGTGGATTAACCTAGATGACAGATATGTCCATAGGAATTTGAATGTAATTATTGAATCTATGCCTACATATTGGTGTGATATATATATATAGTTATCCCTTAGAACCTTGGACTTGTGTGACTAGAGTGATTCTCTGGTACTATAAGTATGACTTACCTCGACCTTCTTTGTGAAACTAGTTGGAGCCACGACCTTGGTTGACCAAACCTTAGGGTAATGAATAACGAATTTAATGACCGAGTAGGTTAATTTATTGAGACTGCTTGAAGAGTTGACTTGGACCAAAACTATTAAAGGGTTATTGGTTCTCGAAAGAGGACTGATGTGGACTCTTCCTTGTGGGATAACTGTGTAGTAGGTTTAAAGGTTGTGAAAGTTGAAGCGAAGGATGTAACAAGACCTTCTCCAACGCAGATATGAATGGGGTAATGGATCACCAAATGCGTTCCCTCCGTCTTGGGAGTGAACAATAGGAGATTCCATCAATATTCCAAATCATTCTAAAGTTGGGTTAGGTAATGAGACAACCGGATGTGAAAGCCTTAGAATGTAAACCCTATGTTAGGTCATGGGCGGTTAAATCCTGTAACCCAAGAATGACCAGAGTAGTGAAGGCTAGAGTGGTATCACCGGTGCGGAAGATCTAGGGAACCTTTGTTCCTTGAGACTTAACTTAGTAGTTGGAACCCGTTTTCCTAGGGTTATTGTGAACCACACCCCTGTGGTAATGTGACCTGTAAGGAAAAGAGAATTGTGGAACCGACTTGGTGACATGTAAGCCTTTGCCTCATCTTGATCCGACCTTTGACTTAGTTTAAGATGTGGGTGACTTGGGATGTTATCCAACGCCCTTATCACTTTAGACCCTAGTTTGCCTCAAATTTCGGGACGAAATTTCTTGTAAGGTGGGGAGAATGTTATACCCGCACCCGGAGTATAATTAATTATTAATTCTTCCCGTGACGTGTAGTTATCAACGCCACGTATGCCGGTGAGTTGTTCTCACCGGTGGTCAAACCACCATATTGACCATAGTACGAGGTTGCCGTGGAAACTAGTCGGGACCATGGAGGTTGCCCCTTGACGTGTCGGGGTAAGTAGTTGACCAAATTTTATTGTGTGCTTCGCCCTCTCAAAGCCCTCGAAGTGTGGTCCAAAGGCCCGACCTCTTATGGTGGGAACCACCTTCCTACTCGCATCGGAGGCAAGGTTCTTGGCCTCCCAGCCGCATCCAATGCCGCTAACAAGGACCCTTGTGGGTGAGACCGTGGCTAAGGTGCTATTGGTGCCCTGCCATGTTTGACCCTACCCAAATAGACCCTAGGTTACACTTATGAGGCCTTATCCAAATAGGCCAATAAATGTGAAGTCTATATGAGAAAGAGGGGTAAGACTATTCCTTAGTCTTTCTTTTTTCTTTCTCTTTCCTAACCTAATCGTGAAAGGAGAGGAGAGCTTTGAAGGGAGGAGAAGGAAGGGAAGAAGAAGAAGGAAACGGCTGCTGGGTTTGGAGCTTTAAAGAGGGCACCTCGTGTGTACCTCAAACCAGGTAAGCCAAGTGCCCTTTTCCCCCATTTTTCTCTCTTCCCCCTTGCTCGTTTGAGCTTGGGTGGTTCGTTGGTTGCGACCCCAAGATGGGGATTTCTTTTGGAAACCCAAAGGGTTAGCTCGAGCCATGTGTAGTTTCCCTTGTAGGATGCTTTCCTATTTTCATTACAATCCTATAAAGACCTCTATTTTGACCTCTTCTTGAATCTATTTGATTCTAAAGCTTCAACCACCAAAGAAAACCCCAAATCTGGATTTTTGAGCTTTTGATCCTTTAAACCCCCTTAAATCTTTGAATGTTGGGTGTTTCTAAGACCCAAATAGACTCCAAGACACCCCTCCCTTGTCCCTTGAGGCTTAGAGAACCAAATGGGACAACCCGGGCTTTTAAGACCTTGAAATCGCACTTGGTTGCATCGGAGGCAAGTCTGTGTGCCTCCGATGTTGCCTCCGATGTGTCCCGAGCTCGCGGGAAGGTCGGAGGCGCCTCTTGAGTCCGGCGTTGCCTCCGATGCGTTTTAAAGCTTATAACTTATGTAAACGGTGGGGTTTCTCTATGAGGCCTCCCCTACACTCTCTCACACTCTTATTCACTTCCATAGGCGCCAACATATGTGCAATGGGGTGATTTTGAGCGGGAATCGTTGCGCTTATACAAACTCCATTTGAAGTAATTGGTGAGTGGGTTTGGGTGACTGTTTGAGCTTGTTTACTATTACTTATTCATGCATTTATGAATTATATTGTGACATTATCATTCAAGCATGATTGCATATTTGCATTTATTCTTATTCGATGATGATGATTTGGATGATATGGATTTGTATTGGGTTACGGTCTTGGGAAATCTGCAGAACCCCAGAATACGTGGAATTGTATATTGCATCTCATTCTTGTCTGTATGCGCCGTGTTGTCTTTGGTACCGGGTGTTAGATGGAATGGGGCGTTGACACACCGGATGTACCTCTCAACACGATAGGATTCATGTAGTATATCGTGGTTGGCTTAGTTCCTATGCTACGACCCTTACCAACAGAGGGTTTAGGTGTTGGGTAGCCGAGGCACCGCTTGCTGTGGAGAGTTAGAGAGGCCAGGCCAGGGGTAGTAATGGTTATCGGGTCTACCTGCGGGTGGTGATGACTACGACCGGCGCGGGCTCCATAGTAATAATTGAGGTTGCATTGTGGTGAGAATGGAAGGATCCACAATGTCTTCCCGATTATTGCGATAGCATATACCCATTGACTTAGCATTGTGTGTTAGGTGGTAAATAAATTAATAATAGCATGCACCATGGATTATTTGTGATTGTGTGATTGTGCATCCCTTTTCTCTCTCACTAGCTCGGTGGAGCTAACCCCGTGTACACATTCTTTTTAGATTTTGATGCGGATGATTCTTGTGGAGCCGGAGAGCGTGGGTCGAGGATCAAGGCGATGGTTGCCCATGATGATTGTGCCTACGGCTATATTGATACTTGGGACTTATTCCCTTCTTTTGTTTTTTTGGGCCACGTGCCTTATATAAATATTTATTGTTATATTTGTTTTGGGATAGTTATGCTATGTCATTCGGGATGTCCATCCAAACTATTTACGTATCACTTAGCCGTATGAACATGAGGTAACTCATCAGCAACGCTCGCTTATTTTATGATCGTTGGAAATGTAATATACCTTTGTCTTTCGCTCGATATTATTGTATTGTAATATTGGTTTATGAGTGAGTTGGCCTTTGCATGAGATCCTGGCGGTGAGGTGGGATGACGCGTGTCACCCCAATCATACCACTGATATTGTATTTTATCCCTTGTCGGGATAGGGGTGTGACAGATTCTACTCAATTAGTATCTTGGTTATCCTCAGAGATCAGTTTTCAGATTGGCATTGGCCTCTTTTTGTGCTTTATCAGACATTAAACACCTCTTTACTGTAGAATCACTTTCCATTTTTGTGGGGGTTATCTACAGTAACTGTTCATTTGGTTTAAAAATCTTCTAGAATCAAAACAGAGCTTCCCAGAATAACTGCATGTTTCACTTTAAAAAACATAAAGAATTGCATGTCTCCTAAACCATCAAACCATATCATAGGTGTGAAATCATGTAAGGTTCAGAAAGAGGAGACACATCCACATCCATACCCAGAGACCATATATGTGCCGTTTAGGCCCTGCAGTCCCCATGTCAAGAACATCAAAACTTGAATTCATGATTGCACAACAGTAAGATGAAAATCGCCAAGAAAACCCCAAAATTTGCATACCTCTGAACAATACAAATTAGTTTATACAACCATGTTGGGCAATGATACAAAAGTTACATATTTAAGTTTGAAAGTTTTCACTTCTCTTCCCTTCAATTTCCCTTGCAACCAAACGAAACCTATATGTAACTCGCAACTGGTGTGACAAGAGCCCAATTATGTAAGAAAGGATTGACCTACATCCTTTCAACTAATTGGGTCCAAAGATTATGATGTGTAACTTGTTAATTGGAGCATCATCTTTTGCATAACTGGATCACTAAACCTATCAATAACACTGACAACCAATAAAAGCTCCAGGGAGAACTGTATCATTCATGATTCGACTGGGTATTAATGATGAAATGAAGTTGTAAGCTCAGCCAAATAACCCTTGCAGGTTGAAAAATATATGTATATAATACAGAGTCAATACAACCGGGTCAATGTGAAATGATTTATATACATTATTTCATACATATGTTTCACACTTCTTTTGCACCCGGTCTCTGACTCCCAAAAAGTAAGAGTTTGTGGCTCCGTACCTGATTGTCATCTTTGATCCCTCAAGAGAGGTTGAGATGCAGAACCTACAAAGCAAGAGCAAGAGAAGAAAAGCAAGGATATGATCAGTACGACCTAAATTCACTCGGCCAAAGGACAAGGGAAGATATTGTCAAAATTAGATCAGCTTTGTTCCCCACCATCATTGACAACTAAAAGAATAAAATCAGAAAGAATGAAAAATTAACTTAAAAAGAAAGGTTTTCAAAATACAGCTCATGAGCCTGCAATTTTGATAGCTCAAAATAGGGCCTGCACTTGATGGCAGAAGCCAATGTCCAGGTACAAAGAGCTCTTTAGTCTCGAATGACAAAATGAATCTCACCAAGTTTCCAGACCCTATGGTCTGATTAAAGGCTTTTTTCTGATGATTATGATCATCTCATTGATGCAAGTATCTCCTACTCAAGAAGCAGTCCATTCATGGAAATAAGCTGATCTTGACTTCACAAGCACATATCAAAGATTTAAGAGGCAACAACCCAACATCAGATGGCCAACAACCAATTATATCATCTTGCTTTTTTATTGCTTCTTTGCAGTTTAAAAATAAAAAGATTTTACCAAGGGTTTGCATAATACCTTCAATTCCTTCTTGTTGTGGAACATCAGAATGAGCCTTGGATTTGCCAGTTTTTTCTTGAAATTCTGCTATGACCAATCGTGATAGAAGAAGACCAGCAATAAGAGCCCCGATAATAAGCATTAAGAAAACCGCATTCCATCCCTTTTTTGAAATAAAACCAGTAAGAAGTGGCCCAAGTGCAGCACCAACCGATCCAGTGCCATCAATAATGGCAGTCACGGTTGCCAGTGCTCGAGCATCCCCCTTCAGAGAGCTATGGGTGCCAAGGTCGGCAGAAACTGCAGTTGTGATCAGCGCATAGGGCCCATTCACAAATAAACCGGCAATCATCATCAATACAATGTTTATGGACTTGGAAATACCCCCATATGAGCGATATAGGAGCATTGAAGGAATTGCAGCATACATGAAGCTAGCTGCCGTAATGGCCCGGGCATTAAGTTTATCGGACATGTAACCAGCAAGGACTCCACCAACTATTCCCCCTACATCAAAAAGAGTAGAAAGGTTTCCAGCGGACTTAACTGACACATACTCCCCTCCAATTTCTGCAACATAACAATGGGCTATCAGCATACAAAACAAACACCAAAGGGGGGGGGGGGGGGAAAAACCAAAGGAAATTCAAAAGAAAGTGGTGTACAATAATAGCTCACAGAAAGCTATACATGTTCAGGACAAAAGTATGGTCTTCACACTGATCTTATAGAAGGTTCAGCCCATAATTTCTATTAAGTCTACAATTTCTTAATTGATTTCAACAGTCCAAATTCGCACAATCATTCAATCTTTACCACAATGTAGTTCACTTTGTTGATCAAAGCTAAAACAGCTTAATTTTCATCCAGTCAACCTACCTTAGTTCACTGTTATTGATGATATTGAGTTACCTAGTGTAATAGGGAACCAATATTCGATTGCCCATTCTAGTTAGGATATATTAGGCAGTTTTTGATAGCTATCATCTTTCTTTCCATTCTTGTAAGACCAGCTGGCCATTGCTCTTTGTATTTAGTCTTCTCTCCTTACCGTTACTCCCTGAGGACTTCAACATCCATATTTTTCGAGCACTCTGCTCAGATTTCAAGAATATGATTCCCACCCTCGCTGCCCGGTCAGTGCCTATATCATACTTGGAACTTCATGGTCTTCTTGTAAGTCACGAGTTTCTTCTCAGTTCCTCCATCAACAAACTAATGATCCATGACTCCACTGCTCCAACCGGCACTTCATCTTCCCATGTTGCTCAGCATAACAGTACTAATGGAGTCCCTTCACAGCTGCTCGAACAATGCAATTCCTCCTCGGGTCGAGGCTTCTCTTGAAGCCATAGCAGACGAGGCCGTGGCTGGTGCAACCCTATCCCTGGACCTCCATCTCCCTACTCCTACACCTGTCCATACTCCACCCGCCCTCCCTCCCCTACTGCCCACTTTATGCCATACAATCCTTCATCCCCCCCTCCCCAACCCTACACTCGGTTCCCCCATACAGGTGCTACTCACCATGTCACCCCTAATCTCCAGTCCCTCTCTTAGTACAATGAATACAATGGTCAGTACCGGTTACATGTTGGCAACGGTAAGGGTCTTTCTATTTCTCATGTTGGTTCTACTTCCATTCCTTCCCCCACCCATACCTTCACTTTATGTCTTTATAATGTAGTCCTAGAATAGGAAATAATCCTCCTAGGAGCCAAGTAAAAATAAGGTCTGGTCAAGCCTGCTGTTTGGGGCTGATTAGGGCAAAAGTAGGGTTTAGAATGGGAATTTGGGAATGGGGTTTATATGGCTTTATTCTGCAGGTTTAGGGGGTCATTATGATATAAAAATATCTGGATTTGAAACAGTTTTGAATTCCTGCAGAAATTAGGGTTAGGGTTTCGGGTTTTGTAAATAAGAAAACAACTAAAATCTAGGTTCTTAATGGGATTTAAGGGCTGGAACCAAGGTCGAGTGTTCAGATGTATGGGAGGGAAATTCGATCCTGATATGGGGGGGGGGGGGGGGGTTTGCTGGTCAGAAGAGGGAAACCTGGAAATTTAGGGTTTAGGGGTTTGGGAGGAGCAATGGGGAATTAGGGTTTAGACTAATCAGATTAGCCTCAAAGCTGGATCGAGTGTGAGGGTTATTGCAAGGATGTCATGCCTGAAATTGGAGGGAATTTGGGTAAAAGGGTAGGGCTGGGCAGAACTTAGATGTTCTAGGGTTTATGAGAAAAGACAGAAATTAAAGGGAGATCGAATGGGGGAGGGAAGGAAACTAAAAACAGAAATTTAAATCTCAACTTACTATAGGATTCCACCGGCAGTAAATTGAGGGATGAAGGATAAAATCTCCTTCGAAGAAAGACCCTCCCAGCCGTCACGGCGTAAGGAGTCGCAGGATTCCACCCACCCTTCCACCTTGATAAGCGCACAAGGATGCAAACACTCTTGGAGAGCAAGGAGCAGCAAGCAGCCACGAAAAACACTTTTTTTAAATTCAAATCTGTTGTGGGGGAGCCTCCCACGGTTCTACTATTTATAATAATAAAGGGGGGCTAAAGGCCTTGCAAATAATCAATCTAAAGCAAGTCCTAGTCAGACTAGGAGTGGGCAGTCCTAATCTGAGTCCTAATAATAAAGCATAAAACAGAAATAGACTTATACTCTGAATGGGAGTATAAGTTTAAAACAACAAACAATTAAAATACCTATCCCTCTAAAATCGTGGAGGGGAACTAAGAGAAATAAAACATAATAAAAAGACTGTTTTGCCCTTCCTAAAAAACCTCTAAAAGGCTCCAACGAAATTCAGCCTAGTCAAGGCTGCTCTTCTTCTTCCTTCAGGGTTTCTTCTTCTTCTTCTTCCTTCTTGGAGCTGCATCACTTTATCTGATGTATTGCATGTAACTTCCATCACTAAACCTCTCATTTCCGTTCAAAAATTTGGCCGTGATAACGATGTATTTTTTTTAATTTCACCCTTCTCATTTCTTTGTCAAGGATCAAACAACCAATAATATTCTACTTTCCGGTCCGAGTAATGGTGGTCTCTACACGCCATCCACCTCTTCAAGTCCCTCCTTATCTGCCAATATTGTTAAAGAGAACCACCTATTGACGGTTGGCATCATCGACTCAGTCATCCTCATGAGCGCACTCTTCATCACATTTTATGTGTCAATAATTTTCCGTGTCTGTTTTGTCGGCTTAGTACTGTTTGTTCTACAGTATACTCTCTTTAAAAGAAACTCAGCCACAGTTTATTTCCCTTAAATTTGATTTTCAGTGATGTTTGGGGTCCTGCCCACACTCCCTCAATTAATGGATTTCGTTATTTTAGGATATTTTCGAATGACTACTCTAAATATATCTGGCATTCTCCTCTTGTGCATCGCTCCAACACTTTTACCATATTTCAAAATTTCAAACACTTATAGAGCGTTAATTTTCCGTTGTTCAGACAGATTGGGGGGGTGGTCAATATTAAACCTTAACAAAAAATTTTGAACAACTTGGCATTATTCACCGTCTAGCCTATCCCTGCACTCATGGACAAAATGGTCCTATCGAACGTTGCCATCGTCATATTGTTGAAATCGGCTCGCTCATAGCTTGGTCCTTAGCATTACTGGCATTTTACATTTGAGACTACCACGTATGTCATAAACATGATAACCTCCAGAGTTACTCAAGGTTTGTGCCCTTTTCAGCTTGTTAACCACAAGTTTCCTGACTACTCCTTTTAAAAAAAATTTGGTTTTCTCTACAATCCTTTCTTACGCCCCTATAATCATTACAAAATGAACTTTCGCTCTACTTCATGTCTGTTGTTAGGTTAACATCTTTCCCACACTGCCTACCGTTGCATGGACATGATTACAAAGCACTTATATATTGCTCGCAACGTCCAATTCAATGAGTCATCTTTCCCGTTTACCACTCCCTCCCTCCTTGGTCCACCTCCAGTTTCTTTTTCCCCCATCCCTTGGGCGGTCATCCCCTCCAACTTAACTCTTGGTCCCCATCCGCCGCCTCCAAGATCCTTACCAATGTCCAACAGTCGCTTCCCTCCTAGATCTCCACCCCGGTCCCCCACAGATTTTGCCACTCCCAACTGGTAATGTAGTTCTAGATTGGTAGGAGACCAACTAGAAGCCAATAACCAAGATCTGCTATGAACTAGGTAATTCGATTAAGTTAAAATAGGTGAAAATAGGTGAATTTGGCCAAATTAGGGTTAGGGTTTGATGGTAGGGTTACGTTATGTTGATGTAGGGGAGTCTATTAGTGAAGGTCTTGTTAAGTTTTAATGGTTGGAAGTAAGCTCGAATGGAATTGCAGCAATTTAGGGTTAGGGCTTTGGGTTTTTGAAAAGGGAATAATGGTAGAATCTAGGGTTTAGGATGGGAAATTAGGGCAGGGGTTTGGATCGAGTTCTCCTTAGGGTGAGAGGGAAATTCGATCCAAATATGGTGACATTTTGATGTCTGGTTTGGTCTGGGCAGAATTTGGGTTATGGGAATGATGTTCAGAGATGGAAGGAATGCTAGGGTTTGGTGGTTTAGAGGCTTAGAAGAACAAAGGTTAGGGTCGGAATGATCAAACTCATTGTTGTTGCAGAATTCCCTTGGCAGCAGCTTGTTTGATTGAGAAACTTGAATAAAATTTGAATCTTTAACTAGAACTTGAAGGAGATCTTCAAAAGAACCAACAGGGCTTTACACCGCAAGGTGTCGATTGGATCAAACACCAATCCCACCAACGAACCACCCGGGCTTCCCACCGCAAGGTGTCAATCAGATCAAACACCGATCCCACCAGCCTTGATAAAAAACAATACAAAAATCTTCAATGGAGAAGAAGAGTATCATAAAGCTTTTCATTAATATTAAAATTTGTGTACAATGCTTGCCCCCCTTACAACCTCACATAAAAGATTCAAAAATAGACTCCTACACTAAAAGGAAAGACCTAACAAACTAAAATACTAAAGGAAATAGACTCAAAACATGGCTGGACTTATAGAGTCCTAATCCAACCCAACTTACATAACAATTAAATAGTCACATGACCACTTAACCAAGTCACATGATAACTTAAGTGATTACATGTCCACTAATTACATAAAAATAAAACTAAATATAAAACTAAAACATCTAATCCCATATCCAACCTAATTACCCATATTTTAGGCCCATAAAAGTGGGCCTATTACATAGAAAACCGATGGGGATCAAAGGCCCAACATGTATATAACCCAACCCTAGACTTATTCCTAAGCAAACAAGCCCTATTTGGTAATGAATCTGCATCAACCGGGTATCTAAAACCCACACCCTAGCCGATCTCTATACCCTCCCACCACTCTCTCTCCCCACTGACGCTCCCACATCCACTCTAACCCAATCCCCACCATCATGCAGCCACTCCCAACTACCAACTTACCCCTCACCTACCCCATCGGCTCCCATCATTTTCCCTCCATCCTCCAATCCGACAGCTACACCCAGGTCCATCCCATGACACATAGGCACATGCCTAAACCTCCCCCAAACCTGACACCTTCCCAGGCCCATCTCTCACAATCTAAACCTCAAAACCCTACCCCTTAGCCCTTACCGAACCATCCTGCTTCTCTCAAGCCAACTATGAACCAACTCCCCGAATGGAGGTCTACCATGACTAAGGAGTTCAATGTTCTATTACGTAACGGCACTTGGACTCTTGTTCCTCGCAAGCCCATATGAATTTAGCTGGCTGCAAAAGGGTCTACCAAATCAAACGGAAAGCTGATGGGTCCTTAGAACATTATAAAGCTCTTCTGGTGGCCAAAGGGTTCACCAACATGGCTTGTTTACACAATTACCTTCAGCCCTATTGTGAAACCCACCACCATTATGACTATTCTATCTATTACAATGTCTCAAGGGTGGCCGTTCAAACAATTGGATGTTCACAATGCCTTCCTCCATGGCATTTTAAATGAAGATATTTATATGGTACAACCCCAGGGGTTTGAAGACTACCCATCCGAATCACGTCTGAAAACTGCATAGGTCCATTATGGCCTAAACAAGGCTCCCAAGGCATGGTTCCATCACCACTCACAATTTATCATTCAATTTGGGTTTAGGGCTTCACAAACCGATCCTTCATTGTTCATAAATAACCAAGGCCAGGTCACAACAGATGTCTTAATCTATGTGGATGACATCCTCAATACTAGCAACTATACCAATCATGTGGAGACGTCACTCAGTCAACTGGCTACTGCATTCTCGATCAAAGATTTGGGACCCCTCAATTTCTTTTTGGTTATCGAAGCAATTCCCCACTCTAAAGGCCTCTTGTTATCTCAACAACGGTACATTATTGATCTCTTGCACAGAGTAGGAATGACTGAATGCAAACCGGTTCTCACATTGATTGCCACCTTTACCCGCTTATTCGCTTCAGGGTGCATTGCTTTCAATGGTACTCTCAATATCGTTCTATAGTTAGAGCTCTACAATACAATACATTGACTCGCCCGGATGCCGCTTTTGTCGTCAACCGTGCTTGTCAGTTCATGCATGCTCCAACTGAGGATCATTGGGCTCTTGTTAAACGCATTCTTTGTTACTTAAAGCAAACCAAGTCCTATGGCTTACTGATTGAAAGGTCCCCAACATTGCAACTTCAAGCATTCTCTGATGCTGACTAGGCCGGCAATAATGATGATCGCAAATCCACAGAGGGCTATGCTTTCTTTCTCGGTAAAAATCTAATTTCTTAGACTTCCAGAAAGAAAAAACTGTTGCAAGGTCATCCACTAAGTATGAATACAAAGTCCTTGCTGATGCTGCTACTGAGCCGACATGGCTTCAGTCTCTTCTCAAGGAACTTGGTCTTATGCTCCCACAACCTCCAATCTTTATGGTGTGATAACATTGGAGCAAGATATCTCTTAAGCCAATCCTGTCTTCCATGCTCATACCAAACACGTCGAAATTGACTTTCATTTTCTTCAAGACAAGGTTGTCAAACGGGAGTTAATAGTTCAGTTCATTTCTACACAGGGTCAGCTCGCAGATATCATAATGAAAGGTCTCTCAACTACATAGTTTCAATTCTTCTGTGACGAGTTGAAGAGCCGCTCTCTCGGCTCATCAACTTGAGAGGGTGTATTGACGATATTGAGTGATCTGGTGTAGTAGGGAAGCACTGTTCGGTTGCCCATTCTAGTTAGGATATATTAGACAGAGTTTGCTAGCTATCACCTTTCTTTCCATTATTGTAAGGCCAGCTGGCCATTGCTCTTTGTATTTAGTCTTCTCTCCTTACCCTGATAATGCAAGCAAACATACAACGAAATCTCTGATCTAGCAACTGTTATTCCTCAATACCTTGACACCATCTTAAAATACTTCCACAAAATACCACCTCTAATCTAAGCCAAAATAAAGCATACCATTGATCAAAGGATTTCTAGATCGTAGACCCTGCTTCTTATCAGAAGAAAGGTGAAGCCCATTGTTGTAGCATAACAGCGCAACCCCCCCCCTCCCCAAAAAAAATCTGGATGCTGAAACCATTGCAGTTGGCCGATTCCACAAGAACTAAACAAAATTTTAACATGTAAGTTACCATAAAAAAAATTGGAGAAGGAACCTATAAGCATAATTCAGTCTGGCAATTAAAATACCAGACTAACACTGTAATGGAAGTGAACAGACATCCTCTCATGTCAAATATAGAAACTTCTGCTCCTAATTGGGAAGAAATGGGATAGGATATAGACAACACCAGTAACATTGAATAATTACAATAAAATTTCCCGAAATAGGAAAAAATAAAGAAAAAGTTTACTAAACTTTATCCAGTGAAATCTTTCAAATCAGTATGGTATCAAAGAGTAAATCGCAGGGGGTTAAAGCAGAGTAGAAAGAATTCAACTATGTGCCTTTAGATAGAAAATATTTAGGGATTTCAAAGGGTCAGTTTCAGGTCTTGTCAAGTCCCATTCAGCATGGAATAGATGAGTTCAGACCCAGCCATTAAGGATGCGTTTGGTAACACTTCTATTCTACGAAAGTGTTTTTAAGTTGGAAGTATTTTTTTTTTCTTGTATACTATAGGATAACACTTCTACGTAATAAAATGTGTTTGGTAATAAGATTTAAGAAGTATTTCTGAACCACAAAAGAAACAGTAATGCATTTGGAAGGCACTTTAACAGAAGCACCTATGTTCCTTTGGTACCCACTAATCAATGCATTTGAAGAAATTGTGTCCCTCTCAAAAATCCTCTCAAACAAACACTGAGTATCTGTTGGAATATGTAATCCAGAATACCGTGGAGGTATTCTGGTCCTTTTGGGGTTAGTTTATTTATTATGTTATTAGGTACAGTCGGCTATGTGGGTTTTAGTCCCACATCGCCTATTTTAGTCCCTTGTAACTTTCCCCTATAATAGAGGGGCTTACCTATCAATGAGAAAGCAACATTCTAAGTCATTCCATTCTCTCATTCTCTCTTTCTAACCCACGATTCTGCCAACATGGTATCAGAGCTGGTCTGATCTAGATTAGAAAAAGAGAAAAGAAAACTCTAATCCATCTCTTCAATCGACTTCTCCCTTCTCCCTTTCTCGGCTTCTCCTTCTTCTGTTTTTCTTCTTCTCAACCTTGTAAAGGGGCAGCACTAATGAGGTAAATACAGCATACCAATGATTTAGTTGCTGCCCCCCTCCCTTTCTACCTTTTTTTATTAAAAATTTTTGTTCGAAATCTGCTGGAGCCATACTTGCGATATTGGAGCTGTCCAGAATTTTTTGGAGATCTGATTTCTACCTAATGAAGACTAATCCTCCATTGTTGGAGCCTCCTGTGCACCCTTTTCCGGCACCCTTCTACCCTATTCCATTGTCTTCCTTCCCTTTTTTCTCTCTCCATCTTTTATTATCTTTTCCAGCCCCCATACCCAAATCGATCTCAACTTGTCAAGGTTTTTTTCAAAACCCCGACTCCAATCGATTTTAGGGTTTCCTTTTTCAGATGCAGCTGATTTTTTGGGGGTGATTCCCTATTACTACAAGCCCTACTCGACCTAATTTTGGACCCATTCTGATGGTTGGATTTGTTTCTACAGCAAAATTTCCTTAACTTGCTAATTTGGTTACCTGCTACAAACCCTGACTTTCAGGTTTAAGTTTTTGCTAATTTTTGGAGGGCTGATTACTCCAACTACAAGGACCACTTGACCTCAGTATTAGCCTCTTTCCAAGTGTTTGAAGACCCCTAACCCCAATCGATCCTCCTTTTCAGGGTTTTACAAAACCCTGACACATATCGATTTTAGGGTCAGAGTTGCTTGCTGCTGCTGGAGTTTTTTGGAGGTATTTTTACTATCAAGAGAGGAAATTTACTTCAATTATTCATGGCTTGAAGAAGTTATTTTACACAAGATAGCTTCTGCCCTATTTTTTCTGCACTTTTTGGTGGTTTCTCCCACTTGAAGATCAAGTCTCAATCACCAAAGAGATTTGTTATTCGAACTGGAGATCCATTCCCGCAGTTGAGGTCAGCATCTATTACCGGAAGACATCACCTTTGACAAGTCATCATCACTTTTGTTGAAGCTCCCTTCCCTACAATCGATCTTCACTTTCAGGGTTTTTTACAAAACCCTACCTATAATCGATCTAAGGGTTAGGGCAGTCCTCTCTTGCTGATTTTTTTAGGAGAATTTTATAACCATCAAAGGAGTATGCAACCCATATTTCAGCATCATTCATCAGTTATTTTTTGGAAAAAATTCAGGTTCATTCTTATGGCTCGGTTTCTCCCATTGTCAACCTATTTTTTTACTTGTTCCTATGTGGTTGGCTGCTTCAACTTCCTATGGATCTATTGGGTTATTTAATCTATACTTACTGGTTCTATTGAGCTTTACTACATATATTGCTGGTTTTATTGATTGGCTTCTGTAAGCATGACCGGTTGACATGTTACTGCTACCTTTATGAGGACTACTGCTGCCCTATTATTGAGACTGAGTATCCTACTATTGGAGATCGAATTTCTTTCATTATTGAAGACTCGAATCTACTACCCTGGAGATCAACTTATTTGGGATTACAACAGTGTTTTCCAAGGTTATTGGTTGCAATTACGAACCTATTCAGTTATGTGAAGCTTTTCTGGTTCATATCCGGCTTACTTAGAGGGCTTGATCCTAGCATTGTTCACAAATTCAGATCTGATCCAAGTTTTTTGTTGAAGCTTCTTCCATCCATTGCTGTCCAAATATCTTCGTCAATTCTATTTAGCATGTGGGAGTTTATAAATTGGAGTTTTGCACACTTGTTCTTCCTTGTGTAAAGATCGATCAAGTTTTTGAAGAATAGTGCCTTCTCCTTCTAAAAATCGGACCTGTTTTTTTATAATTCAGATCTGATCATTAGAGATTGGTGTTTTGGAATTAGTTTAATCGATTGAATAAGGTTGAAGATTACTTTGTTGCATTGTTTTTGTCCATGGTTCATTATCCCGCTGCTCTTTTCACTTCACCACCTCCTAAAACATACCTTTGGCATATACCCATAACCACTTTGGACAATAATGGTATTCTCTAATTTGCCATTTCTTCCTTTTCCATTACCCTTAGCACCTCTTGGAAAATTCTGGAATATTATGTTTTTGCCCTATCTCTTGCATCATCTCTGCTATGTCCACGTGTACTACACGTGAGGGGGAGATTATGTACAGTACACCTACAGACATTGTAGAAGCAGAACTTGCAGGAACACTTGGTGCAAACATAGAAGATCAGAGTTTCTACCATTGCCATTAGGTATCTCCTTTGTTATTGGGTTGAGTTTGCCATAAGGGGGAGATTGAAGTATTAAAATATTGAAGATGTTTGGTTATTGCCTGCCTATGTGAGGTTCTACAGTTGGGTTGATCATTTATCCTTTCCGCTGCTTGATTCATTTATTTCCGCTGCTTGCTGCCCTTGTTACTTATCTTCAAGATTATCATTAAGAGATTTATCACTGGACAACTGTAGAAGATTGGTGAAAACTGCCTTTTTAGGAAGAAATGCCAGTCCCGGTTTGCTGATCAAGTCTGCCCAGGTTTTGAAGATTTATTTCTCAAGTTCTTGAAGGTTTATTTGGGAGTTGCATTCGTCTTGAAGCTGGATTCTGCTACAACTTAGTTTTTGCCCATTTTGTTCAAGTTGGGCATTAGTACCTTGTATGCGCCAACTTGAGGGGGAATGTTAGCATTATTATGGAGTTATTTTTTCTTTTTAGTTCAAGCTGAATTTTCTTTCTTTACTTCTTTGTACAATCCAGCTTGAGGGGGAGTGTTGGAATATGTAATCCAGAATACCGTGGGGGTATTCTGGTCCCTTTGGGGTTAGTTTATTTATTATGTTATTAGGTACAGTCGGCTATGTGGGTTTTAGTCCCACATCGCCTATTTTAGTCCCTTGTAACTTTCCCCTCTATTATAAATAGAGGGGCTTACCTATCAATGAGAAAGTAACATTCTAAGTCATTCCATTCTCTCATTCTCTCTTTCTAACCCACGATTCTGCCAACAGTATCTTCTAACCTTCTACACTTAGAATGCAAACAAACAAGTGCACTCTAGACCATAGTTAAAACGGGGAAGGAAAAAATACTTTTTACAGTATGACGTGTTTAAAACGGCTCAGAATTCGAACAGGACGGTCAAAAATGCTATTAAACGTTTCAAAAACGAGGAAAAAATGAAAACAGATGGTACGAGTTTTAAACGTTTAGAATTGAAAAATACTGAACCAAAAAAAGGTCAGAAATTGTGGGACTAACTTATGTTTTATTAATTAAATATTAATATTTATGTATCAGTTATAAGTTTATATAATATTAAATGGTTTTTTTTTAATAAAAAATTAATCTTTTTAAAAAGTGTCCTTTTTTCACTCTCACAGTTAACACGTTTCCTTTTTTTTTTTTGGCCTTTTTTTCCGTATAATTGAGACCGATTAGGAAAACGGGACAAAAACGGGACAGCAAAAAAGCATCGTTTAAAATGCGTTTTAACTAACTGTGCTCTATACACACAAATCCTCAAGAAATCTTATAGAACACTTGAGATACCTCAATATATTCTTATACCCAGATCAAGAAGGTCCTTGCATTTATTTGCAATCTCTATTTGCTTCAGACCTTGAAGCTTTCACATTCACTACTCAGTGTCACAAATTTGCACAAGCTGTGAGTACATTCGCAATCATAAAATCTTGTAATTTGGGGTTTAAAGGGTAGAGTTATCCATAAGGGTATTTCTGTCCTGTAACCTCTCTAGAATGTTCCACTCCTCATTATAAATAAAGATCGACTGTGTCTCATATGACACAAGTCCTATTTTCCCAAATCATCATGGTATCAGAGAGGGAAAGATCAACCTAGGGAATCAATCCTAATCCAGTCTCTCTCTCTCTCTCTCTCTCTCTCTCTCTCTCTCTCTCTCTCTCTCTCTCTCGATTTCAGTGCCTCCCACAGTCTAGCGCCACTCCTCTGCCTTCCATCTTCTTCTAGCAGCATCCCTTCTTACCCGCAGCCCTCTCTCACAATCCATCCACCTCGGTGGCTCTTTTCTAAGCCACCGAGGGCCTTTTTTTTCTTCTTTTTGTGGTTCCTTCAATTACACTAATGCTGTGAAGGACCTAATTTATTTATTTTTTCTTCATTGATGGGATCCAGACTTTATCCAATCGATTTTTTTATCTTTCGCATCATTTTTTTCTGGTTTCCCTTTTTCTAATCAATTCTTTTACAATTTTTCGGAATCGATTTTTTCCTGCCCTTTGTCTCCCTGTGTCTTATCGATTTTCAGGTTACCACCTGAAATCGATGTCTGTTTACAATTTTTTTTATCTCGATGTCTTGCACCTTGCTAGACTCGAATTTTCCCAACTTCCTTGGAATCAATTTTTTTTCTGATCCTGTTTTTTTATCAGCTTTACAAGATCGATTCTCTAGGCTCTTCTATCCAATCTGAGATGCCTGGTTCAGAGGTATAGTCTGGTTCTTCTGGAGAGTATGACCAGCTCTGTGCACAGATTCTCAGCCGTGGACCTTTTCCCACTTTGGAGCAGTCCTACGCCTTGATACAATTGGAGGATACTCGCCGATCTGCTGTGCTTCCGCTTTCTGTACCTTCTGCACCCGAGCGATCAGCCCTTACTTCTGGTCCTGCTGTACCATCTCAGGGAAGTAACCAGAAGACCACCGAGCGCCCTGCTTCTGATCGGCCTCCTATCAAGTGTGACTATTGTGGTCGAGAGAGAGACACCAAAGACTTTCGCTGGAAACTTCACGGTCGTCCTGTTGATGGTAATACTAAGGGCTGTGGCCGTGGCCGTGGCAAGCCATCTGCACGTGTCTGAAACTACCGAGGCTGATTCACCAGCCCCTGTTGCTCCTTCTGCTGCTCCTTCCATGCCAGATGAGGTCACTAGGCTGCTCCGCCGCTTGGTAACAAAATTGGATCAACCTGCCCCTGTCAATCCTGTCACAGCTTCCTCCTCTACTTTTTTACTAGGTTCTTCCACAGCTTCAGGTATATCTTTTGCTGGTTGTGTGTCTGCTGCTCCCGGTCCATGAATTATTGACTCTGGAGCCTCAGACCACACATGACCAGTAATTCTAATCCTTTTTCCCAGTATTCTCCTTGTTCTGGTAAAGACAAGGTTCGCATTGCAAATGGGTCTCTTTCCTCTGTCTCTGGACAAGGATCCGTTCGATGTACTCCTACTTTAACTCTGAATAATGTCTTTTATGTTCCTGATTTTTCTACTAATCTACTTTCCATTCATCGTCTTACTATTGGTTTAAATTGTAAAGTCATTTTTTCTCTTCCTACTGTTTGTTTCAGGATCTGGTAACGGGGGAAACGATTGGCTCTGGTAGGGCTCGTGGTGTTCTCTATTTGTTCGATGAGGACACATCTTCCCAAGCTCATCACACCAAATCTGATGTTTCAGCATCTCTTCTTTGGCATAAGCGTTTGGGTCACCCGCCTATGCGGACCTTAGTTAAATCTTGTCCTAGTTTATTTTCTGGATGTAGTTCGAAAGATATTTTTTGTGAAGCTTGTGTTTTAGCCAAGCAAACCCGTATTTCTTATTCTGTTTCTAATAATAAAAGTCCAACACCTCTTATGTTAATTCACTCGGATGTATGGAGTCCAGCTCGATGTACGTCTGTTTTGGGTTTTCAGTGGTTTGTGTCTTTTATTGATTGTCATACTCGGGTTACCTGGTTCTATCTGATGCGATACAAGAATGAAGTGTTCAACTGTTTTCAGTCCTTCCACAATATGGTCCGGACTCAGTTCAAGACCGACATCCAGATCCTTCGTAGTGACAATTGGCGGGAATATTGTGATGGTCAGTTTCGGGCATACCTTGATTCTCACGGCATTCTCTATCAGACTAGCTGTGTGGATACACCTACCCAAAATGGTGTGGCTGAACGGAAGAACCGCCACTTGCTTGAGGTGGCTCGCTCATTGCTTTTGAGATGCATGTGCCGTTGCATTTTTGGGGCGAAGCAGTCCTTACTGCTGCTTATTTAATTAACCGGATACCCACTCGTGTGCTGAATTTTACTTCACCTCTCCAGGCTCTTCAAGGATCGACAACCTTCATTGTTCCATCGAAGGTTTTTGGTTGCATGTGCTATGCTCGGAACCATCACCATCCTAGCAAACTAGAGCCAAAGGGACTGAAATGTGTCTTTGTTGGGTATTCTCCATCTCAAGAGGGCTATCGGTGCTATCACCTACCCACACAACGTATATATGTCACTATGGATGTGGTTTTTAATGAGGCAACTCCTTACTTCTCTCCGGCATCTCCTCAAGGGGGGCCCTTGGCACTTAGTGATGACATGCCTCAAGGTTCTTCTCTTCCTCATCTACCTCCTGCTGCAGTTGTTCCCATTCAGGGGGAGAATTTGGATAGCACTGATGCTGTCCATGGTCATACTCCAATTCATGGTCGCCAACCAATTGTTCCTTTTGACATTGTCTACAATCGTCAACCTCGTGAGCAGCAAATAGAGCCTACCACAGCTGTGCCAACTCTACCTAGTCAACCGTCATCTCCTGCAACAGATCTGGTTACATCAGGTAATGATCCTTTTGAGCCCATTATTTCAGATCCCAATATTTCAGGTTCTCCTTCTCTTGATGCTTCCCTTGACCTTCCCATTGCCCACCGTAAGGGGACTAGAACTTGTACGCAACATCCTACCTCTAAGGCTGTCTCGTATGGGTGTTTGTCTCCTTTTCGTGCCTTTGTATCAACTTTGTCTTCTGTTTCCATTCCTCAGAATTGGCAGGAGGCTCTTAAAGACCCAAAGTGGAAAGCAACAATAGTGGAAGAAATGCAAGCCTTGAAGAAGAACAATACATTGGACTTGGTGAGTCTTCCTCCCCAAAAGAAGACTGTCAGTTGTAAATGGGTGTTCGTTGTTAAGCAGAAAGCATATGGATCCGTAGATCATTACAAGGCTCGGCTAGTGGCTAGAGGATTTACACAGACCTATGGTCTGGTAATTAGGAGACCTTTGCACCGGTGGCAAAAATGAACACCATTCGGGTCATTCTCTCATGTGCCGTCAATCTTGGTTGGGCATTGCAACAACTCGATGTCAAGAATGCCTTTTTACATGGGGAGCTTGAAGAAGAGGTGTATCTTGACATTCCTCCTAGGTTTTCTAGTGAAGCAACTGTTGGCAAGGTGTGTAAACTCAAGCATGCATCATATGGACTAAAACAGTCCCCTCGGGCCTGGTTCGCCAGATTTCATAGTGCTATGATCTCATTTGGCTACTCCCAGAGCAATGCTAACCATACTCTTTTTATCAAGCACATGGTTCAAAGATCGCAGTTTTGATTGTTTATGTCGATGACATAGTAGTAACCGGCGACGACACTGAGGAAATAACACGCCTCAAGGCGTATCTTGGTTGAGAATTTGAGATCAAAGACCTGGGATAGTTGCGCTACTTCTTGGGCATTGAAACGTATTTCTCTCTCAGCGAAAATACGTCTTGGATATTCTGACTGAGACTGGCATGTTGGGATGTAGACCAGCCAATACACCAATTGAAGCAAATGTTCGTTTATCTAGTCAAACAGGTGAACCTGTGGACAAAGGATAGTACCAACGTCTGGTGGGAAAATTGATCTATCTATCCCACACACGACCTGATATCACCTCTGTTGTTAGCATGGTCAGCCAGTTTATGCAGTTAGATTTTAGGTTTAGGAATGTAAGTAAGAGAATGAGAGGATGTTGGAGGAGGAAGAAGAAGAAGACTAGAGAGAGGATTCGGTTGTAATGTGTTAAAGAGTTTTAATGACTCTACACTCAACACCTATATTCCTTCATCACTAGAAATAAGAATATTACATACACCTCCCTAGGGAGGTAAAAGGTAAGAAAGGAGAAAATAGAAAAAAAACACAATGGGGTAACTAGACAAAAGGCTAGTTCCCAAACTACCCTTACATAACTTCTCACAACTCTAACACTACCCCCTCAAGCTGGAGAATAAATGTAATGCATTCCCAGCTTGCATAGGAGAGTACCAAACTAAATAGAGGTAAAGAGCCTTGGTGAAGATATCCGCCAGTTGATCACCAGTCTTCACAAAAGGAGTACAGATGCATCCAAAGTCTATCTTTTCCTTGATAAAGCGTCAATCCACTTCAATGTGCTTGGTCCTGTCATGTTGCATAGGATTGTGAGCAATACTAATAGCCGCCTTGTTATCACGGTAGAGTCTCATAGGGCCTTCAGTGGCAAATCCCAGTTCCTGAACAAGTCTTTTTAACCATATAAGTTCACACACTCCATGAGCCATAGCTCTAAATTCTGCCTCGGCACTGGATCTAGCTATAACCGGCTGTTTTTTGCTTCTCCATGTAACCAAGTTACCTCCCACAAAGGTACAATAGCCGGAGGTAGACCTCCTGTCTATGATGGATCCAGCCCAATCAGCATCAGTAAAACCTTCCACTCTCAGGTGGTTGTGCTTGGCATACAACAGTCCTTTCCCTGGGCACGACTTCAAACATCTAAGAATACGATACACAACATCTAAATGGCCACTCTTGGGGGCATGCATAAATTGGCTTACTACTCCCACTGCATAGGAAATATCTGGGCGTGTCATAGAAAGGTAAATAAGCTTCTCAACTAGCCTTTGGTACTTTCCCGCATCAACAAGAGAAGGACCACAATCTTCTCCTAGTTTGTGATTCTACTCAATAGGAGAACTTACTGGTTTGCAGCCTAACATCCCTGTCTCTGTCAACAAATCAAGCACAAACTTTCGTTGACATATATTGATTCCTCTCTTGGTCCTTGATACTTCAATGCCTAAGAAATACTTCAAGGGACCCAGATCTTTGATTTCAAACTGTTCAGCCAAGTAGATTTTCAATTTATCTATCTCAGCCGTATCATCTCCAGTGACTACAATATCATCAACATAGACAATGAGGGCTTTGATGGTACCATTGCCCCGCTTGGTAAAGAGAGTGTGGTCAGCTTGACTCTGGGAATATCCATTCTTTAGAATAGCCTGTCGGAAGCGTTCAAACCATGCCTTTAGTGACTGTTTGAGTCCATATAGTGCCTTCTTGAGGAGACACACCTTCCCTTCAGTTGAAGGTATTTTGAAGCCTGGTGGGGGTTACATGTACACTTCCTCTTCCAAGTCACCATAAAGAAAGGCATTCTACACATCTAACTGATATAATGGCAAATCTTTATTGGCAGCCAATGATAAAAGAACTCTTATAGAGTTGTGCTTAGCCACCGGAGCAAATGTCTCCTGATAGTCAATCCCATAGACTTGATTGTACCCCTTAGCCACAAACCTTGCTTTGTATCTCTCAACAGTACCATCAGATTTATACTTGATTGTATAGACCTATCTGCATCCAACTGGGACACGTCCCTTGGGAAGATCTACCAATTTCCAAGTACCATTCTGTTGAAATAGGCTACTTATCACTTACCCGATTGGGGTAAGCAGTCCTAATTCTATTAGGACTGTCCCCTACCCGATTGGGGAAGTACTCCTAGTCATATTAGGATTTTCCCTCTTTATTCCCTCTTTTATTTTTCTCTTTTTTTTATTGTTTTTCTCCCTCAGCCGAGTCCTAGTTTGGTATTCCTAGTTGTACTAGGAATCCCTAATAAGATTAGGACTGAGGTAGATTCCTATTTGTACTTGGATTCTTTATTATTCAGCTTAATATAAATACATGGCCTGTGTGATCGATTATGATCACTCAAGCATTATATTTCGTGGCTTCAAACATGGTATCAGAGCCACCTCTGATCTGATCTGAAGAGCAGCTCCTCCCCTCAAATTTTCTGGTTCTTCTTCTTCTCCAACTCTCTTAGCTACAGGTCTTCTTCTTCTCCACCACTCTCGGACTCTCTCTCTCATTCAGGGCAGCACCTTTGAGGTGATCCAATGAAGGTTTAGCAGCTGCGCTCAATGCCACCTCACTGAAGATTATATAAACTTGGGTGTGATCAGAATCTGCCGCAGGTTTCCTCCAAGCCTTGGAGATCGAGCTACTACCTTTTTCAAGCTGGATTTCTGTATTTTTCTTGGAGATTGGTTCCTGCACTTGTTGATCTACACCTACATACTTTCAGATTGCAGTTTTTTGAATCCAAACTAAATCAGATTCAGACCTGCAACTTTTTTAAGCTATTCTTAAATTTTTTCAAATTTAGGGTTTCTTATTCCCTCATCAGAAGTTACTGGTTTTTTTTTTTTTTTACATCATTGCTGCCCAAGTTTTATACACCATGGGAGATTCAGATGTTACCACAGCCAACTCTGGAGGGGATTCTCAGTCCCGGACAGAATTCCTCCCTTATGCTGCCGCCATTAAACTAGATGGCACCAATTATCTCATATGGGCCAGATCTCTCTCTTTGATCGTGGCTGGTAGAAACCTCACTGACACCTTATCGGCACCACCAAACAACCCATCGAGGAAGGTGCTGCCCGTACTAAATGGGCTGCCAATGATGCTATGGTCATGTCCTTTGTTTTGAATTCTATGCACACTGACCTCTCTAGCCAGTATCTCCTCCTTGACACTGCTACTCAGATATGGACTGCTGTCAAGGGAACCTATGGCCGATCAGGAAGTGGTGCACAGGTTTATAAGATCAGGAAGACCCTTCAGAACACTACTCAGAAAGAGTTATCTGTCACTAAGTACTATGCTGCCCTCAAATGCTTATGGCAGCAACTGGATCATTATGCTCGATTTCAGCCTACTACTACTGCCGACATTACTGCCTATCACTCCTATGTGGACCAGTTTCGGGTGTATGATTTTTTGGCTGGCCTTAATGATGATTATGATCCTCTTCGGGTGCAGGTCCTTGGTAGGGTTCCTTTCCCCTCTTTAGAGGAAACTTTTTCATATGTTCACAGTGAAGAGACTCGAGGGGCTGCTATGATGGTTGCTCCTAAAGTTGAGAGATCAGCCTTACAGGCTTCTGACTCCACCTCAACTCCTTCTTCTGAGAGTATTGCTACCGCTGCTACAGCCAAAGAGCTTGTGAAGTGTGATCTTTGCCACAAACCGTATCACACTAAGGCACAGTGTTGGAAACTACATGGGAAGCCTGCTGATTTTGAGGCCAAACGGAGTCGTGCTAAGCCTAAAAACAAAGCCAATCATACTGAAAGTGTAGCTCCAGGCCCCACTACTGATATTGGTTTCTCCCAGGAAGAACTCCAAGCTCTCCGGCGTCTGTTACACACTTCCGCTGCCTCTACTACATCTGCTGCCAATACAGGTTCCTTCTTTGCCCGTATAGGTATTTCCTTTGATGGTCATTGGGCATCGGTTGTCTCCACTCCATGGATTATAGACTCTGGTGCCACTGATCATATGACAGGTTCTTCTAACCTCTTCCATTCATATTTTCCTGCTTCTGGGAAAGATAAGGTTAAATTGCTGATGGGTCCCTCTCCTCTATCTCAGGGAAAGGATCCATCGGATGTTCCCCTTCCCTTACTTTGTCTTCTGTGCTGCATATTCCCAAGTTTACCACTAACCTTCTTTCCATTAGCAGTATTACCAAATCTCCAAATTGCAAATTGACTTTTTTTCCTACTAATTGTGTTTTTCAGGAACTGGACTCGGAGAAGACGATTGGATCGGGTAAAGTGTATGGCGGATTGTACCTGCTTGATGGCGACCCTGCTCCTACCCAGGCATTACCTTCTAGGCTTTATCACCCGGCATCTTTTTCTTCTGAATTACATAAATAGCACTCTAGACTAGGTCATCCACCTCTAGGAACCTTATCCACTTTATTTCCTGCATTAGTTAAAGAATGTAATAAGGAAGATTTTTTTTGTGAGCCTTGTGTCTTGGCCAAACAGACACGTTCAAATTATCCCATTTCTAATACTAGGTCTTCTTCCTTATTTCATGTTGTTCATACTGATGTGTGGGGTCCTAGTAGAAAAGTTTCACTTTCGGGTCATCGGTGGTATGTCACATTTATTGATTGTTTTTCTAGATTTACTTGGGTCTACCTCATGCACACAAAGAGTGAGGTCTTTTCATGTTTTCAACATTTTCACCAAATGGTTAAAACCCAGTTCAGTGCCACTCTTCGCATTTTGCGGAGTGACAATGGGACAGAGTACATGGACGGTCAGTTCCAAAATTACCTTGCTGCCCATGGGATCCTCTACGAGACCAGCTGTGTTGACACTCCAGCCCAAAATGGTGTGGCTAAGAGGAAAAATCGCCACCTCTTAGAGGTCGCTAGAGCACTTGTGTTTGCTCCCAATGTGCCTTCCTTTTATTGGGGGGATGCTGTCCTTACTACAGCCTATTTAATTAATAGGCTGCCTAGTCGGGTTCTTCAATCCCGACCCCCCATTGAGCTCCTACTTGGCTCTTCATCCTTTGTTGTCCCCCCTAGGGTGTTTGGATGCGTCTGTTATGCCAGGGATACACGGTCCCCTGGTAAACTTGAACCACGTAGTCTCCGCTGCATTTTCTTAGGTTACTCTGCTACTCAGAAGGGGTACAAATGTTATTACCCTCCATCCCGCAGGTCCTTCGTCAGCATGGATGTCGTCTTTCATGAGAATGTATCCTATTATGTGTCCCCTCCTCTTCAGGGGGAGAGTGTTAGTGAAGATGTGCTGACTATAGACTCTCCACCTCCACTTCAGTCTGTTTACAATGAGCCTGATCGGCCTGCTCCTAGTCCTCCCTCTGAGTCAGGGGAGAGGTCCCTATACAGGGGGAGACCATCCCTATTCAAGGGGAGCAATCTACCCTAGTCCAGACTCTTGTCCAGAGAACTACCCCTGTCCAGAGAACTATTAGTGGATTTCAGAGGAGGATTGATGACAGTGGTGTACAGACCTATGCAAGAAAATATAAGCAGATTCAATCAACTGTTGCTCCAGTACCCATCCAATTGCCGAACCTAGATCCAGAACCTGACTCTCCACCTGGTAATGTTCCTTCTCCTGATTTACCTATTGCGCAGCAGGTTCAATCAACTATTGCTCCAGTACCCATCCAATTGCCGAACCTGGATCCAGAACCTACCTATCCACCTAGTAATGTTCCTTCTCCTGATTTACCTATTGCTCTTAGCAAAGGTGTCAGGGCTTACACTCAACATCCCATATCCCATGCTGTATCTTATGACTCCCTTTCTCCATCCTTTCGTGCTTTTGTTTCTTCTCTTTTTTCTGTTTGTATTCCTAACCATTGGCAGGAAGCTCTATCAGATGGAAAGTGGAAGGCAGCAATGATGGAAGAAATGGAGGCCTTGAAGAAAAATAACACGTGGGAGCTCGTGGTTCTTCCACTTGGGAAGAGAACAGTTAGATGTAAGTAGGTGTTTGTAGTGAAACAGAAGATGGATGGCACCGTGGATAGGTATAAGGCACGACTAGTAGCCAAGGGGTTTACTCAGACATACGGCATTGATTATCAGGAAACCTTTGCACCTTTTGCAAAGCTGAATACTGTTCGTGTGTTGTTATCTTTTGCAGTCAACCTTGGATGGGATTTACAATAGCTGGATGTAAAAAATGCTTTCCTGAATGGGGAATTGGATGAGGAGGTGTACATGGATATTCCACCGGGTTTTTCTTGTGAAAAAAACCAAGGTAAAGTGTACAAATTGAAGCGTGCACTATATGGGCTGAAGCAATCACCTCGAGCATGGTTTGGCCGGTTCCACAAGGCGATGATTTCTGTGGGCTATAAGCAGAGTAATGCTGATCACACACTCTTTCTAAAGCGGGTTGGTGAAAAACTCACTGTTCTTATTGTCTACGTGGATGACATAGTGGTTACTGGCAATGATGGTGATGAGATCAGACGGTTGAAGACCTTCCTTGGACAAGAATTTGAGATTAAAGATCTAGGGAAACTACGATACTTTCTCGGGATTGAGGTTGCCAGATCTTCTAAGGGCATCTTTCTCTCCCAAAGAAAGTATATCCTAGACTTATTGGCTGAAACCGGGTTGTTAGGCTGTCACCCTTCCGATACTCCTATGGATCCTACTGTTCGTCTCAAAGAAAAAGAGGGTGAGCCTGTTGATAAAGGCCGGTATCAAAGGCTTGTAGGGAAGCTGATTTATCTCTCACATACTCGTCCTGACATTGCTATCGCTGTGAGTACTGTGAGTCAGTTTATGCATGATCCCTACTCTTCTCATATGGGGGCTGTTCTTCGTATTCTACACTATCTGAAGTCAGCTCCTAGAAAAGGAATTCTTCTGTCTGCACATGGTCACCTACGGATTGAGGCATACACTGATGCCGATTGGGCTGGTTCTGCAGATCGTAAGTCTATCTCTAGGTATTGCTCCTTTGTAGGTGGAAATCTTGTCACTTGGCGTAGCAAAAAGCAAAATATAGTTGCTCGTTCTAGTGCTGAAGCTGAGTTTCGAGCTATGGCACAAGGTATTTGTGAGTTACTCTGGCTTAAAAGTTTGCTACAAGATCTTGGTGTTCCTATTCGTCTTCCTATAATGTTGTACTATGACAACAAGGCTACAATCAGCATAGCACACAACCCAGTACAGCATGATCGTACCAAGCATGTTGAGGTGGATAGGCATTTCATCAAAGAGAAGTTAGAAGATGGGCTGATTTGTATTCCCTTTGTGACATCTGCTGATCAACTTGCTGATATCTTCACCAAGGGATTATCTGGAAAATTGTTTCATGCTAATCTAGTCAAGTTGGGCATGATCGACATCTTTGCTCCAACTTGAGGGGGAGTGTTGAAATAGGCTACTTATCACTTACCCGATTGGGGTAAGCAGTCCTAATTCTATTAGGACTGTCCACTACCCGATTGGGGAAGTACTCCTAGTCATATTAGGATTTTCCCTCTTTATTCCCTCTTTTATTTTTCTCTTTTTTTATTGTTTTTCTCCCTCAGCCGAGTCCTAGTGTGGTATTCATAGTTGTACTAGGAATCCCTAATAGGATTAGGACTGAGGTAGATTCCTATTTGTACTTGGATTCTTTATTATTCAGCTTAATATAAATACAGGGTCTGTGTGATCGATTATGATCACTCGAGCATTATATTTCGTAGCTTCTAACACATTCTTTTCAAGGGCCATCATCTCCTCAGACATAGCTTGTCTCCACTTTGGGTCAGGCATAGCATCAGTAACATTCCTTGGAATAGAAGTTGTAGAGAGAGCAGCAATAAAGGCAAGACCTGCAGAAGAAAGAGCATCATAGTAAACAAACTGGGCTATAGGATTAGTACAAGCTCTTTTCCCCTTTCTAATAGCAATAGGAAGGTCTAAATCAGATGGAGGAGAGGGGATATCACCTGATTGAGGAGAATGAATCTCAGGATGCGGATCTGGATCCAAAGAGGACTCTTGGTAGGTCTTCTTTCCTTCATTATGCAAGCCTTCACCTCTCTTGTATTTAATGTGGTAATCCTTCTCCTTACCAGAACCACTGTTAACCAAATATGTATTCACATCCACATCCACAGCTCTATGCTTTCCAATGTCAAGCATAAAGGAAGAGATAGGTAGAGGATAATGAAGAAAATCAGCAACCTGTTCATTTCCACAATTCTCCCCCTGAAGAGGATGCTGAGATGGTGCAAAGAAAGGGACAGACTCAAGGAAAGTGACATCTTTAGAGATTAGGCACCTGCGAGAAGATGGGTGATAACACTTGTAACCTTTGGTTGTAGAAGAGTACCCAAGAAAGAGACACTTGAGAGCTTTGGGATCAAGTTTAGTACGATGTGATTTGTTAACATGCACATAACAAACACAACCAAAGACTTTAGGAGGAAGAGAGAAAGCAGAAACCTGTAGAGATAAGATTTCGAAGGGTGATTTGAAAACAAGAAGTTTAGTAGGCATACGATTAATGAGAAAGGAAGCAGTGAGAAGAGCTGCAGACCAGAAGGTCTTGAGAACATGCATGCCAAACAAGAGATTATGAGTGACTTCCAATAAATGACGATTTTCCATCTCAGCAACCCCATTTTGTTGGGATGTGTCAACACATGCGAGCTGATGCATAATGCCATTATTGGTAAAGAAGGTTTGGAGGCCACCAAACATGTATTCTCTTCTTTTATCAGACCGAACAATTTTGATACGAGTATCAAACTAAGTAAGAATCATCTGATAAAAATTCTGAAATGCATCACAAACATCACTTTTATGTTTCATAAGAACAGTCCAAGTAGCAGGGATACTACCCTTACCAGATATGGAGGAAAGGGAGCCGTCAACTACCCTAACCTTATCCTTACCAGAGCAAATGGTATAGGAATCATATTAATGGGACGTACCAGTCATGTGGTCAGTGGCACCAGAGTCAATGACCCAAGACTGGGCTGCAGTAGAAGCAGAGGTGGAGACCTGCAAAGCTGAGGATGAAGAAGAACTGGCCACTGTGGGTGCAGGAGATATGCTCAGCTGTGACATGACCCTGCGAAACACTTCATCTGCCAACGTGGAGTCATCCTGTGTAGTATCTGCCTCAGTCATCACAGAGTGTGCTCTAGCTCCCCCCTCTACGGCCTCCACGACCTAGTGTGCCAGGAGGACGACCATGAAGAGACCAACACCTATCATTGGTGTCCAGTTCTCCCACAATGATCACATTTAAACCTGTCTCTCCCAACTCCACTGGCACCAACTGTCTTCACTGCTCTGTCTTCCTCACGGTTAGGCCCTTGGCCTCTACCACCTCCACGGGTGTCTCGGAAAGAACTAAAATTGAGAGCTGACCTCTCAAGAGATGATGCTAGTGTGGGTTCCATAGCAACACACCGAGTCTCCTCACTCTGTAAGTAACTACAGACCTCACTAAGAGATGGAAGGGGAGACCAACCTAAAATCTGGAGCCTGATTGGCTCATAGTCAGGTTTCAGACCACCAAGTAAAGTGAAGACACGCTCCTTTTCAAGAGTCCGATACACCTTTGCTTCATCCTCTGGGTTGGTCAAGTGAAGATCCCTGTAGTAGTCATACTCCTCCCAAAGCCTAAGAAAAGTATTGTAGTACACAAAAATTGTCTTGTCACCCTGCCTCATTAAGCTAATTTTTTGATGAAGCTGATAGACCTTGGCAGAGTCACCCACTCTATCAAAAGTCTGGGAGACACTGTCCCAGATTGCCTTGGTAGTTTTTTTTCTTATAAACCTTCTCCCAATCTCGGGTGTCATGGAGAAAATTAGCCATGTCATGACTGTAGGGTTTTCGGTCTCCCATTTGTCATAGGTAGGTGAACCAGGCTCTGGAGCTTTAACAGTACCAAAAATGTACCCAAGTTTCCCTTTGCTCTTAAGGGAAAGCTTCACAGAGTGTGACCAGTCCAAGTAGTTACTGCCATCAAGTTTCACAAAGGAAATCTGTGTATGTGTGCTCTCATAAACCAACTGAGAAGCAGCTAGAGTGGGCTGTGAATCAACCGAACCAAGTCCAGATGTACCCGAATCAACCATATTGTATGGGAAACAACACTTAACCATAAACCACATTACCAACAGCAAGTGGGGAGTACACACTCAACCCAAATAGAGGATTCCAATACAAAACAGAAATTCCAGCAAGGACGAAGACAGGTATAAGCTGGTCCTTAACACTTTCCAAGAGGTAAAACTAACTTAAACAAGCTCCAATATCTCAAACAAGGTGTCCACTATCATTCTTCTACCAAGCCCATTGTACACCAAAAAAGCACCACGAAAATGAGCTATGCTCAAATAGGGTTCTCATCCATCAAGGGAAAACAAAAGAGCCATAAAGAGGACCCTTATACGAACCTAGTGAGTTACTCCAAGCCCCAAACACATGCCGAGAGAAGGAGAAGCAAAACCTGCAAGTTGTAGTTGGCGGTAACCCTAGTTGAGACTGGGTGAGCTTCAACACAGCTCAAATAACACTTGCAAACACTTGAATAGATTATATCGAACCTATTTCATGCTTCTTTAACAGCTCTCTTACATAGGAGTCTTCTCCTTGAAATCCTTTGTGAACTAGGATCTCAAAGAGAAGAAAAAGAATAGAAGAGAGGAGCAGAAAACGACTCTCAAACCTAAAGCTCTAATACCAAGTTAGATTTTAGGTTTAGGAATGTAAGTAAGAGAAGGAGAGGATGTTGGAGGAGGAAGAAGAAGAAGAAGACAAGAGAGAGGATTCAGTTGTAATGTGTTAGAGTTTTAATGACTCTACACTCAACACCTATATTACTTCATTACTAAAAATAAGAATATTACATACACCTCCGTAGGGAGGTAAAAGGTAAGAAAGGAGAAAATAGAAAAATACATAATGGGGCAACTAGACAAAAGGCTAGTTCCCAAACTACTCTTACATAACTTCTAACAACTCTAACATATGCATGACCCATACTCCTCTCATTGGAAAGTTGTCATTCGGATACTCCGATACTTGAAGGCAGCCCCAGGTAAAGGACTCCTTTTCTCGCCTCATTCTCATCTTCGAATCGAGGCCTTTATCGATTCAAATTAGGCCAGTTCTCCTGACGACAAACGGTCTACATCTGGTTGTTGTACATTGGTTAGAGATAACTTGGTCACATGATGCAGCAAGAAACAGGCCGTGGTTGCTCGATCAAGTGTTGAAGCTGAATTCCGTGACATGTCTCATGGCATCTGCGAGCTGATGTGGATTAAAGGCCTATTACAGGATTTAGCTATCGCTGTACCTTTGCCTATGATGTTATATTGTGACAACAAGTCAGCCATTAGCATTGCCCATAACCCTGTTCAGCATGATTGCACAAAGCATGTGGAGATCAACAGACACTTTATCAAAGAGAAGTTAGAAGAAGGGCTAATTTGTACTCCCTTTGTAAAATCTGAAGAACAGTTAGCTGATGTGTTTACAAAGGGTTAAGTAGTAAACTTTTTAGTCCTCTAGTGTGCAAGTTGGGCATGCATGATATCTATGCTCCAACTTGAGGGGGAGTGTTGTAATTTGGGGTTTAAAGGGTAGAATTGTCCATAGGAGTATTTCTATCCTATAACCTCTCTAGAATGTTCCACTCCTCATTATAAATAAAGATCGACTGTGTCTCATATGACACAAGTCCTATTTTCCCAAATCATCATAAAATCATCAAGCTCTAAACGCAAACCTTGCAACTTTGAAAACAATAACAAGGCCTCCTTGAAGCTACTGTTATGGATGTATCCAGTTATCATCAAGTTGAATGTGATTATATCTCAATCATCCATCTGGTCAAAAGGGGACGAGCAATATCCAGCTTGCGCAATTTGCAGCAACCATCGATTATAGCATTCCAAGCCACAAGAGTCTTGTCTATGCTATCAAATACTTGCTGAATGTCTCCATATTTTCCATACATAAATCAAAGCAACAATCAAATTTATATTCATCCCGATCTGCTCTCTAATGATGAACTGATGACTCCATTTCTGTAAGTCCGAATCCCTTAAACGAGAACAAACTGAGAAAACCAAAATCACGGCAACAACATTTTGCTTAATATTAGCTGAAACCACCTTCCTGAAATATTGGATAGACATTTCAGGTTCATCTGTGCACATAACCTGCAACCATGCTAGTCCAAGATACAACATTCTGTTCATGCATCTGATCATACAACCTCCGAGCCTAACCCATAGACCCATTTCTGGCATAAATACCAACCATCATCGTCCATGATACCACATCTTTAAGATCCATTTGACCAAAAACTCTCTTGGCCAAATCAACATGACCTAGCTCAGAATACATGTGCATCAAATCAGAGTTGCTAGCGAAAACATCGGACTTGTCACAGAGCTTGAGGAAGTTACGATGGATTATCCGCCCTACATAGGTGGATGAGCACCGAGCGAAAGACTCAACAAGAATTGGAACTTGTGAACGTTAGGAACAACATCCTCTCGACACATTTTCGTATAGAGGGTGATTGATTCCTGCAGGACATGCTTTCTCAAGAAGGCCATGATGACCATATTCCATAAAAAAGTGGAGGGTTTGGGATTTGACAATAATGGAAAGGAGATAGGTAGTATCGCCATGATCCACATCTGCTATACATTTCAGAAGACTGTGTATTGCAGAAGGGTGAGTCATTCCCATTATGATCATATGAGCATGGATTTGGGTGCATTGCTTTAGAGTGGTGAAGGTTGCCCATTTCATTAAATTGTGTTTGGAACGCGAGAGCATTCAAAGCTTTCACATCCAGCAAGTCTCCTTGCGATTCCAAGATTTCTACAGGACTACTTTGTGACTTGCTGCATATCAACTTCTAACGGACTGGTTGAAGGAAAATAAAGAGGTTTTGAAGAAGATACTGAATATAGAGATGAACAACAACATGATACTAAATCCAGGTGTGTTTTCCTTCTACATTTGAGCTATGATTGGATTGAGAGAATTAAATACTCCCAACCTGATCATATTGCCACCATACTTGAGCCCTGAGGCTCAGGCATTTCAGATCATCAACGACCTCAGTGGCCTCATCCACAAGCAGTGCGAGGGAGGGCATGATCATATATCTACACCATAAATTGAAAAGTTGAATAAAACCAAAAATTTACAGCCACATATTTCTTGTTTTTTAAAGCCAAAAATGTTACTTCCAAAAATCCAAACACCCCCTTAATTAATAATAATAATAAATAAAAATAGTTGCAACTACTAGAAATCAGCAATTTCATATTTCTTTCAGCATTGATAGTTCATAATTTGTTGTAGGCATGTATTTATTTCTCATCCAACAATGGGCCCCACTCACATCCTTCGGAATGAGCACAAGGCATGCAGCTACCAAAAAAATGTATCCCAATTAACAGGGTCACATACATCTGGTAATCAGGCAACGGGTATTCATGGACACCTCTAACTAAATTTGTTAAATATAATAATGAAAATTAACAACCTCCCTCACACAAATTCTTTTCAAAAATAAATAAACAGATTATAGACGATGTATTCTCCCTTTTGCCACGGCAAAGAATAATGAAATTGTAAAAAGCAGATGATTTATAAAGTGCACTTTACATTAGCTCTGTGTCTAGCTTTTTAGGCTGGGTATTTCTTTCCTACATAGTTTTTATGCAAACTACAGCTCCCCTGTATTTTGATTATTTTAACGCCTTCTATTTAGCAAAATAGAGAAATTATCTTTATCTTCTTATTGGCATACTCTCACTTCATGATTTTGAGGAAGAAGATGCACAAAACAAACAGAGGTCACTGACAACAGGCTTTAGCCAGGCTTTAGCCAATGTCCTGCTCTAAGACACTAGTTCATCCCATTTACCAAGACAAAGAGCTTTACCAGTAGACAGGCTAAAATAATCAAAATTACAAAAATCTTCAATTTTAGGACAGAAAAACATACCCGTCTGACTCAGATAGAAAGGTAACCAATATAGGAATGTGTATGCCACAAGCTTTGAGAAGAAAAGACACATTGCAAATGGTATCACTCCTGGTATGAACAAAGCTTCAATGAGCCCAATGGCATTGCTTCTAGTCATTGATCCACCTCGACTGAGACTACTCGTTTCAGCTTCAACCACATGTCCTTTTGGCATCTGAGCTTCCTCATCTTTACACCCTGTCTCTACCTTACTATGTGAGTGCAACCCAAAAGCGGAAGGAAATCCTACATCCTCAGGGTAAGCAGCCAGGAACAAGTAAACCATTATCCCTCCCATAATGATCAATGCACCAGGTAGAATAAATGACCAGCCCCAGCCATACTGCAGGACGCTAGCAGCAAGTAAGGACCCACAGATATTCCCAACAGATGTATGAGCATTCCAGATACCCATTATCAAACCCCTCTTTCTCTTTCCAAACCAATTACCAATAACAGCAACAACAGAAGGCCACCCAGTGGCCTGAAACAATCCAGCAATCATCTGCATTACCAGATAAAACCAGAACACATGGATACCCCAAAAGTAACCCATACCAAAAAGCCCAACAAAGATTCCACTCCCAATCATTCCAATAGTCAAGAACAGACGTAAGTCCAGTCTATCTCCAAGGTGCCCCGCTACATACATCCCCATAGAGTAACAAGCAAGAAATGCAACATCAATCTCACCCAATTTCACAGTCCCATCATCTCCATTAAAGGGAGCCCATCCTTTGTCCGATAATCCAGAGCCTTTACCTGTCAACCCTTTCTCCTTGACGAAAACCTCACCAAGAGGCCAAGGATAAGAACGGCCAACCGTGACAGGCTCTGGATCCAAAACACTCTTAACAATACTGGTAGGTTTTCTAGAAGCGTGGTAGCAAGCATATGCTATAAAAGTAAGAAGAAGAACGACATATCTGTATGTATTAAGGCTCCATTCCTTGCCTCTAAGGCTTCTAATAAGCAAAATTCCAGGTGGGGGAGCTTGCATTGTATCCATCTTAATAATTAAAACCCCTACGTCTGGTCAGATTCTACTTCTCACCAGATATCCACAAGCAACGAATTGGAAAGACCCGGTCTTGCGGACGAACGACCTTACCAAACAAAAAATTGTTAAGAGCTATCGATCCGCACACCGGGCCATAATAATGACTCCTTACAGCTTTATCCTTTCAAGAACAAAATCAAAACCAAACCTTCTTCAGATTAACTTCTAGATAATTAACCATTCCAAACGCTACAAAAAATAAGTAGCGGCCTCCACTAAACTCCTAGACGGGCAATGACACAGGCAATAAGAGCAAAAACATATATCCGATCATCAAACTCGAAACCCGATCTGTTCCAGCAAAAAAAGTTGTTCATTTTAATCAAAATTGGCAGATATGAAAGAAAGAAGCTCAGAAATTAAAATTTGACGCAATCTAAGAGCAAAATACTGCGGGATAAATAGCTAACTGGGGATGGGAGAGGCATACCGGACTCCACGATCTTCGTAATAAGCCAACCTCATTCGCTGCAACGAACATCTGCAAGAGGTACAAAGACCCAAACGGATCGAAGTATGACGAAATTCTTTTACGGTTTCATTGGTCCATATTTGAGATGACTTTAGGGTTTTCTGTGTGTATGCTTGAGAGAGAGAAAGAGAGACAGGTTAATGGTAGAAGAAGCGTCTAGACCTTAGAGGATGAGCGATGATGGCGGAAGTCAAGAAGTCGGAATGAGCGTTCTTGATGGGCATATACGAAATATGAGAGGAATATACCGACACAGAGAGTATCGCTAGAGAGAGAGAGGAGTTCTCCACCTTTGAGGAAATGCAGGCCTGACGTGGCAGCTTCGTTGCAGTTTTGAATATTCTGTTAAGAGGCAAGAAGAGGGTACATTTTGCGTAGTTGTCGGCACCCACTAGGGTTCTGGAGGTCATGACTCATGGGATCCAATCAAACCTCATGCTTCACGGCGGAATCTGAATTTTGGGGATTAAATATTATAAATCTTTAAAAACAAAAATTTGCTTTCAATGATTGAGCCGACGTGGTAGCCTCCTGTTTAACGTACGAATTCGTTGCTAAACAGCGTAGTATTGCCACGTGGCAAAAAAGTGCTTTTACTGATTGAGCCAACGTGGTAGCCTCCTGTTTTACGTACGAATTCGTTGCTAAACAGCTTAATATTACCACGTGACCTCTTTTACCCCCAAAAAAAAAAAAAAACCACGTGGCTTCACGGACCATCATTCCGACCAAATTATCATCTGGTCTAAAGATTGTGGTGATTAACGTCATTGGAGGGAAATTATACTCAATTATAATTGCATGACATTGTGGCCATGTAGCTTTGATAATACTCTTATATTATTTTTTAATATTCATTTTGGGAAGAAGTTTTCTATTTTGGAATGTGGTCCACGCCAGCACTTTCATGTTTCTATCTCTCTCCTCCTTAAAACAAAGGGGTAGAGCTGTCTTTTCATATGGAGAGGAGAGAGATACACTCATGGGAGTGCTGGCGTAGGCCACACTCTCGGACAGAGTTCTTTTTCCCATTCATTTTATACCATCTAAATCCCTTGACAAAAGGGCAAACGGGCCTCGTCCTCCAACTCACCAAACCATCCCTTGTTCATCCTTTCTCACAGTGACACTTGCCTCAGAAAGAGAGCCAACCATACACAAAAGAAACCATTGCAACTCTTCAATCTCCTCTGATCGCATGCTTCTTGGTTCAAAATGTAGCCTCTCTGCCCCTGTGGCGTGAAATCCTACACCTTTTGGCGTGTTTTTTTTCCTTCTCTTCCTTCTTCCTTTTTTCCTCTTCCTTTCCTTTCCTTTCTCACTCATTCCATCTCAGGCCTTGCTCAGATCTATTCAGTCCTCGCTCTGAACTGTGTTGGCTCCAAACCAGAGCTCGGTTTACTACTCTTAGTTTTATCATCTCAAATTTCTTAAGAGAAGAGCTTGGCATCTAATGTTGGATTTTGGTAGGTTTCTCTCAGAGGGAGGCGTTGGAGGTCTCATTTGCAGGGGAGATGGAGACAGTGTTGATGGGGTTTTTGCCGCTACAATTGTCGGAGGTTTCAAACCCTGGCTCAATTTCGCCTTCTACTCAAAAGGAAGCGTGGGAGGTTTCGGTGGCAGGAGAGATGGAGCCGGAGTTGATGGGGGATATGCCAATACAGACACCGGAGGACCCAAGTCCTAGTACATAATGGACTTTACCTTGCATCTTAGCATCCATCCCCTCATCTCAGCATGTGCTTCCGATTCTACATATCGAGTCTGGCTTCATACCTCCTTCGGCGACATCCACCACTTCACCCTGACTCTACCTCTTGAGACTGGTTTCATTTCTCCATTGGCGACGGTCACCCACACCAACGGTTTTCCCTCTGCCTCCCAGCACCCCGTTCAGGCCAACATTTTGTCTACAAGCTCTCAGCTGGACTCTCCTACCTTGACACCCCCTATCTTGTTTGGAACCTGATAAAAGTGCCACGCCTGTGGAGCCAAGACAATGGCAGCATGGGTACTTTCGTGATTGACCCCTTAACTGTGGAGATGCTCAACACAGATTCCTAGAGTTTGGAGGTACCTGAGCTCTTACCGATTCTGCTCAAGGACCGAGCCGTCACCGACATTAGGCCGAAAAACATTGTGCTTTGTATGCCAAGCTGCCATCTGGTATAGTGGGGACCAAACAGGTTGTCGGTCATATTGATGGGTAGTCATATGGCTTTGTCTGTCATGCCCATCCTTATTCACAAGGAACTTCCTCATGAGTTGAATTATGTTGTTGGTTGTGGTCACAGCCTTTATTCTAGGGAATCTGTTGGGCTTGCCCATACCCGAGCCCGGAAGACCCTGTCAATTGCATGTACGACAGATTGGTCATATTCCAGGTCTTAGGTACTTGGAACCCAAACCTTGTGTTCCTCATGCTTTTTATTTGAATGAAATTTTAGTTACCAAAAAAAAAAACCCTTGGTCAAGGCCGTAAGTAAAGGAAAACTATCCCTTTCTTTTTTTAACAGAAAAGCTAAGGTTCTCTAAGCTGATGGTAGAGATTACGTCGGCACCTTCTCTCTCTTTTCTCCTGGCGCTCTCTACTTCGTGTCTTTATTATGACACACTCCCCTTTCTCTCCTTTTTGCCCCTATTAATGGACTATCGGGCAAGCCTTGATTGGTATGAACCTTCTTCATGTTTTAATTACATCTAAGAGTTTATCTTTTTTTTTATTTCATTAAGGAGAGGGATACACGTTACGGACTTGTATTGACATTTTACATGTGAAACTAATAACAGGTTGCAAAACAATATATTTAATGAGGAGAGAGAAAATAAAGGCTCATATGTTTAATGAAGAAAGAGGGAGAGAGTCTATGAGAAGGAAGTACATACTAACGTTTCAATACTGAACTGTTGACAAAAAAAGCATAATTAACAAGTCATTACTAGACTATACTCCATTTTTTTCTTTTTGAAAAAATTCAAGTTTTTCTTTTGACAAGTAGAAAAGTTTTAAGTCTTCCATTTTCATTCTACTATTTTTTATAAGAGAAATTAAAAAAGCTCATATCACTTCAAACATCAACCAAAATCTATATTAAAAACAAACTAATTGGGAATAACTTAGATTTAAAAAAAAATGACAGCTAGGCTCATCTAAGGCTCTCTTTGGCATAGTTTATATTTACATTTATAACCTATTTATCAATAATCAGGTATGGTAATGGGTTATGGGCTATAAACAATAATCGTTTGGTTACTATTAGACTTAATAGATTATATAATGAAAAGTATGTTTGGTATGCTTAAGTGAAGAATATATTATTAGGCCAAGAGATCGCTACCTGGGCCTCTAGAACCTGCACACGCACGCTGGCCAATGGGAACGTATGCGCAAGCATCGCCTTGGACGGGATTTCTACCTTTCCATGGGACAGTGCGGTACTTTCGCGTGCTTCTATGTCTAGGCGTAGGAGCCACGTGGGCCACACGACCAAGTAGCGTTCTTTTCTCCATATTATTATTACGTTATTCATATAGATAACAAAGCCTTTCTTTTAGATTATATAATATAATATTATAATATATATACTATATATTATATTATATAGTACATATTATATAATATATTATACATATATAATATTATATAATGTAAGTTTTGATGTTCACTATAGGGGAGCATGATACTAAGCGCATTGGCATCATGGAGGGTGGCATTTCCACTTTTCATGGGGCAGGACGGTCAATTTGCCCTCCTTGTGTCTAGCGGTGGGTGGTACACTCATACGCACTGAACTTTTCTCCATTATATAATATGATATATGTTAAGAGAGAGAGAGTGGGGGTGGGGTGGGGTGGGGGTTGGAGAGAGAGAGTGGGGGTGGGGTGGGGTGGGGGTTGGAGAGAGAGAGAGAGAGAGAGAGGCAAAATGAGACATTTCCTATTTGTATTCTTTAAAACTTTTGTATGTCTAATCAATCCATAAACTTTTGTAATTTATAGTGTTAATGGCATTTTTGTAATTTATAGTAACCTATTAGTGCATTTCTGTCTTTTTTTTTAATATACACTTTATTTAGATTTTTAATAAATTTTAATACATCATTGACTTTATATGTATTATACTATTAATGGCAATTTTGTAATTTATATTAATCAATACAAAACTGTTACAGAAACAAGTTTTATCAAACACCTTTCAGTATTAATAGTGTTCTAGATATGTTTCTGGAACAGGTTTATCAAACACCTTTCAAGAAGCCAGTAATGTTATTCTAGTAATAGTAACACCAAAATACGTTTTTGGTCAGAAACGGCACAGAAATACTAGTAATGTTGTCAAACGGTACTTCAATGATGTTAGGACATTAAAAATTATTAAAAATCCATATAAAGTGTATATTAAAAAAAGAGACAGAGATGCACTAATAGATTACTATAAATTATAAATGCCATTAACACTATAAATTACAAAGTTTATGGATCGATTAGACATACAAAAGTATTAAAGAATAAAAATAGAAAATGTCTCTTTCATTTTTGCATCTTCAAAACCAGAGAAGCATCAAAATTCATTCAAACTATCAACAAAAAAAGAAAGAAAAAAAAAAAAAACATAGAGAAGCAGACATTGTACGATGCTCATGATTGTCTTTTATGAACAGTTGAATAAAAAGGCTCTTTGTGGATTCGAACCACCATCCCCTTAGAACATGCTGGCGACATCCTCATGTTCCAAGTGCCCTACCAATTTGAGCTAAAGACCCAACAAGTAAAGTTTGAAATTTACAAGTAACCATGAAACCATGCCACAAACCATGCTTCAATGATAATACCCAATGGGGACCTTGCCACAACCCTCTAATAATCCATCCTATCACAAGGCTGATTAGCTAGGATGTTAACCTCCAGGGTAGTAAGATGAGTAGTCAAACCCTATGAATTACTACTAGTGGTGTTGAGAAATCAGGACGTTAAACATGAACTGATATATGAGATTTGTTTACTGAACACATGAAACATTCTCATGCATGTAGTTAAGCATCATGGACTGGCTACATGCACCACTGACACCAAATATGATTATATTTCAGGAGCAAATAGATCATTACCAATAGCACCTCCATCAACGATTAACAAATCATTTGCAGAAAAAAGTTCCCCCTTTTGCATTTTAATGGTGCTTGTATCCTATCATTCTTAGTATAGCCACCAAGTGGATGCCAGTGAAGATTGGGTGTCTAGTGTCTATACTGTTTTGGACTTTGGAGTTTGGAGTATGGTCCTACATCTATGTATCTGTCTATCTCTCTATCTCTCTATCTAATCTTTTTTTTTTTCTCTATAGTCTATACTCGATCCATGCACCTGAGTTATCTACCCTTCTACCCTACCCATTATCTCTATCCTTCCTCTCCTTCCCCTGTGTTTTCTACTTCGTATCCAATAGATTAATAGGCACTGGAGAGAAAAAGAGGCATATATGGGGACCTATCTCAGGTTTCCATCTTCCAAAACAAAGGTTCCCCTCCTTTTTTCCTCTTCTTCTAATAAATCCATTATCCATTCAAGAGTAAGTATGATCACGAGAATTCCACATACTTCAATCACATTTATATTAGTAATCCAAGTAATATGATAGCACCTCCCATCTAGGGACTAAAATTGATAAATAGAGCTAGCAAGACTTGCTGTTAATTGAAAGTGGCAATTTTAATTGAGTTGTTATTTTGTAAGCTACTTGGTACCCAAGACTTGCTATTCTTGTAACACAACCTCCGAATCTATAAATACAAGCAAGGGGCATCTATACCCCACCATTTTGGAAAAAAAACATTGTGAGTTCTCTCATGAAATGCAAGCTACTATTCAACAGCAAACTTAAGGTGATGAAGCCTTGGTTGGATGGAGGTGAAGCCTCTTACCAGCACAATTCTGATTCTCCACAAGTATAATGATTGATCATAAATAATGAATTTACCACACAATGAGCATCTCATCAATATCGCATGCCCCAAACTATGACTACCGAACAAGGATACAAAAATCATATAAGAATCAAATGGAATCGAATGGGATCAATGGAGGTCGATTCCAATCTCTGCCAGTTCTATACAAGAGAATCGATCTTATCTGTTGGCCATTGTCTTTTTCACAGGTTTATAAAAACACATACAAATATAAGTTTCTTGAGCCAAAAACTTCAAAAGCTAGAAAATCTAATATTTCTTATCACCTATCCAATGGAAATGGCTCAATGAGTTTATATACATGGGATTAATCACATGCTTTTCTGTCATCACTGTTGCATCAAAAAATCATTCAAGGGTCCTTTCGAGTGCTATAACCTACAAAAGAACCAGGGGATGACAAAAGAGAACCAGTGTGGTTCCGGCCTAGGACTCTCCGATGCCAAAGTTAGATCTCCTAAGCAAACAGGTGAATAATAGTATTCAAGCTGGGTTGATGGGGTAGAGTACCTTCCCTTTTATAGTAGAGTGTGGTGGTGTGGAGAGTCCCAGTTGATGTAGAGTGGCCTTTGTAGTCGATAGAGTCCTTGAGTAGCAGGGCTCATCCTTGACTAGTTGTCTTCCCGTGAAACGTGGTGTCACGATAGACCTAGTAGGCATCTTCCTGAGAGATGTAGTGTCATGATAGACTTGGCATCCTTGATGGATAGACCTATCGACGTGGTAGATGAGGTTCCCAGAGTATGAGTCCGTTTAGACTATGTGACTGATAGGTGGTGGCCTAGAGTCCTTCATGATGTGATCTATTTTGCTGATGGTGGTGGTCGTCATCGTGTTCGATGGAGACCGCGCCCAAAGGGGTTGGTCCCTGGGGTAGACTGCGCCCAGGATGACCGCACCCAGGGCCTTCAGTCCGTGCCTGGGGTAGTTAGCGCCCAGGGTCTTCAGTTCACACCCAGGCAATCCGCGCCCGGGGTCTCTTCGGTCCATGCCCAGGCAGTCCGATGTGGTTCGAATCTCTCCTTGGTTCGTCTATTTGGTTCTGGTCCTGAGCTGGTCCCCCTTCCTGGGCTAGGACAAGTGGCAATCCCTGAGTGGTCAGGGGTGATTTTGGGTTTATCATTTGCCCCCCACTCTTTTGGAACGGAGTGCTCAAGAGAGTAGACTTTGCATTTTTGCTTTGAGCCTTGGTGGTTGTCAAACCTTGATGGCTTCGAACCTTGGTGGTGTTGCGCTTGATGTTCTACGAACCTTGGTGGCATTGTGCCTTGGTGGTCTACGGACCTTAATGGCCAACGGGCCTTGGTGGCATTCTGCCTTAGTGGTCTACGGACCTTGGTGGTCTACGGACCTTGGTGGCCAATGGGCCTGAGTGGCCAACAAGCCTTGGTGGCATTGCGTCTTGGTGGTTAACGAACCTTGATAGCCAATGAGCCTTGGTGGCATTGCGCCTTGGTGGTCAATGGACCATGGTAGCCAATGGGCCTTGGTGGCATTACGCCTTGGTGGCATTGCGCCTTGGTGGTCAATGAACCTTGGTGGCCAACGGGCCTTGGTGGCATTACGCCTTGGTGGCATTGCGCCTTGGTAGTCAACGGACCTTGGTGGCCAACGGGCCTTGGTATTTGAACCATCTTGAACTCCTTGAACTTCTCTTCTCGAACCTCGACCTCGAACCTTCGCGAACTTTGATCTCGGACCTCGAACCTCGAACCTCAAACCTCGAACCCCGATCCTCGAACCTCGAACATTCGTGAACTCTGATCTCAGACCTTGAACCTCAAACATTTACGAACTCTGATCGCTGACCTCGGACCTCGGACCTCAAACCTCAAACCTTGAACCTGCCCAGCTTACAGGTCTGCTAGCCTAGAACCTTTTTTGAACTTGGTCTTTGCTTTTTGGTGCCCCCAAGTGTTTACTATTGGGAGGCAATGAATCGTGGTGCCTTTTGCATGCTTGCTTGATCTCTCTTGGCCATTAGCCTTGCTTTGATGGGTTGGCCAACCTTGTGCCTACCTCCGTACTTCTTGGCTCCAGTCTTGTCCCTGCTCTTATGAGGTCAGCACCCGAGCTTCGACCGCGCCTGTGCTTTCGATCCACACCTGAGCTTCGAACAGCTCCCAAGCTTTGATCCGCTCCTGAGCTTGCTATTTCGATCCGTGCCCGAGCTTTCAATCCATGCCTGAGCTTTGATCTGCGCCCAAGCTTTTGATCCACACCCAATGCTTCGATCCACGCCCGAGCTTCGATCCACCCCTGAGCTTCGATCCGGGCCCAAGCTTCGATCGATGCCCCAGCATCAGTCCCCTTCCAAGCTTCGATCGGCTCCCAAGGCTTCGATCCTCACCCGGTCTATGCTTTGGACAGTGCCTGGTATACGTTGTCTTCATTTTCTCTTCTCTTCTCTTTTTTTCTTCCTCTTTTTTTTTTTTTTCTTCTTCTCTCTCTTAATAGGTGATGCCCATTGATGATGACCATGGCCTCTTGGTCATGGTCTTTTGTCCGTGGTCTCTTGGCCATGGTCTCTTGTCTACGGCCATTGGTGGTTGTCCTTGGGCCTCAACCTCTTGCTCTCTTTACAGTCGTCCGACGCTGATCTCTTGCTTTCCTGTGGCTTGACATCGATCACCTTCTTCCGAGCCCGTAGTGCCTCGGCCATGTTGTCGAACTCGTTACACCGCTCCAGAAGCTCCTTCATGGTCCTAGTCTCATGTCGCGCTAGGTCCTTAATTAAGTCCAGGTCTCTGATGCCCCTAGCCAAGGCTGCATGTTGGGTCTGGTCGTCTAAGTCTCTAACCTCCAAGGACTCCTTGGTGAACCTGGTGACGCACTCCTTGAGGGACTCCCCAGGGTTCTGTACCACATTCAGTAGATTGACTGTGGTCTTCTTCTGCTTGACGCTGCTCTGGAAGTGGGTGACAAACTGTCCGCATAACTCTACAAATGAACTTATCAACCTCGGTCATAGTCTGGAAAACCATGATGTAGTTGCACCCTTGAGGGATGTAGAGAATGCTCGGCAGGAGACCATGTCTGATCCCCCATATAAGGTCATCATCCCATTGAAGTAGTTGATGTGGTCATTGGGGTCCATGGTACCACTATAGAGTTCGAAGGTGGGTAACCTGAACCCAAAGGGGAGTGTGACTGCCATGATCTCTGCCGAGAATAGATGTTGCATGGGTGTCGAGTGTGTCTCACTGTTGTTCTGCTTCTTCAATCCTTACATCTTCTCATCTAAATCTTGGAGTCTCTTGTCTAGCTCCTCTTCTCATGACTGTCCCTCACGTCTGGCTGGATGTTCACTGTAACCTCACTCTCGACCTCTCCTTGAAGTTCCCTCCCGTCTTGAGTGTTGGCAGGACGGCGAATGGTCATGTTGTGATGATCCCTGGCGTGAACGTGAGGGGCTTTCTTCTCGATAGGTCTGGCTCCGCTCTGGTGTGTGACTTCCTCCTAGTCGAACTTGGAACACCGACCCCCTAATTGAGCCTTCTAGACTGGGTACCACGGATCATTGCGATAGTGCTCTCCCACGGTCTAACCATACTGGGAGGTCTGCTATTCTCCGAAGATGCTGAGAGGGATCTCCCCACTGTCTGGTGTGCCTCTCTGACCTATCACCCCTGGGAGGTGTCCTCCTACGGCTCTGCTCCCATCGAGGATCCATCCTACAATGGTGGGGTGTTGTACGCTGCCTCAGGTAATTGCGGAAGAGTTATTGGTCACGAAGGATCTGGCGCTACAAGTCCTTGATCTGACCTACAATCGTCAGTGCATTGGGATCAGGTAATGGCTTCACGATGGCTTTGATGGCTGCTTGTCATTGATCCTATGACGTGAGCTCTCTGGAGGAGGTGATCCATTCCCCTCCCTCGGGGCATTGTTGGTGGAGGAAGCGGTCTTCTTGCCTCGTGGTGCCACTACTAAACAGGTATGGAAATAAGCTAGTGGATATGATTGCTAGCGTCGTTCCCACAAACGGCACCAATCTGTTGTGTCAAAAAATCGTCCAAGGTCCTTTCGAGTGTCGTAACCTGCAAAAGACCCAGGAGATGACAAAGGAGAACCGGTGTGGTTTCGGCCTAGGACTCTCCGATGCCAAAGTCAGATCTCCTGAGCAAATAGATGAATAATAGTATTCAAGCTGGGTTGATGGGGGTAGAGTACCTTCCCTTTTATAGTAGAGTGTGGCGGTGTGGGGAGTCCCTGTTGATAGAGTCCCTGAGTAGCAGGGCTCATCCTTGACTGGTTGTCTTCCCGTGAAACGTGGTGTCACAATAGACCTGGTAGGCGTCTTCCTGAGAGACGTAGTGTCATAATAGACTTGGTATCCTTGATGGATAGACCTATCTACGTGGTAGATGAGGTTCCTAGAGTATGAGTCTGTTTAGACTACGTGACTGATAGGCGGTGGCCTAGAGTTCTTCGTGATGTGATCTGTTTTGCTGATGGTGGTGGTCATCGCCATGTTTGATAGAGACCGTGCCCAAAGGGGTTCGTCCCTGGGGTAGACTGGGCCCAGGATGACCGTGCCTAGGGTCTTCAATCTGTGCCCAGGCAATCCGCGCCCGGGGTTCACTCCGCGCCAAGGGAAGTCGGCGCCCGGGGTCTTAGGTCCGTTCCCAGGCAGTCCGCGCCCAGGGTTCGGTCCGCGCCTGGGGTTTAGTCCAGGCCCAGGGTTCAGTCCGTGCCCAAGGCAGTTCGGTGTGGGTCGAATCTCTCCTTGGTTCGCCTGTTTGGTTCCGATCCTGAGCTCGTCCCCCTTCCTGGGCTAGGACACGTGGCAATCCCTGAGTGGTCAGGGGTGATTTTGGGTTTATCAATCACCATTACTCAAAGAAAGGGAAAAAAAGACGAATAGTTGAACATTGCAAATAACAAGACATCATAAAGAAGAAAATATTAAAGTAAATGTAAATGAAGATCAAATAAATAGACTATAGGAGAAATAAACTTATCATCCCACTGAATCAAATAGAGACATTCTGTTACGACCAATGTTAAAATAAATTGAAGTCTTGTTGTCATCACTGTTTCCCATACACAGCTTAAAGACCCTGAAGCCAATTGTATTAACAACGCTCTCTTTACCGTACTGACCAGGATTTGGCGCGACTATTATTACTTCTACTTCCCTTGCAACCAGTAGCAAGTCACCATACAACTCCACCAGATAAGGCTCCCAACTAGAATGATATCCCTCGGGTGGTTTTATGGTATCTACAAGCTTTGGAACAGGACTACCACCACCACCAATGTTATTGTCCATGTGATAGATAAACATACACAGACAATATTAACTATGTTCCTCTGTATATGAGAATAATAACTCAAGACTTTCAGGATCAGATCACTGGTTTCAAACCTATCATGATCTAATCAGAAACTCAGCTTTTGAAGGGTTTCTATTATACCAAAATATTAATTAATATGGTGAAAGCCTAAAAGGGTTGAAGCAATGTGGTTTAGCATTCTTCATAAACCCATTTAGGAATCAAGACCCCCAGAAATAGTGAAACATAGAAAAAGGAACAATTTCTGAGAAAATAGTGTATGGCAAACCAATCTGCAGGTAAATTACACTAGTAAACCCATTACAGTTCCAGTAAAACTGAGAGAAAGAGAGAGAGACAAAGAGATAGAAAGAATAAGAGATTACCTTCGTTTGAACTGGATTGTCCACTTCAACAAGATGACTTTGAGTAATGTCCCTAAAGATCTGCAACATGAAAAGCCCTAAAATCAGCCCTATTACATTGAATAGAAGGTGACATAAGAAAAGCCCTAAAATCAAAAGTGTAAAATCCATACCTTTGGTGGATTTCTTCGAGCTACAACTAAAAGCCAAGGCAGCAGGGAATAGAGAGGCGAGAAACATCCAACGATTTTTGAGAAAATCGTTTACAGAAGATTTCCAATCCATATCCAAATCTAGAGAGCGCAAGATAGAGAGGCGATAAACAGAGAGAGATGAACAAATAGAACCCTAAATCAGGAGGATAAACAATCATTCGCACCTGGTATGGTCTTCCATTGAAGAAGATCAGACCATACCATATCAGAGAGCAAGAGGGAGATAGTGAGAAAGACAGCGAAAGAGAGAGAGGGTACCTGGATCTCAGAGCGTCGATTGCTTCTGCAATGAAGATGATGAGCATCGATTGCAACTCAGGCCGTGAAGACAATGATCTTCTATGCTTCTACAGGTCTCCCTTCTCTAGTGTTTTCCCTTGAGGTCCTAAGGTTGAAGACGATGAGCTTGTAACGTTGTTACTTCAAGAAGGAGGTTGAGATAGAAGAGCTTTCAGGAAAGGTCGAGCGAGAGTTATGATTTTGGGGCTCTCTTTCTTCAAAACACGAGTAGTTTTGAACTTTGGACCACAAAGTGGTAATAACAAGAAATTGTTGTTTTTACAATAATTTTTTTTAGGTATAAATTGTTATAAATTTTAATTTATGGTAACAAAAACACCTAAAACAAAACAGGTTTATCAAATGTTTTTTCTGTGTCATTTGTGTGCTGGGAAGATTATTGGCACAGAAACAATAGAAACAACACGTTATCAGATGGGAGAGACATACAATGATTCTCCTTATAACTACCATTACATAATGAATAATCTTTATGGAAGAGAGTCGGTTAGAGAGTTTATAATTAATAATTCTTAGATTCTCTAAATAAAATTTTTAGAAATTCTTTTGTACTATTAGTAATAAAAGATAACCGATATACTTATACATATGTTATATATTTTTAATGTATGTGCATGAATATACATGACCTATATCCAAGCAAAGCATCCCTTTGTTTTTTTTCCAGTATCAACATAAAGAACAATCGTTAAAATTCCAAAAGCCTTGTGTTAGTAAGAAAAATGTCATTATGGAATTATTATTAAATCAAATGGATATTCTATGCACATGAATTTTATTTTTTTTGGGCACAAGAAACTTAATAGACATTGAAAACTTATTTCATATTATAAATAAGGGAAAAAGAACATTGCTTGGTCGTGTGGTTCCTACTCCTAGAGACAAGAGCGTATGAAATTACCGCCCAATCTCTCTTGAAATAGAAAATCCCATCTATGTTGATGCCCCTACGTGTGCTCTCATTGGCCCTCGTGCTGGTGCAGGGGCTAAACATCCAAGCAGCGATATCGTACCCTATAAATAAAACGATGTTGAATGAAAATAATAGCAATGAAGAGAAAAAAGATACAATCTTTCTAAATTATGGTGTTTTGTGAATTTTCTAAATCCCATCTTGGCCTTGGCTCAATCTTCCATTTTGGTGTTTTGTGAATTTTTTTATTTTTGCAACTCCAATTTGCTATTAAAGTGAAGACATAAAATCTCAAAAGGGATACAATCTTTCTAAATTATGGTTCATGAGATATTCTCATAATATCTCTTGCCATAATATAAAAAGATATTTAACCATAAATATTTTGTTCTCCCATACAATGCCATGTATCCAATAAACTCTTTTATTGCACATAAGCCCTTTCACTTTCCTAATAACCCATAATGAATTATAGGGTATGTACTTTAATGCTACTAATCCCCAATTCATCATGTACGTTGATCGAGAGAATATGTGATTGCGATCGGATGGCCGAAAAACTTTGAAATCAATTCTCAATATAATTTATATAATAATTTTATATTGAAAATAAATTAATAAAACATTTCGAATAAACACTGGATCCAGATTTAGTTCTGACCAATCACTTTCTCTCTCTTGGATATTCCCCACATACGGGCAGTGGATTCCATGTTGAGAATCCTCCTTGTTTATAATGCGGGATCACGAATCCAGTGTATACCGGTTTACAGTCCGATTGGACATCAACCATTGGCTTACCAAAATCCGTAATGCCACGCCGCAACAAATGGAATCTCTCAGGTCAAAGGGCCATCGAGTGGCGGGTAAGTATATCACACACACAACCAGTAGTAATACATAAGATATACATACCAGATTCTCATCTATACACGTTCTCGACGTGTACCCACATCCATGCACCGAAATCACCATTTCTCGTGACATGCGATATGGAAACCATATAAACGGGATGTCTAGTCCCATTCCTAGTTCAGACTAGTTTTAGGTAAAGATCTATGGAACATTCTTATAAGCCCAAATAAAAAAATGCCAAAATTAAATTCAATAATTTAATAATTCGGGTTTGATGGACACACATTTCCAACAATCTCCCACTTGTACATCAAAGCCAATTACCAACAAAAGTTACACGTATGCTCTCAATATGTTTTTCAAACACTATAGGAGCTAATCCTTTTGTCATCGCATCTGACACATTGTCAGCAGTGCCAACTTTGGAAACAGCTACATCACCTTACTGGATTATCTCTATAATCAAGTGATACTTCCACTGCACATGGTTGTTCCTCTGATGAGCCCTAGGCTCTTTAGGCTGTACAATCGCCCCCGTGTTATCACACAATAAAGGTATGGGATTCTTGACTAACTCTGGAACAACCTCCAAGTCGGTAAGAAACTTCTTGAGCTAGACACCTTCCTTGGCTACATCGCCAGCTGCTAGGTGCTCTGCCTCGATAGTAGAATCGGCTATAGATTTCTATTTGGCATTTCTCCACACAATCGCTCCACCACCCATAAGGTAAACCATACCGGATGTAGACTTTCTATCATCCTTGTCAGTTTGGAAATCCGAATCTGCATATCCTGCTACTAACAACTCATCATGCCCATACACCAGAAAATAGTCTTAGGTCTTCCTCAAATAATTTAAGGATGTTCTTGACCGCAGTCCAAGGCTCTTTTCCTGGATTAGATTGAAACCGACTCACTATCCCTACAGCATAGCAGATGTCTGGCCTTATACATAACATAGCGTACATCAGACTTCCCACTGCAGAGGCATAGGGAACTCTCTTCATCTCTTCAATGTCCTCTAGTATCTTGGGGCATTGAGATTTGGAAAATGAAATTCCATGGCGGAAAGAAACATTTTCTTTCTTGGAATTTTCCATGTTAAACCTTGCCAGTATCTTTTCTATGTATGTGGATTGTGACAAGCCTAGCATCCTTTTCTAGCGATCTCTAATAAGCTTGATCCTAAGGATATAGCTAGCTTCACCCAAGTCCTTCATCGAAAAGTGGTGGACAACCACACATTTACGGATGAAAGAAGCCCAACATCGTTCCCTATTAGTAAAATGTCATCTATGTACAATATGAGAAAACAAACCACACTCCCACTGAACTTCTTGTAAACACAGGGTTCATCCATGTTCTATTCAAAGCCAAACAATTTGACTGCTTGATCAAAACGAATGTTCCAACTCCTAGAACCTTGCTTGAGTCCATAAATGGATTTCAACAACTTGCACACTTTGTTCTCTTCACCTTTTGAAGAGAATCCCTCTGGCTGTTGCATGTAGATTTCTTCATCAAGAAATCCATTTAGAAATGCAGTTTGCACATCCATCTGTCATATTTCATAATTATAGTATGCGGCTATTGCCAACAAAATCCTGATGGATTTCATCATAGCTACTAGCGAAAAGGTCTCCTCATAGTCTATACCTTCTTGTTGAGTACAATATTTTGCTACCAGTCTTGCCTTGAATCTCTCAACCTTTCCATCTATACCTTTCTTCCTCTTGAAGTTCCACTTACATCTAATGGGCTTTACGCCTTCTGGTGGATCCTCCAGAATCCAGACATTATTGGAATACATTGAGTCAATTTCAGAGCGCATGGCTTCCTCCCATTTGGATGCATCTACATCTTGAAGAGCTTATTTATATGTATATGGATCATTATCCGATTCAGTGGTAACCATGTAGAATTCTTCTACGATCTTAGCGTCTTTAGTAAGAAATGTATAATGTGTGGGTGGTCTTATGGTCCTCCCACTACGTCATGGCTCCTAAACTATATCAGGTTCAATGGGGTCGATAGTTGGTTCAATTGATGGATTAGGCATTTTAGGTATAGAAGACATCTCTTCTATAATAACAGGGTTGCTTCTCTTGGTAATCAAATCTTCTTCAATGAAAGTAACATGTTTACTAACAATGACTTTTTGATTTGCGGGGTCATAGAAATTGTAACCTATTGTGTCTTTTGGGTATCCCAAGAATAAGCATCTAAAAGAACGTGGCTCCAACTTACTATCTGTTTGTTGCTTGCACACATACGCAGGATAACCCCAAACCCTGAAGTGTTTTATGCTGGGCTTGCGCCCATACCATAATTCAAATGGGGTTTTGGGTATCATTTTAGTAGGAACCCTATTCAATATATAGATCGCAGTCTCTAGGGCATACCCCCAGAAGGATAAGGGTAACTCACTAAAGGTGAGCATGGTTCGAACCATGTCTAACAAAGTCCGGTTGCGTCTCTCAGATACACCATTTTGTTGAGGTGTACCGGGATTTGATAGTTGTGACACAATCCCCTCGGTCGTGAGATATGCTTTGAACTCGTCTAATAAATATTCCCCTCCTCGATCTGATCGAATGGACTTGATGCGTTTATCTAACTGTTTTTCAACCTCAGCCTGAAACTCCTTGAACTTTTCAAAAGTCTCTGACTTCTTACTCATTAAGTAAATACTACCGTATCTAGAATAGTCATCAGTGAATGTCACAAAGTACTCATAACCATACCTAGCTTGGATGTTAATGGGGCCACACACGTCGGTGTGAATTAATTCCAACAAACCGTTGGCTCTCCTGCCTTTATTGGGAAAGGGCTTCTTGGCCATCTTTTCTTGTAGGCATAACTCACAGGTTGGGAATGGTTCGACCTTTAGACTTTCTAACGACCCATCCCTTACCAGCCTGTTAATCATGTCTACATTGATGTGACCTGATCTGAGATGCCATAGGTAAGTAGGACTCACAGGAGCTCTTTTTCGTTTCAAATCGATATTTGAAACCTCATTCGTTATCAAGGGTTATTCTAGAAAATACAAACCATTTTGTAAAAATCCAGAAGCAACAAAAATATTATTATAATGAATACATAACCATCTGAAACTAACTTAGAAACGAAAATAATATTCCTTTTAAAAGAAGGAAGATAGTAGCAATTCTTTAAAACTAAAGATGCAAAATCAAATTCTATACTATAGGTTCCAACTGCCAACACCTTGGCCTCTACTCCAGTGCCCATCTTTAGACACACTTCATTCTTGCCCAGTCTTTTTGTCTCCTTAAACCCTTGCAACATATTGCAGACATGGACCATAGATCCAGTATCCACAAGCCATGAGTTAGATGGTCCAATAGACATCTTAGTTTCGAAAAGGACAAAAAAAATAAAATTACCTTATGAAGAGGTATCCTTATCGTCCGATTTCTTTTTCAAAGAAGCCAGGTATGCACGGCAGTTACGTTTCCAATGCCCCTCTTTTCCACAAAAGAAACACTTTCCTTCCTTGGGAGATTTCTTCTTCTGAATTTTTTCATTTTTTCCTTTATGGGTCTTACCCTTCTTTTTCTTGCCTTTGTTCTTGGAAGAACTTTGTTTCACCTCGGTGAGGTGCACTTCTTCCTTTTCCTCTTTAATCTCTCTCTCGATTTCTTGTAACATATTACCCAGCTCGGTCAACTGAACATCTAACTTGTTCATGTTGAAGTTGAAAATATAGGAGCTGGATGAGCCGGGGAGAGATTTAAAAATGACATTCCTCTTATACTTGAAGGATAATTTTTCAGAACCTAAACCCTCAAATTGTTCGAACAAGTTTCGAATTTTCATCACGTGGTCCAAGACCGGAGTTTCAGGTTCCATCTCGAGATTGTGGATCTTATCCACTAGCTCATACTCTATATGGGTGTCTTGTTGGCTATACAACTCTTTAATCTTAACCATCATGTCACCCACAGAAGATATTCCCTTGACAGACTCGACAATCAATTTATTAATGAAATTCAAAATGTACAGTTGGGTCTTTGAATCCCTTTGATGGTAGGATTTGAAGATGCCCACCCTTTCCTTTAGTTGTTCTGCGATAAATTCAGTAATACCCTCAGTTCCATCCATGTCAGCGGATGGTATAGTGGGAGACTCTTTTGTTAGGACAGAGTCAAGTCCCTCAGCCTTGAGAAGAAGCATAATGTTATGATATCAATCCTCATAATTTGGTCCGGTCAATTTTGATTGGGTGATAAGTGACATAAGGGTATTGTTGATTAGGGCAGCTATGTCAAAAAGATCTACACATGTACAAGTAAGAACACAATAAATATCGTGACCATTGAATTTTGATTTTGGGCTAATTAAAACAATGATCCTTCATCTTTTTCATATCCCTCCATAATGAAAAAAAATGTATTGGAATTCACCAATCCTTGCATGTAAAACTTACCCTATCGGGGATCATCCCACATACGGTGATTAGGTAGACTATTCTGTCCGCCTCCTTGGCTTCCAATGTAATTGACCACGTGAGTATCATGACCATATCCTATCGGCTGATACACACTCAAGTCACGTGTATTCCTAATGATTCAGAATGAATCATGGCATCATGAGAGATGGCCCACTAACGCAGTGCCCTCCCACTATCCATGTCCATTTCCTATCCAATGGGAGAAGGTGTAGACCGTATGGTAGTGAGATCCTCATAACATCCTATCGGCTCTATTGTGGGGATCTCATTACCTACCTCTACATCCATCATCAAAAGGGGACCATGAACAAAGATCTATCGGTTAAGACCTATCCATATCACACATGCTTTTAAAGTTGGAGGGTAAACGATTGTGCACAAAATATATCGTCATATATAGAAAATGCAACACACAAGGTAACACATATATATGGGATGGTAAGTTTAGTGAGAATAATAATGTATTAGTACTCTCACTAAATCAATAATTATTTAATTAAATTTAATGTAAAAAGAACCATGCATCCAATGCGTCAAGTGGTGCATAAAAAATAGTGTTGCTCCATCCTTTGGCATCTCCATGCTTTGTTTCTGTCTCCTTCCATCAGCATATGTTGGCCTCCATTTTTCTTTAAGATCTTCAATTCTCCATCGGTTGAACTTATATAAAATATAAAATTATAACCTAGTTCTCTATACACTTTTCTCGGGAAAGAAACCCCCTTGGTAAATACAACCCACCATTGGATTCCCCAAGGGGTGGAGTACATAATTTTATCAAAAAGAAAGGGGAAAGAGAGCACAACGCACATCACATTCCACATTCTACATTCCACATTCCATAATTAAATGCTACCATTCACATAGATTTACAAATTAAATCCATTCACATAACCACCAAGATAAAATAAAAAATTTTCCATGATCTAGTCCAATAAGGTAATGATACATGTGACCCCACATCAACATGTGACAAAATTGGGTGAATGCAAATCACCTACTTAACCATTTAAGTGTGAGTGCATTCCCCAAAAAAAAATTAAACTAAAAAAAAAGTCCAATAAAATACCCATAAAAAGATTTCCAATTTAAAAAAGAAAATAAAAAAAGAAATTTTTTTTCTTTTCATTTAAATATGAAAATTTCCCCTTTTCATATCAATAATATTGTGATCAAATCAAAACATGCGTCATCTTATTAGAAAAATAACAATTTTACTCTAAGAACATGGAGAATCCTATTCTATCAAAATCATACTCCAACCATAAATGTACAAGCAACGCTCTGATACCAATTATTGAGAATAAACCCGATATGCAGCGGAATTTGGATCGGATCAATACTTGTAGTTCATCAAGAGTAGGGAAGAAACAATTTCATAAAACAAAATCCATGGTTAACTTAGAATCGCAAGCGTAACTCCTCCTATAGATAATAGGTCTTTCAACTTGTGCAAACTTGAAGATTGAAAATTTGTTCAACACTTTGAAGCTTGATCAATCCTTACAAGTTATAGAAGAAGCCAAATCACCAAAGCCTTTGAGTTCCAAACTCAAAGTTTTCTTTAACTCAAAACCACACCAAGAGAGAGGGAGAGAGAAGAGAAAACATGGGAGAGAGGAGAGGAGCATTGCCAAAATCTTAGAGAGGCTCCTACATCTCCCTTTTTATAATTTTGGAGATCCTTGGGTTTCAAGTAATCCCCTTCCATCTTGGCCTTGGCTCAATCTTCCATTTTGATGTTTTGTGAATTTTCTAATTTTTGCAACTCCAATTTACTACTAAAGTGAAGACATAAAATCTCAAAAGGGATACAAATCTTTCTAAATTATGGTTCATGAGATATTTTCATAATATCTCTTGTAATAATATAAAAAGATATTTAACCATAAATATTTTGTTCTCCCATATAATGCCATGTGTCCAATAAACTCTTTTATTGCACATAAACCCTTTCACTTTCCTAATATCCCATAATGAATTATATGGTATGTACTTTAATGCTACTAATCCCCAATTCATCATGTGCGTTGATCGAGAGAATATGTGATTGCGATGGACGGTCGAAAAATTTCGAAATCAATTCTCAATATAATTTATATAGTAAATTTATATTGAAAATAAATTAATAAAACATTTCGACTAAACACTGGATCCTGATTTAGTTCCGACCAATCACTTTCTCTCTCTTGAATATTTTCCACGTACGGACAGTGGATTCCATATACGCTGAGAATCCTCTTTGTTTGCAATGCAGGATCACGAATCCAGTGTACCGGTTTATAGTCCGATTGAACATCAACCATTAGCTTACCAAAATCCATAATGTCACACTGCAACAAATGGAATCTCTCAAGTCAAAGGGCCATCGAGTGGCGGGTAAGTATATCATACACACAACCAGTAGCATACATAAGATATACGTACCAGATTCTCATCTATACACGTTCTCAATGTGTACCCACATCCATGCATCGAAATCACCATTTCTCGTGACATGCGATATGAAAACCATATAAACGGGATGTCCAGTCCCATTCCTAGTTCATACTAGTTTTAGGTAAAGACCTATGGAGCATTCTTATAAGCCCAAACAAAAAAAATGCCAAAATTAAATTCAATAATTTAATAATTCGGGTTTGATGGACACATTTTCAACAGTATAGTCCCTCTGCACTTATCCGCAGCATGACACAATATCATCATCCACACATTAGGCATTATCTCTGCCCATACATTCAATTTTGCCTTTGCTTTTGACCGTTGCAGACTATAAGAGTACATAACAAGAAGGAGGAGAGATAGAGACAGAGAGAGGGGAAGAGTATGCATGTTTTAACGTGGTTCGGTGCACTGGAACCAATATCCACTCAACAAAAATTTCCACTATGTTTTTGGTCTCCAAAAGCTCTCTCTTTTAAGGAGAATGAAGGAGGGGATTACCAATAAACTAGGAAACAAAGATGGCTGATATATTACAGATATACACAACACCAAGGATGGATATCATCCTGACTCGTTTACATCCTTGAGCTCTTTGTTTCCAAATGTGTTTTCCTTGATAGGCGCAATTGAATTTGAGTCAATCCCTTTTATTTTGCCAATACATGTATCATGCAGAAATCTGAACCATGGTAGGGATAAGGCCTTTGTAAAGACATATGTCAGTTAATCCTTAGTGAAGAATCGAACATCTAAGTCTCATTTAGCAATTTTGTCATGGCCAAAATGGAAATCAATTTCCACATGCTTGGTTTGTACGTGTAACATCGAGTTTGTAATGAGATAGGTAGCTCCCACATTGTCATCTTGATCACCCCAGGACCATTAGAACGACCACTAGAAGAGTGAGAACCATGGGAGCCCCGTCTACCATAATTTTTTGAAGGGTTGGTGGTGGCAGTATTTGCAGCAATATTTGGTGAGAACTCAGAAGATGGGTTGTTCCGCTTGTAAGCAGATTTCCTGTGTAAGTAGCGTTCCTCGAAGATTGGAGTAGGAGACAACTTTGCTTTGAGTTGTAATAGAGGTAACAAAGGCAGCATATTCGGTACCCAATCCACTAAGGGTATACAAGCAAAGATCTTTATAACTGAGCTCATATATATTTTTACAATATCAGAGTTGCGATTACTACTGTTCTCCTTCTCTCCAAATAACTCAAGTTTCCAAATTACAAAAACTCTTTGAGGTCCTTTCTTCACTACAATGAAAATCAATTAGAAAAGCTTGAAAACAACAAGCCTAACATTTGTGAGATTTGGTAAAACCTTGTATTGTATTGTATGAGAAGAAGAGAACAAATACAAATGACCTATACAAGGTACAGTCACACAAATAGAGAGCTATACAAGGAAAGCAAATATTGCTACAACTATTCTAACGAGATTTACAATCTATTACAGCTAACACCCCCTCAAACTCAAGATGACTGATGAGAGACCATTTTAAGTTTGGATGTAAGAAACCGAAGACGCACAAAAGTGTGAGCCTTAGTAAGAATATCAACAAGTTGATATTCTAAGGAATTGTGTGGTAGAAGAAGTGTTCCTTAACAAGAATGGTAATGAACAAAGTGACAAACAATTTCAATATGATTCGTTCTTTCAAGAAAAACTTTTTTGTGACTTATCTAAATTGTACTTTTGTTGTCTCAGAAAAGCGACGGTGGAGCAGTCAAGGACAAACCCATGTCATGAAGAAGACAATGTAGCCAGATAACCTCAGAGGTAGTATCGGTAAGGGCACAATACTCAACTTTACTAATGGAGTGAGACATAACAGATTTTTTTTTTTGCTACGCCATGAGATGAGATATCTCCTAAAAATATACAAAAATTCGGTAGTTGATCAACGATTTGTCACATTACCAGCCTAATCGCCATCAGAATATGCTCAAAGCTCTAGAGATGAATAGGCAGGAAGAAAAACTCCCTTGAATAATATGCCTTTTATATACCACAAATATGAAGCATAATGAACAGATAGAGGAGTAGCCATAGTCTGACTGACTACATGTACAATGTAACTGACATCAGGCCGAGTAACTATGAGATAAACTTAACTTCCCACCAATGTGCAATAATGTTTAGGGTCAGAAAGAGTCTCTCTATTAGTGGGACGACATTTGGCATTGAGTTCTAAAGGAGTCTCAATTGTCTTACTATCAAAAAGCCAACCTTGGATAGCAGATCAAAGGCATACTTAGCTTGTAACAGAACATGACCATAGGTGTCGAACTTACTTCAATGCCCAAAAAAATATCTGAAACTACCAAGATCTTCATCTTGAATTATTAATGAAGAAATGTCTAAAGACTTTGAATACCCTTGGAATTAGGACCAGTAAAATCATGTCATCCACATATAAAAGTAATAAAACAATTCCTTAACTCGTTGCCAAATGAAAAGTGCAGAATCATTAGAGCTAAGGAAAAAATTAAGGGTAAAAATCGAAGTGCTGAATTTTTCAAACCAAGCTCTTGGAGCTAGTTTGAGACCATAAAGTGCTCGACGAAGATGACACACTGTATATGGTGGATGAGATTAACCTGAATGAGGTTTCATGTATACCTCTTCTTGAAGATCTCCATTGAGAAAAGCATTCTTAACATTAATTTGATGAACAGGACCAGTTGCAAGTAGATGTTATGATAATCAGTAATCTAATAGTAGTCATTCGAACAACTGGAGCAATAGTTTCTTCATAGTCAATACCATATTCTTTTTTGTGTCTTTTGACAATTAATTTGGCTTGAAGATCTCCATTGAGAAAAGCATTCTTAACATCCATTTGATGAACAGGACTAGTTGCAAGTAGATGTTATGATAATCAGTAATCAAATAGTAGTCATTCGAACAACTAGAGCAACAGTTTCTTCATAGTCAATACCATATTCTTTTTTGTGCCCTTTGACAACTAATCTGACTTTGTAACTTCAATTATCCCATCTGATCTAGTTTTGATCTTGTACACCCACTTGCTGCCTATAGAAATTTTTCTAGGAGGTAATGTAACTAAGTCCATGTATGTTGTTTTTGTAAGGCATTCAATCTTCTAACATGGCTTGTTTCCACTGAGGATGAGAAGAAGCTTCTCTAAAGGATGGGGGTTCATAAAGAACAAGAAATAACAATGAAAATCATGAGGGCTGACTGACTGTTATCTTATGCACTTTGGATATCGATGAGAAAAATTAGACTCAGTAGGCATTAGTCCAGAAGTAGACTCATTAGGCATTAATTCAGAAGTATACCCTGGTGTGAGATCCGTCATTGCAGGAGTCTCAGTGGGAACAGACTCACCTGTAAGAGTTGATGAGACTTCAACAAGATCATGTGCATATGGTGATTACTCAGTATGAATACTAGGATCTGTAGAAGTAGGTGTAGGGATAAAAGAGTAGGAAAGAGACACTCATCAGGGAAAAGTTTAATGAGCTTGTTAGCAAATGAGGAATCAAAAGGACAATACTGAGGAAGAGTATAAAATGGCTTGTTTTCCCAAAAGACAACGTGACCAGAAATATGTTAACTTTTGAGCAACAGGACCATAGCATCAATAACCTTTATACTGAATGTCATAACCTAAAAACACACAAGGTGCAAACCAAATAGAGAGCTTGTCACAATCATGTTTTGGAAGAAAAACAAAACAAGTTGACCCAAAAACATAAAGCTCAAAGTAGTCAAGATTGACTCCAAAGAGTCATTCAAAAGGATATAAACTAGTGTGAGGGAAACTTCCCCCAAAAACTGCCTAGGAAAAGGTGACAAGAGTAATGCACAAGTATTTTCAATAATGTGTTTCTATGTTTACGCTACGCAATACCATTTTGTTGAGGTATGTTAGGACAAGAAAGCTGGGGTAAAGTGTCATGACCAAGGTTTTAAGTATCCTTCCTTATTTGCTGATACTAACCGATACATATAGTATCTTTAAGGTACCAATACGATACGATACCGATACAATACCTAAAAAAGTGCTCTTCGCTGATGATATCGTTTTGGTGGATGAGACAAAAGCAAGGATTAATGTTAAAGTAGAGTTTTTGAGTTCAACCTTGGAAACAAGAGGCTTTAAGATTAGTAGAATGAAGACGGAGTATATGATGTTTACTTTTAGTCATAATATGACAGATACTGACATGGTGCGAATTGAGGAAAGAGAGATATCGCAAAGTGTCTATTTTAGGTATCTGGGGTCAATCATAAATAAAGAAGGTGACATAGAGGATGATGATGTTTCGCAGAGGATTAAAGTGGGATGGATGAAATGGAGAGGTGTGTCTAGTGTGTTGTGTGACAGATGTATTCCTTTAAAGCTTAAAGGAAAGTTCTATAGGACTATTATAAGTCCGGCTATGATGTATGGGGCAGAATGTTGGGCAATTAAGAAGTGATATGTCGAGAAACTCTATGTAGTAGAGATGAGAATGTTAAGATGGATGTGCGGAAAAACTAGGAAGGATAAAGTAAGGAATGATCGTATTAGAGCTGACTTGGGAGTTGCTCCGATCAATGACAAGCTCCGAGAGAGTCGTTTGAGGTGGTATTGTCATGTTCAATAGGGACACCCTAGTAAGGAGGAGTAATATTATTTTGATTAAAAGAGACATGAGAGCTTGGAGCAGACCTAAAAATGACCATAGGAGAAGTTGTGAGGAAAGAAATGCATACTCTAGGTCTTGTACCAAGTATGACCTCAGATAGAGCCTATTGAGGGTAAGGATCCTAATAGAAGATCCCATTTAGTTGAGATTCGCCTAACTTGCTGAGATGTGCCTCTCTCCTCTTACTTTTATCTTCTATCTTTCATCTTTCACTTTTCCTTTTATTTTTTTATCTCTCATTTGCCATTTTCATTTCACATCTCACTTCTCATATCCTTTTTTTTTAGACATGGTATTCCCTACTTTATTTTGTTTGGATCCATGTAGTACACCTCATTAAGTTGGGATAAGGCTGAGTTTGTTGTTGTTGTAAGAAATCTCATCCTTCATATAAAACCAATTCAATGCACTTGTTTCACTTTACTTTGTTCTTCTTTTTATACATGATATATTTTGCATATTACTTATTTATAGTGTTCTATGGTTCAAAACTGTATTTTGCATATATCATTAGCATTTCCATATACTTCTTGACCATTTCCATTCATATCTAACGTGTCTTGCATCTCTCCAATCGATACGATACGTCTCTTAAAATCACCCTTCTGATACAATACCTGATACTGATACTTTAAACCTTGGCCATGACTTTGAAGTAACTCCCTGAAATCATTTTGGAGTTATTCCCCTAGAGTCAGATTGAAAAACTTTAATATTTTTTGAAACCTGAGTTTAAAAATAGAAGATAAAATTTCAAAATGGTAGGTCAATAGATATATCCATGTGAACCTCGAGTAGCCACCCACAAAAATTACATTTTAATGCGAACCATCCATTGTTTTCCCTGGAGCAAGTCCCCATACATCAAGAGGGATGAAGTCAAAAAGGGCAAAAAAAGATGTAGTACTTTGAGGAAATAACAATGTAGGATGTTTAGTAAATTGACAATCAACACAATTTATATTTTCAATGTGTACAAACACAATTTTCTTAGTAGAGATTGTATACTGAAGTCTGAATTGTGAAACATGACACAAACGAGAATGCCAAAGAGAGAGAAGAAGAAGGGGTAGATGTAGTAGGAACCTAATGGACAGTTTGAGGAATATCTAAAGTCTACAGTTTAAAAAGACATTCCACTTAACGGCCTATCCCAATTATTATCCCTATAGACTGATCCTGCACAATATAACCAGAAGGAGAGAAAAGAACCTGGCGGCCTAAGTTTTATAATTGACCAACTGATAAGAGGTTCATATACATATTAAGAAGAAGGTAAATGGAGGGAACATATATTTTATTAGTTTCTTGAATGTTACCAATACGATTGTTACTCAAAACATTTCCATCAGTAGTCCGGATTGAAGGAGAATTTGTCATCAGAACAGAATTAGAGAAAATGACAAGATTAAAAGTCGTGTGATTAGAAGCACCTGAGTCAATAAATCAGGAAAAGTTACCTAAAGTAAAAGACAAAGTCTTGTCAGAAAAAAGGTTACCGAGGGTGGATAAGGCCATACTGGTAGGCTGAACTACATATGTTGAGGAAGGTGTTGTTGAATGCACTAGACTGAAACAAGGTCAGGTTGGGCCGGGTTTTCAAAAACCCCAGTCCAACCCTGGAACCCTTTAGCTTAGCCCAAGCCCGCCCTAACCATGACTCGGGGCCTAAAAACCTCAACCCAAGCCCAACTGTGCCGGGCTTAGCCCAGCCCAGGCCCACACTGATTGGCCTTGATTGGGCAGGGCCAGGCCAGATTGGCCCTGATTGACCTGACCTTTGTTTATATACCACTCGGAACAAAGCTTCACAACACCCCCCAATCCTCCCAATGAAAAAGGGAAAACTTATAACACCAAGAAAATCAAACAAAACAGAGCTTTTGCTTGGCTAAGAACATAATAAATGAGTTAAAAGCAATGGCATTTGTCACTGAATAGATGTAGACGAAGACTAGTTAAGTAAGAACACCAATTAAGAGAAAGATAACCCAAACAAAAAATAAAGTTGGGTAAGATAATCAAGGGGATAAATCTGAATATCTAATGAAAACCCATAATAGTAGCTTTGATTTTTAAGACAGCTAATGAACCCATCTTGAAAGGGAAGAAGTGAAAGAAAAAGAATTGAACCTACCTGCGTGATCAAAATTCTGATGGGGAAGGAGAACCAAAACTAGAGAAGACCCTCTGCTTAAATTGCTTGACCTCGACTGACTAATCTTTCCTTCTTTCACTTGAAATGATGTTTTGATTTTCCCAGTGATGTAAGATACAATAGTGATTTTATTTCAAGGGAGGGAATAGGGAGACACATCGCGAGAGAGAGAGAGAGAGAGAGAGAGAGAGAGAGAGAGAGAGAGTATGGAAGAAAATACCTGTGACTAGGCTGCGCTCGCGGCTAAGAAGAGAAGGAACTTACAACAGCAAAAACCATAAAATGAAAGTGAGAAACTAAGGTACCGTTTGACAATGTTTTGTTTCTGTGCCAATAATGTTCCCAGCAAACAAATGGCATAGAAAAATCGTTTGATAAATCAGTTTTGTTTCAAGTGTTTTTGATAACAAAAATCAAAATTTTTAACAATTTATGCCCAAAAAAAACATTTTTGACATAACAACTATTTGTTGTTTTTACAAGTTTATGTCTTGTATCAAAAACTGTTACTCGATAAAACCTTGCAATACGCGAACCATATGTCCAAACTCTCGCTCAACTTATGGTAGAAAGGCACCATTCGAGCATAGCAAACCCTCAAAAACCCTAGGCAGCAACCTACAACTCTCCTCTCTCTCTCGTTCATCTCTCTCTTGCTTCTATCATCGTCCTCACCTCAAGCTCGAGATCTCTGCTGCTGTCCCTCCACCGTCCAGGTAAATCTCTCTCTCTCTCTCGTTCATGGTGCTCGTGGACTGAATGAGAGAGAGAGAGAGGGGATAATTGGATATGCTAATTGGATATGGACTTGAAGACCATACCAGGTGCGAAATCATGGAAGTCCTCTTTCTCTAGGGTTTAACGGCAACCTCCACCAAGTGGGTACCTTACCTTACTGATCAATAGAAGAGCTCGCTAAGAAATACGGCCCTGTAATGGTCTTACGCTTGGGCTTTGCTCCAACAGTGTTCGTCACATCACCAGAAATGACGAAAGAGGTTTTGAAGAACCAAGATGCCCAAATGTGCAACAGGGTTTGTCTCGAAGGACCCAGAAAAGTTTCCTATTATTTCAGAGACATTGCTTTCACTCCCTACGGTGAATGGTGGAGAGAGGTCTGAAAGATCTGCAATCTCGAACTTCTAAGCCCTAAAGCAGTTTAATCTTACCTATATATGAGGGAAGAAGAGATTGCCCATCTCATGAATTCGCTTGCTGAAGTTGCTTCAACTTCAGTTGATCTCTCTGGTTGCGTAAATCTTTTGGATGTGATCTGATTCTGGATGGTCATCCATTTGAGTTACCATCTGTGGAATTGTTATTCCAGAAAATAAACTATTTGGTTATCATGATTCTGTGATATGAATCTTCCTGAAAACTGTTTGGTAACCCTGAGTCTGTCAGTTGGATTTATCCTGAATCTATCTGAATAACTGTTTGGTTACCCTAAGTCTGTCAGTTACTAAATCTTACATTTAAAAGTAAAAGACACATTAACCAAAAATAATAAATAATAATACGATTACCATATTAATGTTCCCAAATAATTAATTAAATTCAATTACCACCCAACCTTATATAACCTAAAATTACTAATATGCCATTGCTATGTGTGAGTGTGTGCTTTGGTGTAGGGTAGCAAAGGGTGGGGGTGTGTGTGTGCTTAGGTGTAGGGGCAGCAAGGGGTGAGGGTGACTATGTGAGTGTTGTGTTAAGGTGTAGGAATAGCAAGTGGTGGGAGTGAGTTTGTGTAGGTATGACTCAGTATGTCTCAATAGCTTTCATTTAAGTCGATTGAAGGAGTCTCCCATGCATAATTCCCTTCCCTAAACTGTAATAAGTGGAAAATAAGAGATGTGTTAAAAGTTTACATCTTCAATTTTCACTACCCAATGTAGAGCAAACTAAAAAGTGAGTTATTGGTGGGGACACAATTATTCCGCCTTTATGTGACATCACATTCATACGTTTGCATAAGTATTTCTGTTATGTTAATAAATCCTCCTCAATTTGTCTTCCACATCTGAAACTTAAAATTCAGAAACAAGAGATTTTCAATTAACCAAAATTTGAAGTTGAACTTAGGCTGAAACACAACACTTCCAATGACAGTTAAACAAAAGTTCAGATTCCCCCAAGTCTCACCCTATTCTGATAAGAAATTAAATAAGAAGCTACTGCTACATGAGAGTCGTGATGGAGTCGAACCATCATCTCCTATGAACAAACCCAAGTGCTCTTCCTTTTGAGCTAAAGACTCACCTACCTATATAAACCATGTCACAAACACATATAGCAACTGAACAAGAATGAAAAAAACATTTGAAGCCAACCCACAGGGGAACTATTAAAAGCAATCAACTAAAAGAAGGGAGTTTTCTAGCAACATCACTTGAACTTGCATTAGAAAATAAGAGAATTTTCCAGCCGGGAATACACTCAAGTTTAATATGGATTCTAAGCTTAAAGATGGTCCAATTAATCCATTCTGCAAGCTCTAATCCTTAATCCATGCTGCAAGCTCTGACCTACTTCTAACTGGAAACAAACAAGGTTATGACAGAAACAAGATGGCTTACAAAGAATAGCAGAAAAAAAAAGGCAAGATAAAGAAAGAAGGGGGGGAAAGCTGAGCTCAAGAAAATGATTGTTCATAAATGGGAGCAGGAATAGTCCAATCTGAAGGATTGACATTCCTGCTGCTATGAATCAGCCAATTCCTCAGATGGTGAAGCCACCGGTGTAAGGGAAAATCTACTGTCAACATCCCATTATTTGGGTTCTGGGTGGGATTTATGGTTTTATAGAAGTATGAGAACAATCTTCAAAACCCATCTTCAGCTACTAACAAGTAACCAAGAAAGGCCCTTGAGAGTTGAGAATAATAGGACAAAATATTCAGAATAACTGGAAGGAGTTAAGCATATTGAAATATCTTAGGTAAAGGCTGAAAATATATATATATATATATATATATGATCAGAAAGTAAAGATGAAAAGAACATAGAGAACCATTGACAAGAACTTGATCCTTCCAATTTTTCCCATCTTGGAGAGACCTATATCATTCCCGCTCTGCGGTTTGGAGAGATTCGAATGGCTAAGGACAGAAACATATTCCCTACCATGGCAGGTGAATGAATCGTAATATAGTGAAGGGTTCAATGTCATCAAATCAAAATGATAAAGGCTTTCAAAGTCGTAACCCCTACAAGCAATCAGATTAAAAAGAAAACAGTTTAAATGATGGTGGATTGTCGTCATAAAACGTATATCATTTCCATATCCAAGGAATCTCTCATCAATAAAATAGCAATTGTATTAGTAATCACCCCCTAGTAAGCTCTAGAGGAAGGGCTTTTTGAAACAACTCATTAACCAATTCACTCACAATCAACCTTGTAGATTGCTTTTTATTAGCCTCCATTATAAGGTACTCTCCATGGATCAAGGTCCGATAGCTAACAATGCTGTTTCATCCTACAGAACCAAAAAGAAGGGGATTGTGAACCATTTCTATCCGGCCACTGTAGCAGCAAGTCAAGCTGCTGGCCGAGCCTGCTACAGGCCAGCAGCAACCCTTCTTGCTGCTCCTCAAATCCTCAACCCAATCCCAGCCTTTCTTGTTATTCACCGATTTGAATCAGGTGCTGCTACCCAGATCTTCCTCTTTTCCATTCCACGATCTCTCAACTCCTCCCCTTTCTCCTTGGTTCGATATCTCTCTCTCTGTCTCTCGGTTCTTCTCCCTCAAGCTCCCACAGAAAGAGCTCTCTCTCTCTCTCTCGGTTCTTCTCCCTCAAGCTCCCACAGAAAGAGACCACTGCCTTCTGAGATTCTTTTCTTCTTAGGATTTCTTCAAGCAATAGGTTGAGAGACCGTTTAGATCTTCTAAGAAGGAGATGGAGAGAAGGGCGTGATAGAGGATGGTCCAGAGAGCCAACGCTTGCGCAAGATCCGTTTCTTCAGAGAAGGAGATGGAGAGAAGGGCATGATAGAGAAGGGCATCATCAAAGAAAGGTCGAGAGATGGCCTGGGTCAGACAGGGTCGGTAGAGTGAGAGAGCAGAGAGGGAGCGAGAGATAGCAAGAGCGAGAGAGAGAGAGAGAGAGAGAGAGAGAGAGAACGCAGGTTCAGGCCATGGAAGATGACGATCGTTTTTCCCTAGTAGAAGCAAAAATCACGATTTTCATATCGTTTTTCGATTTAGGGCAAGAAGCTTATGATTCAAAGTTGGATGATGTTATTTATACTAAGCCTAGAATTTGTTATTCATATCTGAGTTCACCTAAAGAGGTAAACTCAGATATGGATCAAGTTTAGTGTAAAAATCAGAATTACATAATTCTTATAATCCATTGGAATTAGGCAACCAAACTGTTTTATTAATTTAGAATTGTGGTCCAACAGAGTTGCATTCTGTTGATTTACTCAACCAAACACAACCTTACAAATTCAGGGGTTCGACTATGGTAGATTTGCACAAGCAGTTCATGACGCTATGTCTGCTATGAGCAATTTGATGCTTCGGATTTCTTCTCTTATTTTGGATGGATCATTGATAGACTTATTGTCTAACATTGCAACGATTAATAGGGTTTTCAGCAACTTGGATTCTTTCTTTGATATTGCAATTGAAGATCATCTCGACCCCAATAGACCCAAACCAGAACGCGAAGACATGATGTCTTGCTTCGATTGGAGAGAGATCAATTCAGTCGCATTCGCATCACCAAAGAACATATTAAGGGAGTTCTCAAGGTATGCTTTTAATCCCTGTTCTTTGCTTTCAGTTGCCCTGTTTCTTATGCTCTTCTTTTAGACAGTTCAATTGGATGAGAAAAGGGAGAAAACTCAAAAAAGTTCAAAATTTTCTTTCTTCCCGTAATAATTAGTGCAAAGTACTGAATTTGCCAATTTTCATGATTGTTTATACCAAATAAATTAGTGAAAAAAAATACTTCTTTTCCTTTCCTCCCTATCTTCCCTTTCCCATTATTTAACAGTGATCTGTTCTCCATTTCAGTTTCATAGCCACAGATTATATGTTTACTTATAAATTAGTCAAAACCCAGTTGATTAAATGTTTAACTTGACCTTTAATTTGTGAATGTTTCAGGATGTATTCTTGGGAGCATTAGATACAAGTGCTATCACCATGACATGGACCATGACACAGCTTGCTAGGCACCTTAAAGTGTTGAACAAGGTTCAAGATGAGATCAGGTGTTGCATTGGAAATAAAGGGAAAGTGGAAGAGAGTGACAGAGAAAATCTTCCTTACTTCAGGGCAGTAGTGATGGAGTCATGGAGATTGCATCCACCAGTCCCAATTTTAATTGCTATAGAAACAATGGCTGATTGCAAGCTAGAAGGGTATCACATTCCCAACAAGATGAGGCTTCTTGTTAACATTTTTGCAGTGAATAGGGATCCAAGGTACTGGAAGAAACCAGAGGAGTTTGATCCAGAGAAGTTCATGGAGAACCCACTTGATGTGAAAGGGCATAGCTTTGAGTTCTTGCCATTCGGGTCGGGTAGGACGATTTGCCCAGGGATGAATATGGGAATTGCAAATGTGGAGCTTAGTCTTGCAAATCTTCTTTACAGCTTTGATTAGCAACTGCCTAAGGGAACAACAATTGCAGAAATCAACATGGATGAGTTGTTCCCGCTTACTCTCAACAAGAAGACACCTCTTATGTTAGTGCCTATACCCTATCACTGGCAAAAGGCCTGAGTTGTACTGATGGTCTTCTTCTTCTTCTACAATGTAAACATTGTGTTTTCACTCTCCTTTTCTGGAGGTTGATTTTGGAAGATGAAGCTTCCATTTAGCGGTTTGGGCTTCCTTTTTCATTTTTTCCCCATTTCTTTTTCTTCTCTGAAATAGTATTAACACCTTCATGCCATAAAATTGTTTTTATTATCCCCTTTACCTCTACCTCAAATGGAATCTTGCAGTGTTAATTTATCATTATGAGATTTTTTTTTTTTCTTTTTGCTTAAAGCAAACAAATGATGATTACATCAAAGCTTTGTTCATGGTTTTATGTTCTGCAATTATACAAGTCACATTAACGGTTATCCGTATCTACTTTGTGGATAAGATCAAGGGTTCACAAGCAGTGGGTATTCTGTGGAATATCTGGGCTGCTTATATGTGTTTTGTTTTATTAAAAATAATTTTTAATGTCCTACCATCCATGACTTTATATGTATTTTAGTAAAAATGGCAATTTTATAATTTATATTAATCAATACAAAATTGTTACAGAAACAGGTTTTATCAAACACCTTTCAGTATTAATAGTGTTCCAAATACGTTTCTGGAACAGGTTTATCAAACATCTTTCAGGAAGCCAGTAACGTTATTCTGGTAACAGTAACACCAAAATACGTTTTTGGTCAGAAACGGCATAGAAACACTAGTAACGTTGTCAAACGGTACCTAAATGAGAAAATGAAGAGAGAGAGAGAGAGAGAGAGAGAGAATGAAGTTCTTCATTTCACGATTTTGTCTAGCATTGTTTTTTTTTTTTTATGGTAAAAATAAATATTTATATTAGAAAAAAGAAGTACAAGAGTCTATACAACAAGGGGAATGGGGGGCAGAAGCTAGAAAACACCTAAACCAGTTGACAAGGGCCAAATTAGGAATTAGCTTAAAGGCGATGTCATTAGAATTAGCAGAAATCTTCAAAAAATAGCCTAGGATGCAAAGGGCAAGGGGAAGGGATGGAGTTGGAAGAAGTCCAGGTAGCATTTCATTAGAGCACCAAACTTCTTTTAGCTTCAAACTTCTCAGGGCAAAAAAATCAAGTCCGTTGAGGATTCCAGTCAGCTCAGGTTCCAAAAAATGATTGTTTTTACTTCGATCAGTAGTCACAAATAGAAATTTCCCATCAACCAAAAAACCAAAGACCCAACCAGGCTTACCTAAAACTTTGCAGTCAAACCCTGCGCATAGCAAAACAGGAAAATCTAACATGGGTAAATCAAAACTAGACAATGAAGTACGGTTAGTAAGATCCAAAGTATTTAGGTGAGAAGAATAAACATCACTAAAATTAAGTTGAGAATGGGATGGAGCAATGTTTAAATCCAATAACCACTGGTTTATTCGACTTAGAGTCTGACCAGGGTTAGGTCGCACAGAATTAAATAGAAAATTGTTTCGAACCTACCAAATAACATAACAAGTAATGAAAAAAACCAAAAAAAAACCAAACTAAAGAAGGCTTGTCAAGCTGTCGATCCAGCAAAGTAGAGATGCAGAAATGTCTGAGAGAAGGAAAAGAAAGAAATTCAGTCCTCAGACCCAAAGGACCAGCTACCCAGATGTGCTTAACCCATTTACAAGAGAGGAGGATATGCCAGAGGGTCTCATTACTAGTGCCACAGACAGCACAAGTGGAATCGATCTGAGTCCATTTCGAAATAAAATCTTTAACCGGAATCCCTGCATGTAATACACGCCAAAAAAAAAATTTAAACTTAGGAAGAAGTTTAAGTTTCCAAAAAAATTTCCAAACTTGTCTAGCATCGTTTTAGGGTTATGTGTGTATTATGATTATAATATATAATTATATACATACAGGGCCGGGTCGGGCTCAGCCCAAGAGCTCAACCCTGGTCTAGCCCAACCCTGACCTCAGGCCTAAAAAATTGAACCCTAACCTACCCTCAGGGTCGAAAAATGGGGCCCAGACCCTGTTCGGGCTTAAGGCGGGTTAGGGTTGACAGGGACAAACTTACACCGCAGCTGGGACGATCTTGAAAATGACACAGGTTCGGTATTTTTCTTGTTTGAGCACTGATACTTTAGATGTCCCAAGGCATGACAATAGTTGCAACAAACGTTGATTAAATCTAGTGGGAGTTCTATACAGAACAAAAATAGTATCTACGGATGCCATGAAAAAGCTAAAGTGGGGTGACTGGTGTCAAGAGATGGATTACAAGAACGTATTAGGGGTTGGGGCAGTGGATGGGGTGTGCTAAGGAGTGGGCGAGTTCAGGGTAATCGAAACCTAACTCACCCTCAGGGTTGAAAAATGGGGCCCAGGCCCTTTTCGGGATCAGGGCGGGTTAGGATTGACAGGGCCAAACTTACACCGATAGCTGGAACTATCTTGGAAATGACACAGATTCAGTATTTTTCTTGTTAGGGCTCTAATACTTTAGATGTCCCAAAGCATGACAATAGTTGCAACGAATGTTGATTAAATCCAGTGGGAGTTCTATACAGACCAAAAATAGTATCTGCAGATGCCATGAAAAAGGTGAAGTGGGGTGACTGGTGTTAGCAGATGGATTACAAGAACATATTGGAGCCACACCAGCTCTCTTGCGCTCACTTGGTTTTTGCAAGCTCATTCATGGGCGAATCGGGCGATGGAGGTTTTCACACGCAACAGATTTGGTGCCGTCTGTGGGAACGACGTCAATAAGTCATTGTCCTTTCTACCAATCGAGAGAGCAAAGATAATGGTTGTGCAGACAAGATCGGGGCAATACGATTCTACCTCCCGCGGAGATGAGCCGCAGTCGGATAGGCAGGCGAGATGTTCCCCGCCCCCTGAAACGTCGCCATAAGGCGCAACTGGAAGACTCCCAACCCGATTTTGCAGCCGGAGGGTGGAAATGGGGGGAGTGTGCTGGACATGGCAGCAGAAGACCGGACTCAGGCTAAGCCAAACCAAAACGGGTTGAACCTGCCGCCGCCACTGCCCTTACCAGAGAACTTGGATCCCGAGGCCCCGACGAATAATCGGTAAGTTATGGACCTTCAGCTACAAGTGCTTCGTACTAATGAGATGTTGCAAACTCTCATGGGACAGATGTCCCAAGGCGGGTTGTTGGGCCAGCCCCCGGCGGCACTCCACTTGGCACCAGTACTCATTGGGGGGAATTTATAGCAGAATGGTGGCCGGCGTCGGGTCAAGCCGAGCCAAGTGGCATCGTCTCATCCGCCCCGTCAGAAAACTCCTCCCCCGCGCCCCAATAGGAGTGCTCGGCACGATGAACTGGAGCATCGTCGGAGCCCGAGAGCAGGATGAGAGATTGAACCGGTGGCGACGGTTGCTGGAAGGTCGGTATTTTTTGATCGGCTCGGAGAGGATGGGCAGCCGAGGGAGCACCGAGAACAAGGGGAGGAACCAAATGGGAGACTTGTCGCGAGGCGAGGAGAAAGATCTTGCCATAGCCCCTGGCGTTGAAGCCCGCCTCTCCGAGAAGAACAGCAGAGAAGCCCCCGCAAGTCCAACTTTCAAGTTGACCTAGCATAACACAATGGCCGACCTCGACGGGATGACCGGGCTAGTCGATCCTGAGCTAGAGGCCATAATGGCCGACCTCGGCCAAATGAATAGGATAACTTGCACCAGGCAACGAGCTGAACGGCCAAGCACCTAAAACTAAGCTGGAGAAGAGGCTACGAGACTTGGCCGAGCAGGTGGAGGGATTAAAGAAACAGGCGACCCCAGACGCCTACTCCCTAGTCGGACGACACCTTTATCCACCCGAGATCATGACCGCGCCACTACCGATCGGGTTCAAGCCACCTCCCTTCGACCGATATGACAGGACGACTGACCTGACTGATCATATCAACTACTTCAATGCGATGATGACCATGTACGGGGGAGCTGAGATTGTCTCTTGTCGGCCTTTCCCCTCATCCCTCAAAGGCGCAACGACCTCCTGGTTCTCATGGTTGTCACCGAATTCTATCACAAGCTTCGCTCAGCTCTGCAGTGCCTTCGTCACACGCTTTCAGAGTAGCAAGAAGCGCAAGAAGACGACGGTCAACCTCCTCAGCGTGAAGCAAAAGCCTGATGAGTCGATCCAAGCATTCGTCTCATTTCAACAAAGAATCTTTGGACATCAAGGATTTTGATGAGGCCACGACCCACACGACAATGAGCAATGGACTCACAGACATGGACCTCATCAGAGACTTGGCCCGAAAGTCGACAAAGAACATGGTCGAGCTCCTGAAGAGGTGTAATGAGTTTGCAAACATAGCAGAGGTGCTCCAAGCCCGAAAAGGGAACTAAGGCAAGGCTGAGAAGAAAAGGCCGATGATCGATGACCGCAAAGATGAAAAGTGACCCAAGACCAACCGCAGAGCCGAGAGAACTGACTGAGCTCAAAGCCCTGAGTACACTCCACTGCATACCTCGCGTAAGGAGATTTTGATGCAAAAATAGGACGGCGGATGCATCTCGACCGATGCAAGCAGGGTCATCCCGGAATCCTAACAAGTATTGCCAATTCCACAAGGACACCGGTCATAACACCAAGGATTGTTATCAGCTGAAGAGAGAAATTGAAGAGCTAATCAAGGTAGGGCACCTGAAGCGATATGTTAAAGGAGACCGAGAAGAGCGTGGGGGTCGGCGACCCGAGGATCGCGATAGGAGAAAGGCCAAGCCGAGGATGGATAGTCAAAGGGCCGAATACGACGACCCAAAGGACCAAACTGAAAGGAAAGATGACAGATCCGGGCCGAGCAATGACAAGGGAGCACCCATATACACCATCCTTGGAGGGCCCGGACAAGAGTCCACACAGAAGGCCAAGGCGAATGCGCGGTTCGTAGCGGTCGCGGAGATGCCGAGCAAAAAGCCGAGGCCCGAGGTAACCATCTCCTTCACTGAGGCCCATCTTGAAGGTGTAAGTTTACCTCATGATGATGTTCTGGTAGTGCAAGTGGAAATCGCAAAGAGACCCATTCATCGGGTATTGGTTGACACAGGGGCATTTGTAGACCTCATGTCGCTCGACGCCTATTGACAGTTCGGCTTCGGGGATGATGCGCTAAAATCGAAAGGGACCTCCCTCCATGGTTCTCAGGAGCCGTCACCACAATCAAGGGCTCAATTGACCTACAGGTCATATTCGAGCAAGCTCCAAGCCAAGCGACGATCCAAGTCAAATTTATGGTAGTACAGTCAATGGTGGCTTTCAACGCCATACTCGGCCGCCCATCGTTGACTGCTCTCCAAGCCATAATCTCACCGATGCATTCAAAGATGAAGTTCCCTACGGAGAATGGCATCGGAGAAATCCGAGGTGATCAAAAGAAAGCCCAGGAGTGCTACGCCGCCTTCGTCAAGCAAAACAAGGGGAATGTCTGAGGAATGGCAATGTGCATCGAGCACCTCCCTGAAGACCAGCTGGATGAGCTCACTAAAAGGCGCGAAAGACCCGTGGAAGACCTCATCCCATTCTCCCTCAGCGATGAAGATCCAACGAAGATAGTACAACTCGAATCATTGCTGAGCGAAGAACAAAGGAATCTACTCGAAAAGGCGTCAATTACACCAACCTCAATAAGGCGTGCCCAAAAGATGAGTAGGAACCCCTTGATCGAGTGCATTAGGGAAGAAGTGGAAGCTCAACGCATCCGGAAGAAAGTTCGACTTGGTTGGCGTAATCATGGTTCCAGCGAATGGGAGACGCACCAACCTCAACAAGGCGTGCCAAAGATGAGTACCCACTACCTCGATCGACTGATAGGCCTGCTCTTGAGCTTTATGGATGCGTACTCCAACTATAATCAAATTCTAATGCATGAAGAGGTTGAGTCCTACACGGCTTTCCGAATAGACCAAGAAAATTTTTGCTACAAGGTCATGCCGTTCGGATTAAAGAACGTCGGAGCAACGTACCAGCGGTTAATGAACTACATATTCCGTGCACAAATTGGCAAAAACATGGAAGTCTATGTAGATTATATGTTGGTGAAGAGCTTGAAGGCCAAGCATCATTTGGCCGACCTGGAAGAGGCCTTTCGCGTGCTGAGAAAGAACCAAATGAAGCTGAACCCCGCCAAATGCACCTTCGGCGTAACTTCGGGAAAATTCCTCGGCTTTATGGTCTCCATTCAGGGCATCAAGGCCAACCCGATGAAGATTAAGGCCATCCAAGAGATGAGCCCCCCGAAGACGATCCGAGAGGTGCAAAGACTGAACAGAAGAGTTACGGCGCTAGCACGGTTCATGTCGAGATCAGGCGACAAGTGTCTCCCATTCTTCAAAACTTTGAAGAACATTCGAAGCCCGAAGGATTTCAAATGGACCGACAAATGCAAACAAGCTTTGAAGACTTGAAGAAGTACTTGGAGAATCCACCTCTCCTCTCCTGACCCGAGCCGAGAGAAGAACTCTAAATTTACCTCACCACGACCCTGGTCGCGGTCAGCGCGGTACTGATCAGGGAGGAGGGCAGAGCACAAAAGCCCATACACTACATCAGCCACGTCCTCATCGATACCTAGACGAGGTACTCCAAGTTTGAGAAAGTAGCATTTGCCCTTATCACAGCCGCAAGGAAGTTGAGGCCATATTTTCAAGCTCATCCAATCACGGTGTTAACCAATCAGCCCCTCAAGAAGATACTACATAAGCCGGCTATGTCGGGTCGGTTGATCGCATGGGCAGTAGAGCTAAGTGAGTATGACATAAGCTACCACCCGAGGACAGCAATAAAGGGACAAGCTTTGGCGGATTTCATCACGGAATGTACTATACCCAATCCCGAGGTGCGGGATGTCGAATCAATGAGAGAGGCTGAGGCCGAGCCAAAAGCCGAGCATTCATGGGTTATGAATGTTGACGGTTCGAGCAATTTCGTCGGGTGTGGAGCAGGCTTGATGTTGGTTAGCCCCAAGGGTTTCCGCATCCAATACGCCCTAAGATTCAAGTTCCCAGCCTCAAACAATGAGGCCGAATACGAAGCCCTCCTAGCCGGGCTCTGAGTGAGCAAGGCCATAGGCGTCGGGTAACTAAAAGTACGAAGCGACTCCCAACTTGTGGTCAACCAAGTCAATAGTGAGTACGAAGCTAAGGATGAAAGAATGATGGCATACCTGAGCCGAGCCTGAGCACTAATCTTCGAGCTCGAGCACTTTGAGATGACCCGAGTACCACAGTAAGAAAATGCTATGGCTGACTCCCTCTCATGGTTGGCCGAGGTCGACCTCTCGTGGTTGGCCGAGGTCGACCTCTCGAATCTGAGCCGATCAGTATACATTGAGATTCTTGAGAAGTTGTCCTTACAAGAAGAAAGTGTGAAGCACATAAAAGAAGACAGGCCGACCTAGATGGACCCAATCGTTAACTACTTAGAAAATAATCAACTCCCGAAGAATCGAGACGGCGCAAGGAAAGTTAAAATCCGAGCCGCAAAGTACACAATGATTGATGGCGTAAGGTACAAGAGAGCTATCTCGGCTCCTCTCCTCCGATGCCACAAAAAGGGGCCGAGTACGCCTTGGCCAAAGTGCACGAAGGAATATACAGGAGACACATGGGGGGTCGAGCATTGGCATACAAGATACTTTAGTAAGGTTTCTATTAGGTGGGAATACAAGAAGATGCCATGAACTACGTAAAGACGTGTGAGAAGTGCCAACTGTTCGCACCAGTTCCGAGCAGACCTGCCAACTGAGCCCGATTCCTTTCACCATGTGGGGGATGGATATTCTTGGAGACTTCACCCCGGCGTGAGAAAATCGAAAGTATGTGGTTGTGGCGATCGATTACTTCACCAAATGGGTCGAGGCTAAGCCCCTGGCCACCATCACTGAGAAGAACATGGAGAAATTCTTTCGAGACAAGGTTATTTACTGGTTTGGACTATCAAAGATACTCAATAGGAATAATGGCGCATAATTCAACAACCCACACTTTCGAGATTTCTGCAAGCACTTCTACATCAATTTTTGCTCGATCTTGGTAGCTCATCCACAAGCCAATAGGTAAGAGGAAGTGTTGAACCGAACACTACTCGCGAGGATCAAAAAAAGACTGGATGAAGCCAAAGAAAGATGGGTGGAAGAACTACCGAGCGTCCTATGGGCATATCGAACAACGGTAAGAATGCCAACAGGGGAGAGCCCTTTTTGGCTGGCATACGAAACTGAAGCCCTCACTCTCGTCAAAGTCAAAGCATCATCGTATCGATTGCTCAACTTTGACAAGAAAACTTACGAAGATGGACTGAGAGCCAACCTTGACTTCCATGACGAGGTTA